>NC_136063.1:1722154395-1722859441 GCF_964261635.1 Lissotriton helveticus
GAGGCAAAAGCAAAAATTGAAAATATTGAATACAAGACACCTGGAGAACTGTGCTCTTGGGATCCAGTTAATGTATGCAGGTATTTCAATCATACGTTTGAAGCTATGATGTCTTTTATCACAAGCAAAAAAAATCCTCCGCTTGGAGAGGTTTTGGATTTCTTTTGGAGAAAGGAGTATCAAGCAAGAGGTGCTCCTCATATACATATGCTGCTATGGATCAAAGATGCACCTAAATTTGGAACAGATTCGGATGACACAGTGATGAGTTTCATTGAACAATATTCTACATGTGCTGTTCCGAAAAGTATAGAAGAAAACAATTTAAGACATCAAGTTTTACGCTTTCAAACCCATCGTTGTGGAAAATACTGTCGTCGAAAGTTCAAATCCAAGGACAAGTTCTACACAAAATGTCGTTTTGAATTTCCACGACCAGTAATATCTAAAGGAAGTAATATCTAAAGGAAGAGTGAACAATTTTATGTCTTCTCTGCGACATACTGTGACAAGAAAATCACCAAAAAATACATACAACTTAAGAAGAAATGAAGAGTCCAAATATATAAATGACTACAACCCAGTCATTTTGTCCATGTGGAATGCTAACATGGATATTTAATATGTTGCTGACAACTCAATTGCTGTGGCTCGATATGTGACATCTTACATCACAAAATCAGAAAAGACAGAGCTGAAGGAAATGTGGGAAGAAATTTCACATGAAAAGAGTCTAAGTAAGAAGTTGTACAGTTACATTCTAAAGATGTTGTCGCATCGAGAAATTGGAGCATATGAATGTTCTGATTGGTTATCATCAGCAAGTCTATATGCCAAATCTAGAAAAATCATTTGGGTGAGTCTAGGTCTTGCTGCAACACGAAATCGAGTTTTGAAATCTGTACAAGAAATTGAGTATTTGGCAGAGAAAGAACTAAACAGTACAGATATTTTGAAGACAAACATGTTGGATACATACTATCCAAATAGAAGTAGTCATCTTGGGAACGTTTGTCTCTATGAAGTTCTGCAAAGCTATACTTTTAAGAGGAACATCACAGAAGATATCAATAAAGGAGTATCTGCTGTAATTGGATGTGAAGGATGTCTGGTGAAACAAAGAAAAGGCAATTTGATTAATCATCGAAAATTGAGTTGCGAATCTCCTGACAAAAGGGAGTTTTACTATTTAGCTCTTTTGCAACTCTTTAAACCTTGGCGTACAGAAGAGGAACTACTTGGAGATTTTCTCAGTTATGAAGATTCCTTCAATGGAACCAAGTATACCATAGAATGTTTTTTCAAATTATCTGCAAATGTTGAATGAGGAAATACACCAAGAAGCTACAATTGCGGCAGAGATAGCTAGAGACAGTTCTCAAGACAGTCAGAGTTCTGCTTCATTGAGTCAGGATCCACTACGAGGACCAGTTATCCAAAATTAAGCTGCCACTGCCATGGATGAAGTGGAAAGAACCATGGAACAAGCGCAAGAGGATGTAGTTAACTTAGAAGATTTGGAAAAAGAACTAAACGTTGAGCAGAAACAAATATATGACGAAGTCACTGAACAGATTGAGCATGGTTTAGTCATGAGAAAAAAAGAGTGCTCATGTACGTCATTTATACCTGTCCGACTGTATGTGAGTGGAGAAGCAGGAACTGGAAAAAGTTTTCTGATTAAAGCAATTGCAACTTATCTGCGGAAAAGAACGGAGTCGTCGCTGTCTTGTGTTGTTACCGCTCCAACTGGGTTGGCAGCACATAACATTAATGTGATTACTTTACATCGTTTATTGATGCTGCCAGTGGAGCATGATAATAAATAACAATACCACAAGCTATCTGGAGATGCTTGTTGTGAAGTTTCCCGAGTCCTGTAGAAAATGAAACTTCTTATCATTGATGAGGTAAGCATGGTATCAAATGTAATGCTTGCTTTTGTGCATTTAAGAATGCAAGACATTCTTAAAACTGAGTATGATGTGCTATTTGGAGGCAAGCACATCATTGTTTTTGGAGATCTACTGCAGCTAACTCCAGTGAAAGGACAACCAGTGTTTAAAATGCTTACGCATGAAGATACCAGGAAGTGCCTAGGAAGCATTGGAAATGTTAATATATGGTTATATTTCAAATATGCAGAACTGCTTCAAAATATGCGACAGTCAAAGGATGAAGATTATAAAAATATTCTACAAGATGTAAGAATTGGAAAAGTAAGTGAGCATGGTAAAGAAGCTTTACATGCACGATTAATTTCAAATTTGTTTCCAAACGAAAATATTCTCTCAGAGAATATTTTTAAGAAAATTCCTGAAAACAAATCTGTGAAATGCTTGATGCCAACTCTGCAAGAATGTTCAATTTTCAACAACAAAATGTTAAAGTTAGAAAATCAAGAGATTGTGAAACTGGAAGCTATTGATAAAATAGAGCATGAAGGAGCAACTATTATTTTGTCAGAAAAGTTAAAATCAATATTGGATTCTTTAGAGAAGACAATATCTAAAACTGCTGGTTTGGAAAAGACTCTGTATGCATGTTTAAATAGTTGTATAATTTTACGACGGAATTTACATGTGGAATGAGGTTTAGTAAATGGAGCAATGGGTCATGTTGTTGATTTTGTGAATTACTAAAATAGAGATGGAATTGAATTTTTCAAAAATTAAATTTGATGGAATTGAAGAAGTACAACAAATCAGTCGTTGTACTGCTCGATTTTTGCTTGTGAAAGATTTATATGTCAGTCGACAACAGTTTCCTGTTTCTTTGGCATATGCAGTGACTATTCATAAATCTCAAGGTTTTAGTGTAGATAGTGCTTTGGTGAATATTGGAAGTTCTGTGTTCAAGGAGGGTATGGCATATGTTGCTTTATCTCGAGTCAGAACTTTATCTGGATTATACTTGATTGACTTTGATGAGACAAAGATTAATGCAGATCTAAATTGTGTAAAAGAATATAATAGGTTAAGAAGAGAGTATGCTCCAAATTTACCTCAATATCCTCTATTTGAAAAGTGCGTGGT
The DNA here is from genome assembly GCF_964261635.1 of Lissotriton helveticus. Taxonomy (NCBI): domain Eukaryota; kingdom Metazoa; phylum Chordata; class Amphibia; order Caudata; family Salamandridae; genus Lissotriton; species Lissotriton helveticus. Next base: position 1,722,157,431 of record NC_136063.1, read on the forward strand.
TGGCCAAAAAAAAGAAATGAGAAAAATGATAGTGAAGTTGCAGCAAAAAGAAAAAAGTAGATGAACATGTAATTGTAAGCAGAAAGGAAAAGGATTCAGTTAAATATGTTGTTGGATTTCAGTTTGAAAACAGTTCTGGTGTCAACTGATATGCTAATTTAGTGGTTAATGTTGTTTTACAAGAACAGATTGTTGAAAATCGGGATCAAAGATTTTGTTGTTTGTTGTAAATGTATAGGCATTTATATAGCGCACTACTTACCCGTAGGGTCCCAAGGCGCTTCGACCGCTGCGAAACCCTTCCTGGCTTCCCTGAGAGATGGTCCCTTAATGGGTATCTCCAGGGTGAGACCAGGCATCCCCGGCGGTCTGGTGGGGCCGTTAGTGAAGATGAGGCAAGCTAATGCCCAGAGTTGCCGAGTGTGAACGCTGATCAGAGTGGGCACCGAGGCGAGAGAATTATCGAGTCCGCTGACCCTGGTCCAGAAACCTGCCGCGCCGGGAATCGAACCCTGGTCCCGGCCGTCCTCTGCTCTCGGGTCTGCCGCCTCTAACCAGTGAGCCACACTACTTCACTTCACTACTTCACTTCAGTTTGTTGAATTCTGTGTTTGAGAAATGTAGCAGTGATAGAACAAAAATAGAAAGTGTTTCTGAAATTCGAAATGTTTTAGACATATGTTCTGGTCTAAATCAATTTTCACAGAATATTCAGCAAGATTGTCAGGAATTTCTAATGTATATGCTTGTTGTATTGCAAGATGAAAGTATAGATGTAGAAAATCTTTTTGGCCTTTCTTATAAATGGCAGCATGACTGCGACAATTGTTCCTTTTCAAGTACTACTACAATAGACACTGAAAGATTTATATATGTAACTTTACCAGACTGCAAATCAGAGTCTTTTAATAATCTAGTTAGAGAAGCAAATCAAAACATAGTCTGTACTCAATGTAAATCTGCAATGCTATCAACATTATTTATACAAAGATATGGACAGTATGTAATTTTAATGTTCCAACGATGTAGACCTGATGGAACTAAATTGACAACTTTAATTAAAAATGTTGTGGCTTCTCAATTATCAATTTCAGGAAGAACCTTTGCAACTGCAGCAATTATTTTCCATGATAGTCCTTCGACAACATCAGGACATTACACAGCCTATTTAAAATGTCAAAAAGGCTGGACTAATTGTAATGATAATCAATTGACTTTTAAACAACGTTTGCCTTTTGACTTACCAAATTCTTACATAGTGTTCTTACAACCGAAATTTTAAGAAAGGTAATTGGCCTATGAAGATTGGAGCAGTGATCAAGATAATAAAAAACTTGTAGTTGTCATAGAGGTAGTGCAAGTGTATCACATAGTGAGTGATATCAGTATTATAGGAAATGTTGATCATTATTCAGCCAGAGATGAAAATATAACTTTTGTTTCATGATGTAAAAGATGTTGGAGCTTTTCTTTCAGAAACTCATGTAAATGGAAGTTTAAGAGTACTATTGAGTAATTTCCAAAGAAAAGGACTTTCCATGTACTATTTGGCCTCGTGGAAAAGTACGTGGATCAAAAGTGAGTTAAGATATGTTTTTTCTAAGTTTTACATTATTTATTGAAACGTTGTATGGGTTTTTTAAACACAATCTTTTTGATTGTGTTTATTTTTGCCCGCAGTCATATGATGAGTAGTATTGAAATTCAATATATTCTGAGAACAGCAAAAATAAACCATATAACATGTTGTACAAGTTATTTTGTATTTTGTATTGTAAATATATATTATACTCCCCTTGTCTCATGCTCACTCACCTTTTTCCACCCTCTATCACCCCTCTTACTCACCCACACTGCCATTCTCTCACTCTTCTTCACCCCTGTTCCCTTACTTCACTTCCCTCACTACCCCTCATTCCCCATTCCTTTACTCTCCTTTCCCTCTCTCCCCTCCACCACTTTTCAGCTCTCAGTCACTCTACTTCACTCCCCTTCCCCTTCTTTCCTTCCTTTGCTCCCTCAATAATTTCCCTTCCCTCACTCACCTTACTCCACTTCACTCACTCCTTCTCTTACTCCCTCTGTCCTCTCACATCCTCACTGCTCTTCCCTCACTTTCTCACTCTTACCCTCACTCCCTCCATCCCCTCACTGTGTCACTCCCCCTTTCCTCACACTCACTCCCTTTAACTCACCAACCCTCCCTCATTTACCTTTCTATGCTCCGTCACTTAGGGCCAGATGTAGGAGGCCATTTACCGACCGGTAACGGCCGATTTCAGCCGTTACCGACCGGTAAATGGGTATTTGGGATGTAGGGGCATTATTTTACAGATTCGGTAAATTTACCGAATCAGTAAATTTACCGAATCTGTAAAATACCGAATCAGTAATTTTACCGATTCGGTAAAACCAAGATGTAGGTAGCACTGTGTACAGTGCTACAGGCCTTCAGAAATTGGTATTTTACCACACAATCCTATTGTGTGGTAAAATACCGAATTCAGGTGTGCATGCACATGTGTGCATGCACACCTATGCCATGTGACAGACAGACATGCCCTTAGGGCATGTCTGTGTGCCACATGGCACACATGCCTGTATTTGGGGTGCTACAGGGTGTCAAAGTGACACCCCCTGCACCCTTGCAGGATTCGGTATTTACCGATTCTGTAATTACAGAATCGGTATTTCCCATTGATTCCTATGGGCTTCACAGCCCATAGGAATCAATGGGAAATACCGATTCTGTAATTACAGAATCAGTAAATACCGATTTTTACAGAACCGGTATTTCAAATACCGATTTTACCTACATCTCCCACCTTCTATTTTACCGAATCGGTAAAATTCGGTATTTATGAGTCGGTAAAATAGAATTACCTACATCTGGCCCTTAGTCTCCTTCTCTCACTCCTTCCTTCACTACCTCTATGTCCTCACTCCCTCACTCCCCTTGTCTCACGCTCACTCGCCTTTATCAACCCTCTATCACTCTCCTTTCCTCAACCTCACTGCCCTTCTCTCACCTTCCCTCACCCAAGTTTCCTTACTCCACTTCCGTCACTTATCCTCATTCCCCATTCTTAACTTCCCTTACCCTCACTCTTCTCTCACAGTCACCTTTTCCCAGTCCTTCTGCTTCAATACCCTTCCCCTTCTTTCCTTTCTTTGCTCCCTCAGTCATTCCCCTTCACTCACTCACCTTACTCCACTTTACTCACTCCTTACCTCACTCCCTCTGTTCTCTCACTTCCTCTCTCTTCTTCCCTCACTCCCTCTTTGTTATCCTCACTCCCATTGTCACATCACTCTCTTACACCCCTACACTCACCCTCACTCACCTTCCATCTCTCATTGTCGTGAATGCACCCTCACTCACTCTCCCTTCCTTGTCAATCACTCCCCTTTCGTTACTCCCCTTTCCTCCTTTACTTTTCATAACTCACATTCCTTTACTATGTTACTCACCTTCAGTTCATTTCTCTCTCCCTCTTTTCCTCTCTATCACTGAATCTATCCGCCTCATTATCCTCTTAGTAATTTGTTCTCCCTCTATTTCTTTTTCCCTCTCTCTGTCCTTCACCATTCCTTTGTTTCCCTTTCTGTGTCCTTCACTCCTACTTTATCTCTTAGTACCCTTTTATGACTTTTAATCTCCTGCCTTGTCTCTTGTATTTTGAAATATATATTATAAAAATTATAACTTATTTTTTTTCCTCTTCCACAGATATTACATTTATTAAAAATATGTTATTAAGTTTACATTACTTATAAGGTAAGTTTGAGAAACAAAATTTACTTTCTCAGCACTCTTTTCCTTAACCTCACTACTCTTCTCTCATCCACCCTCACCCCCGTTCCCTTACTCCTCTTCCCTCACTTATTCTCATTCCCTATGTTTACTCCCCTTTCCCTCACTCCCCTCCCACACTCCCCTTCTTTCAGACCCCCTGCTTTACTTCCCTTCCCCTCTCTTCCCTTCCTTCGCTCCTTCACTCATTCCCCTTCCCTTACTCCACTTCACTCACTCCTTCTCTCACTCCCTCTGTCCTCTCACTTCCTCACTCCCCTTCCCTCACTCTCTCTCTCTTAGCCTCACTCTCTCCGTCCTCTCACTCTCTCACTCCTCTTCCGTCATGCTCACTCCCTATAACTCACCCACACTCCCTCACTTACCTTTCTTTACTCCCTCACTCAGTCCCTTTCTGTCACTCCTTCCTTCATGCCCTCTATCCCCTCACTCCCTCACTCCCCTTGTCTTACCCTCACTTACTTTTATCCACCCTCTTTCACCCCTCTTTACTCATGCTTTCTGCCCTTCTCTCACCCTCGTTCACCCCCGTTCCCTTACTCCAGTTCCCTCACTACCCCTCATTCCCCATCCTTCTCTCCCCTTCCCTTTACTTTCATCCCCCACTTACCTACTCTCAGTGGCTATGCTTCAGTCCTCTTCCCCTCTATTCCCTTCCTTCGCTCACTCACTCATTCCCCTTTCCTCACTCACCTTACTCCACTTTACTCACTCTTTCTCTCACTGCCTCTGTCCTGTCACATCCTCATTCTCCTTCTCACACTCCCTCTCTCTTAGCTTCACTACCTCCGTCCCCTCACTCTCTCACTCCTCTTCCGTCACGCTTACTCCCTATAACTCACCTACACTCCCTCACTTATCTTTCTATGCTCCCTCACTCCGTCCCTTTCTCTCACTCTTTCCTTCACTCCCTCTGTCTCCTCACTCCCTCACTCCCCTTGTCTCACTCTCACTTGCCTTTATCCACCCTCTATCACCCCTCTTTACTCACCCTTACTGCCCTTCTCTCACTCTCCTTCACCCCCGTTCCTTCACTCCCCTTTCCCTCTCTCCCCTCCAATACTTACCAGCTCTCAGTCACTCTACTTCAGTCCCCTTCCCCTTCTTTCTATCTTTTGCTCCCTCCGTAATTCCTCTTCCCTCAGTCACCTTACTCAACTTAATTCACTACTTCTCTCACTCCCTCTGTCCTCTCACATCCTCACTCCCCTTCCCTCACTCTCTCACTCTTACTCTCACTCCCTCCATCCCCTCACTTTGTCACTCCCCCTTCCCTCACACTCACTCCCTTTAACTCATGAACACTCCCTTATTTATCTTTCTATGCTCCCTTATCTTTCTATGCTCCCTTACTTAGTCTCCTTCTCTCACTCCTTCCTTTACTACCTCTATGTCCTCACTCCCTCTCTCCCCTTGTCTTACGCTCACTCGCCTTTATCCACCCTGTATCACTCCTGTTTCCTCAACCTCACTGCTCTTCTCTCACCCTCCGTTACCCCCGTTCCCTTACTCCACTTCCGTCAATTATCCTCATTCCCCATCCTTAACTCCCCTTACCCTCACTGTCCTCCTACAGTCACCTTTTCCCAGTCCTCTGCTTCATTCCCCTTCCCCTTTTTTCCTTCCTTTGCTCGCCCAGTAATTCCCCTTCTCTCAGTCACCTTACTCCTCTTTACTCACTCCTTCTCTCATTCCCTCTTTCCTCTCACTTCTTCACTCCTCTTCCCTCACTCCCTCTCTGTTACCCTCACTCCCATTGTCCCCTCACTCTCTCACGCCCCTTCACTCACTCTCACTCACCTTCCATCCCTCATTGTCGTGAATGTACCCTCACTCACTCCCCCTTCCCTCTCACTCACTCCCCTTTCCTTACTCCGCTTTCCTCATTTAGTTTTGCTAACTCACATTCCTTTAGTATCTTACTCACCTTCAGTTCATTTCTCTCTCCCTCTCTTCCTCTCTGTCACTGAATCTATCCACCTCATTATCCTCTTAGTAATTTGCTCACCCTCTATTTCTTTTTCCCTCTCTCTGTCCTTCACCATTCCTTTGTTTCCCTTTCTGTGTCCTTCACTCCTACTTTATCTCTTAGTACCCTTTTTTGACTTTTAATCTCCTGCCTTGTCTCTTGTATTTTGAAATATATAACTTATTTTTTTCCTCTTCCACAGATATTAAATTTACTAAAAATATGTAATTAAGTATACATTACTTATAAGGTAAGTTTGACAAACAATATTTACTTTCTCATCACTCTTTTCCTTAACCTCACTACTCTTCTCTCGCCCATCCACACCCCTGTTCCCTTACTTATTCTTAATCCCCATGTTTACTCCCCGTTCCCTCACTCCCCTCCCACACTCAACTTTTTTCAGTCCCCCTGCTTTACTTCCCTTCCACTCTTTTCCCTTCCTTCGCTCCCTCACTCATTCCCCTTCCCTCACTCATCTTATTCCACTTCACTCACTTGTTCTCTCACTCCCTCTGTCCTCTCACTTCTTCACTCCCCTTTCCTCACTCCCTCTCTCTTAGCCTCACTCTCTCCGTCCCCTCACTCTCTTACTCCTCTTCCGTCACGTTCACTCCCTTTAACTCACCCACACTCCCTCACTTACCTTTCTTTGCTCTCTCACTCAGTCCCCTTTTCTCACTCTTTTCTTCACGCCCTCTGTCTCCTCACTCCCTTATTCCCCTTGTCTCACGCTCACTTGCCTTTATCCACCACTCTTTCCTCAACCTCATTGCTCTTCTCTCACACTCCATCAGCCCCGTTCTCTCACTCTGCTTCCCTCTCTTATCCTCATTTCTCATGTTTACTCCCCTTCCCCACACTCCCCTCCCACACTCACTTTCTTTCAGTCCCCCTTCTTCACTTCCCTTCCCCTCTCTTCCCTTCCTTCGCACATTCACCCATTCCCCTTCCCTTACTCACCTTACTCCACTTCACTCACTCCTTCTCACACTCCCTCTGTGCTCTCACCTCTTCACTGCTCTCCTCTCACTCCTTCTGTCCCCTCACTCTCACTTTCCTTCATTCACCCTCACTCATCTTCAAACCCTCACTGTCATCAACTCACTCTCACTCACTCCACCTTCCTTCTCCCTCACTCCCCTTGGCTTACTCTCACTCCCAATACTTTATCCTCCCTCACCCTCTTTCCCTCAATATAAATCCCCTTTTTTCACCTTGACTCATTTCTTTCCATCACTCCCTGTCACTCTCCTTCGTTCACTCCACTTCGACTCACTCTTATTTACAACTCACCTTCTCTCACTCCTCTTCTGTCACTTGCTTCCTCTGTCAGTTTCTCCCCTTCATTCACTCATTTCATTCATTCATTTATTCAGTACACATTCTCTGAAAAAAAGAATTGCAAAATATGTAAAGAATATAGCTCTTTTTGGAGAATTGGAGGTAGTTCTGAAAATAATTTTTTTTTCTTCTTTTTTCGATTTTCTATTTTTTTAATAGTTTTTCAGAACGATTTTATACTTTTTTTGTTTTTTTGGGGGGATAAAAACAAAACCAGGGAATCCAAAACTGCTCAACAGGAGCAAAAAAAAGGGGAAAAATTAGGGCTGGGGAGGGCAGCGGTGTTCCTCTCTCTTCCGAGCAATCAGTTCAATGCTCTGCTCCCCATAACAGAGCAGTTCATCGCAGTCCATGCAGATAATTTTGATGCGTGCAAAGACCGGCTGCACGTTCGGGATCAATCTTCCACCTTGTCTTCCCGAAGTTGTTGCTCCACCAGTCGAGGTGCTGGCCCCATCTCTCGGTGCATTGCGTGCCAGGTCCCTGACACTCTCCCTGGAAAAGTTGTTGGGGTGTCTTCTCTGCACATGCCTAATTAAAGTGGCATTTCCAAAACTATATTTTTTATTTGGATTCCCACGTGATAAGGTGGTACCACAGATTTTGCAGCACACCTTTGCTGCATTCACCTTTTTTTGACCTTCGGGGAAGGTAAAAAAAAATCCAAATTAAGTGTTCTTTCACTTTCCTGGTAGGAGGATCCTCAGGCAGGAATTCTTCTTCAGAATCAGAGGAAGTGTTGTGATAAGCAGCCATCTCTCCAAAATTAGATACAGAAGCAGGCAAGAGGTGTTCTCTTAGCAATTGCAAAGAGGTAGTGAGGGATATGGATGGGGACTTTCAATATTTGTGGAAAAAAACTGTTATGAACCAATGAAAAGTGTTATTTTAAGGTCACATGACTTGACGCGCTTATGCTACGCGCTCCGGAGAGCTTCCGGGGGCGCTTACGCGGCACGTATGTAGGCGCTTACATAGGCGCTTCCGGGGGCGCTTACGCGGCGCGTCTAAATGACGTTTTGCTAGATTTTCGGAAATGCGTATAAAGTTAAAATACGGTTATTTAAAATCAAAAATACTACTTTTATGAGTATACCATTGAATGTCTTGCATTATTATTTACTTTAAATACATACTTATATTTTTTTGCGCTTGCGGGAATATCGCTCACGCTACGTGTACAGGTGCGTTTATGGGTGCGCGTACCCTGAGCGCTCCGGGGTTAAGAAATAAAAATAAAAAAACACAGGAAAAATACATTGAAAAATTATTGTTACAAAAATATACAATATTTAAATAATTTTAAAAAAAATTAAATAATTAATAGCTTTAAAATTAGCTATTAAAAAAACTTAAAAATTCACTTTAAAAACCGTAGAAATTAGCATTTAAAAAACCTTTGAAATTCATGAAAAAACCATAGGTTTAACACTCGTTATAGTTAGGAATTAGCATTTAAAAAACCTTTGAAATTCATGAAAAAACCATAGGTTTAACACTCGTTATAGTTAGGAATTAGCATTTAAAAAACCTTTGAAATTCACCGAAACACCAGTTATAGTTAGCTGAACATTTTACTCATACAAAACCATTGAAATTCCCACGTTATAGTTAGTTGGACTCACTATAACTCGCGCGCCCGCAATCCACTGCTGATGATGTCACATATTACATCATCCATAGGGACCTTTAGCCAGGGCTACAGCCCAACGGCTGAACGGAATTACACCAAATTTGTGCTTTTTGTTAAATGGTGTAAATCCGATCAGTTGTTCCTGAGAAAATCAAAAGTAAAATCATAGCAATATCTAGGCACAGATTTCAGAAGTCTGTACAGTAAGCGTACCTTCCCGAGCACCAGCTGCATGCTGATTGGCTGTCAACTGTCTGTCAACACTCCAAACCAGGAAGTGTTGGCAGCCATCTTGTGTCTCGGTAGAACCAAGGCACAAGAAAACAGAAAAAGAAACGCGAAAAATGCGAAAAGGGGCAGGGTAGAAACACTCTGACCTCCTAGGCCTGCTTAGGGGGTCCCACAAGGACCCCCAAGGCCCCCAAGTTTTTTTTTTGCAGAGTGTTGTAAAAGGGGTGTGGCCTCATTACACCTCTCTGCAATGCAGCCCACTGACGCATCCTGGAGGTTCCTGGTGGGCTACTTGGCCCCCAGGGACCCCCAATATGCAGGGGGAATTATTTCCCCCTCTGCAAACGCGCCAGGGGGCTGCCTTGCAGAGAGGTGTAAAAATGGGCGTGGCCTCATTACACCTCTCTGCAACACAGCCCCCTGACACATACTGGAGGATCCTGGTGTGCTAGTTGGCCCCCAGGGACCCCAAGTATGCAAGGGGAATTAGTTTCCCCTCTGCAAACGTGCCAGGGGGCTGCGTTGCAGAGAGGTGTAATGAGGCCATGCCCCTTTTTACACCACTCTGCAACACAGCCCCCTGGCGCATACTGGAGATTCCTGGTGGAGTGCAAGGAGACTTAATCCCCCAACTTAGAATGTGCTACGTGGTGCGTTTGCACAGTGGTGAAGGTAGGGGGCGGGGCTTGAGGTGATATGTGTGCAAACATGCCCTGTGGTGCGTTTTAAGTTGGGGAATTAATTCCTCTTCAATCCATAGGTCCCATTGGGGCCAACTAGTCCAAAAGGTACCTCCAGTAAGCGCCACGGAGCTGCATTGCAGAGTGTTGTAAAAAGGGGGCGTGCCCTCTGAACACCTCTCTGCAACGCAGCTCCCTGGCGCATACTGGAGGTACCTGGTGGGCTAGTTTGCTCACAGGGTACCTCAGGATTGAAGAGGAATTAATTCCCCAACCTAAAACGCGCCACAGGGCGTGTTTGCACACATGTCACCTCATGCCCCGCCCCCTTCTTTCACTATTGAGCACGATATTCCTCTAAAATCAGCGGAACTACGAATTCCGATTTACTCACCTGTTATCACGAGAGACGTCAGTGCTGCATCTTTGAGCCCAGTACAGACCCTGAAAAGTAAATCTAAGCATACTTACCAGTAACGTGTATTTCCTTCCATAGGAATCTATTGTGTGGTTTTCACCAGTAAAGTTTCGAAGTGTCTATTTTTGAAACATACAAATATTCCTGTAAAATCAGCCGAACTACGAATTCCGATTTACTCACCTGTTTTCAGGAGAGACCTAAGTGCTGAATCTTTCAGCCCACTACTGATCCTGAAAAGTCATTCTAATCGTAGTTACAGTAACTTGAATTTCCTTCCATAGTCTAACATTGACTGGTTTCACTTGGAAGTTTTTCTAAGTGGGGAGTTTTAGAACTTTAAAAAATTCCTCTAAAGTCAGCCGAACTACGAATTCCGATTTACTCACCTGTTATCAGGAGAGACCTCAGTGCTGCATCTTTCAGCCCACTACGGATCCTGAAAATTAACTCTAACAATACTTACAGTAACTTGAATTTCCTTCCATAGGCTAACATTGACTTGTTTCACTTGGAATTTTTTTTAAGTGTAAAGTTTTGGAACTTTAAAAAATTCCTATAAAATCAACCGAACTCTGAATTCCAATTTACTCACCTGTTATCAGTAGAGACCTCAGTGCTGCATCTCTCAGCCCAATACTGATCCTGAAAAGTAATTCTCATCATAGTTACAGTAACTTGTATTTCCTTCCATAGGCTAACATTGACTGGTTTCACTTGGAAGTTTTTCTAAGTGTGGAGTTTTATAACTTTAAAAAATTCCTCTAAAATCAGCCGAACTACGAATTCTGATTTACTCAACTGTTATCAGGAGAGACCTCAGTGCTGCATCTTTGAGCCCAGTACTGACCCTGAAAAGTAATTCTAACCATACTTACCAGTAACTTGAATTTCCTACCATAGGAATCCATTGTCTGGTTTTTTCCAGAAATGTTTCTGTGTCTATTTTCACAAACGAAAAATATTTCAAAAAAATCGCCTGCATGACTTGAACATATTCTTTCAACTGTTTACAGGAGATGCACCAGTGCTGGAACCAGGATCCACGACTTATTAAGAAAAAGTAATGATAACACTACTTACCTGCTAAGTGAATTTCCTCCCGTAGGATAACATTGGTGATTCTATGTGACCAGTCCTGTGGTTAGAAAAGTAATCCATAAAGTAACGAATTGCATTTAACTAGAAAAACACATTGAGGCCAATGTTGCTCTGTGTTTGAAATTGTGTTGCCCATTGCAACACCTGTAACTACTGTACCTAAAAGTCTATTGCCTATTTACAAAGTATTTAAACTAAAGTAATTCATTCTGAGAAAGTATATTTTGTAATGTAATGTATAATGTAATTACAATGTAATTTAAAAAAAAATCTCTAAAAATAAATAGTTTAAAAAATATAGTAAATCAGTATAAAAAAATATAACAATTAATACATTTAAAAATTTTCATTTACAAAACCTTCGAAATTCACTGAAAAAAACATAGGTTTCAGGCCTGACATAGGGGTCGATTATGATGGCGGACGGATTGCCTCCGCAGGGCTGGCAGGAGCAATCCGTCCGCCATTCTCCCTGAAATGACCCCCGCCACATTACGATGGCTGTAGGGTCCGCGGCGGACGGCAAGACCGTCCCCTGCTTTTCCGCCGGTCGCGAAGTGCTCACATATGGTGGCGGTGTCTGCGAGACACTGCCCACCATAGGCATACGGTCTTTTCTTTGGGGGCACGTTGTGGGCTCCCAGGGTGAAGGAGGGGTGGGCGGGGGGTGCACATGGGGGGTACGCAGTTGCATGCACAATGTGGCAGGCACCATGCGGTGCCTGCCGCTTTGTACATGCAAATGCACAGCATGCATTTTTAACTTTGCGGCGGGTGCTGCTTAAAGCAGCACCCGCCGCAATGTTAAATATACGGGATGTGACCGCCAGGGTGGCGGTCACATCCTCATTCCTACGTAGAGAATACCCCTGCCCCTGCGGACGGTCCCTCCACCTCGGGGGTGGCGGACGGACGCAGGTCCGTCCGCCATCATAATCGACCCCTAAGTTAGGAATTAGCATTTAAAAAATGTTTGAAATTCACTGAAAAAACCATAGGTTTCTGGCCTGATATAGTTAGGAATTAGCATTTAAAAAACCTTAGAAATTCACTGAAAAAACTGTAGGTTTTAGGGGTGGTATAGTTAGCTAGACATTTCACTTGTACAAAACCATTGAAATTCCTCCGATATAGTTATTTGTACTAACTATATCTCGCGCACCCGCAATCTACTGCTGATGATGTCACATATTACATCATTCATGACATGGTAAGTGACATCACTGATGACATCTCAAATAGTGGTGTTAGTGGAGTAATGCATCCACTGTAAGGGCCTGTGTTTGTCCTTATGGGCACAAGTTCATATCCCAATGTGTTGACTGAACTGTTTATGATAGTAAGATCCATAAAGTAAGTGGTTCAAATTTCGACTTGTTGAATAAGCATGTGATCCTCCTTAGGTTGATACAATAGGTATTGCTGGGTAATATTAAATCTGTATTATTTAGGCTAATATGCCCACAGATAAATATATGTTTTGTAAATACAAATTATATAAACAGTGCTGCTAATATTACAAATTTAATTTGTTGTTTACATTGGTGATATTTTTGGATTGTGCAAGGGGTATTTTTACTCCTTATTAACAGAATAGCTGTATGAAAGGGAGGCATGTGCTCTCACAGTGGTGCAGCTTGTGAACATAGTGTTGGCAGAATCGTACTGCCGGTGTTGTGTTTGCAAGGGTAGCAGGGCTGGTGAGGTTTTTATTGTGGAGTTTGCCTTGTGACCTGTTTTGGGGCATGAAAAGATGCAGTGGAAGTGTTGGACTAGCACCTGTCATCCGGGGACTGGGTTCTAGTGTATGTGCTATAAAAGGTATGAGCTTTGGATGTGCTGCCTGGGTTTTTTTTGCATTTGTGCCTAGATTTGCTGGAGTTGAATGGGCAGTACAACAGTATGAATGGAGTACGGGTGCCGTGGTGGGAAGTGGCTGGTGTAATGGTGTCAAGTGCACATGTGTGGCGATGGACCTTAGCATCATTTTTACATTGTCTAAAGGTTACATTTGTTCCTTATTGTGGAGGTGCTTGTATTAAAGGGGGACATTCTACATTGATGGTGTTGCAGTGGGGAAAGGGGTGTGTTCTGTTTGCCATTGTGGGGAGAGGACCAAGACTAGGCAGGCACCATTAATAAGGAAAGCATAAAGTAAGAAATGTAAGTAAATACAAATATAAACCACAGTGTATTTGTTTATGCGTTATGATATGCAAACATTAGAAACTTAGACGCTGTGTATTTTGTTAAAAAAATTAACAAATATGGAACTCTAGTAACAATACAACAGAATATATTCCTTTTACAACACATAATAGCAGGGTTGAGTCGCTTTGTGGAGTAATGCGTCCACTGTAAGGGTCTGTGTTTGACCTTATGGTCACAGGTTCAAATCCTGACACGTTGACTGAGCCTTTCATCCTAATACGGTCGATAAAAGGAATGGTTCATATTTCCACATGTTGAATGAGCCTGTTATCTTTCTTAGGTTAATACAAGTACTATTGGGTAATATTAAATATGTTTTATTTAGGCTAATATGCCCACATATAAATATATGTTTTATAAATACAAATTATATAAACAGTGCTGCTAATATTACAAATGCAATTTGTTGTCAGTGTTAATATTTCTGGCTTGCTCAAGGGTAATATTTTCTCCTTACTGTGAGGATGGCTGTATGAAAGGGAGGCATGCTGCGTTGATAATGTTGCAGCAAGGGGAATTGAGTGATGGGGAAGTGTACAGCTGGTGTTGTGTTTGCCAGGGGAGCGGGGGTGGCAGGGTTGTTATAATGGAGTTTGCTTGACCTGATTTGGGGCATTAATAGATGCAGCAGCTAGTTCCTGACATAAGGGACTGGTTGGGGGTTTCATGTGCTAGTGTAAGTGCAATAAAAGGTATGGGCTTTGGATGTGCAGCCTGGGGGAGTTAAAATTAGTGCCTAGATGCACTGGAGATTAATGGGCAGCATTGCAGTATGTCTGGAGTGTGTGATTCATGGTGGGAAGTGGCTGCAATGTATTGGTTTTCAATATCTATATAAATGCTGCGGTAGTTATATATAGAGCCGAATAACAAAGTAGTAAAAATGAAGCGTTGGTGATGAATATCAATATGTACATATAAATATATACAAATATCAAATATATATATATAGCAAACATTATTTTCATTTAACAAAAATAAAGATGTAAAAACATAAAAAACGCAAAATATCCCAAATGTTATGCGTTTTACAGAGTTAGATTACAGTTAAAAAAACTAAGCTTGACCTAATGTGAAAATATTTCCAGCAAGTAGTAAACACCAGAATTGTTCGATGTTATCGCGGGTCCGGCGTTTTGTTCAGCGAACGTTAAAACATGAAACTAAGAACCATATGTATGAAGCTCTTTTGCAATCGCAAACACTGCGAATCGCAAAAAAACTGTGTTTGTGATCGCAAAACAGAGTCTCCCCTTGTAAGAAGGGGATCCTTTGCACAAATATGGGAATCGCAAATTTAGCAATTACAAAATTTGCGAGTCAAGGATTCTGAGAATAAATATGCGAACTTGCAATCTGCGGCAAGTTATTTGTGAAATTCGTGAATAACCTTGTCGCAATTGCCGAATTGGCCAAATGAAATGCATGAAAGAATCGCAAATTGCGATTTTGCGAAATTTCCAATTTTGCTCATCACAATTACCAAAAACTCAGAGCAGGTGGTAAACAGGTGCAACCCATATAAGCAGGCCCACAATGCTACATGGGGTTCCACAATGGCTGGGCTGTATGTGATAGCCAGGAGGCTACGAATCAGAGCTGCTGCACAGGGAAGGAGATGCCAGGAAAAGATCCTCAGAACGCACATTACCCTGTTCCAGCACACAGAGGAGGAGATCCATGTGAACTATAGACTGGACGCTGACAGCATCCTGGAATTCATTGAGGAGCCCAACCCCATACTAGAACACCCCACACGCAGGGCACACTCCATTCCCACCCATATTCAGGTCCTGTGCTCACTGCACTTACCAGCCTCAGGGAGTGTACAGGGGGTGATAGCCACAGTCGGAGGGGTCTCACAGAGTGCACTCTTGCGCTTCTTCCACGCTTTCCTTGATGCAACGGTACAGGGGCTTCATCATCACATCCAATTCCCCAGCACACAACAGACACTAGATCAGACAAACAGGAATTCTACCAGATAGACCAATTCCCCTACGTAATTGGCTGTATCGATGGGAGCCATGTCAAACTATCCCCACCCTTACGGAATGAGTATGTGTTGCAAGTCCTATCTTTCCCTGAACATACAGGTAGTGTGCACTGCCAAGCATATCATTACTGACATAGTAGCGAAATACCCAGGCAGCACACATGACTCATTAATGTACCACTACAGTGGAATAAACCGCCGACTCACAGATGGCGAGTTTGGTGAGTGCTACCTGCTAGGTAAATGCATGGCTTCCAAACACACAATCAGTAAAGGCCAGGAGTGTCTGGACAGTGTGTGACATAATTCTTGTCACCCTGCAGGAGACAGTGCCTATGCTGTATGTGACTACATCCTGACTCCGTACCTGAATCCAGCCGCTGCAGGGGAGTGGAGGTATAACAGTGTCCACAGAGCCACACGCTGTACCATTGAGAGAATATTTGGAATCCTTAAGAGCTGTTTCTGCTGCCTCCATAAGAGTGGAGGAGCGCTACAGTACAAACCCGAGACATGCTGTAAAATCATGGTCGCCTGTGCCATGCTATACAACATCGCTACCAAGAAAGGCACTCCAGAGGAGCTCACAGATTCAGAGCCATCAGATGAGGAGGGACCAGCTCCACGTTGTAGACCAGCAGGTGGTGCTGGGGCGGCTGCCGGGCGCCAGAGATGAGATGATATAACACAGAACTATTTCTTGGTAAATAATGAGGACACAATGCTACAGATTGGTGCTAAACTATGTTATTTATTTCCTTGGGTGCAGGACTATATCTGTCACACAGCCTGACTTTGTTACAATTGCTTGCACATGTTCACATGTTCATGCCATAGTGTAATGATGTCCGTCATCCAATCAGTCAAGATGCAATGTGTTGCTTCACACATTGCCATATGCCCCTGAAGTCACTTCACCTCCTGCGGGCACGGCCTGTTGCCCCTCGCTCAGGGTGCCCACTGCCCTCCATGGAGTCATCAGCTAGTCTCCCCTGCTGCGCACTCCAGCGTCTGTCCGGTGGAATTGGTGGAGTGATGCTGCTTCTGCTGGACTGCTCATCAGTATTCAAAGTGCTCAGTGGTCCTATGCCACTTGTGGCAGCTGCCCGCATCTGGTCCACAGCATGTGTGACATCCACCAAGCCCCTGGCCACATCCCGGCAGCAGTGAGCCATTTCATGCTGCATACTCACACACCGACGTGCCAGCAAGAATGTGGCAGTCTACAGGCTGTTCACAGCTCTGGTGTACAAGTCCAGCCAGCTGTGGAGACGCTGTCTCTCATTGCGCCTGGCTGCCCAGTGTCTTTTTTTTTTTTGTCCTCATCTCACCTTTAAGCATTATGCTTTTGCGTACCTGGGCTCCCTCCGGCCGACTGCGGATGCTTAGGTCGCCAGACCAACTCCTTGTGCTGGAGTCATAAGGTGTAATCATAGGACTTGGAGGCCATTGTTTTCCCTTATCTACCCAGTCTCAGTTCGTTACCCATGGTGATAAAAGGGTACCAGAAACTATTTGATGCATTGCCAGCACTGGCCACATCCAAACGAGCCATCGCAAATGCAGAGTTCAGCCATTCTTCCGTTCTTGGGGGGTTGGGGTCTTTCCATTTCAGGCAGATTTCCCTATGCGCCAGTAAAATCAAACACAACAACAGGCCTCTGTCCCTTGCTGCCAGAACTTTTGTTGATACACGGTCATCAGCAAAGAAGACCAAAGTCTTGTTGACTACGATGTTAATAGCAAAAGGCCTGCGAAGATATCCTCCAACCCCCTCCCAAAATGCCACCAGTTTTGCACAATCAAAAACACATGAATATCATTGGCTTTGGGGGCCATACATCTATAACATTTTGGTTCCGGGATTGGGGCGAATTTTGCTATTTTGGTTGGGGTATAGTAGATACGATTGGTTACAAAGAAATGTTTTTTCTTTAAACTAGCAGATTTGACACATTTATATAATAGGTTTAGACAGGGCTCTAATAACTCCTCTATTTCTCCTTCAAAGGGAGTCTGTCTCCACACCGAGGCCTGAGATGGAATATCCCTGTCATCTGCTTCAACCAATTTTTTGTACCATATTGATACCTCTCTCTTAATGCGATTTTCTGACATAAAGAGGATCTCCATTTCCCAATCTCCCATTAAAGCCCCACTCTCTGCCTCAAACCAGGATTTTATTTGTAAAAACTTGGATTTGGAAAACCCGGGGCCTATCTTAGCTTCCAATGCTTCCCATGGATGTACCCCATTAATGTTCCCCAACTCTGACCAAATGGAATCTCCTGCCTCCCTGATAGGAGCAGTCAACCCGTCTCTCAATCAGAGCGGCGTTCCTGGGGAATCCCAAATGGGGGCGTGTTCAGAATAGTACCCTATATTGCACCTTGTCCTTACTTTGCACCAACATTCTAGTACATTCTTCAAGATCTTCAGGTGCACCTTTTTTAAAAAAAATGTGCCCCAAATGTATAGAGAAACCCTTCTGTTCGGCCCCCTTCGATAACTCTTGCATGTTCCATGAGGAGGACCCCCCATGCGGAGGTTGAAGTTTTCGTCAAACCCATCCTTATGGCTTTAAATTGAAATGCAACCAGGTACCAGCTAATGTCTGGAAGTGCTAACCCACCTTTAAGCAGCCTCCGCCTCAATTTCTTCCAGATGAAACTCCCGATCTTACCCTGTATCTTGGAGATGTCACATCGAGGGAACTTCAGAGAAACAGCGTTGAATATGTAAGTTAATTAAGGAAGAGCCGTCATTTTGACCAGATTCACCTTACCAAATATAGTCAAGGGAAGATTTTTCCACCTTGAAAACAGACAATCCAATTCATGAATTACCCTTTTTAGATTCATAGGGGCAATTCTATCCAGATCATTTACTATTGTAATGCCTAAGTATTTAAACTCATTGCTGGTCTGCCCCGTCCAATGCGTTATATTCCAGCACATTATTTTTGTCTTGGAGGAGTTGGCCAGGTATCCAGAAATTAACCAAAACTCCCCCAAGAGGGCCTCCACCCTTGGCATTGTTACCTCTGGATCACTCGTATAAAGAATAATATCATCTGCATATAATGAAATTTTGGATACATATTGCTGGGATCTAAAAGGCAGGATCTGATCATCTAGCTTTATAGCCTGAGCCAACGGCTCGATGTATAGATCGAACAGAAGTGGAGAAATAGGACAGACCTGCCTAGTTCCCCTTTGGATCTCAAAGCTAGAAGTCTAGTTTAGTCTAGTCTGGACATTTGTATTGCGCACATATCACGTCTAAGGGAGTCTCATGGCGCATGCAGACAGTCCTGAAAAGGAGATGAGCCAAGAATAGATCTAGCACAAAAGCCAGGTTTTCAATTTTTTTCGAAAGTAAGCGTCCCATTTACCAATATTTTTGCAGACGCTCCCTGATAGCATTGTCTTAGCGTATTGACAAATATAGGGCCAAAGCACATAACCTCCAATACTTCCCATAGGTAGGACCAACAGACCCTATCGAACGCCTTGGCGGCATCCAGAGCAACTACCGCCAAGGGTTCAGATCTTGCTACCGCCAAATCTATATTACCAATAAGGTGTTGTGTCTGTTCTTCAATAAAACGCCCACTAATGAATCCCTTTTGATCAGAGCTAACAAGCCCCGGGGCCAGTTTGGCCAATCTCCCTGCCAAAATCCCCATGAAGATTTTGTAATCGGAATTTAGCAGAGAGATTGGTCGGTAAGAATCAGCCCTTAAGAGGTCCTTACCCGGCTTAAGTAGCAAAACGATAGTTGCCTCTCGCCAGGAACTAGGTATATCTCCCAAAGGGCTATAGACTGATTGGAACAGAGAGCCCATAGCAGGAACTATCTCATCTTTGAGGAGTTTTTTACACTTCATTCAGGAGAGCATCCAAACCCGATGCTTTCTTATTTTTGGATGATTTTATTTGCCCTTTAATTTCCTCCAACGAGATCGGGGCATCCAAAAATCTCTACCCTCCTGAGTTAGAACCGACAATGATTTAGAACTCAGCCAAGACTGAATTTGATTTCTTGAAGGCTTCAAGTCTTCTTTATACAGATCTGTGAAAAGAGAGAGAAGACAGTTCTTTATGTCCTCTATATCTGTCGATTTATCTCCCCTATCGTTGATGACTAACTCACCTATATCATTTTTAGCACGATGTTATGTTATGTTATGTTATGTAGCTTTTTATATAGCGCACGGCTACTCAGGATGAGTGTCCCGGCGCTTTCCACCTGCAGCTCAGAGAAAAAATAACACAACACAGAAAAAAAACAATAAAAGCAATAAACAGTAAAAGCGAACTAAAGATTAAAAAGCCAAGTCTTCAGGCTCTTCCTGAATTGAAGCAAGTTGGCAGTGCTGCGGAGCGAAAGAGGAAGCAAATTCCACAGCTGGGGAGCTCTGCAGCTGAAAGAACGTCCTCCCGCGCGGGCCTTCCTCACCCGCGGGACCACCGCTTTAAAGAGGGATTCCGAACGCAAGGAGCGGACTGGACGATAGAAGGCCAGTCTCCGCCGCAGATATCCAGCCCCTGATCCAAACAGGGCTTTATGCATCAAAGTCAAGGATTTGAACTGGATCCGCTTCCTGATAGGCAGCCAGTGTAGCGTCTGAAGCAGCCCGGACGCTCGAGCTCGTCTGCGAAGGCCGAAAATAGCCCGGGTTCTGCACCACCTGTAGGCGCTGAACCAGGTAGTCAGGGAGGCCAAGAAAGAGGGCGTTAGCATAGTCAAGCCTCGAGCCGACAAGAGCCTGCACAGTAATCCTCCTGTGCTCCTCAGACAGCAGAGGCAGAAATTTGCGGAGCATTTTCAGGATACCGTAGCAGGTGCCAGCCAGACCTAGAATATGAGTTCTCAGCTGATTGTCAAGTTTGACACCCAAATTTTTGGCCACCAAAGACGGCTGTGCCGGAGGGCTCATGTCAGATGGCCACCATTGCTGCCACTCCGGATCGGCGACGCAACCAAAGAATAGAACCTCGGACTTACTTGAGTTGGCCCTCAGACTGTTCCGCTGGAACCAGTCGAAGACCAATGCAAGACAGTCCCGAATTCTCTCTCCATCAAACTCTTGGTCTTTCCCGCATGTGAAGAGGAGTTGCGTATCGTCGGCATAAGAGACGATCTGGGCCCCGTAAGCCTCCACCAAGGCCGCCAAAGGGGACATGAAGATGTTAAACAACGTGGGGCTCAACACAGAACCCTGTGGAACCCCAACTCCCAGTGGCGGCATCTCGACGGAACTCTGGGAAACCCAGACCGTCTGGCGGCGGCCTTCAAGGAAAGAAGTAAACCACCTAAGCACCGTCCCTCTAAGGCCGATGTCATACAGCCTAGCTAGGAGCGCCTTATGGGGGACGGTGTCGAAAGCCGCCGATAGGTCTAACATGACCAACATGGCCCTGCCGCCGACATCCAAGGTCTCCTTGATGATCTCAGTAACCTCCAACAGAGCCGTTTCCGTGCTGAAATTAGGACGGAAACCGGATTGGGATATATGGAGCAGATTGTTAGCTTCCAAAAAGCTCGACAAGACGCCGTGGGCATGTTTTTCCGTAATCTTCGCTAGCGCCGGAAGAAGCAAGATTGGCCTATAATTGGCCAAAACCTCAGCGTTGAGACCCAGTTTTTTTAGGAGGGGGATCACCATCGCTCTTTTCCACGAACTAGGGACCCTCCCCTCCCTCAAGGAGGCATTGAGGATGGGGTTAACCAGTGGATTCACCACTGCCGCCATCCCGGCCAGGAATTTGGCAGGGCAGGGGTCAAGTGGCGAGCCAGATTTAGGATTGGCCAGCAGCGACCTAGACACCTCGCTGGAAACAACAGGGAAATCGGACAGCACCGCCAAAGGTGTGTGCGGAGGTCCACAACCCGTCCTCATGACGCCACTACCATCCGGTCCCTCCACGAAGGTGGCCTGAATCGCCTTGATCTTATTAGTGAAGAAACCGGCAAGATCACACGCCCATGCATCCGAAGAGGCTAATGGGGGCGGATGGGAGCTGGGGGTCGTGAACTCCTTCACAATATTAAAGATCTCCTTACAGGAGTTCGCAGATGCCTCGATCCTCCTAGCCAGATAGTCCCTCTTGGCACCCAAGATGTCCCGGTGGTAGGCCTTCACCGCCGCCTTATAGGCGAGTTTAGCCTCCCCATCATACAAGAAGCGCCAGGCCCTCTCGGCCACCTTGCATTGGCTGCGAGCCACACGGAGCGCCTCCGTAAACCACGGTGCAGATTGCCGTGCCGCCAAGGACCGGGGGGCTGCCTTAGGGGCAAGATCATCCAGCCTGTCAGTAAGCATAGCTGCAGAGCCTCAGTGTCGCTATCCAAATCACCCGAGAGATGACAGGGGTGGTCCAGCAGCGCCTGCTCTAGCATGTCAGGTGTCACTCTGTGCAGCGCTCTCGAGGCCGGTCTAAGCAGGGAAGACGCTCTATTGTCCGGGCGCGCACACTCCAGCACCGAGAATCTGATCAACCTGTGATCGGTCCAGAGCACCTGCAGGGTATCAACCTCCAAGAGTGGAACAGACGAAAACACCTGATCCAGGGTATGCCCCTTCTCATGTGTTGGCCCTGACACGAACGGTATGAGACCCAGCGGAGATGTGACATCCAACAGTTTGGCCGCATCTGGGTCATCCGCCACGTCAAGGTGGAAGTTGAAATCGCCAGCCACGACACAATGCTGTGTGGTCAGCGCCAGCTCAGAAACGGCTGTCTGCAGGTCCTCCAGAAAGAGACCCACAGGGCCTGGTGGTCTATAGACCAGCAACACCTTCAGAGCCTGACCCGGGGATAGTCTGAGCGTAAAGGCGAGCGACTCGGCGCTCCCAATGGAGTTCAGGGGAAGCACTGAGCAGGAAACGCTCTTTTTCACCACTACAGCCACTCCCCCACCCCTCCCCTTAGCTCTATCCTGCCGGAAGATATTATACGCCGGAGGAATGGCTGAGAAGACGTCCGGATGGGAAGCCTCTCCCAGCCAAGTTTCGGTCAATAGCAAGCACAGGGGATTTTCCCTGACCAGAAGATCGTAAATATGCAGGGCATGGTGTCCTACCGACCTCGTATTCAGCAGCAGGCAGAGATGCTTCACGCTCGCTGTTGCTGGGCGGGGAACTGTAACACGAGTCCAAGATGGCGTCCAGCCACAGCCAGGACAACGTCGTTTGCCCCTAAACCGCCCAGGGAAGACGGAGCGGCAGGAGCAAGAATGGCCCCGCATGTCCCGCAATGTCGCTGAGGAATAACTAATCATCTTAGCCACAGTATCGCCGGACCGGGGTCCCCCGCCGCCCCGACGCCTCCGGGACGCTGACGGGCGCAGACGGGCAGGACTCCAGCACGACTCAGGCTAAGCGAGGGCGTCTACCTGCGCGTCACGCTGCGCTTGAGGGAGCGACTTTAAGTAGGCGCTCCAATCAAGCCAAAGCGTGCGAGTCCGCTCCAAGATGGCGGCCGCCGCTGGCTGAGGTAGCCCGAAGAAAGATGGCGCCCAAAATGACCCCCAGGACCCGGACCCACCGAAGTAGTGGTGCTTTGCCGGCAGAAAATGCCGATTTTTAAATGCAGGTAAGGGGAGAAAGGGGCGCTGGCTTCAGACAGGCAGGCTAAAAACAAGGGTGAATACAACCAAAACGAACCCAAATACAAAACAGGGGACTTTAAAAATACTCCGCGCTAATAGCAGCGCGAGCGCGGCGAAGTGTTAGATGGTCTAACCAGCACCACGCTAGAGCCCGCCTTAAGTAGGCGCTCCAATTTAATTTAATTTAATTTAATTGTGGGTTTATATAGCGCTAGGAATCGACTCCCGGAGGAGTATCTCCACGCTTCGACCGCTGGGGAACCCGTCCTGGCTCACCCTGAGAGATGGTCCCTGATGGGTATCTCTAAGGTGCGACCAAGCATCCCCGGCGGTCTGGGGGGGCCGTTGTGAAGATGAGGCAAGCTGATGCCCAGAGTTGCCGAGTGTGGTTTCTGACTAGAGTAGGCACCGAGGCGAGAATTATCGAGTCCGCTGACCCTGGTCCACGACCCTGCCGCGTCGGGAATCGAACCCTGGTCCCGGGCCGTTCTCTGCTTACGGGTCTGCCGCCTCTAACCAGTGAGCCACACTTCTCCACAATCAAGCCAAAGCGTGCGAGTCCGCTCCAAGATGGCGGCCGCCGCTGGCTGAGGTAGCCCAAAGAAAGATGGCGCCCAAAATGACCCCCAGGACCCGAACCCACCGAAGTAGTGGTGCTTTGCCGGCAGAAAATGCCGATTTTTAAATGCAGGTAAGGGGAGAAAGGGGCGCTGGCTTCAGACAGGCAGGCTAAAAACAAGGGTGAATACAACCAAAACGAACCCAAATACAAAACAGGGGACTTTAAAAATACTCCGCGCTAATAGCAGCGCGAGCGCGGCGAAGTGGTAGATGGTCGATCTGATGACGATCTGATCTAGCCTTCCATGCTAACAAAGCACCGGCCTTCTCGCCATATTCGAAGTTCTCCATGTTTTTATTTAACCATTGGGCCCTGCATTTCTCATCCAGCTTGCCTCTGTAGTCTAATCTAGCATTCGCAAGGTCCTTCTGTATTTTACCGACTCTGTCGGGTGGACCGCTCCTTTGCGAGAGAATATCAGCTTCTAACACCTTGATTTTGTCTTCCCTCAAATTTAATTCACGGGATTCAATTTTATTTTTTGAGGATATAAGACAATGTAACCTGCCTCTGAGACTAGCCCTAAAGGCATCCCATACCACTCCTATTGATGTTGAGCCTATATTAAACTCAAAGAACTCCGAAGAGGAGACCTTAATAGCCGAGGTAATCTCAGGATCTGATAGCATTCTCCTATCGAGGGTCCACCTTGACTCAGCTACCTTCATTGAATTTTTATATGCAACTAGGATAGGAGCATGGTCTGAGAGATGGCTAGGAAGGATAGAAATAACCGTGTTTTTAGGCAAGGAGTGTCTTCTCATAAGTATGTAATCGATCCTTGAAAAATGGTGGTGTCTCTTGCTATAAAATGTGAAGCCTGGAGCATCTCCCTTCAACTCTTTCCAAATATTCACCAACCCTATATCATGGGTCGGATTTTTCATTACACACAGTGTATGGGCGCTATATAGTGGCACTGATTTGACCTATCTTTATTTGGATCGAGGAAGACATTAAAATCCCCCCCTTATGATTATAGAAAGATTTTCCAGGATTAACTTAGAATAAAGCTTCGGAACATATGATGCGCGTCAACATTAGGTCCATAAAAGGATAAACAGACCAACTCCACGTCGTCCAACACCAGATGTGCACTAACCCACCTCCCGGATTGGTCAGTCTGAGAAGATTTTATTGAACACCCTGACCCCCGCTTTATTAGGATTGCTACACCTCGGGTGTTAGATGTTTGACCCGAAACACAAAAACTCTCGTCCCAAAAGACGCCCGTAAACAGTTTTCCAGCTTCTTCAAAGGTCAAGTGGGTCTCTTGTAGAATGGATATCCGTGCCACAGAGAGTTCTAAGTATTTCATCATTAAACACTGTCTCCTGGGGCACCTCATTCCATTGACATTCCAAGAGACAAAGCATCTTTCCCTACCCTGAGTCTCTACTCCTGCCATAGCACCTGAATTCTTTGCCCTAAAGCCATAATCCCAGAGTGAGATGAGTGTTTTCTTATTTTTTCCCCTTGCTCCCCACCCACGTGACCCTCATCCCTCCCCAACTCAACCCCCAGTGCCCCCTGACTCCCTTGAGGAACCCTCCCTTCCAAATAGGCGAAGCCTATTTAGCCTCGCCCACCTCAACCTCAAAAGAGACATGCTTAAGAAAAAGAAAATGGATAGACGATATTAAATAATGCTATTAAAAGCTTTTCCTGTCTTCCCTGTACTTATAATCACTTTCTAACCCACTGCCTTTATCAGTTCCCAGACTTCCCACTTCTACTTTCTTTTATTTCTGTTATAAAGTTATCAACCTCTTCAGTGGTACGAAACTGGTGCATTTTGTTGTTGTACATGGCACGTATTTGAGCTGGGAACTTCAGTTGGGCCTTGACCCCTAACCCCTTCAGTTCTTTGAGCCTATTCCCTAGCTCCCATTGCCCAGTGGCTGTGGTATGTGATATGTCGGATCTTATGTGGAAAATAAACGGTTCTTGCCCAGTAAGAGAAAATGATATAGAGCCTGCCTTTAGACCTGCAGATAGTATTTGCTCTTTAACTGTATAGGAGAGAAAGTTAACCAGAATCTTCAGAGGTTTAAGTTGACCTTGCTTCCTCCTAAATAGGTCCCGAAGGACCCTTTGGATCTCTTGAGAAAGATTTATTTCTGGGGAGCCTTTTAGTACAGTACCCTGTATCAGGGAAATTATGGACCCCTTCAGATCTGTCCCTTCGATGGTCTCTGGAACATTTAAAAACCTCAAATTGTTCTTCCTAGAATGATTTTCTAGTCTTTCCAGCTCCTCCTGCAATGTCTTATTCTGGGCTGCCAATTTTGCCATTCCTGAGGCGGCAGAACTTAGTGCTTTCTTGATGACAGGAGTCTATGCCTCGATTTTATCTGTCCTCACTACAACCTCCTCCAATCTCTGGGCCAGCACCTCGCAGGAAGATTTGATCGCCATTTGGTTAGCTTCAGAGATAGAGAATCTGGTCGCAAGTTCAGCTTGGTTTGTCTCTGAGATCTTAAAACCGGATATCATTTCCCTCTTCATTGTCGTTATCATGTCCGATAAAGAATGCGATGTCCTTGCGGTGTCGGCGGCACCCCCTGCAGCTCCAGAGTTTCCTAGATCTACTTCAGTTTCCCTGAGGTCTGGTTCAAGCTCAGGCTCACGATCTGGTTCAGGGTCAGTGGTGACATTCATATCCGTTATACCCTGATTAAAAACCTCACAGAGATTTCTTTGAACATGAACTGAAGTTCCGCGGGGAGTATACTCTGATCCTGAACTTCCAGCGCCTTCAACCTATTAGACAAAAGCACCTCTGGATGTGGCTGCGGCTCAGAGAGAGCCGTTATAAAAATCTATCTGGCTCGCATCATCAATAACTGTGGGTTGCTTAACCCCCCTCTGGTTACATTTCTGAAACGGAGTCAGCAGGGTTGATGAATCTTTATCAGCCTCTAAATTTTTAGTTTTCACCTTGGTTTTGATTTTAACGGCCCCTTTATCGTGTTCTTTCAAACTATTTGTCTCTGCCGTTTTGCTAGGGCTTATTGGGGAGGACATTATTTTTTGATAGGTTTTCAGCGAAGGTGTTATTCTAGTTTTTGCAACAACCGCCTTCCTCCCTTTGCTCTTCCCTCTGTTTTTAGGGATTTCCCTTGACCTTTTATCTCCTTCTTTTGTAATGTGCTGACTTTTCTGCTGACTCCTTATCTTCATTTCTACAACGGGGTAGGGGATTTCCTTGGGGTCACAATAGGCAGAGTAATGTCTAAATTGGTGGCGAGGAGTGCAGCTCGTGTCCTGAGCGTGTACCGCCCTGTTTTTAGAGGGAGTGTGCCTCCTCTGCTCTCTTTCACCAAAATTAGACCCTCGTTGTTCCCTCTTTCCTCCTCCATAGACTGCGGGGAACTGCTGCAGAGGAAACCCAGCTCGGAATGCCCATTCAATAAAACAAACGCTCCCTCTAGCTCCTCTCCACAAAAAGTACCCTCCGACTGGCCAACCCACTCCACATCCAGTATCTTATTTGTTAAGGGACTCGTTCTTCGAATCAAACGAAAAAACTCACTGACCTCCAATCCCGGTGGCAATTCTGAAGATAGCCTTACTGCTGCAGTCACAGAGCTCCTGACTCCAGAATTGCCTGTTCCAAGCCAAAAATCGAAGCAGGCAGTATCTCAGCATTTCCGAGACCGAGCTGCCTCCTCCCACCTCCACCTCCAGTCACTCACCGCGCAGGCTGCGTCCTCTGACCCCGCCGAGCCCTGTGAAACAATTGCACCTGCGATTTGCTGCTTTGATAGAAGCCCCCTCAAACCGAAAAAGCAAGAAAGGAAAAGAAAAAACAAGAAAACAGGAAAAAAACGCGTCGAGAATCAACTCAGCATTAAATCGCCATCCATTACTTTACACGCCAAGGTGAGCGAGACAGCGGCCGTTTAGCTGGCGGCCGCCATGTTCCTCCTTGTGATCCTGGCTGCCCAGTCTCTCCTTATCTCTCTGCACAGTCCTCCCAGTGCACCTGTCATGCCCATTACACCAACCCTAATCTCAGTCATGTTGTGATTGTGTGCTGAGAACTGGCACTGAATTAACTTCAATGCCTTCACTTGCAGGCCCTGGATTTTGAGCATGTTGCCTTCAAGCCCGGAGAACACTGTGCCTTCGCCGGCAGAAGCAGTGCTGGTGGGTGGCCGTGACCTGCTTTTTGACCCACTCCCTTCACTGAGATGGACAGGGGACTGAGATGTGTGCTGTCTTGCACGCTGGCTCTGGACTGGCTGTGCCTCTCCTGCTGTGCCTGTTGGCCCTGCCTCCAGCAGGTGGTAGTGGTCGCACTCTGAGGTGCTGTCTGCCTAGCACAGGGATTGTTAGTCTGACTTCACCCTGCTCCTCCTGCCCTGCCTCTTCCTCATTTCCGGATTTGTCCTCCCCTTCAGCAATGGATTCCTGTGTTGCAGGTGGTGCTGTGAATGTAAATGCACACATTAATTATGTGTCCTGCCTCACATTGGTAATGCAATACCATTGACACATTTTGAGTTACATGAGTACTATCTGTCGTTTTTTGCCTTTCCTGGATAACTCATCCCTATTCCACCTTGGCGTGTCTCACTGGTGCATGTGACTACATCTCCCAAAATGCATTGCTGGGTGTGCTTGTGAACATGTACTGGAGTTGCAATACTGTTTGGTGTCTGGGTGTTTCCTGCATGTGTGATTGGGTTGGGGAGGTAACAGGGGGATGATGGCATGCATCCTAACTTGTCTGGTCTCTGGGTGTTCGGAGCTATCCAGGTTAGCCACGCCACTCACACTCTCGGGCTAAAAGGCGCCCTCCACCAACTCCTCCAGGGGTGTAGAATCTGTTGCAGTGGACGTCCCACCACCAGTCTGTTTTTGCCTAGGCCAATCTAGTTGCCACTTTTTCCTTGGACCTTTGACGCATGTCATACCATCTTTTTCTGAGCTCTTCAACAGTGCGGTGGGTTATGCTGATGGCATTGACTTTCTCCTGTATGTCATTCCATATCTTACTTTTGTGTGCCTCTGGCACACGTGGGGATTTTTTTCCCAATCAGGAGCTCATGGCTGATGCCCATTTCCTGGATGAGGACCTCCTGCTCCCTCTCACTGAATTTCTGTTTCCTCTTGCTTACATTTTCCTTCTGCTGCTTCTCTGCCCCCTGGGACTCCATTTCTCCTTCTCTCAGTTGCAAAGCACAATTCTCCTCTTCCCCTCACAGCCTCACACTCAGCTTCTGGTAATCAGGTGCATCATGGGCAGTCACACTTCCTGGTTGTGATGTCATCAGTCTGCACCTGAATGGCTGATTCTCTAATTTGTGATTCCTTAATTGCGAATTCGCTTTTAAGGAATCTCAATTGAGGTATTTGCATTATTATTTGCACATTTTTGAGAATCGAAATATTTTTGTGATCTTTTATTTACATTGGGTTTTGTGATTCTCAAAATGCGATTCGTGAAAAATCTCTGAGAATCGCAAAATCCGTTTTTCATACATATGGCCCCAAATATATACACATAAAGTGAGAAATGCAGCTGTAGGGTAGGGATTTCTTTTATATTAATCCACATAAACTAACTTAAGGTGAACAACAATTCGTGTTTTAACTCATAAAAAGATGCAGCGGCTATGTTAGGCTGGTGTTGCTATGGGGGTGGGCTAAGTGGGGGTTTGTTACCTGACACTAAAGTACACTGTAAACGCATAGACAGCATAGCAGCATACCTAATGTGTGGTTGGCATAATAACGGATGTCCTCTTTAATGGTAACAAGAGCCCAAGCGTGCCAACTGACCTTAACACCATGTTTTACATAAAACCAGACAAAATATACAATGAACAATCTATATATATAAAAACGAATGTATGTCTGTCTGTCTGTCTGTCTGTTTGTCCTTTACACATTACTTCACCATTCATCCATTCGCCATGAAACTCTGGGAAGTTGTTGGGTACACTCCCGCAAAGGTTTCTGGCCTAACATTTTGTTAAATATCGGCCCCCCAGGGTTCTCATAATCTTTCGAATAATGATGTACGCTCCAGAAGGAAAAACAACAAATCGTGTATCTACAAGCACTCGAATAAATAAATAGAATTAAAACATCATTCATCCGATCGCCATGAAACTTTGGGAAGTTGTTGAGTACACTCCCGCGAAGGTTTCTGGAATACATTTTTTTTTAAATATCGCCCCCCCATGGCCCTCATAATCTTTTGAATACTGATGTACGCACAAGACGGAAAAACAAAAAATCGTGTATCCACAAGCACTCGAATAAATAAATAGAATTAAAACAGCATTCATCCGATCACCATAATTTTTTTAAAAATATCATCCCCCCAGGGCCCTCATAATCTTTCGAATACTGATGTACGCACCAGACGGAAAAACAACAAATCATGTATCCACACGCACTCGAATAAATAAATAGAATTAAAACATCATTCATCCGATCGCCATGAAACATTGGGAAGTTGTTGAGTACACTCCTGCGAAGGTTTCTGGAATACATTTTTTTTTAAATATCGCCCCCCATGGCCCTCATAATATTTTGAATACTGATGTACGCACAAGACAGAAAAACAAAAAATCGTGTATCCACAAGCACTCGAATAAATAAATAGAATTAAACAGCATTCATCCAATCGCCATAATTTTTTTTTAAATATCATCCCCCCAGGGCCCTCATAATCTTTTGAATACTGATGTACGCACCAGACGGAAAAACAACAAATCATGTATCCACAAGCACTCGAATAAATAAATAGAATTAAAACACCATTCATCCGATCGCCATGAAACTTTGGGAAGCTGTTGAGTACACTCCCACGAAGGTTTCTGGCATAATTTATTTTTAAATATCGGCCCCCCAGGGCCCTCATAATCTTTCGAATACTGATGTTCGCACAAGAGGGAAAAACAAAAAATTGTGTATCCACAAGCACTTGAATAAATAAATAGAATTAAAACACCATTCATCCGATTGCCATGAAACTTTGGGAAGTTGTTGAGTACACTCCCGCGAAGGTTTCTGGCACAAACATTTTTTAAATACCGGTCCCCCAGGGCCCTCATAATCATTCGAATACTGATGTATGCACAAGACGGAAAAACAAAAAAACGTGTATCCACCAGCATTCGAATAAATAAATAGAATTAAAACAGCATTCATCCGATCGCCAGGAAACTTTGGGAAGTTGTTGAGTACACTCCCACGAAGGTTTCTGGCATAATTATTTTTTAAATATCGGCCCCCCCAGGGCCCTCATAATCTTTCGAATACTGATGTACGCACCAGATGGAGAAACAAAAGATCGTGTATCCACTAGCACTCGAATAAATAAATAGAATTAAAACGACACTTTGAAATGTTTTCCATATGAAAATGAATAAGTTTCAACAAAAATGACGCAATGTAAATTGAATGTTATCATAACGAGTTTCCTTGAATTTCCTTTCTTCGGAGATCGCAGCAACGCACAACGGGTAAGCTAGTTACATATTAAAAGATAAAAAATGCAATCACAAGTATTCGGGTGAATGCGTTTTGTAGCCAAAGCAAGTTCAGGGAAAAATCAAACAAACAAAAAGAACATAAAAGCACTCAAACAAAGTGCGTGCCCTGCTTGTTCCAGCGGCAATACTACATGGGAGTTAAGTTGTTAGGAAAGGTGGGAGATGCACCAACCATCCGCCCTTAGCACACTTCTATTTTTAAATGACACACACAAAAGCCAATCCTAAGCAAAGGAGGAATGAGACCCCACAAAGTGAATACAACAGATCGCTGTTTTGGCTCGACCTAAAAACTGGAAGTGTTCTAGAATAACATTTACAGACAGATATACAATTTCATGGGGAGAGCTGCTAAGCAAGCATTTTAATGAAAAAGATTTATAGCCGCAGGGGCACACTCAAGAATGTATTTAAGAATGTAAGTCTCCAAGTTATATTTTACTGGTAAGGTCAGTCAGTTGCAAGAATTGGGAGGCAAGTAGTCTTTTTTTGGCATATGTTAGACATGATCAGCAAAGACCTGATTGGGGTATAGTTGAGAAATTGTCAGTGATAGTGGAGTTGATGAAACCATGAATCTAAAGAGGGATTTTTTTTATGTTGTGGCTTCTTCCTGTACGGTAGAAGGAGGAGGTTGGTTCAAATTTGGCCCTTGATAATGAATGGAATAAATGAGAGGCTGTTGAAGCTATTTAACTTAATGAGGGAAAAATGAAGGAAATTATTATATACTTCTCTGATTGAATTGTGAAAAGTGGTTGACCTTACAAATGCTACGGAGTTTGGAGTGGCCAGCAGTGGTGGTGAACGTGAAAACTCAATCTACTTTTTGCTGCTTAAGTGAACAGCCTGCTTATACATGCTTAACCTTTGTGGATGAGAATAAAAGATGATTCTAGGTGCAATAGATGATGCAATCTAGGTAATCATGGTTTTTAGTGTGTTACTGGAGATACAGTCAGGGACATGGGTTTGGACTACAGGGAAGAAAATGAGAACAGAATTGAGTGTCTCGTGGTAGTGCAGTGGGGCCGGTTGGGGGGGGGGATTTCGAGAGTCGACCACATGGGGAAAATTAAATAAACAATAAATGTTCCCTCGTGGTAGTCTTTCAAAGTCCCCCCCCCAAGCCGGCCACAATGCCACACCGATCTTACCTGCAGTGGCCGCTGCTGGCCACTGGCAAAGAGCTGACACTTGAATCTCAAGCAGGCAACAGCTAAAAAGTGTATGGGTAACAACGTCAAGTCCAATCAAGGTCCACCAGGACAGGATATGCACCATTTTATAACCATTGACAACATAAAAATGCTCAATTTTGGTTAACTGACTTCTTTTATGTGGCAATTCAGAAATTCTGTAATGGGTTCCATCCTCTTTGACCAACGCCAAAACCCCAATTTAACATTATCAAAGTGTCAGCATTTTAGTACCCAAGCTCCATTTGAGCTGCTAACTGGTATTTGTGATGACATTTGCAGAAAATACAAGAGAATATAGATCACTGTAAGAGGATGACCCACTATGCTCTCGCTTCTGTAAATACTGACTCCAACTGTCACAAACACTATAAGGCAGCTTGGTAATCCTGCGGCAACAGGGTCAAGAGTGGTAGAAAAATATGCCACAGGTCTTCGAGAGTCCCCATGGAATTGAGCACTGAGAGAGTGCAATAAGACTGTAATTTGTGATACAAGCCTATGTCAAGGCACACAGGCATTATCTGTGTTTGCTAGGACAAAAATCAGCATTAAGGATCCAGATAACAGTACAGTCGGACACTCAGGGCAAGGGTGCATGTCTCTTATCGTGCAGAGGACTTTTCCATACCAACTGTGTGTGAGCAGTAAAGCCTAGGGTTTTTTGACACCAGGGTTCAATGTACTATGCATTAGCAAACCTGTGAAGTTGACTCCATGTTAAACAACCCTAGCCTTCTTATGTATTTTAGTGAGGACATACAGCACAATATGATTTTAACATTGAAGGCACAGTATGTATAAAAAAATGACCATTCACAATGAGCCATTTAAAAATGGAGGATGAAAAACTGTATTATGTTTTTTATATTTAAAACATACATAAAATAAATCTGTTAATTAATATGAATATGTGTTTTAAAAGGCATCTACATTAGGTCATTCCCTAGGCCATTGAATAGTTCAAGGATTGCTCATTTTTATATAAAAACATAAAAGAAAACACACCCACAGCCTCATTTACATTTAAGATGAACTCGAGTGATGTGTTTATAAGTCAGTGAAAAGCACTGCAAAGTTTCCTGTGTCTGCTCACGAGAGTCTTTCCTCTGTCTCACTCAAGTGTCACCTTCTTGGCTGCATGTAATAAAAGAGGGGTGGTGCTCCACCTCCACCGTATGACTGGTTTATGGACCAAACTATACAAAAAGGTGTTGGTGGAGTGACAGGAAATTACTTAATGTAGAGGCAGATCTCGAAGACAACAAGGGCTCAAATGTGGAATGCTCAGATCTCAGAGTGCGTACATCTGTCCTTCAGGAAACTCCTAACTGAATTCATTAAGCTTATATTAGACTTTGAACTAATATTAGCGAATGAGGAATATGTGACTAGAGTCATACAACTGGGCTCCTGGTACTTCACAGTCCTGTACATTTTGAACAAAATAGCACTCTGGTGAAGATGTATGAACGTTCGGAACTGGAGTTAATGGAAGTGTTCAACTAAATGAGGACGACAAAACCAGGAAATGCCCCTGATAGTATTGCTAAATATGTGGTGGTAGTGTGGTAGTTAGTGCGGTAGTAAGGCAAATAGGAAGGAGGGGGCAGAAAAGAGAAGCAAAGAAAATAGTATGGAATTGAGCACTAGGATAGGATTCCTAAAAATGTATTAGAAATTGTAAGAAAGTGGATTAATATTAGGGGTGAGTGGCCGACCTCCTCAAGAAATAAAAACATTTACTTGTTACGGTGAACCTTGAAAGTTACTAAATTAACCTGATCTCAACCGTTTAGTATTATGGCACAGAGAGTAACTTTGTGCCCCTTCTGGAAAGGGAAAAACACACTACACAATACTCATGCTACTATCTCTGCAGTGGGAGTAGTCTTCACATTTCCTTGTCATGACGTTACTGTTCCCTAAGGGATTGATGTTTAATAAATATGAAAAATGACTTTAAATAACTATGCTAGCAATTTTTTGTTAAAGTCATAGGTTAAAGTTTATAATATGTACATTGATACCTTCTGGGACCCAGCTACAAACCGGCCAGTGAAATAGCTTTTGGGGGCTATCCACTAGAGGAACACTTTTAAATATCAATTACTCTGTCTTGTGGCCAAAAAGTGGTATTATGGGGGGAACCTATTAATAGTTTAAGCAAAGCTTCAGACCTGCCAGAAACAGCTATTTTGATAGGTTTGACTGCATGGTTTTAGGCTACTGCAATTAGACTACAAGTGGTAGGACTGAGATTAGGTTTTACATGGCCACTTTGTGGATGGCAACATAGGTGAAGCAGTCCACATGGCATTTAATTTTCAGGCCCTTAGCATTTTCTACACCATATTTAAGGAATTTAAATTAAGCACCTTAAATGTGTCCATCTGGGTTAGTCAATTTAATCATGTTTAAAGAGAACACTTAGGCATTTTAGTCCTGTTTTGAGAGTGGAAAGTGCACACAGTTCTCAGTTTAGTAGAACAAAAAGGGCAACAAATGGGAGAGAAAGCTTGTCAAAGATGGGCATTTACAACAGAAATTAAAAAACAATAATGAGATCAAGGATGGCTTGACACTAAGGATGGGTTAACATGAAAATGGTCATGACAATAAAGAAACTGATTTGGGAGATGATGCTACATGCAACTGTGGAATTACAGGTAGAGGGCATCAAAGGGCTAAATATCCATAAGTGGCAAATGAAGGAAATAGGTTGGGCCCCGAATCACAATCAATCAAAAAGGAAAAATTGTCTTGCATAATTTCTAGCTATGGCAGAAGCAAGCACAGGAGTAACCTCAATTTATGGGATTAGTGCCATAACAGCAAGGTCCAGTACTTGGATAACAGCACTTTTAGACTGTCTCTCCTGCACTACTCTAACCCATGCTCAGAAAAAGACAGGGCAATATTGTCCAGATATATTTTTAAATTCCCTCCAATGATTTGCAACAAGATGACATGTAAGTATAAGCATGTCCGAAGTCTCTGTGATAAAAAAGTGGGGATGCATTCCTTCAATATGTGTGTGATGCTATTAACAAAAGTGAGGAAAGGATTATCTAATTAATTATGGAGGCTTGAGTAAGCCCAGATTACAATCTGCACAAATAAGGTATTTACATGGTAACAGGGTTGTTGTAGAGAAAGGATCTAATTTATTGGTGAAATGGGGCAGAAGAAAGAGCATTAACTACAGTACCAGGTACTTCCAAGGCCCACACTTTAAGATTCGCAAAAACAAATATCCTTCTCAAGTCTGGTTATGATGCTGAGTGTCCTGTTTTTATTGGCTTGGCAGTTCGGGCTGGACTGTTCCCATGAGGCACAGGGTCAGACTGATTTGCATATAGCCATGTCTGAACTGGGGTGGCAGAGTGGGCTAAAGAACGGTGATGGATCAAACCCAGATCTTTTGACTGGGTGTGAGTGTTTGATTGGCTCAAATGCTCCATCCAACACCACCCCCTTTTGTACCGCTTTTGGCCGCCATAAGTGTGGCAAGGTATGCTCAGACGTGAGTCCCTTGCTCACTTTGACACTGGATTCAAGCAAGCCGGGCTGAAGACATCTGTAATGCCAGAAACCGGCCCTCGGAAGCTTGTTTCCGGTCCAGGGAAGGCATGGCTTGGCAGTTCGGGCTGGACTGTTCCCATGAGGCACAGGGTCAGACTGATTTGCATATAGCCATGTCTGAACTGGGGTGGCAGAGTGGGCTAAAGAACCGTGATGGATCAAACCCAGATCTTTTGACTGGGTGTGGGTGTTTGATTGGTTCAGATGCTCCGTCCATCACCACCCCCTTTTGTACCGCTGTTTTTATTGGCAACAGAATGTGGGAAAAGAATGCGATTTAAGAAGTTGCTTAAGAAATATGTTGACGTTTGACATTAAAAATTGACTAAGTAGGTATTCTCTCATCAATTTCAGATGTGCATAAGAAGCTACCTAAGGATGGATTTTAGGATACTCAAATACAGAAATCCATGGGTTCATCACAGAGGGATTCTAAAAATATGGCTCACAAAAATCAACATTTTCAAGTAAAAGAGCAGGTGGCAGAAACTAATTCCACAAGGCAAGCAAAGCCTACTCCATTGCACACTGTCATTAGATTCAATTACCCTGGAAGAAAAGAGGTGCAGTTATTTGTAGAACATTTATAGAACGTTTACGTACAGCTATTTTCCTTTTCAGAGAGTAGCTAAGTACATGATCATACCAAAAAGGGTTGTTAGGTAGTTGAATAATTTTTCCATAAGGATTAGTGTAAGAAATGTGGTTACTAGTTGAAGAAGGTGAAACCCTTCTCAAGCAGCAACCACAACTCTTCTGAGTGTGAAGTCACAAGCAAACTCTGAATTCACCTGTGCTCAACCCTTGGGTGGCTTGGCACAGAGCAGACAGGCTTACCTCAGAGGAAATATGTATGGTATTTGCGCAACACTTCAAATAGTAGCACAGTGAAAACACCCAACAAAAGATTCTCACGCTAGTTTAGACAAACAGAGTAATTTATAATAAATAAAACAAGACCAAAATGACAAGGATTCAATCTGTCGAACAGAAGATATGCAGGTTAAAATTTTTAAGAAAAATAGCGCCAAAAAGCACAAATCGTCAACTGTGGATATCTGGTTGCGCAGGACTGGGACAACGTCACAAATTCAGACTGACCCTGATGGAGCACGGGCTGGATACATTGACCCAGTTAGGCCTGCTTAACAAAGAACCTTAAGTCCTGGATTACGGAGAATTGCAATGGTCTGTGTCCTGCATGGGTGGTGCAGTCGGTGCGAAGGGTCGGTTCTGAGGACATGCGTGGCTGTGTTGTGGAGTCCATCATCGTCATCAAGGCTGCCATTGACGAGGGATATGAGGCCCTGAACTGAACCAATTAACGCAGCATCAGCGATGCATCAGTTCTGCTTGGGTTTATGCCATGCAGCAGAGAAGATTCATTGGTTCTACTGGATCCACAGAGGTTAGCAGAGCACCTTGGGCTGACTTCTAAAGGCCCAGGACTAGGGTGGCACCACTTGGCAAGGTAGGCACATAGATGGCAGAGTGTGGTGTGGGGTTAAAGGATGTTGGGGCCTTCTGGCTCTGAAGTGCTAATCAGGAGGCCAGACAACTAGCCCTTGTGGTTACTCTGGAGTCTGGGGTCAACAAATGAGGTCCAATCCTTCTCACCCAGGCAGGAGGGCAGCAGGCAGCAGGTCAGCACAGCAGGACTGCAGTCCTTCAGAGCATCAGTCCAGCCGAGTGGCAGTCCATTCAGCAGCACAGCAGTCCTTGTTCCTGGTAGAGTATCTATTGATCCAGATGTGTACTGATTTCTTAGAGTATGAGGTCTATTATTGATAAAAGGTTGGAGAAGCTTCTAGAAATCCCCTCCTCTGAGGTCCTCAGGCATCCTGCCTTTTCTGTACTGGCTCCAGACTAACTACAGGGGTTTATGCAGCCTTTTGTGTGGCGATAGGGCACAGCCTATTTAGCTGTAAGTAGGGCTGGCCCCAGCCCTCCCCTCCCATCCTTCCAGTGATGGCCCATCCAGGTGCACCTGAACTCTCTATGTGTGTGGCTGGCTAGGAGGAATACACAAAGTCCAGCTATCATCTACACCCAGTCATTCGACCCATAGACAGGCTATAGGCCCGAAATGGCTAAGGTAGGAGAATGTACTTTTACAATGATGAGATGCACACCTCTGTACTCTTATTTTATCAATCTTTTTTTGACTCCGTTTCGCTGCTTCAGACCTGTTGTGGCGTGCAATGCTAGATACGCGCTCCGTCCAATTGCGCTTGCAAATTATAAATGAAAACACGGGGACCCAGTTAGATCCCTTTACTAACAGCACAGCCTTGCCCGTTGCTCCAATAAATCCAATAAATCAAGTTAATCACTGTATATGCTTCAATTTATGTACTTTTTGACACTGTTCTTTTTCTTCTTTTTCATTTCTCATTTTAAATCGATTTATTATATCCATTCCCAAATTAATTCCACGAATATTTACAAACAGGAGGTATTTCCACATGTCACGACTTTATTGTGAATGCACCCAATGCATTTCGGGAAAGAAAGATTTCCCTTCGTCAGGGGTATCTATAAAAAATCCATAAATACAGCACCATTAATTTTTACAATATTTACAACTTTACATCTGTGCACAAACATTACGCCTCTCATAATGCCTCTCAAAAACGTAATGAGCAGTGTTTGTCTGTCCATAACGCTGCATACACATAAAAACTCCGTTTTAACTTTCATGGTGGTACACGTGTTGATTACATCTAAAACCTCTATTCGATTTCACCACTTTTTAAAGAGAAAACACAGCATATCTTTTTATGCTCTTAGATTAATGCCATTGACCCCATTAACCCTGTATGAAGCGTTAATGTCTCAGATTTATTACAGGCGCGCTTACCGTGACATGTGTAACTTTCTAAACTTCAGTCAGCAACCCGAGTTAACTTCATTTGCAGATTTCATCATTATCTTTGTGGCGAGTGCCTCTGCACGTCTTCATTCACTGAGGCTGTTTAAACAAATTCAATCTCTCGCCTCATTCTATGGCTCCTCCCCATGCACTCAGGTGTGCAGTCACTTATCTCACATCATATGAGAATGCAGCGCGAGAAATGATAGATTAGATACTACCTCATATGATGTGGATGGTTTAAATAGGAGCGTCGAGTTAGTACACATGTTGCGATCATTGATCATTTAAAATTACATTAAACCAAAGTGGGGAGAGTAAAAGTATAATGTTCGCCTTTGAAAACACAGATAGAGCATTCTGGGTATTGTAGTTTTAATGTTGACCTTTCACCCAAGGGAGAGCGCGAAATTTAGAAGCTGAAGCTGTGAGATAAGTGACTGCACACCTGAGTGCATGGGGAGGAGCCATAGAATGAGGCGAGAAATTGTGTTTGTTTAAACAGCCTCAGTGAATGAAGACGTGCAGAGGCACTCGCCACAAAGATAATGATGAAATCTGCAAATGAAGTTAACTCGGGTTGCTGACTGAAGTTTAGAAAGTTACACATGTCACGGTAAGCGCGCCTGTAATAAATCTGAGACATTAACGCTTCGGGACTGATACAGGGTTAATGGGTTCAATGGCATTAATCTAAGAGCATAAAAAGATATGCTGTGTTTTCTCTTTAAAAAGTGGTGAAATCGAATAGAGGTTTTAGATGTAATCAACACGTGTACCACCATGAAAGTTAAAACGGAGTTTTTATGTGTATGCAGCGTTATGGACAGACAAACACTGCTCATTACGTTTTTGAGAGGCATTATGAGAGGTGTAATGTTTGTGCACAGATGTAAAGTTGTAAATATTGTAAAAATTAATGGTGCTGTATTTATGGATTTTTTGTAGATACCCCTGACGAAGGGAAATCTTTCTTTCCCGAAATGCATTGGGTGCATTCACAATAAAGTCGTGACATGTGGAAATACCTCCTGTTTGTAAATATTCGTGGAATTAATTTGGGAATGGATATAATAAATCGATTTAAAATGAGAAATGAAAAAAAAGAAAAAGAACAGTGTCAAAAAGTACATAAATTGAAGCATATACAGTGATTAACTTGATTTATTGGATTTATTGGAGCAACGGGCAAGGCTGTGCTGTTAGTAAAGGGATCTAACTGGGTCCCCGTGTTTTCGTTTATAAGGTAGGAGAATGCCAACTTTCTAAAACTGACATGTAGAGGGGTTGGGCACTTAGGGTTAAGCCTCTTTGAAACATAAATATAAAACAGATTTCCCTCGATGCAATGATACAAGCAACACTTTGTCGATATTCTAGGTCAAGTAAATGGATTTTCTTAACCTGTGTGTTTAATGTCGAAAAGCTTTGTTTGATTTTCCGTATGTTGTTTAACAGATATGTTTAGGTGAAAATTTGCATTAAGATTACAAAATCATTGTGATTAAATATTCAGGTTAAGAAAACCCCTTTACTTGACCTAAAATACAAAACGTGTTGCTTGAATCATTGCAGCTAGGGAAATCTGTTTTGTATTAACATTCTAAAAGTGGCATTTTCAAAATTGTAATTTAAAATCTGACTTTATCATAAGTTAGGATTTTTCATAACAATTCAAAACAAACCACCTATAAATGGTTGCGTGCTCCCATTTGGAAATTACAACTGATTTGATGTAATAAGTGAAGACCCACGTCATCCTATCGGGGAGGTGTGCCTTGCATTAGTTAAAAATGAATTTAGAACATGTAAAACTTAAAATTACATGTTCTACTTTTTAAATACACTGCACCCTTCCTTCTAGGCTTTCCAGGGCCTACCAAAGTGGTGACTTATATATATTAAAAAGTAAGGTTTGAGCCAGGCAAAATGTTTAGGGCCAGATGTATGACCTTTTTTTAAATTTAAATCTCTTTATTGATATTGCAAGAAGTAAATATAAACAAATATATACAGGCAGAAGTAGATAGCACCAATTAACACATCGTTTACAGCAAAAAAACAATAAGCTTTCAATTTGTAAAAATGTCTCTAATAGCCAACCAACATCTTCCCCAATTCTTATCCAAATAAATTCATCCAGACTTTCTCTTTTTTCTTCAGAGAGTTCGGACCCCTTAGTTTTGCCAGGGCGATCTCCATTGTATAAATTTCCTTTACTAGACTCCACCACTCAATTGTGTAAGGAGGATCTGGCGATATCCACGATCTGGCAATAGTAAGTCTGGCACAAGCAAAAATAATAGAAATAACGTCCCTGTTGGGACAGTTCACATCCTGGATATCTAATAAAATCAGATGAGCAGATAGCGGTGGATAAGCAAGCAAATTCATATTAAGTATCATTTCTAGTCCTTTCCAAAAGTTAGTTAAAGCGGGACATGAAAAAAACATATGCTCTATGTTTGCAGCTTCTAATAAACACTTAGAGCATCTGGTGCGCTCGTTAGCCTGGTTCTCTAAATCCCAGCTGGCAATCCTTTCTGGGGTGTAATAAAGTTGACAAACCGATATGCTTGCAGTCTAATGTTAGAAGAATGCACCACTCTATTAATTTGAGTGAGTGTAGTAGAGATCTGTTTGGCAGAAATGTTAGCACCCAGGCATAGGACCATTTACGAGCCAGTTTACCACAATCATCTTTTTTATCTTTGTTCAGGTTATAATAACCTTCACTAATAAGTGACTTAGTCCGTTTTGAGTACACACATTTAAGAATGTCTGATTGCTGAGCTTCCCTAACTTTCATCTTGTGAACGATAAAATCATGAATTTGCATATATTTGAAGTACATTCCGTCATTCAGTTTATAGATGTTTTTTAGTGCTTCAAATCCTAGAAAACCGTTAGTGCCATACATATCCCCCAGTGTGATTATCCCGTGCCTTGTCCAGGCTGTACCTGCCCCATCCGAAAAGATTCTCGGTAATCCAGGGTATTCCCATAATCTTAATTCAGCATTAAAAAAAGAGATTTTCTCATGAGCCATTCATTGTTTCCAAATTTGAGCGATGTGTCTAGCAGTCTTAAACTTAACTCTTTTATAATAGTTAGGGTCATTTACTCTAGTAAGAAATTGATTGCTATCTTGACCTAACAGAAACTTGTGATAGAAAAAAGCGTTTTCAGTGCAAAGTAAACTCCGCAAACGGCCAATAAAAGAGGAAAAAAAGTAAAGTCTGAAGTCAGGAAAATTTAGACCCCCTTTTTCAATAGGGAGTTTCAACTGATTAAGAGCCCTACGCGCTTTTTTGTAGCCCCAAATAAAGCTGCCACATATACCATCGAGTTTTTTAAAAAAAAACAATGTTAAGACGCAGAGGGATTGATCTATATAGGTAGAGAACTTTAGGTAAAATTTTCATTTTTATTAAGTTAAGGCAACCTACAAGGCTTAATGGAATCTTGTGCCATTTTTTTTAAAGATGCCGCTGTTTCTTTAAGAAACAGGTCATAATTGAGAGTTATTACGTCTTCTAACTTGGCCGCGATCTTAACCCCCAGATAGGTTGCGTTCTTACATATACCCGATACTATTCCTACTGGCTTATAGTTTACGATAACCTGAGTTTTTTTAGCATTTATTTTATAGCCGGATACCTTACCGAATCTTTCTGCCTCTTTAGTTAGAGCTGGGATTGCTTTGGACACATCAGTGGTAAATACGGCAATATCATCCGCATACGCGGTGATTTTTAAGCTGTTTCCCTTGTGATTGAAAGAGATAATATCGTTAGATATTAACAAAGCATTAAGGAAAGGTTCCAATGACAAAGCAAATAGCAGGGGTGACAAAGGGCACCCCTGCCTCGTTCCTCTTTTTATTGAAAAAGATGCAGAGCTTTTGCCCGCATAATTAATCGTGGCCATTGGATGATCGTGTAATGACTGGATCCAGCCGAGGTATCTGCCTTTGATACCGTATGCACCAAGCACTGCCCATAGGTACTCCCACCCCACTCGGTCAAACGCTTTTTCAGCATCAAGAAGGATCATACCGAGTGGGGTGTAGTTAGTATTAGCTATATCAAAGGCCATAATGGCCATATTGACGTGGGCCGTAGTATCTCTGCCCATAACAAATCCGTGTTGTTGCGTGTTAACAAGTTCTGGCATGAGAGGAGCCAGACGATTTGCTAAAATCTTAGCAAACGCT
Source organism: Lissotriton helveticus (assembly GCF_964261635.1). Classification (NCBI taxonomy): domain Eukaryota; kingdom Metazoa; phylum Chordata; class Amphibia; order Caudata; family Salamandridae; genus Lissotriton; species Lissotriton helveticus. The sequence goes on from NC_136063.1 coordinate 1,722,200,453, forward strand.
TTCGCATCTGCATTAATCAAAGATATCGGCCTGTATGACCCACATTCCTCTACAGGTTTTTGTTTTTTCAGAAAAAAAATGATCCTCGCTGTTCACCATGAAGGAGGAGCAATCCCAGTTTCCCCCATTGCATCAACTAATAGTTTAAATAAAGGAAAAAGTTCTTCAGAGCAAATCTTATAAAGTTCAATGGGAAGTAAATCTTCTCCAGCCGCTTTTCCCAGGGGAAGTGACAAGAAAGCTGTTTTGATCTCGTCTAGTGTAATCTCAGAGCTAAGCAGATTGAAGGCTTCTTTTTCATAATCTCCATTCAAATAGGCTCTCAAATAAATCATGATATCTTCTTTAATTGGACGATATTTGGGAGTATATAGATTATGATAGTAATGACAATATATGTAGATTAGTTTGTTTGAGAGTGTTACGTATTTCTGCGTTTTTCCGAAATACATATTGTTGGGCAAAGCCCCTAATACTAGCCTTACATGCTTCCCATACTGATATGATTGTTGCCGTGTTCAAATTTATTTCAATAAACTCTTTTAAATGTACTTTCAATTGTGACGTAAATAGAGGATCTGATATTAAATATCTTGGGAATGTGAAATTGCGTACGTCTTTCCTAACACTGCCAATCTTTATTGTCAAGAGTATAGGATTGTGGTCTGAGGTTATTCTAGGACATAGTTCAATAATACATCCTTCCATTATTCTGTCAGTAGCCCAGGCTAGATCAATTCTAGAGCAAAGCTTATGAGGATGTGGATAATATGTAAACCCTGCTACATTGGGGTGAGTAGTTCTCCATACATCCTTCAGATTATGTATGTGGCTTAATTCCTTAATGGCAGCCCTTACTTTACGCATTCGCGATGAAGGAGCTTGCCTAGTAGAGTCCTCAGCATAGTTCATCACGCAGTTGAAATCCCCCATTATTAACAGCTCACCCTCCCATTCAAGAAGTTCTACATTTAGTGAGTCAAACATGTTCGGGTCGTCTATATTAGGCCCATAAACAACTCCAAATACATATTTACTATTCTCATATTGAACTTGTGTTAACGCCCATCTGCCTTTTGGATCAGCTGCAGTCCTTGTAATGTCTAGCGCGAACTGTTTTTTCTTTAATATGGCCACTCCCCTGATGAAGGCACCTAATGTAGAGCAGACAATAAGGTCATAGCCTAATTGACTCAGTAATTTCCTGTCTTTAAATCCAATGTGTGTTTCAGAAATCATAGCCAGATGGGGCTTATACATGTATAGCTCTTCTTGAACTAGTCTACGCTTTTGCTTGCTATTAAGACCGGCTACGTTCCAAGCGAGGCATCTAAGCATTGACATTGTATAATTTAAGTTGATTCAAACAATATTGGTATCTATTCAACATAACATACTGCATATACATTTGTATTTTATTTTGTTTAAACTGTCCTTTATTACCTCTTGCAATAATTTTTCTTCACTTGTTACCCTCCCTACCCCCCACAAGCCCTACCCTGCCCCGCAGAGCTTGTCCCTCCCCCCTCCCTGTCTCAAAAGGCCCCCCACTAACCTAGATGCCGTTTGAATGGCAGCAAGCGCAGAGTTAAGGCCATCGGGGAAAACCGGTCATCCACCCCCAGCCACCAAAGCAAGTACACTTCAAACCCAAACATGTGTGCACATTTGAGCACTATCATCTAAATAAAGTATCAGAGAAAATCACATATCAAAATCAGCTTGACAGACACCAAGCAGAAAAGAAAGGCAAAACAAAAGAAAAAGTAAGAAGGAAAAAAAAAAAAGGGGGGGTATTATATTTAGGCTGAGTTTAACATCCGTATTAATTGTCAAACAGTATTATCTAAAAGACTTTAATCGCCCAGGACAATCCATTCTAAGACCCCATCATTCACTCTCCTTTCTCCGCTTTCCATTTAGTCAAGATTTGCTCAACCTCATTTTCATCCATGAAGTAATATGAGCGCCCGTTCATTTCCACTTTAAGTTTAGCGGGCTCCAACAAAAAAACCTGCCCACCAATCTCTTTAATCGGATCAATGAAGCGTTTTAGCTTCCATCTGCGGTCCATTGTTTGCTTACTTAAATCAGACCGGACAAAGAAGGTAACAGTATCAATTTTGACTGGGGTATTTGGCCTAGCTTTTACAGAAATAGCTTGTCTTAGTAAAAAATTGCCAAGACAAATTAGGATAGGCCGAGGGTAAGGACTGTTCTTTTTTTTTTTAACCAAAGGGAGTCTATGGGCCCTTTGAATTTGTGAATCCCAGTCCCAGTCAGATAAATCAGGGAACGCTTTCTGAAAAAGATGCACAATGTATGCCCTGGGGTCAGAGCCTTCCGCCCCTCCCCTATGCCAAAAGCTCTCAAATGTTGTCTTCTCTGCCTATTTTCAAGATCTTCAATCTTAATTTACATTTGTAAAATTTGAGATGCATGTTTATCTAGTGTTATTTCCGAATGTGAAGCCTTCTCTTCGGTCAGAACAAACCTCTGTTGCAGTTCCTCCATCTCTTGGGAGACTGTCCCTAACTTACTTGAAAGCTCGAGCAAAGATGATTGAGTTTTACTATTGTCTTCCCTCATTTGCTGGTAATGGGATTGGGCTTCCTGTTTCTGTTCGCTGAGCAGGTCCAAGATCATCCGAAATGATGCAGTAACTTCTCCGGGCAAATTCCAGTCTATAGATGGCGTATCTTGAGTGGAGTTTGATGGTGTCGTATAGGTCTGACCGGGTTGACTAATCACACCTTCGCTATCCGCTTGTAAATAGCTTTGCTTGACCCCCCATAGCTTGTACGGAAGGTGAAGTAGTGCACGTTACTAATGGGGAAGTGAAAATTTCAACCACTGCTGTTGTTGCTCCCGTGTCTCCTACCAATGTAGAGTTAGTTGTGAGAGATAGAGTTTCCGTTAGTTCCACTGGAGGAGTTTGTATCATTGTAAGCATCTTTGCACCATCTTCGTTAGCCATTCCTGAGGGACCCCGCCGGGGATCCGAAGCGGCTAGGCTGCCTGGTGAGCCCGGGATAGTAATTATCTCCGTGGGGGTATTCCCAGAGAGTCTCAGTACCATTGTCTTTACTCCCCCTTTCGCTTGAACCCATTTCCGGATAGGGCTGTTCTCTGCTAGGGCTCTAGCTGAGGCTGCTTTTGATTTGTTAATCGTTTTCTTGGCTTTGTTCTTACTTTTACCTCTCCCTTTCCTTACGCTATTATTCTTTTGTTTCGTCAGGTGCGTGGGAGAGTTGTTGCTCGAATCAACATAATCGCTATAATTATCGTCTGTCTCTGAGCCTTCCACCCTTTCATCCTGATCCAGCTCTCCATCAACTGTCGCCCCTCCATCTTTGCCACCTTCTATGCCTTCAGGGCTTAAGTGCGAGTCGTTGTCGTGTACTGCCTGAATCAGTCCTCTGTTGATCTCATTCATAGCAGTCTCCACCTGTGTTGTAGGAGAATTTGGCATGGATAGTGGAGGGATAGTTGGATTAGATTCTCCTACTTCTTTGCCTGTATTTACAAGGGCAAAAACACCAGTGATAGGAATAGCGGAGGAGGAGGGAGCTGAAGCAACTATAGGGCTGGATGTCTGATCCTTGGAGCGAGCGTGTGATTGACCCTTTCCAGAATTACGCGACTCAGAGTCGCTAGTTGGTGGTAATCGAAAGATTTTGGCAGGAGACTCTCCAGCACATTTGTCCGTCACCAGATTGGTAATTGCGTTGGATTTAACAAGATTTAGTGGAAGAGGCAATGGTTTAATTAAACTTTGACCAGTTTTTACTTGCTTGCCAGCCTTTTTCTCATCCAACAGTAACGTTTCAGTCGATTTTAGATTAGTACTTGCGGATATTGTGGGGGATAATGATTCAGTTGCCGCTAGGTTCAAGCTAATTACTGTGCCGGCACCGCCCCCCGTTTGTTTGGTGGCACGGGCATTCCTCGTTTGAATTTTAGGCGCCATAATAGCTGAAAAGGATCCCAGACTCCTAAAAAAATATGGTATATTAACCTCCCGGAAAAAGCACTTAATCCGGAGTCTCAGAAAATTCAGGTATGACATCCAGACCTTTTGCCCCCGTCGTGCAGTTTGTTTGATTGTTTTTCACCTCCGCCCCACCACTTTGCCTGTACAGCTTTGCAATAGGGGGTTAGTTGCAAAGAGGAAGCCTCTGTATCCACGGTTTAGCTTGCTGTGACCCCCTTGCTCCTGCTTGCGCTCACTATGGGTTCCCTTAGAGCCACACCGTTTCGCCACTGTTAAAGATCAAGCAGTTATTGGTGGCCAAGTCAATATAGTCTAAATCCTAGATGTTAGCAAGTCTTAAGCCCCCCCACAGAAAAAAAGCTGATTGCAAGTCTCTACTCACTTTGCCCGGCTTTGCTGAAGGGTCTGAAAAGAAAAAAGCGTTGCAGGAGTTTTAGGGCATACTTTTTAGCCTTCTCATCGCTATAAGCTCTTCTCCTCCTTCACTGAATTGCCTCGTTTTCCACCTTTGGTGTGTCCAGCAATAGAGTTTGTGGCTCCGACGTCCACGTTTTTCCTGGGTGAGCTTCGCCTCCCAGCTCCGCTGCCACTCCGCTCACTTCGCAACTGGCACTCTGCCTCGTTACCTCAGCGTCTGCCGAGGCGTCTATGGCGGCAGCAGCGCTTCTCCTCCGTAAGCCCTAGACTGGTGCAGGAGCAGGTCGGTTATGTGAGGCAAGATTCTCCGACCCCCGTGCTTCTCTTCGGAACTCAGCACTTGGCACTCAGAGCTCGGCCGATGCCAGATAGAATCTCGTTATCCTGCTCTGGCGGAATTGAGCGACATGACCGGTCACCTCGGCAGCCCTCACTCTGCTCGGCGGGTCAATCCGCCATCTTGGAACCAGGCAGATAGATTTTCCGTATGTTGTTTAACAGATATGTTTAGGTGAAAATTTGCATTAAGATTACAAAATCATTGTGATTAAATATTCAGGTTAAGAAAACCCCTGTACTTGACCTAAAATACAAAACGTGTTGCTTGAATCATTGCAGCTAGGGAAATCTGTTTTGTATTAACATTCTAAAAGTGGCATGTTCAAAATTGTAATTTAAAATCTGACTTTATCATAAGTTAGGATTTTTCATAACAATTCAAAACAAACCACCTATAAATGGTTGCGTGCTCCCATTTGGAAATTACAACTGATTTGATGTAATAAGTGAAGTCCCACGTCATCCTATCGGGGAGGTGTGCCTTGCATTAGTTAAAAATGAATTTAGAACATGTAAAACTTAAAATTACATGTTCTACTTTTTAAATACACTGCACCCTTCCTTCTAGGCTTTCCAGGGCCTACCAAAGTGGTGACTTATATATATTAAAAAGTAAGGTTTGAGCCAGGCAAAATATTTAGGGCCAGATGTATGACCAAGGAATTTGCTACTCGCAAATTGCGTCGCAATAGCGACTTGCAATTTGCGACTCGCAAATTGGTATATACAACAGTGTCTGTGACACTGATTGCGATTCCCAATGAGGTCAAAAATTGAATGCCTCATGCATATGAATGAGGCACTCGCAATTTGTGACCCCATTGGGAATGGCTGGCCCTCCCAGGTATGGTGGCCTGCTGGGCTCAGCAGACCTCCATGTCTTGGACGGCTTTTCAATGAAGCAGTTTTTTTAATGCAGCTCGTTTTCCTTAAAGCAAAACGGGATGCATTTAAAAAGAGAAAAAAGCAATTTTTTTTTTTTTTAGGGGCAGGTAGTGGTCCCTGGGACCACTGCCTGCCCTTAAAAAATATTTTTAGAGCCAGTCACAAAGGGGGACCCCTTCCCGTTTGCAAGTGTAAACTGCGACTGTTTTGCGACCGCAATTGAGGCTGCAAAACAGTCAGACATGACATTTGGGGTCACTATTAGGAAGGGAACGTCCCTTCTTAATAGAGAGTCGCAAAACACAATTTTGCAAGTCGCAAATTTTTGCGAGACGCAAAATAGGGTTTGTACATGGCCAAAATGATTTTTAATGCACAAACGGGTTAAGACCCGTTTACGCATGGAAATATTCATTGTACATCTGGTCCAACATTTTTTAGGTCGAAATGGCAGTTTAAAATGGCACACAGAGGCTGCAAAGGCAGGCCTGAGACACACAGGGCTACTTAAGTAGGTGGCACAATAAGTGCTACAGGCCCACTTGCAGCATTTAATTTACAGGCCCTGGGTAAAGGAGGTATCACTTAAAAATTAAAAATTGGGGATAAGCCAGTGTTATCATGTTTTAAGGAGTGAGCACATAAACTTTAGCACTGGTTAGCTGTGGTAAATTGCACAGAGTCCTAAGGCCAGCAAAATCTAGATCAGCAAAAATAGGGGAGAAAGGCAACATTTTTGGGAGAAGTCCACTCTAAGGTTGTGAGGTCTAATGATTAGCCACTGTTGACAGGGAGAAGGCATCAAGAATTGACAGAAATGGCTCAAATTAAATTTGCATCTATTACTATTGTCCCTAGAGCATTTGTCTGTACAGCTTGACATTAAAAAGGCAGTAACTATTGAATAATACATACATCATGCAATCTGCAATCTCCTGTTTAATATTTTAGCAAATTAGGTTATTGCTGAAGTGAAACCATTTTTAATGTCAGATTTTCAGTGGTATGGAAATGACTTTTGTGGTGCGGGGCAGCACAGCAAGTCACCTTGTTCTGTTGCCAAGCGTCACAAGGAAAGGGCTAAAATGCACAGTATTTATCCAATACGGCACATTCCCATCCTTTTTTCTTGCTCTGGCGGAATTTTGGCTGCCTAGCACAAACATCATCTATGGACTAAGGAAATAAAAACAAGAGCCTTTTTTTACCTTGGATGTGCCGATATGGACAATCATTTGTGAACGGATAATATCTGTAATATTAACAGACACGTGCATTTGTGCTTAGGGAACCCTCCATGGTTTGCTCAATTGTGACAGCAATTATCTTATAATTGCTGTTTTCTGACAGCGTCAGATGGTAGCTGTCTTTGGTTCCCTTTGAAGCCATTCAAGAATATATGTTTTTTTTCACTGTTGGCTATATGTGCTATGCGCTGGTAATACCTCACCATCTGTTGCTATAACTTGTTCCTAGCACAAACACAGGCACCCCTGCACCATGGTACAAGAGTGCCTGCATTATAGGCAGGGTTGTTTCTGTGCAGGAAGGAAAAAATCCCCTGAGGCATTTGTCTCTTTCTAAATGTAGCACACATAGAAAGAGGAAAAACAAGGACAAATAAACATATTTCTCCTTGTTACGCCTCACCTGGGGAGGTGTATCATTTTGCTGCATTCCCTGGTTTTCAAGGTCTTGTACATCTGGGAATTTGGCTGTTTCTGGCTTCAAAGGTCTGACTTAAGGTTTGAATGACTCTTGCACCTCTTTGAATGGTGCAAGAGCTTCACAAAGAATGGATCATACAAATGGCCCTCAGAATCATCCACTTTCTCAATGAATCCTCATTAACAAGACATGTTTGGAATGACACTTGTAACCCAATAAGGAGTCCAATTTACAAAAAAGCCAACATATTGTGGGTACCTGGGAGAAAGATATCTGCCCTTGTCCTTCCTGTGGATTACAATGGACAGTCAGTGGAATGTCTCAGGTGCCCAAGTCAGGAGTGACATGCTCCTGTTTAAGCTTGAAAGTAACTATATAGCAGCTGAAGTCACTTATATGGCTGGTACACTTTTCAACCAGGTTCATCCCTTATGCCACCCTATTTCAAATCACATGGTTATTCAAAAGGGGGCACTTTCATACAACACCATTTCACAAGTTTGAATAGTGAAGAAATATTTACAAACCTGATAGGTGTTCCTTAAAAATGTCAACATTAAATCTATGTGGAGAGGACAGAGTCACAAAAAAGATGTTAAGCTGTGTGCAGATGCACAGTTGCACAGGGTGTATAGTTTTGGTTCCACTTAATCACTCACTAGTTTGAAATAGATGAAGTAAAGTAACTCCTCCTGTATTTTTTACATACATTGTAAGCAACCAAGTAGTTCCTTGGCCATACGAGATACGGCTTGAGTCGAAGTTTATTTATAAGGCCATGGATATTCAAAGTGAATTACAGTATTCATAATAATGTAAACCTGGGAGGTATATAATTGTGTATAGTGTAAAGGCATTTCAATTTTTTATTTTTTTATTTCAAGGAATGTTTTATTATTATTTTTACAAAACAGGTTCATTCGCATTGTCATTAAGGGTTCCCGATGAAAGTACATGGTGTTGCAAGAATTACATGAAAACGTATATGGCGCAACAGACATTACGTGATACTGTTTTGAGCTCGTCCAGCTGGAGCCCCCTGTATTGTCTAGCAGGGGAAAATTAGAGATAGGATAGGAAGAAGATAGAAGAAGAGCGAGGTAAGGTACAAGAATTGATATACAAGTGCCCTTTTAAGATCCCTATCAGAATATTTTAGACTTCATTTTGTATGGGAATGGATTGTCTATTTTTTAATCTCATCTTTTTTACTTTAACTTTAATTCTGGGCAGAACTAATCTGCCTTTTCTTTGCATTGATATTGATAGACATGTCTCTCTGCTCTTCCTTGTCCACCTTCCTCCCTTATAAGATTCATTAAAACATAACTTCTTTGGCTTTTTGTGCAGGGCAGATGCTCTAAGTAGATTGCATGCGAGAGCCTGCTATCCAAAAGACAAAACAAATTAAGATTGTGCACTGAATTCTCAACACGGTCTCTGCATCTAGCATGTATTAAGTGCTGCTGGTGAACAAAAAGTGTTAGGACTGCACACTACTTGCAATACTAGCAACATATTTACAAGTGGAGTTGCATGACTCTTGCACCATGCAAGTTGGTGCAATAGCGACTCAAGTCCTAAATGAGATTCATGAAGCCACGCAGAGCTCCATAAATCTGGAGTAAAGCGATGCAACACAAATCACTGTGTTGCCTTACTCTACGCTAGAGAGGCGCTACAAGGGCACTGTATGGGTGTTTCCACACAACTCCCATGTTTTTTTGATGCATTCAAACCTGGGAATGTGCCAAAAAGATACTCCTTCCCAGAGAGGCCCAACAGGGAGAAATATATTTATTTCTCCTCATTACTTTTTCCTTCTATGTGTGCTGCAAAATGCAGCACACATAGAAAGAGGAATTTGCTGCTCAGGATTGTTTTTGTGCAGGAACCTTCTTCCTGTACAAAAACAATACTGCATGCAACACAGGCATCATTGCACCATGCTGCACTGGTGCTAGGCAGCAAGAGTGCCAGTGCAGGGGAACAGGTAGGAATGAGCCTTATTGCCTTAAATACTATGCATTCCTGCCCTTTCCCTGTCATGCAGTACAGCACAGCAAGGTGACTATCATAAATCTGCCCCTAAGAGAGTAGACAGCCATTGTGTAGGACAGGTGCAAAGTTGGTTGGCTTTCGGTCATATATATATGCCCCTCCAGTTACCAATACTGGGGGCATTAATAACTCAAGGTCATAATGAAGGACCTCTGGCACTGTCTTTACAATCCGTAGGATGCACGAGTCCAAATAGCAGCAACAGGAGCAAAAGTTAAATAGGCCTCTCCCCTTGAAGGGTTTGCACACAAAGATACCTTTTACCCTAAATGTATGAATATAACTGAATTCAACTTTTTGATGCCTGAGAGGAATTACCAAAGGCATTCCAGACAGACATATGCACCTTTATTAAGGTTGAGATATTTACCACACATGTGCTTATCTCTGCAGTTATAAACCTCACTCAAGGCATGGTTTGACTTGGAAGGTTGCCAACAACTACTAACTTGCATGTTTCAGAACATTTTAAAAAAAACTTCTCCAACCCTATTCAAGCCAGGGAAATGTTTGGAGATTTAATCCAGCACAGAAATGGAGAACTCCACTTCTAGGGTGGGAAGGCAAACTAATCACCAAAATTCAAATGAATAGAGCCCAACGGCGGACTTTCCAATCTGCACCTCACACTAGTTTTGTTTTCTGTAGACTGTCCTGCGCACACTCTGGCACCCACCGTTGTACAATGCCCCTGTTCTCCAGATCCTTAATCCATAAAGCAATAGGAGGTGCATTAGGTGATGAAGTCAATGTAGACTTAGTAATTTTTCAAAAACCTTTATTCATGTTCTTTATTTTCATATGTAATTCCTCATTATACTAAAACAGCTCAGTCAGCACGCTTCGCTCCCAAGCGTGGGAACTCCTCAGGGCTTTCAAAGTAATACAAATAATTGCAGTCTGTATGAGAACAATAATGGTGTTCTAGGTCCAAAGTATCACCCCTTCCTTTTTTCCCACAGACCTGTATACTTTATACCACAAACAGGTATTTACACGTCTACAAACAAATGTTATTCCTATTGTTATTTGTCTCTTTACGATTTTTTTTCTGCATTAGTTGCACTACTTTTCTGTCATATCAATCTCGCTAAGGGGCTTTCCTCAACAGTCTTGTTATGTATTTCTGCTGTGTTTTGTAAAGGGTCATAATACTGTGTACCGTATCTTGTAATATTTCTATACTGAGGGACCTGGTCTGCTGGTGTTAGCACAGTTAACTAGCTTCCCCGCAGATGACTTGACACTTGTTTACCGTACCCTTACCACTTATTGTGCCATGATACATGGAGAGCCATATATTTGTTCTACCCAAGAATTTCCCCCTTTTTCTAGTATGTATAATGAGTGCAAATATTACCAGGATATCGCTTAATTTTGTTGTTTATTTGCTCACTCGCGCGTCACGTCACAAAGAGCTTTTATGTTTTGTACGACATTAGTTCCGCGCCTCTTTTTCTCTACTACTGCTAAGAGATTGTTCTGTTACTTTAGATTAAGACCATCTATCGTCGCAATCGAGGTTACCTTAAAGATCCTCACTCTGGGCTTTAACCTATGACTTGTGTGATGTCACTTGTATCATGTTCAATGATATCTCTTTTTCACTTACGTAGGGCTTTCCACTCACGTGAGGTTTATTTTCCACGCCCTTTCACGTTCAAGCACAACAGCGTGCCATGTTTATTCTTTTCATACTGTACCATGTGTTTTTTTATTCTTTCCACCAGCCCTGAAGAGTCACGAGCCAAGTGCTCGCCTGACGAAACACGTGTTGGCTGGTTGCTTTATGTCTTGATGTCACCCCTCCAGAATGGAAGGTTTAATACACTTCTTTTGAAAGAAACCATCTTTATGAGTCCATCTTGTTTAATTGATTATTGCTTTGCTTGATTTACTTTTGAAAACCTTTAAAAGACTGACTTAACGTTACGTGTGCACAGAACAATTTACATTGCTTTCAATGAAATATTTGCTTCTTAACAAATATTTAGTGTCTTTATTAAAATGTATTCTCTGAAGAATTTTTTTTTACTTAGCGATTACGTTTCAAGATCGTAAAAATACTAAAAGAGGGACAAACCAGGAATAGTACTGCGACAAATTACAAAAGCCTGTAGACCTTACCTGCAACATAATCAAGATGCGCTAATAAGCAGCCGCTAGTACGTCAGATAATTAAAAGGAACGTTGTAAAGACAATAAACAGGGACAATGTAATTATGACATACATGAAAACCAAATTATGTGGCATGTTTGTCTAAATTACATCGCAAAAAAGGCAAATTAGATGCAAAATGCGGCATTTTCTGTGGCAGTCTCCTGCCATTGTTTAACACACATTCACACTATGAGGCCAACAGTTCTACATCACTAGTACCTGTTTATAACCCCAATACAGCAATCAGCAAGTGTAGAGTGACCAGATGACCTATGCAAAAAGTCTGCCACTGAACCTTTTTAGCAGGTTTCGATGGCTTAAGCTACACATGTATGCTTCTAGGTGGAAATCTGCAAATTATGCAGCAGATGGTGTTTTAGATGGTAGGTGTGACAAACCCATAATGAGGACAATGCTGGGCCCGAACACCAGCATAAGTTCAGTAGCCCTGTCAATGATAGTGGAAAATTAGTAATGGTGCCAGCACAGCGGCAGATTGAAAGACAGCAGTCAGGAGCTACATTCAAGTGAAATGTGAAAAGGAGGTGAGCCCGGAGTGTAAGTAAGATAGGCCCACACACACCAAAATGTATTAGCGGGCCATAATGATATAGAAATGATTCTTTTTTTAAATAATTATCATTTTAGCTTTCATTTTTTAATCTCCACTCCATCATGAAAACATCTGGCAGAAGAAAGGGTTTTAACATCTGCCAAAATATATCTCCCGCTGGTTTAAAGTTGTTTAATTACCAGTATATTTAGTTTCTACCTGATGTTCTCAACATTATCTTTCGAATTAACCACTAGAATGAATTGCCGAGAATCTACTGCCAGCACGGGAACACAACGCGCACGCTGGGGATTCGAGAAAGAGCGGGTACCTCTGCTGCGGTTTGGTACAGTACAGTACGTTCCGGGAAAGAAATGTGCATTTTCTTTCCAAGGCAGAATGGATTATTTTGCTCAATTTTAGTACCTCATAGAAAATGTTGTCCTGTTTTATAGAAGCACAATTTATTTTTAAATTAAGATGCTAAACCATTGCACAACTCTATATACATTAATATGTTTACAGGTGTGCAGAGTGTAATATTTTATGTATTACCATTGCTGAGTCTGTCGCGAGGTCATAACTCAAGAGATTTGAATACTCCCCTCACTCACCCATAATAATATATTATACTCTGCACAGCTCCATATATGGTCTGTTCCATGCTATTTCTTCACATGGACTTGTTTTAACAAAAGATATTTGACCAAAACCAGGATTCAATGGATTACATTTGTGCAGTAAGGTAAATTAACGTCAAAATACACCTGGTGGCTACTAGGAGAGTTGTTTACCTGTTGTTTAAATGGGGGTCTCTAGTTGAGCGAGGAAGGCACCTCTGTCCAAATAAGGACCCTTGCTTCTAGTCAGGGTAAGGGGGATACACACATTAGATAACCCCTGCAAAACCCCTGTATAGCTTGATACGAGGAGACAGGCTTATCCCAAAAGCAATGTGTAAAGTATTTGTACTCAAAACACACAGTAATACAGTGATAACACTATAAATGGACACCACACCAGTTTAGGAAAATGAAGCATCTTTATCTAAACTCAGCAAGACCAAAACGCCTAAAATCCAACATACATGTAATAAGAATATCACTTTTCAAATGTTTCAAGCATCTTGGTTAATAGAACACTATAAATGTGTTAATCCACACAAAGTACCTGTAGATGCATTGAAATTCACAAGGCCAAACAGCAGCAGAGAAGGGAAGCGTCAAAAACAAAGGGATGCATCAATTCCTGAGTCCTTGGGGAGGCGATGCAACAGTTCTGCTGCACGCAGGAGAAGTGATGCATCAAATCCGGACTGTAGGGTGAAGTCATGCGTTGACTCCAAGACGGTTCTGGTCCGTGGGTGATGCATAGGGAAAACCTTTCGCACAGGCGCGGTGCTATGGAATCCGGGATACGTTGGTGATCGATGCGGCAAGCAGCGCTGCACTGGTTTCTTCAGCTGTGATCCCACTAAGTGTTGGTTCTTGCAGCCACGACAGGCAGAATGCAAATTCTTCTTGCAGGGCAGTAGTGAATCGGGAAAACGGCAGCAAGAAGCGCGATGAGTCAATTTTCTCAGTTCTTCAGGTTTCTTCCAGCTCCAAACAGCTGGAACAACCTCCAGAGACCCAGAAGTGGAATAGGCACCTCTTGGCAGGTCTGAACTCTCAGCAGCTGGGGGTGAAGTCTTTGTGTCCCTGAGACTTCAGAACAGGAGGCCAGCACACACAGGCCCTTAGAGATTCATCTTTTAACAGGTACACAGCACAGTTCCAGTCTCTGTCCTTTACTAGGCAGAAACAACAACTGCTGGCCAACCACACTCAGCACACAACGAGGGGCAGAACTCCCACTCGCAGGTCTTCAGCTCTTCTCCTTGCAAAGGATCCTCTTGAATCCAGCAGTAAACTAAAGTTCTGGGGCTTAAGATCTACAACGTATACCCCATTTTGTCTTTGTTCTGTTTGTGCAATTGTCTCTGAGCCCAGGCCAAACCAGTTCTTTCCTCACTGGTACTGAATAACCACAGGAGGCGGATACAGCACTTTGCAAGTGAGATAGGTCCTATTTGATGCAAGGAAATATCCTCCCACCACTCTAAATGCAGCCAAGCCTCATTCTGCTCAGCTCTGAGTCATCGAAGAAGGTCCAGGCACACCTCAACACCCCCACTGGCTGTCTACAGTGAATGCATAGCCCCAGCCCCTGTCACTCCAAAACCATAAGTCAATCCACAACCAGGCATACACAGAATGGTTAAAGAAGAAAATGCCTACTTTCTAAAAGTGATTCAGAAAAGGGGGTGGTGATTAAGCCTGGGCGTAAAATCCGCTCCGTTCGCGGATTTTTCGGATTTTCGGCAAATCCGCAATCCGCGAACGCTCGCGAATTTGTCGAAAATCCGTGAATCCGCTCGCGGCGGATTTTTTGCTTGGTTGCGGCGCGCGGCGTGGTGCACGGCGTTCACTTTCCGTCATTTAGCGTTTGCCGAGTTGTTTTTCTTTGCGAGTGACGCGCCATTTTAGATCTTGCTGCGTGTTCCCGCGGGAGTTTGGCGCCCGCGAATACGTACTCGCGGCTTGCCACCTTGCACAGCACACCTCGCGAGAGTTCGCAATTGCGAACACGTAGTTGCGGCGGAAAGGAACAATCTCGCACTTGCGAAATAGAGATTTTGCAATTTCGCACAAGAAAATCACCAGCAAACAGGATAAACCTTCAGAAAATTATGATTTTTATCAGAATCACTCCTCAGGTTGACATTTGCATGGCCTTTTTTTTGCAAGGAGTCCATTTTGGGGGGGGGGGGGGAGGAAGGAAGTGCCCCACAGTCTCCAACTTCCTGTTCCTGTCCAGCAGGCTCCTCCCAGTGCTTTGTCCATCTCCTGGTCACTTTCATTTGGATCTGGAGCTGGAAGGATTACTTTTTGTGGGTGCTGCTGGATATTTGGATTTGAGGCCTTTTTGACTGTCTTTGGATCACTTTTGGATTAGAAATCAACTTTCACAAGTAAGTTTGTTTGGGGCATTACAGTTGCTGCAAGTAAAATTTTGGAACTTTTTCAGAACATTAAATAAATTATATTGTGGGTAGCCACAGTATCCAGTAGGACCAGGGTTGGTTAGGGGTGCATGATACAACTGTTTTGTTGAATTTAAACACCATTTAGGCCATGGATGGGCTGGGATTGTGCTGATTTTTGTCCTTTTTTTGGGCCTGCTGGTGGGGCCCTTTGCCCAGGGGTGGTGAGTGTTGCATGGGCCTAGTCTTTCTGTGGGGTGTCTTCTTAAATTTAAACATAATTGAGGCCATGGATGGGCTGGGATTGTGCTTATTTTATTGTTTTTTGTCGTTTTTGGGGGGCTGCTGGTGTGGCCTTTTGCCCAGGGGTGGTGGTGCATGGACTGAGTGTGCCTGTGGTGTGGTCTCACTCTCTTTAATGTAAACATCATGGATGGCATTGGATTGTGGTGATTTCTGGCTGTTTTTCTGTTTTTTGGGGGTGTACTGTTGATGTGGACTGGCCATGTGGGTGGTGGTGGTGGCCATCTTGAGTGCTGGCTGGTACAGGCAACATGTGCCTGGGGTGTAAGGGGCCATTTTGAGGAGAGGCAGTGTCTGAGGCCTGCACTTATTTTGCCTACTTTTCATCCATTATGCCCAGGGGTAGTGAGTGTTGCATGGGCCTAGTGTTTCTGAGGGGTGTCTTCTTGAATTTAAACACCATTGAGGCCATGGATGGGCTGGGATTGTGCTGATTTTATTGTTTTTGTCGTTTTTTTGGGCCTGCTGGTGGGGCCCTTTGCCCAGGGGTGGTGAGTGTTGCATGGGCCTAGTCTTTCTGTGGGGTGTCTTCTTGAATTTAAACATAATAGAGGCCATGGATGGGCTGGGATTGTGCTTATTTTATTGTTTTTTGTCGTTTTTGGGGGGCTGCTGGTGTGGCCTTTTGCCCAGGGGTGGTGGGTGGTGCATGGACTGAGTGTGCCTGTGGTGTGGTCTCACTCTCTTTAATGTAAACATCATGGATGGCATTGGATTGTGGTGATTTCTGGCTGTTTTTCTGTTTTTTGGGGGTGTACTGTTGATGTGGACTGGTCATGTGGGTGGTGGTGATGGCCATCTTGAGTGCTGGCTGCTACAGGCAACATGTGCTTGGGGTGTAAGAAGGGGCCATTTTGAGGAGAGGCAGTGTCTGAGGCCTGCACTTATTTTGCCTACTTTTCATCCATTTTGCCCAGGGGTAGTGAGTGTTGCATGGTCCTAGTGTTTCTGAGGGGTGTCTTCTTGAATTTAAACACCATTGAGGCCATGGATGGGCTGGGATTGTGCTGATTTTATTGTTTTGTGTCGTTTTTTTGGGCCTGCTGGTGGGGCCCTTTGCCCAGGGGTGGTGAGTGTTGCATGGGCCTAGTCTTTCTGTGGGGTGTCTTCTTGAATGTAAACATAATTGAGGCCATGGATGGGCTGGGATTGGGCTTATTTTATTGTTTTTTGTCGTTTTTGGGGGGCTGCTGGTGTGGCCTTTTGCCATGGGGTGGTGGGTGGTGCATGGACTGAGTGTGCCTGTGGTGTGGTCTCACTCTCTTTAATGTAAACATCATGGATGGCGTTGGATTGTGGTGATTTCTGGCTGTTTTTCTGTTTTTTGGGGGTGTACTGTTGATGTGGACTGGCCATGTGGGTGGTGGTGGTGGCCATCTTGAGTGCTGGCTGGTACAGGCAACATGTGCCTGGGGTGTAAGGGGCCATTTTGAGGAGAGGCAGTGTCTGAGGCCTGCACTTATTTTGCCTACTTTTCATCCATTATGCCCAGGGGTAGTGAGTGTTGCATGGGCCTAGTGTTTCTGAGGGGTGTCTTCTTGAATTTAAACACCATTGAGGCCATGGATGGGCTGGGATTGTGCTGATTTTATTGTTTTTTGTCGTTTTTTTGGGCCTGCTGGTGGGGCCCTTTGCCCAGGGGTGGTGAGTGTTGCATGGGCCTAGTCTTTCTGTGGGGTGTCTTCTTGAATTTAAACATAATTGAGGCCATGGATGGGCTGGGATTGGGCTTATTTTATTGTTTTTTGTCGTTTTTGGGGGGCTGCTGGTGTGGCCTTTTGCCCAGGGGTGGTGGGTGGTGCATGGACTGAGTGTGCCTGTGGTGTGGTCTCACTCTCTTTAATGTAAACATCATGGATGGCGTTGGATTGTGGTGATTTCTGGCTGTTTTTCTGTTTTTTGGGGGTGTACTGTTGATGTGGACTGGCCATGTGGGTGGTGGTGGTGGCCATCTTGAGTGCTGGCTGGTACAGGCAACATGTGCCTGGGGTGTAAGGGGCCATTTTGAGGAGAGGCAGTGTCTGAGGCCTGCACTTATTTTGCCTACTTTTCATCCATTATGCCCAGGGGTAGTGAGTGTTGCATACTTGCATGTCCGTAGTCTTTCTGTGGGGTGTCTTCAATGTAAACATCAAGGATGGCATGGGATTGTGCTCATTTTTCTGTGTTTTGTCGAATTTTTGGGGTGTATAACTGAACTGATGTTCCTCTGTCTTCCATTGCTTTTAGGTGCACAAGAAGACTCAAGAGAACCACCAGTGCCAGGAAGAAGTCCTGCAGCGGTGTGTGCAGCATAACGTCACGCGACGTCACGTCTGGACACAGAACCCTCTGCAACTGCTGCCTGCTGACCTGCTCTGAAGAGGATGGCCCCAAAAAAAGTAACCCGTAGCTCCTCTAGCAAGAAAGGTGCCAGTAAGGAGCAGAAGAAGCAAGTTACCAAGGAGACTGGTGTGCCGCCCGCCCCTTTTTTTGGGAGTAAAAAAAAAAGTATGCCTGCAGCAGCAGCAGCGGGATCTGCTGGGGACCAAGCTGGCAGCACCCCCCCCGCTCCATTGGGCTCAGTGCCACCACCACCACCACGCCAACTTAAGTCCAAGCCCTTGAGTGCTGCAGAGGCAGCCAGTATAGTTCTTTAATCACCATCGACCAGTGATGCTGGCTCATCGCAAGAAAGCAGCAGCAATGTCCCTCAATCAACACAGGTTGTTGTAGCTCATCTGACGAGTGTTGAACAACCACAGCCGCAACAACAATCACATGTGCAAGTACAAGCCCAAGTACATGTGGAAGGAGAGGCAGCGCAAGGAGATGCGCAAGCAGAGGTGCATGGAGGGTCACAAGTGCCCACAATAGTTGTTCCTCCCGAAGTAGGGGCACATCAGGAAATCGACAATCAAGGCGAGGTATCATTTGAGGAAGCCACTCCTCCTGATGATCCTTCATTGTCTTCCACAACCCTAGCAAGGAAGAGATCAAGGGTGGTGTCTACATCCTCTTCAAGCACACCTCCTTCTGATGATACGGATCAAACTTGGGAACCAGCACCACAGCCGTCTGAGAGTGAGGCACACCATGATCCAACAAAGGTACTTAAGCGTAAAAGGAAGCTCGTCCAAAGTCTCAGAGTTATGGAGTGTGATGAGGCTCAACAAGAAGTGGCGGATACTGCTGCTGATGAAGACTCTGCCAACGACGACCCAGTCATCATAAAGGTCACTGCAGCTCCAGCGGGCATGCAGCAAACAGACATTTTGACCCTAGCCCGAAGAGCTGCTGCGCGTGATGATGATGATGATGTTGTCGATGAGGAGGCAGTGGAAACACCACAATCATTGGAGTTAAGTAGTACACCAACTCGTCCCGCTTCCATATTTCTTTCTGGCAAGAAGAGACCTCTGTCAACCTCGACCTTAATTAGTGGCGGTGAAAGTGGAAAACGTACAAAAGTTGGGCAATCCAGATCCTCCACTTCATCTGGCATTAGCTTCATGACCACCACCACCAGTATCGCCGCCTCCTCCAGGTCCCACAGACACTTCAAGTCCCCAGTTTGGGACTTCTTTACTGTTTGTCCCAAAAATCCAAAGTTTGCCATTTGTACCCTTTGTAAGCTTGCAGTTAGTCGTGGTAAGTCAGGTACCAACTATGGTACCGGCGGCCAGAGTGGTCATCTTGAGAGAAAGCACGCTGTCAAATGGTTTGCGCACCTAGCTGCGATCAAGAAAGGCCAAAATCAAGGAAACGTTGATGTTTCATCTGATGATGACGAGCAGGAAGAAGACGTGTCAAACACTTCCCTTACACCCAGTACCCCTGTCAGCAGCACACCCAATGTGAGGCACACTAAGAGTGTTGGAGCGAGTGAGACACCAACGCACAAAAGTTCACCAGCAAGCAAAATTGGGTCAACGAAGTCATTATCAGCCCGTAAATGCTTGGTCCAGGGCAACATTAGAACAATGCTTACTTCAGACGTGCCATATGAACGCAACCACCCACTGACGCGTCTGTATAACACTAAGCTGGCTAAAATGCTAGCTGTGGACCTTCTACCTTTTTCTTTTGTAGAAGCGGTAGGTTTTCTTGAATTAGTTGCAACGCTCTGCCCTAAATGGAAGGTTCCGAGCCGGTTCTATTTTGCCAGAGTTGCGGTTCCAGCACTACATGAAGATGTGCTGCAGGCGATTGGGGCAGCTTTGCAGAAGAGTGCTGTTCACACAATACATCTGACAACAGAC
This sequence comes from Lissotriton helveticus, assembly GCF_964261635.1. Taxonomy (NCBI): domain Eukaryota; kingdom Metazoa; phylum Chordata; class Amphibia; order Caudata; family Salamandridae; genus Lissotriton; species Lissotriton helveticus. Next base: position 1,722,220,100 of record NC_136063.1, read on the forward strand.
ATGTGGACCAGTGGCCCAGGCGATGATTACATGTGCATCACTGCACACTGGGTCTCTTTTTCAGGTGTTAAAGCAAAGCTAAACGCAGGTGTTGACCCGGACCAAGTTTTCAAAGCTGCTCGGAAACATGCAACACTAGCCATGTTTGGCTTGGAGAAAAGTCACACAGCAGAAAACCTTTTGGAAGAGTTTGACAAAAAGGTCTTGACAATGCTATCCCCCCTAAAACGCAAGATTGGTTATGTTTCCACGGATAATGGCGCCAATGTAGTTAAGGCCATGTTCATTGGTGACCATGTTAGAGTGCCGTGTTTGGCGCACTGTATCAACCTGGTAGTTCAAAAATTCTTGAGTGATAAAGAGAGTCCAGCGTTCGAGGTAATGGCCACCTGCCGCAAAATGTGCAACCATTTCAGCCATTCTTTTAAGGCCCGGAAGCATCTGCGGAGACTGCTACTTCAACGTGGAATGCCAGTGAAAGCACTCATCCAGGAGGTGGCAACACGTTGGAACTCAACCTTCTACATGCTTGAGCGTCTGTATGAGCAGTATACGGTACTCGATCACTATTTCTTGACAGAGGCTGCATCTCAGAAGGAGGACCTGCGGATGAGTAAGGCGCAATGGGACATAGTTAAAAGCCTGACAGACATGCTTCGTCCTTTTGAGTTCTTCACGCGTGCAGTCAGCCAGGAGGACTGTAATTTGGGAAAAGCTATCCCATTGTTGTGCATACTGGAGCACCAACTGATGGCGGTTTCTTCTGAGTTTGAAAAAGATGAAAAAAAAAAAAACCATTTCATTTTGTCTGAGAAATTATTACATCGCCTACGTGGTGATGAACGTCTTCAAAACATCAACTCAGATCAGCATTACATTTGTGCTACTATTCTGGATCCACGCTACAAAAAGGCGCTGGCAGACAACGCATTCTTTCCTTTCGCTGATGCAGATGTTCAAAAGTACAAACATTGGTTAGCCTGGTCAGCCAAGAGGTTTGAAAAAGAACGGCAGGTTATTGAAGGAGAAGCCAGTACATCAGCATCAGCATCAGCAGGCCATCCGCAGTCACAAGAATCCACTTCTGCACCTGTGGCTGGGGCACAAGTGACCTCTCAGCCGTTAAATACACCGGCAACTGGATCATCTGCACCACACACAATGACAACACTAACAGTGGCTGGGGAGGAGGATTGGCTAAGTTTGATGGGGTATGGTTCTCGAAAAAATGTCACAGGCACAGCAAAAAGTAAGCAAAGTGGAGGAACAGTTGATGACCTTGAGTCGATGGTGCAGGACTATCTGAATGACTCAACAGAGGTCTTCCTTAATGATGAGCCATTGCAGTATTGGCATGGCAAAAAACAATTGTGGCCACAGCTCTTCAACCTGGCTATAAACTATTTGTCTTGCCCACTCGCAAGTGTGTCTTCTGAACGTGTTTTCAGTGCTGCTGGTGGCATTGTAACTCCCAAACGGAGCCGCCTCTCGCCCAAAAATGTGGAGCGGCTGACAATGATCAAGATGAATCAGCACCTCATACCACCAGATTACAAAGTACGAGAAAGCACGCCGCATGAAGACGAGGAGGACAGCAACGTAGATGAGGGGATTTTTTCTCTGTTCGGTGCCACTGACCTCATCCAGCCTGAATTCGCAGAGTATGATGACGAAATCTTGTTCTTATTCCCTGACACCGAGCCCTGAAAATGAGACAATCAATCAAGAACTTTCTTTTTCGTCCTTATTCACTTTTATTCCTGTGTGCTTTGTGTCTCTCTTTCTTTGTTTTGCACAGTTAATTTAATTCAAACTTTAATCACCTAATCCCAAAAACAAGACCATCATCAGAACTGTCTTCACTTGTTTGCTTATTGATTTGAAGGTGCCGCAGTCTACATTCCTCAGGTTCACAAGTTCTGAAGAACATGCTCCTCTATCCTCCTCCTCCAGACTGCGATTTCCCTCCAAGCAGAGTGCTGGATTACGCACAATGAAGAAAGACTCAGCACTTGTGGGGGTGTTGTACTTCTTTGCGGGTGAGTTGACGGATTTGGGCCCATTGCTGTGAAGCTCTAATAATGGACAAAAGTGTTTTGGACCAAATATGAGGTGGAAATTTCTTGCCGTTTTTGCTGACTTGCTTGCCTTTGAGGTGCTCTTTGGCGGGGTTCCGGGGGTTTGTGTGTAATTTTTGGTGTCTGTCGAAGCACTGCTGCGACAGTCTAATCTTGATTGCATTTGCTTTTCAGGAAATCCGTGGTGGAAAACAGGAGTTATGATGATTGATGATGATGACCTAGCTGAACAGCGCCGCATTTGGAACGAAGGCCGAGAGATATTGTAAGTATGAGATTTAGCTTTTTCGCTGTTTGGGGGTGTTGTCGGGTGGTTTTTTGCGGGTGGGTTGGCGGGTCTTGCCTGGGGCATTCCTGGGAAGGTCTAATACCGGATAGAAGTGTTTTGGACAAAATCCATAAGGAACAGCCTTTTTTTTGCCATTTCTTCAGACATCTTGCTCAATGTAGCGTTTTGGGGGGCTTCCTGCTGTTCGTGGGTGGGTTGCGGCCGGGGTCTCTGTCGAAGCACTGCTGCGACAGTCTAATCTTGATTGCATTTGCTTTTCAGGAAATCCGTGGTGGAAAACAGGAGTTATGATGATTGATGATGATGACGACCTAGCTGCACAGTGCCGCGTTTGGACCGAAGGCCGAGAGACATTGTAAGTATGAGATTTAGCTTTTTTGCTGTTTGGGGGTGTTGTGTCGGGTGTTTTTTTGCGGGTGGGTTGGCGGGTCTTGCCTGGGGCATTCCTGGGAAGGTCTAATACCGGATACAAGTGTTTTGGACAAAATCCATAAGGAACAGCCTTTTTTTTGCCATTTCTTCAGACATCTTGCTCAATGTAGCGTTTTGGGGGGCTTCCTGCTGTTCGTGGGTGGGTTGCGGCCGGGGTCTCTGTCGAAGCACTGCTGCGACAGTCTAATCTTGATTGCATTTGCTTTTCAGGAAATCCGTGGTGGAAAACAGGAGTTATGATGATTGATGATGATGACGACCTAGCTGCACAGCGCCGCGTTTGGACCGAAGGCCGAGAGACATTGTAAGTATGAGATTTAGCTTTTTCGCTGTTTGGGGGTGTTGTGTCGGGTGTTTTTTTGCGGGTGGGTTGGCGAGTCTTGCCTGGGGCATTCCTGGGAAGGTCTAATACCGGCTAGAAGTTTGTTGGACAAAATCCATAAGGAAACACCAGTTTTGGCACTTTTTGTAAGTTAGGGTTCGTTAGGGTTAGCCCTAGCAGCAGGATTGCATGTGTTTAGGGGGGTTCTATTGCAACGCGGTTCTGTTGTTGTAGAGCACTGTTGGAGCGATGCTGGCTATGGATACTTTTGCTTGCTTGCAAGTGGTTTGAATACAATCCACAGTCTGTATTTGGGCCTACTGTTACTTTCAAAGTACGTTTTGTAACCATTTTTCTGCTAGGCATCGTTTTTGGAGATATGATTGGGGTTCTTCTACATTTTTGCGACTGGCTTTAGTAAGGGTCTTGGTGGGAGCATTGCTGGGAAGGTCAAATTTGGTTCTAAAACACAGTAGTACACCCACCTTGAGGGGAAAGATCCGCTATAATATTTTGGCCATACTTATTGATCCTTAAAAAGGTGACTCAGACAGAGCACGCAATTTCAAAAATATTGTACTGTCTATTAGGGAAATCAAAGTGTCACTTTTTGAACCACACAGCGTACATACCTTTTATTTATTTATCAGTGGTATTGTAATAGCACTTCCTGTTTTCCGTTCAATAATTACAGGCCGGGTTTCAGTCAACATCCGCCAGGCAGGCAGTGGACAGGGTGTCTCTTCTGTCAGTGGTCACCACATTGATGGACGAAGCGTCAGCTGGAATGGAGGAGTGCCGCCAATAAGAGGAATTGTTTGCTGCATGCAACTTACTTACCAATTTCAACAGGACAACTCCAACAACATACGCAATACAGATACAGTATCCATTGTTGTCTTTTATTCTATGAGTGTGACTGCATGTGCTTACCTTTAGTTTGTAACCAAAGATTGTCTGTAAACTCTGTATCTTCAATTATTGTTTGTCCATGCTCTGCTTTTTTTTTCTTCTCTCAACAAAACCTACCCAAAAAGAAACCCCCATTCCCATCCATTTTACAAACCCTAACCCTCTTCCCCCGGGCTGTGTTGTTTTGCTTGATGTCTGACTAAAATGACATCAATAATTCCACACACTTGCTGGGGAGGATAAGGTCATAGCAGCAACAGGCTGGTGAAGGAATACGAGGATATCTTCTAGACTTACTCAGCTTCAGTACTATATCTTCTAGTAGTAGTAGCCAATGTCAAATAAATTCAACGCAAGTACTAGTTATACTTGCAAGCAAATACTTTACCATTTGTTAGGCTACATTATGGCACTGTTCTAGTGTACTGTCACCTGCTATTTTCTCGATCGTACCGTAACCGTTGTAATGCTACAGTAAGGAGGACAAACAAGGTTTCGTTTTCTTTTTTTCCATAGGCATGCAACTGCCACTGTGTCACACCACTAGTACCACCGCAATGAGGAAATGTCACCCGCCCAGGATTGACAACGTTAATCCCCATTTCACCTGGAGCCAGCCCTGGGCCTAGCCCTAATTTCTAACACAAATTACAGGTAAGATAAGCGTTTGGTGGGAGGTAGTATAATGGAGTATTATTTCGGAGTAGACAAGAGCTTGACGGTTGTACTACTAAAGTCCTACGACTGTTCAGGAAAACAAAGTTACTGTTACACCCCCGCCCCCCACCCACCAGACTGAAAAGCAGTAAAAAACAGGTATGGTCAGATAAAGTTGAAAAATATATTTATTTAGCCCTAACAAAATAATCTCCCTCACCCACCCTAACCCCAACGATTGTCTCTGAAACGTCCCAAAACGATCCCAACTCCCAAATCCCACCCCCCAAAAGTCTATAAAAAAAGGGCAAGGGACACTCCACTACTGGAGGGTGCTGGTGCTGGTGCATGATGCGGCATGGGCATCATACTCCTTGCGGAGGGTGGCAAGCTCGGAGCGGAGGCCCTTAACCAAGTTCTTATACCTCAGGACCTCCTGCTCCAGGTTGGACATGCGGACTCGTAGGCGGCGTTGGCGTTCCTTGCAGCTCCTATGGGGGGCAGCTGGTATTTCGGTTGCTTGGCGGTGGCGGTCGTCTTTCTTAGCCCGGCTCGGTCCCGCTGGCTTAGTCACGGAGGAGGATGCAGTGGTCACAGTCGAGGATGTTGCCCCGCTCGACTGCATGTCCTCCTCCTCCTCCAGGGCCACCAGCCGCCGATACTCGGCGACTGTGGCCTCCAGCCTCCGTTGCCGGGCCAATCTAGCCTGCTCCCTCCTTGTTGTTGATTTGGAAGGAGCAACTATATGAAGGAAGAAAGACATAGTCTGTAACCAATGCTCCTTATTAATAACACAAAGTGATTGAGCCGAAAGTTGGGTCACAGAGTACAAGTAGCAAATTGAAAGCACAGTACATAACTATTGAGGACAGTATCTATGTAACCTCCCACTTCTGCATCCTTGCTCTAACAGTAGTGGTAGTTTAATGAACTAATTCTACGACCACTATGGACTTCCATTACAGTCGACTATGACAGTACACCAGTCTTATTCTTCTTCTTCTCTCTTGTTTAGGGAAATGGGTACGTTATCTTATGCAAGCCGGCAGAATGACATGGACACAGCACAGTGAAGTTGCACCCGAGAAAAAAAGTTGCACACCATGATGAGTGAGACAGACTTGCGTTACTGTACCGGTCCAGTACATGCAGGTGGTGAAGCTATTACTTTTCTATTACGGGTGGCACTGAGAATACTCTGTTACAAGGGCTACTGCTTAATTAATTTACCTTTCACCCTACAGTGCAAATGAGTACTAGAAAAGGAAACTGAAGAAGCTAACTAATTTGATTATCTATCACTTCACATGGGACGTATTTAATGACAGATGAGATGACTTTAGGTGCTTTGCTTAATATTGAGTGAACAGTGATACACCCACACATGAATGACGTACTACAAGTAAACTAAAGTTATTAAGAGAGGTACTGAGTGTCCACCGTAATAACCAGATATATGCTGTGAATGCAAACGCAATACAAAGTACTGCTACTATTCATGGTAGTATTGGACACATTTACAATTTCTTTTCCTTGCCTTCCCTGCACTGGGACGGACGTGCGGGTGCGGTGGTACATGCTCTTCAAGGTAACACTTACTTCACCTGGCGACCATCTACTCTCTCTAGATACACATGTGCTATCTAAGAGTCAGAGAATACCATGCTCCAGGCATCCATTCAGTCAAAGTATACGCACACATACAGTTTCTGTTTCACCCACCCAGGCTGCTGTCCTTCCACCCATCCTTGCTTCATCATTGACCCAGCCATGCACCATACCATATTCTTTCCTTCCCAGCCACCTCTGGGTCCAAGCAAACACATATCGTTCTTCTTTGCCAGCCATCATACAAGTTCGCGTCCCACTTACTTACACCCTTCTTTCGCTTTTCGTTCATCCCATCCATCACGTTCGTCTAAGAACTTATTGGGATTCTTCTCACCAAAAACTTCACAGCTAAGTCGAAGTACATTTCGAGGAGGCTACTACCTGGTTGATTTGTAATTGTAATACACCCGTGCAGAAAGCACACTATGCAGTCTTCAATCTCAATAAGTAAGGAATATATAGCTTACCTGTTTCCGCCACCACCGTTTGATCCCCCACAGGAACGGCCGCCAGCTCTTCTACTGCCGCCTCCTCCCCAGAGGCCTCCGAGTCCTGGTCCAACACAGCCACCTCCGCGCTGGCCCCGTCACCAGATGTTACACCTACAAAGTACATTTAAGAATGTTAGAATACACCACTCACTACTATATAATATTTGGTCTAGGAGAAATGTTAAAAAAACAGAATAGAATGTAATAATTTGTGACTGTCTACTCCATAGTAAAAATGTCCCATTTTCCAGGGAAGGCTGTTGTCTTGCTGCACTTTTATGCACAACTGATGAATGCTTGCTTTTGATTTTTAACACGCACCACTTTTTCTCCTAACAGACAGAAGCTTGACTCCTGAGTCCTAAGAACACGACCAGGATCAAGTTCAAACTAGGTGAGAGTTCGGCTCGACCACAAGAAATGTGTCCAATTAATCGTCAGCACTAACCACTTTTCCGTTTACAGTTAAATAGTTTTATGACAAAGTAGATTTTAATAAATGTGTTTACTTTTAATAAAGCTTTTAAACTTAAATAGACTCTGTGGTTTTTGTTCCTCCAGACTAGAGTGGATGAGCTAAAGGTTTTGGAATTTTTGCAAGCATGAGTGCCTCTGACACTTCTTGACTGTGCTGTGACTCCGTACTACTCTCTTGTCCTGCGTACGATAATCTAGAGATCATTGGGGATCTATAATCGGTGACTTCGGGAGCTGAATGACTCTGCCACACTATCTAGTCAGTAAGGAGACAGTGCATAGAGGTATTGCTGAATATAATGGGAGTCCAATGGAATTGCCAAATGTCCAATCTTAGTTAGCTACACAGACAGACTAATAAGAATAGTCTAGTAATACCACAGGGAGTCCTATTCGAGGCAGGATAAGAATTTATATCCAGTCTACAAGAAGATCAAAGACGATTTAGAAAAAATCGAATGAGGAACGCTAGGAAAAAATAGGTACTGTTTATTAAAATGTAAACTTACTGGGGCCAGCAAAGGAGCCCTCGCCTGCCCGATCCTGGCCTGCATCCTCAGCACCCTCCTCCTGTGTCCTCTTGCCCTTGGGGGGAGCTGATGTACAACATGAAAGAAAGAAAAACCAGAAAATATGGATGAGATTTTTCAACCAAATCAAACATTTCAAAAGAACAATAACAACATATTTTGGAAAAATAGCAAATAGATAGACAACTATTCCACGGGATCTATCTCATGTGGTATACTACGTTATTCGTATTGCCTGATTTGCGGAACGTTGACTTAGAAAGTTCCTATGTAACTCAATAAACAGACTACTAAAGAGGTTTGCCTAGGCCTGGCACTGCAGGCAGCAGTGCGCAACACGTGACAGACAAAGTCCATCCTGCTTGCAGATCAGTGAATACTCAAACTATCAATCCACCCGCCACCACCGCCACTATTTCTTCTTATAGCCATGTGACTGTCTAAAGGAAGGACTGGACTTCAGTCTGTTGGGGCTGATTTATAAGTCCCTTGCGGAAGTTGCGGCTGATTTTCCTCCATTGTTGCGTGCCTTTTCTGACGCAGCGGCAGAACAAAAGACTCGCCATGGTGTTGGTGCGGCGTATATATTAAAAAAAAAAACACATATGGGCATATGGGCGATGCATCACGTTGTAAAGCCCTGCGCCATCAGGGGGCGTTCCGGCGCAAGGGAGGGCGTACCTGCGCAGGAACGAATCCTAAAAGTGGCTGAGGGAAATCTACAAGATGTCAATCAGTCACTTTTAGGACAATGATGCATGACTCAAACCCTGCGCGCTTGAAGCCGACGTACGGCTTGATGCAGCATTGGGGAGATAGGGTACCCCAGAGCATTGCTGGAGCTGCGCCATCGTTGGCACGCAACTCCAGCAATGCGCTGCCTTTACGGCACAGATGCGTAAGGCTTCTGTGACGTTTTGGGCCAATGGGTGGTGGTGGCATGGCACACAATTACTGCCGCATCCCTGCTACTTTGCAGGGATGCGCCGGTAATTGAAAATATGACCCTTACTGTCTAGCATTACGCAGTTCTTTTCTTTACAGTACACTCATACATAATTTCTCAGGCCAATGAAATGCTTCTGAACACAACATACAAAACAAAGAAGCATAGTAGCAAGCAAGGCTACTGAGAAGGAGAGCAGTGCACCTGAAATGCATAGAAGATTTTGAAATATAATTTACCTCAATGTAATCGGCAGCATTATTGCTCTTGGTAAAGAACAAAGATTTGCAAATAACAGAGCAGGATAAAACAGAGTAGTAAATGTACTACTACTACTACTCACCAAGCCCGGGGACCTCTACGCCGAGCGCGTCCAGCAAGTCCCGCTCCCGGTCCATGACATCGGTCCAGCGGTGGGTGGCCTGGTTATATGTGCGCCGGACCCCAGAGATCTTGTACATGGCCCGGCACACCTTCTCCCACCGCTTGCGACGCTCCCGGATGCCATAGCCGGTCGCGATCTTGCCGCCTCCCAGGATCGTCTTGGGGAGGCGGCGCTGGACGTGGAAGATCAGTGGCGCCACTTCCTCCGCGCTGAAGATCTCCCTCGGGACCACTTGCTCCCCCCTTAAACGCCCGCACGGGAGCCGGGCACGGGGTGCGGGACCCTTCCCCTTCTCAGGGTGCTTCCCGGCTCGCTTTACCATGGTCTGGGCAGAAATAAACTTAAATGATAAAGAAGAAATAGAATAGTGAAGAAGAAAAGAAAAGAGTTTAAAAAAGTAGTTTAAAAGTAACTAAAAGCTGCAGAAAACACAAAAATATAGAGCTAGAAAAATAGAGGGTTAGATAATAAGTAAAATTAGATCAAAAAAACTTCAAACAAGCAAAGGATGGCAGAGATTGAGAGAGGATAGAGAAAGCATGCCCAGAACCATAGCAATGAATGAGAAACAAGATGGCCGCGCCCGTTCACGACCGCGTGGGTAAGTTCGCGCGAGATTTTCCTTGCGAGTACGCGCGAAATTGTACTAGCGAGCAGCACACTTTGCGAGATTACACATAGCGGGCGGAAACGGAATTACGTCACGCCAACAAGATGGCCGCGCCCGTGTACGACCGATAGGGTAACTTGGCAAACGTATAGCTAGAAGCGCCTCGCGAACACGCGCAAGATCACGCGAACATACACGTCGCAACAAAAACAATTTTGTATTCGCACGTATTCGCGGCTTCCGAAATCGATCTCGCACGGATTCGCGCCCCAAAAAACGCGCGAAATTGCAGAAAAAACGATTTTAGCTAAACTGAAAGCAATGAGCAGGTGCAAAAGTTCAAACTTAACATTAGTAACATTCAAGGTAGTGCTTCCTGATGGGCCCCTCCAGAGTTTGCAACTATTCTATGACCCTGCTATGACCCAAACAGCAGGCTCATAGAATAGCACCATAAAGGTCCTGTGAAAAAAAAATTTCACTGCAACAAAAAGCAAATTACAGATAAGGAAGGAAGCAGGTGCCAGCCAGACTGGAACTTTCAAAATTACTGACACATTAATGAAACACAAATTAATTGATGGCAGTTGAAGAAGGGCAGGTGTGCTTGCTTTTTTCAACCACCATAATCTACAGTGATAAATAAACCTAATAGGTGCCAGTGAGGATGTACTAGAGGGTGGCATGGGTGTCCCAGAGGGTGGCAGTGGTGAAACAGAGGGTGCTGTGAACCTGTGATGATAAACCAGACGTAGAAACAACATAGTCGCGGCCGTTGCAAGCCGAAAAGTAAGTTCGCAATTGCGAACTTGTCCCAAAATCGGCGCGAACACGCGCCAACACAAAAAACGGAAAAATCCGCAAATCCGCTAGAGTTCGCGGATCTTCGCGGATTGCGAATCCGTAAATACGCAAGTTCGCGGATTGCCAATCCGCAAAATCCGCCCATGCTTAGTGGTGATGAACAGAGTGTCTGAATTAAGCAGACCACTCTTACCCAGTCCAAAGATCAGGGCTTGATCCATCACCGTTTTTTAGCTCACTGCACCATCCCAGCTCAGAACCTGGCTATATGCAAATTAGTCTGTTCCTGTCCCAGTGCATGATGGGAACAGGGCAAACCAAACTACCAAGCCAATTCTTATACTGGGAAGGAAACAAGCTTCCGGGGACCGGTTTCTGGCATTTCAGCCGTCGTCGGCCCGGCTTGCTTGAATCCTGATGGTGCAATGAGCAAGGGACTCACATCTGAGTATACCCTTCCACGCTTATGGTGGACAAAATGATTCAGAAAAGGGGGTGGTGATGAACAGAGTGTCTGAATTAAGCAGACCACTCTTACCCAGTCCAAAGATCAGGGCTTGATCCATCAACGTTTTTTAGCTCACTGCACCATCCCAGCTCAGAACCTGGCTATATGCAGATTAGTCTGTTCCTGTCCCAGTGCATGATGGGAACAGGGCAAACCAAACTACCAAGCCAATTCTTATACTGGGAAGGAAACAAGCTTCCGGGGACCGGTTTCTGGCATTTCAGCCGTCGTCGGCCCGGCTTGCTTGAATCCTGATGGTGCAATGAGCAAGGGACTCACATCTGAGTATACCCTTCCACGCTTATGGTGGACAAAATGATTCAGAAAAGGGGGTGGTGATGAACAGCCCCCTTTTCTGAATCGTTACTTTCTAAAAGTGGTACAAAAGGGGGTGGCGATGGACGGAGCATCTCAACCAATCAAACACTCACACCCAGTCAAAAGATCTGGGTTTAATCCATCACCGTTCTTTAGCCCACTCTGCCACCCCAGTTCAGACATGGCCACATGCAAATCAGTCTGACCCTGTGCCTCATGGGAACAGTCCAGCCCGAACTTCCAAGCCATGCCTTCCCTGGACCGGAAACAAGCTTCCGAGGACCGGTTTCTGGCATTACAGCCGTTTTCAGCCCAGCTTGCTTGAATCCAGTGGCAAAGTGAGCAAGGGACTCACGTCTGAGCATACCCTGTCACACTTATGGCGGCCAAAGCGGTACAAAAGGGGGTGGTGATGGACGGAGCATCTGAACCAATCAAACACTCACACCCAGTCAAAAGATCTGGGTTTAATCCATCACCATTCTTTAGCCCACTCTGCCACCCCAGTTCAGACATGGCCATATGCAAATCAGTCTGACCCTGTGCCTCATGGGAACAGTTCAGCCCGAACTGCCAAGCCATGCCTTCCCTGGACCGGAAACAAGCTTCCGAGGACCGGTTTCTGGCATTACAGCCGTCTTCAGCCCGGCTTGCTTGAATCCGGTGGCAAAGTGAGCAAGGGACTCACGTCTGTGCATACCCTGCCACACTTATTGCGGCCAAAGCGGTACAAAAGGGGGTGGTGATGGATGGAGCATCTGAACCAATCAAACACTCACACCCAGTCAAAAGATCTGGGTTTAATCCATCACCGTTCTTTAACCCACTCTGCCACCCCAGTTCAGACATGGCCATATGCAAATCAGTCTGACCCTGTGCCTCATGGGAACAGTCCAGCCCGAACTGCCAAGCCATGCCTTCCCTGGACCGGAAACAATCTTCCGAGGACCGGTTTCAGGCATTTGCAATGGTTAAACAAGAAAATGCCTACTTTCTAAAAGTTTTCCGCACCGCCTGTGAGCAAAACGCCTTCATAGCGGCAGCCGGCAGGCTTCATTCAATGCGTCGCCTGACAATATGTTGATTTTTTGAATTACATTGTATATTGGCACATGTTTGCAAGTTAATCCAGACACATGTTGCGAGCTTGACAACAAACCCCCCCCTTATTCTTCAGGTGGTCCCCCGTCCATTGTGATTGATTAGATGTCCAAGAAGTTCGACTTTGCACAGACAGAAACCCCGTGTAATCACGCACCTCTTTTATCTGGTAGGTTCATCCCCCCCTTTTTTCAGCGTCATAGTGTTGGGATTGGAGCTTATAGTTTTTCATAAATTCCAATTCGCTTTCCTTTCTTCCCACAGACAGAATTGTTCGCGCCCTGATGAGATTCCAGGAAATAACTCACTGGATTCGAAACGCGTCGGCCTGTTAGAAAAGATTTTTTGCGATCCATTCCCCTTTACCAGCAATTTCGCTGATGTTAAACATTTACACATTTACTTCTTTTCTTCTTTATTTCGTGCTTCAAATGTCTTTTATAGTTGCAAATGTATTGTTGTATGTTACACATGATTGAAATGCTCTGTTTGTTACAAATTTTTCACTTATTTTTTCTTTAATTGTTTCTTTCAAGCCAATTCAGCACTTTATTTGTATAGCGGAATAATATGTTATTCTTGACATGAATATGTTATGTGGATATGTGTCTTTTTATGTGTGTAATTCGTCTCTTTTGAATCTATTGAATAATTGACGATTTAATCAGGTTAAAATAAAAATACCTTGTTGAATACGACTGGTTAGCGTGTTCAACACTTCCTTGATTGTGGATTTAAATTGTTTGGTGATGAGGCAATTTTTGGTATGGTACTTTCTAAAAGTGTCATTTTCAAACACATAACTTAAAAACCATCTTTACTCAATGATATGTTATTAAATTTCTCTCTCTTGTCCCAATGGGAAAGTAGACTTGGAAGATATTACTAAGTATCTCTCATTCGATCTCATGGGACAGATAGCCTTTCAAAAGTGAAAATCAGAATTTGCAGTATTTAGCTATCAGGACATGTCACACACATAAGCAAATGTCCTACCTTTCACATACACTGCACCCTACCCCGGGGTTGACCTTGGGCATACATTAGGGGTGCCTTACATGTAAGAAAAAGGAAGGTAAGGGCCTGGCAACTGGGTGCACTTGCTGTGTCGACATGGCAGTTTAATACTGCGCACAAACACTGCAGTGGCAGGTCTGAGATACCTTTTCAGGGCTACTCATGTGGGTGGCACAAACAGTGCTGCAGGCCCACTAGTAGCATCTGATTTACAGGCCCTGGCACACTCTGCACTTTACAAGGGAATTACCAGTAAGTCAAATAAGCCAATCAGGGAGAAACACTTGTAATACCAATTTACACAGTGAGCCTTTGCAGTATGACACTGTTCAGCAGTGGCAAAGTGCCCAAAGCATCTGAGATAGCAACAACGAAATCCAGCACAGCATAAAAAATACAGGAGGTAGATGCAAAAAGTCAGGGGAAACCACAAAATGATGCCAAGTCTAACACCTGCGTAGAGTGTTTGTTACATGCAGTCAGTGAGGCAGTAAAAAGTGATTTCCTCATATGGATTTTCCTTTACTATTTTGCTAAACTCTAATGTTCCCTTTGCACTGTAGTATGTGTGAAAGTACGTTTATACATGTATAACTATTCTTATCACACAATTCATACATCCACTTTTTTCCATCCCACAAATACATTTTTGGGAATTGGAAGGACCAGAAGATTTGAAAGGTCAGAAGATACCGATTGGGGATTAAAGATTTCACTCAGAAAAGTTGAATAGGTCAAAAAGACTCATTCTTGAAGAAGCGGATTTCCGAATCTGCATTCAGGCTGGCAGGCAGGCTGTACAGAGGAGCTTTGCTTTCTCAGTGTGATCCAAGCTTATCTTGGAGCACGAGCCCTTTTATGTCTGGCAGCTGAGCTCATGCAATTTTTTATTCCATTCCCACACGCTTTCGTTTGAAGGCTGTCCCATATAAAGTGCTTCATTAACTATTAAAAGAAAAATAAACTAGGGGTGCCCGGGGAAAGTATCCTCAGTAAAGATTAGGAACTCGCTCTACACATAACGGTGTCAGTTGTCTACTGAATAAAACCGACACTGTGTGTAAGTGTGCTGGATGTGTTTAAGGTTGATTTAAAATCTTCTACCCTAGAGCAAATAAACTATGTCACACTATTTTACTCCACTGTACAGGAACACTGGCAACGTTTACTAGAGGCTTATTATTTTAATCTAGGCATAGCTGCCAAGAGACACAAGGCCACTTATGTCATCCTGAGCATGTCGATGCTTTTCAGACGACAGTGTATTCTAGGGCTGGCAGTTCTGCATTACAGTCTGCAGTACATTTAATTTTAGACATCTGCCAGAAATTATTTCATGAATACAAATATGGTATATACAGAGACTGATGGAGTGTTTTCTCTTTACTGTTTGAGTCCAGGATGTACAGGGACGAGCACTTACATTCAAATAAATTTGCTTCAAGAAACAGTTTGTTAATGCACTGAATACTACTGGTTAGGTGGACAGGACCTGCATCAGTGCAGGATCAGCAGGAGAAGCAGCTGGAGAAGTTCAGAGCAGACAGCAACCAATGCATAGTAACCTCGGAGCATGGGATCTGCACCATGCGTCTCACTTCGAACCCAAACCTCATTCCCTTCCATGCCACGACAAGCACAAGTAGAAGGAGCAATTACGTAAATACTTTTGCCTGGGTTTTTTTCCTCTTTGCATACCATTGCACTGATCACTTGCCCATCTCTGAAGCAGGCTTTCTACTCAGCAAACACATCAATCCATGCTCTGCAATCACATTAGGGTAGGTTGAAAAAGATGTTCATCTCTTTTTCTGACAATTACCCCAAATTCACTGAGGAAAACCCCAATGTTTTGAGTATATCTACAACAGTAGCAATTCAAAAGTATTCAAACCAGCATCAAGAACTGATTTTTTACAATAAAGCCAAGAAATATATAGGTCCTCATTTTATGAAAAGTGTTGCATTGCTGCGGTATAACAGGGATGCAACACTTTTCAGTGCAGCATTCTTGTGACACCATGGATGTGCTGTATTTACTGTACGGCGCTCCATGTTGCAAGGTTGCAAGGATTTACAGATACATCAGTGTTCCTGGCATATCTGTGGGAGAAAAATTGGTACATTGCTGGAGTGTGTCGCAAAAAAGACGCAACTCCAGCAATTTGTCTTTTCACATGGGGCAAGCCTATGTGAAAAGCCCTGCATCACTTCTTATGCCTGCTTCAATCAAGCATAATGATTTGATGTAGTGACACCCTAGGAGTGGCGCAGTGAAATCTCATAGATTTCACTGCATCACTTCTACGTGGCTTTCCTATGTTGAACCACCAGCCCTATGTACATTATACCTGACGCAGTCAGTCAGTCAGTCAGTCAGTCAAAATACACTTTATTCGATTTGTTTTAAAATCATAAAAGCCATAAAAACAGCAACAATTTATATACAATTTAAAACATCCAAATTCATTGTAAATAGTTCATGAAAACAGTCATTATATACATAGTGTGCAAAAATAGGCAATGCAAATAATTTTAACTGATCATACTACACATTGTTTCCTAAGTTTGATCTACAACAACAGTGGCAGACGAAGTCCTTGTTTTAATTCTGTAGGCTGCCACTAAAAAACTGGCCACAGAATATGTAATACGAATACTGCCAAGGGACTGTAGGTACATCAAAGCTGGCTTTACTTGAGTAAACCCTGCTTCTTTTAAAATCGGTAACAAATATTTGATCCTCGGATCCCTATATAAAGTGCAAAATATCGTAAAGTGCATAGTGTCCTGAGTGGAAAATTCATCGCATTTACATGGAGGTCCTTTTTCTGGTGAGCTCCAAGACTGAAAACAACCCAACACGTATGGGATTAAATTAAATCTAAGTTTAATTAACAAATGTCTATGGAAGGGTTTAGTTACAGAAACGAGGTAGGGCTCCAGAGAAGGGGAGGATAACAGCATATAATGTAATCTAACTGTTGTTTTTTTTAATTCTAGTTCCTCCCGAGCCAAACTCATTTTTTCCAACAAGTGTTTTTTAACCCAAGAAATATCCTTCATTCTAATAGAGAATGGCGAATAGAATAAGTTTGGGCGACCAAGCTGTTCAAAATTCTGTCTCACATATTCCAGCCAAGGAATTCTCTTCCTATGGTCAAGGGACATGAGGTCTTTCAGAATGGCGAGGTTAAGAGTTAATTTGTTGTTTAGCCATGTCTTTAACCAAGATGTTAGGGGGGCCAATCTGAGCTTGTCTGTTACATACTCTATGCCTAGCTCCCTGTGAATCGAATAAGTCGGAGTAGATTGGGGGACAGAAAGAAGTTGTCTTATGAACTTGTTTTCTGCCCTTTGGAGCGTTTCATGCGACAAATACCCCCATAGAGGCGCACCATACATGGCTATGGATATGCACTTAGCGTTATATATCTTTAGAATAGCCTCCATAGGCCTCGCTCCCATCCTGCTAGCAAATCCCATAATGGCTGAAGCAGCTCTTGCCATGGCAAGCTTCTTTAACTTAATCTGGGGGCCCTAGGTACCTTTCTCATCAAAAGTCACACCCAAATAGGGAAAGTGTGTGACTCTGGTCACTACCTCCCCCTTACAAAACAAAGAAATAGATTTTTCCTTCCTTCTGTTGTGGGTTACCACCATCGTGTGGGACTTAGTAGTATTAATTTTCAAGTCCAACTGATCCATAAATGAACCAAATGAATCTAACAGGCGCTGTAGGCCCACTCCTGTACGTGCTATCAGGACTGCATCGTCTGCGTATAGGAGAGCAGGTATTCTTATCTCTCCTACATGCGGTACATCCCCACCCCACCTCTTCCAGGTGTTTTTCAAGGCCATTTATATAGATGGTAAAGAGGAGGGGGGCCAGGATGCAGCCCTGCCGCACTCCTCTCTCTGATTTAAAATGGGTGGTGCACCTACCCTCTTTTGTAACTCTTACTTTAGCAAAGAGTTCCTGATGTAGGGAGGCTATAAAGTTCACAAGTGAATTATCAACCCCCATTTCCAATAAAACAGCCCACAGTTTTGCCCTATTTACTAAATCGAAGGCCGAGGAGAGGTCCATGAATGCCAGAAACAAGGACCCCTCCTTGGCAACTGTGTATTTTGATATTAACAGTTGGAGGTTTAGGCATTGGTCCACGGTCCCTCTTTTCTCCCTAAATCCATACTGCAGGTTCGACAAACCACCCCTCCTCTCGATGTTTTCTCACAGTTGATACAATAAGACTCTGCCTAGGATCTTAATAGCAGGGTCTAGGAGGGAGATGGGCCTATAGCACCCCGGGTCATCGCGCTGGCCCTTCTTAAAAATTGGCACGATGACTGATGTAACCCAACTATTAGGGAAGATATTGCTGTTAGCAGCTGTGAAAACTTTCCTCAGGACCCCTGCCCAAAGTTTTGGTGAGTGCATATAAAAATCGCCGGGCACCCCGTCAGGCCCCGGGGCCTACTTTTTAGATGTTTCTAGAATGGCCCTCTCCACCACGGCTGGGTAAAGACCAGTGGTGCACACTCCAGAGGCTCCCAGCATTTGGACAGACTATCCGGATCGCTATTGCCATACACTGTACTAAAGTGGTTAAGCCACTTTTCATCTGGTATGACACAATCCATTATCCTGTTATCATTGTCTGAGAAAAAGGGTTGGTTAACGGTAGCCCAAAATTGGGAGCTATCCCGCAGAACCTCTGTGGATGTTAAATTATCCCACGCTGCCTGTTTTATCGCTTGCTTTCTATCCTTAATAGTGGCCTTATACACCCTTCTTGCCTCCGCAATTTCAGCCCTGTCTCTCAGGGTGTTTTTCAGCGCCGTTATTAGCAATCTATGTGCTTTAGAACATTTAGCATTGAAGCATCTAAATTTCTTTTCCGCCCCCCGGGTGCATTTAACCGTTAAGGCCTCAGAGACTTCCGCGCAAATCCGCTCGAAGGCTCCCATGACTTCACAAGCAGTGGTGCCTTCCTCCTGACAGATCCCCATTTGACCCACAATTTTAGGTAATATTTCCTGCATAAAATTCCCAGGGACCACATTTGCCCATTTGAGCCTTCTCCCCTGGTCTGTGGGACATAGGGTTGGACCCGGGATGTCAGATAGTGGGTTAGTGTCCAATCGTTCCCCCCACGCGACCACAAGCAAAACTGGGTTATGGTCACTGTGGGCAGAATCAATTGCGTTATAGGTCTTGACTCTGGATAAGAAGCCCGGCGATAAAAAGATGTAATCGACTACAGAACCAGAAGTCGAACCTTTGTAAGTTACAGTTCTAGCCCCATCCTCCGTAATATTTGCTTCATACAAATTATGGTTAGCTAGCAACTCCTCCAGAGCCTCCCCCCCCTTAGAATGTTCAAAGTGGGGTGCCTGACTGCTCCGCATGTGTACCTCTTCTTCTACCACACACAGGTCACTGCACAAGTGCACGTTAAAATCACCTAATAAAACCAAATCGGAATTCGTGTGATTATTCTGACTGAACGTAGATAGGAAATTATCCAAACAATCTAAGTGTTCTGTTTCCTTATCTCTATCCCAAGCATTATAAAAATTAATTAAAATAACCGTACAATTGGGTGAAACTTTCCATTCAACAACAAGAAGATTTAAAGAGTCACAATTGATCTGCCTGAATTTACCTTTCAGGTTCAAAGAAAAAAGGAACATAAGACCACCCTTGGCCCTACCAGACCTGCTAGGGACTGCAGGTGTAGTGAAAGTGATAAAACCATCTAGCCAGAACTCAGAGGTAGTGTCCCAGGTTTCCTGGCAAGCTATAATGTCATGGGCGCTGATGAACTCCAGCCATGTTACATCTTTCCTCTTTGCTCTTGCCCCTGCAATGTTCCAGCTAATCAGCTTGCATACACCCAATTCTCTCATGATAGGGGGCCTCGTACGAGTAACTTGTACGGCAACTGGATGTCAATCGATTTCCTCGATGTCCGAGAGGGGTGAAAATCGATTGACCAAGCTCAGTGCCTCCCCCTCCTTTGCCTTGTGCGCTGAGCTTGAAAGCAACACAGGTCCAGCGCCTGGGTCTCTCCCGGAATTATGTTGTTTCTGTGTTACTGGTCTCGGCCCACCTGCTATTGGGTGCATTCTCCCTCTCATTCGCCCTACGTGACTGTCCCGGAAACCAATTGAACTACTCTCCTGAGGCGGAAAGCCAGGAGGCAGTCTACTTTTACTTTGTGATTCTTGTGTTTTAACTTACTTACCCTACACTTGTTGCCTTGATCAGGGGACCCAGCGCTGCTGTCTTCGTGCGTGGGACGCTTTCACAGCGCCTCGCTGAACCCGCAGGCCACGCCCCCTCTGAGGCCACGCCCACCGCCCATACTACAAAGGAGGCGCTGAATGCTAGCGCCGCCATTTGTTGAACTACTCTCCTGAGGCGGAAAGCCGGGAGGCAGTCTACTTTTAAATTGTGTTTTGATTACTTTGTGATTCTTGTGTTTTAACTTACTTACCCTAAACTTGTTGCCTTGATCAGCGGACCCAGCGCTGCTGTCTTCGTGCGTGGGACGCTTTCACAGCGCCTCGCTTAACCCGCAGGCCACGCCCCCTCTGAGGCCACGCCCACCGCCCATACTACAAAGGAGGCGCTGAATGCTAGCGCCGCCATTTGTTGAACTACTCTCCTGAGGCGGAAAGCCGGGAGGCAGTCTACTTTTAAATTGTGTTTTGATTACTTTGTGATTCTTGTGTTTTAACTTACTTAACCTACACTTGTTGCCTTGATCAGCGGACCCAGCGCTGCTGTCTTCGTGCGTGGGACGCTTTCACAGCGCCTCGCTTAACCCGCAGGCCACGCCCCCTCTGAGGCCACGCCCACCGCCCATACTACAAAGGAGGCGCTGAATGCTAGCGCCGCCATTTGTTGAACTACTCTCCTGAGGCGGAAAGCCGGGAGGCAGTCTACTTTTAAATTGTGTTTTGATTACTTTGTGATTCTTGTGTTTTAACTTACTTACCCTACACTTGTTGCCTTGATCAGCGGACCCAGCGCTGCTGTCTTCGTGCGTGGGACGCTTTCACAGCGCCTCGCTTAACCCGCAGGCCACGCCCCCTCTGAGGCCACGCCCACCGCCCATACTACAAAGGAGGCGCTGAATGCTAGGGCCGCCATTTGTTGAACTACTCTCCTGAGGCGGAAAGCCGGGAGGCAGTCTACTTTTAAATTGTGTTTTGATTACTTTGTGATTCTTGTGTTTTAACTTACTTACCCTACACTTGTTGCCTTGATCAGCGGACCCAGCGCTTCTGTCTTCGTGCGTGGGACGCTTTCACAACGCCTCGCTTAACCCGCAGGCCACGCCCCCTCTGAGGCCACGCCCACCGCCCATACTACAAAGGAGGCGCTGAATGCTAGCGCCGCCATTTGTTGAACTACTCTCCTGAGGCGGAAAGCCGGGAGGCAGTCTACTTTTAAATTGTGTTTTGATTACTTTGTGATTCTTGTGTTTTAACTTACTTACCCTACACTTGTTGCCTTGATCAGCGGACCCAGCGCTGCTGTCTTCGTGCGTGGGACGCTTTCACAGCGCCTCGCTTAACCCGCAGGCCACGCCCCCTCTGAGGCCACGCCCACCACCCATACTACAAAGGAGGCGCTGAATGCTAGCGCCGCCATTTGTTGAACTACTCTCCTGAGGCGGAAAGCCGGGAGGCAGTCTACTTTTAAATTGTGTTTTGATTACTTTGTGATTCTTGTGTTTTAACTTATTTACCCTACACTTGTTGCCTTGATCAGCGGACCCAGCGCTGCTGTCTTCGTGCGTGGGACGCTTTCACAGCGCCTCGCTTAACCCGCAGGCCACGCCCCCTCTGAGGCCACGCCCACCGCCCCTTTCCCGCTATAAAATATGTGTTTTCCTCGGAAGCGCAGGCGACGAGCGCAGCGGGCGCGACGATGGCGCGCCGAAGGCGCACCAAAGGAAAGCCCGTCTGCGCCCGTCTGCGCCCGTCTGCGCCCGTCCGCGGCCGACCGAGGCTAGGGGCTAGTCACTCTGCTCATCCTTTCCAATACACATCTGCACAGTTAACCGACCTCCAAGGCCCGTGGCACCTTGATAGCGCCACATCCGCTCGCATTTCTAGGCTGGGCCTCCTTAATCCCAACGCTTCTTCCCATTCCTGTTCTCCGCCCTCAGCTCCGACCAGATGTCCCACTATTTGTTCATCCACTGGTTCTTCCCCTACGGCGGTCTCGGTGATGTACCTTAATACCAGATCAGCTGTTAAGCACCAGTTGGACCTCTTTATGCTATTGGAGGCGCATAAGCCCGACCTTTTATTCCTCACTGAGACTTGGTTCTCTGACAGTTCCCTTCCCTCCCTTCTGGCAATCCTACCTCCATCGTACTATGCTCTCCGAGCCGATCGTGCCTCCGGCAAGTCTGGCGGAGGAGTGGCATTGATTGCCCGTAAAGAAATCGTTTTTCAACCTTTAACTATTTCTCCCCTGGGCTCATCAGATTGTCTGGTGGCCCGCTCACTTTCCTTCACTCCCCCTCTTACTTGTGTACTCATTTATCGACCCCCATGCCCCCCGCAATCATTTCTCCCTAATTTCTTAGAACTGGCGGCTACCTTGGCAGTCAACCATTCGTCAATTATGGTCCTTGGTGACTTTAATTTTTGGCCATCCGACCCTGCAGAATGTTCAGCATCCAAGGAGTTCTCTGAATCACTCCTTTCCCTCAATTTTATCTCTGCAGTCCATGTCCCCACTCACAACTTGGGTCATATTCTTGACCAAATCTGGCATCGAGATTGCTCGGTCACCTCTCTTTCCATCTCTCCCTGCCTTTGGTCTGATCACTTTCTCATTTGTTTTTCTTTATCTCTTCACTCAGTCTCTAAGCCACCCCCTCGGTAAAAACATCTGGGCACGATCATGGAATCGAGTTGATGTGACCGCGCTGATGACTACACTCTCCGCATCCAGTCCGGACCTTTTAGGACTGTCATCTCTTGAACAAATGGAATCCATCGAGGGCTGGCTGCGGGCTGGGTGCGATGTAGTCGCCCCTCTAAAGCGCATCGCGTCTAAACGTCCCAAAGACGCTAACCAATGGTTTTCAGAGGAGTTGAAGACTCAAAAACTCAATCTTCGACGAGCGGAGCGCCTCTGGCGGCGGGACTACTGTGCCCTCTCCAGAAACCACTATACTAATCTCTTGGCCCATTATAAGAAAACAATTCTGGAAACTAAAAAGCCTCACTTCTCTGCAAAAATCCAGTTTGCGGAGAATCGACCAAAAGAAATTTTTGACATCATCCAAGATCTAGCCTATTCCGATAGGGCCTCACTTAAACCCTCCCCTTC
This sequence comes from Lissotriton helveticus, assembly GCF_964261635.1. Lineage (NCBI taxonomy): Eukaryota > Metazoa > Chordata > Amphibia > Caudata > Salamandridae > Lissotriton > Lissotriton helveticus. The sequence goes on from NC_136063.1 coordinate 1,722,242,952, forward strand.
CCAATCCCTCTGTGACTCTCTTAATTCTTTTTTTCTTGATAAAATCAGTAAGATTAGAGCCAACATTCCACCCCCGTCCTGTTCCTTCAAAAACCCTCCCCTTCCCTTGGCCGCAGCACGTTTAGATTCCTTCCCGCTCCTCACAACGGATTCTTTTCTGTCTCTCCTCCCTCTGGTTAAGTCTGGCTCCCCTCTGGACCCTTGCCCCACCTACATCTTGAAACAGATCTACGGTTCCTGTCCTTCACCTCCTCTCATGCTTTTGAACAGTTCACTCTCCCAGGGCATTGTCACTCCTTCCCTCAAAACGGCGGTAATTGTTCCTCTTTTAAAAAAGCCTGGTGCAGATTCCTCTGTCTCAGCCAATTACCGCCCTATCTCGCTCTTGCCATTTCTCGCTAAGGTACTGGAACGTCATGTAGTTAGAACACTGAGTACCTTTGTGGAAGGGAACAGTGTCTTGGCACCCAGACAGGCCGGCTTCCGCCCTGCGCACTCGACAGAATCGGTTGCCATCTCCGTACTGGACAATCTCCGAGAGGGCATGGACACCAATCAGCCGCAGGCTCTGGTTCTTCTCGATCTTTCCGCCGCTTTTGACACGGTGGACCATGCCATCTTACTTTCACGTGTCAAGGCGGCGGGGATCGGGGGATCTGCCCTGGTCTGGCTGTCCTCTTTTTTGAGCGGCCGCACCCAAGCAGTTCGCTTGGGCGATTACTCAGCTGACGCCCGGCCTGTGCAGTGCGGGGTCCCCCAGGGTTCCTCATTGTCACCTCTGTTATTTAATTTATACATTGCCCCCCTCATTTTTGCTTTACAACAGCTGGAGGTCTCTGTTTATAATTATGCAGATGATCTCCAGCTTATTTTCTCACTTTCCCCTTCCTCCGTGTCCATATCTAATTTTCACTCTGTTATGACCTGCATTCAGGATTGGATGAACCACAACCACCTGAAACTCAACCCTGATAAAACGGAGTTGGTGTTGACGGGTGGTTGCTCCAGTCCTTGGTCTTCACTCTTCTGGCCCCCTTCTTTAGGTCCCCCCCCCATCCCTGTTTCTTCGGTCAAAACTCTTGGTTTCAAATTCAATGACCAACTTTCCCTTCACTCCCAAGTCAGCGCGGTTGTCTCCTCGGCTTTTCTTTCCCTCCGGACTATACGCAAAGTCTCCCGCTTCTTCACCCCACCTGCGCTTAAACTCATACTTTTGGCTATGGTGACGTCCCGCTTGGACTACGGCATTGCCCTTTATTGCGGCATGCCGGCGTACCTCGTGCGGCGCCTCCAGCTGGTGCAGAACCGGGCAGCCCGTCTTGTATTCAACCTTCCTAAGTCACACCACGTCACGCCCCTCCTCAAATCTCTACACTGGCTCCCGGTTCAGCAACGTGCTCTCTTTAAGCTAGGCTGTATCATATTCAATGTTCGGTCTGGTTCTGCCCCTATTTTTATTTGCTCTGCTTTTCATGATTATACTCCCATCAGAGAACTGCGCTCGTCCACCCCACAGCTCCTCACTGTGCCCCGTTTCAAACCAAAAAAATGGGAGGATCCAAGTTTTCAACAGTGGCTCCAACTTTTTGGAATTCTCTCCCACTTTCTTTGAGATCCTGTCCCCAATACTTCCTTTTTCGTAAAGCTCTTAAAACTTTCTTGTTTTCCCAAACATTTCCCTCTTAAATTCTATTTTTGGCTCCCAGTGCTTTTCGTCTGGATGGGGTTGTAGTACTACAATAAGCGCCATGAAACCGCCTGGTGTACGCGCGCTCTAGAAATATTTTTAAAGTAAAGTAAAGTAAAGGTAGGGGTGGGTAAAAATACCCCAGGGGAATGGGTCTCAAATATTCATCCCCCGAGATATCTGACCCATCCCAGAATAGTATATATGCCACATCTGGGCAATCAAAATTAACAATAATGCAGTCACCCTGTATTTGCTTGGATCGTTTACCTATCCACCCTACCCCGCGGGCGAATATTACATTGTTGGCAATTTCCGTCCCGCCACTACATGCCCCCGCACACCATGTCTTTGCCTTGTTAATTAGGGCAGAGGCTGATTCAACCGTCCCTTCTACCAGGGGGGGTACCCCCACAAAGGCTGCAACTAAGGGGGCTGCTTCTGGGGGTAGTTCTGCATTTAACTGTCGAACCTTTTGCCCTTTAAGTGGTGATGTTATGTTAGTGATGCTGCCCCTCACTTGTTCTACTTGCTTAGTGCCCCCTGAGCCTGGGCTCGGACTGGTTGTAATTCTTATTTGACATCCTACCCTATCCGTATCGGGGACCCTCCCACAACTCGGTGGGCTAGAGTCGGCTATTTCCATATCATTATTGGGTACAACATCACAAGGCAATTTTCCCCCTGCCAGCTGGGACGAAATAATAGCAAAATCTTTAACCAATTTGTCAATTAGGGTGCATTTCATAAGTAACCCACTGAGGCAAGTGTTCAAAGTCTCAACAATGTCCTTTGCAATACCCAGCATGAGGGGTTCGATGCGTGCAATAAACAGGGACTCAAGTTGGTCTCCGAGAGTGACATCATGCTGTGTTTGTATGGGAACCTTCCCCTCAGTCTTCCTCCTCCGTTTGGAAGTGGTTTTTGAAACTTTGGCCCGCCTGACGCAGTCATAATGTAGCTCATGGGTTTACAAAGTGACCATCTGCCAAGATGCATCACTTTGTAAATATGCTGCATTGTGGTGCAATTTTACATCACAAAAAGTGACACAACAGTGGTGTTAGGCCTCATATATTAGCCCCATAGCATTCAGTCCAAATATTGGCATAAACCAGGACCAGAAAAGAAATGTACAGATATTGATCAAAATTATTCCTATTTAAAAAAAGTTTGTTCATCCTCTGACAGAGGATCAAACTGCTTGGCTAATTAAAGGTCTGTAATTTGTTCACACCACATATAAAGACCTAGCTAAGATACAAAATAAGACACTACAATTCCAGAAGAATTGTGCTTGCACACATTTTTCAGAAGTGTGAAAATAATTACAGAATCAAAACACCACGGGCAGGTTTACAAGCCCTATGCGCCGCCGGTGCATCACGTTGCGTGACGCACCGGTGGCGCAGCCTGCTAAGAGATATTTACAAGCACAGGTAAAGTCACCCTGCATGACTTAACCTGTGCTTGTAAATATCGCCCCTGTTCATGCAGCACTTTGTGTGTTGGGGGGGGGCATGGGTGTTGCTGTGGGTGTTCCCATGCAACACCCATGTCCACTGATGCATTTCTAGATTTACGAGAAATCGTAAACCTGGAAATGCGTCAGTTTGCTGCGCCACCATAGGGGTGGCGTAGCCAAGCGAAAGGAAGAGAATTTTTTTTATTTCTCCTCGTTTTTTCCTCTATCAATGTATGCTGCATTCTACAGCACGCATTGAAAGAGGAAAATGCCTGCAGTGGTTGCTTTTGTGCAGGAAGGGGCCCCTTCCTTCACAAAAGCAATCTCCGCATGGCGCAGGCATTCTTGCACCATGGTGCAAGGGTGCTACGCCGGCGCATGACACCTATTTCTGCACCAGCGCTGGGGAGAGCACAGGAGTGCGACATATCATTGTAGATATGTTGCATTCCTGAGCTCTGAAAGTGACGCAGAGTGGCGCAGCCAAAGGGCTTGCTGTGCCGCGCTGCGGCACTTCCTTGTAGATCTGCGCCCATATGTCTACACAGATTGAATTCTTTTGTCAGGAATTTCCGCAATATCTTCTCAAGTTCAAACATTTGCTCAAAACAGTTCTCCAGTGGTTGAAGGAAATTGTGGTGAAAAAGAAATATATAAAACCCAATATAGTTCCACAAAAGTTTTCGGGTTTACACTCTTCAAGTGATAATAAGAGCATTGACAAACCAGGAGATACTTATTGAGTGTGTTATCAAAGAAAGTGACAAGTATGAAAATTAGGTGAATAAATAACTACAGAACACTTGCCAGTACCGAAAAAGTAAAAAGCAGTGTGAGTTTCTTAATGAGAGCGCTCTTCAAAATCCAACCTTACACTCCTTACGTAAGGACGAAAAGAAGATGGAATATCTCTCTGCATGACGAAGTCTCATCATTTGGGTCAAGACTGGACATTTGTCCAAATGTATGGATCACTTTCTAAACCATTTTGTACTACAAATTAAGCCATATGTGCATGATTTATTCATTTGATTCTTTTAGTTGAACTTATATAGCGAAGCGTACCCAGTCTTCAGCACTCACATTTACAGTTCAATAATATTGTGAATTTGTTCACACTACAAATAGGGGAACATGCATAAAAAATGATTTTGCTATTCCCTAATAGCGATTATTAAGAAATCGCTATTACTGAATCGCAAAAGTGAATGCATCAAAAAATTCGGTATAATTTTGCGAATTGGTAAAAATCGCTATTTTCAATAGGGAGTTCAGTTTTACTGAATCGGTAATAGCGAATTCTCTATTACAGAATCGCTAATAATGATTTGCCCATATTGCTGCATTGGGATGACATCACAACCAGGAAGTGAATCAGTGAATGCACACACCTGTTCACAGAGAGAGTCAGAGGAGGAGGCAGACTGGTGGAGCTCAGCAGGAAGAAGTTTTGTTTGGAGCAGAAGCAGTGAGAAAACAACAGCATGGCCACAGAAAATGACAAAAAGAAAGGAGAAGGCAGGAAGAGAAAGGTAAAATTTTGTGAGAAAGAACTTGAATTCCTCATTGAGGAAGTGGTGTTGATACATGATAAGCTTTTTGGTAAACTCTCCCTGCAGGTTGCAGAGTCAGCCAATATAAAATTTGTCTAGCAATCCAAGCTAAGGTTAATGCTGAGGGCAGCATGCAATCTCAGACCTGCTCAAAAGATGGTACGACCTGCGCAGCCGAGCTAAAGAAAGGGTGTCTGAAAGGCTAGCAGCCGCAAAAAAAACTGGAGTGGGACTATCTTCCGAACGTGCAAACACACCACTGGAGCACGTGGTGGAATCCACACTGCAGCCAAAGGCAGTTGTCGGGATAACACAGATTGACACTTCTGAACAGGCGGATACTTCCCAAGGTAAAACCACTGCTAAACATATTTCAATATTAAATGTAACTAAAATAGCCCCAAATGCATACCCTGCATAGTGTAGCACATCTAAGTCAAGTCCACTTTTTACTTGCAACACCCAAATGCATTGTGGGAGTTGTATACAGACAAATGTAAGGGCAAGGCAAGGAGGGACCAAAACAGCTTTGTGCAGCAGAGTACAGCAGGGAAGTGACTAAAGTACACTTTATCCATAACAGAAGTACATTTATTAGACATTTGCATGCGCAATGTCACAAACATGTGCAGAAAAAAATAACTGAACTTGCACTGTTTAAAATCACAGCTGCAGCAGTGCAGGAGAGTGAGGTGGCTGATGTCCATGAGTCAGAGGGACCAATAGAACAGTCTGAGGAGGGACCAGTAGTGCCAGCATACTCACCCATACATACTCCCCCTCGAAACAGGCGAATAGTCCCACCACTGCCTGCTTCGAACAGTGATAAAGACAGTCACACAGGAACCACCACACAGCAGGTTGGCAATACAACACCAACACCAACAGAGGTACCACTGTGGCGCAGGTCCATCCATTTCACAGGCGAAGGCCCAGGGCAATCCTGACGTCTGCAGAGGACAATGGGGCAGCAGCCTGGAGTGGGCCTGAGGGCAAGATGCTGAGGGTCCAGCGCCTGCAAGGAAGGAACATGAAGATTATGCACGGCCAACTGGGGGCAATGGTAACACACATGGGGGTCATACACATGACTGCCTGAGAGAGTTCACCACTGCTATAGTTGAAGGGCACAGGGTAAACACGGAAAACCGAGCCAGTGTTCCAACAGCTATGCACAAGTTGTGCAGGGTCTTCAAGGGTGATGATGAATTCCCAAGGTAGGAGGCATCACAATTTGAAAGGGCGTCTGGATGGTTACACCAGGGCAATCAATAGGTTGAGTACAACTACAGCTCATCTTTCAAGGCGTGTTGTCAGCATGCAGGTGGAGATGAGCCATTGCTGCAGGGATGTGGCATGGGGCTTCATCCAGGTCACTAATGCAGTGGAACAACTCCAGACTGCTGCAGCTGGTGGAAACAATGTGGTTGCAGGGGGGACAGTGAAGAGGCCTCCAGCTTCAGCAGCCTACTGGTGCCTGTAACAAATCCCAGGAGGCGCAGTACCAGGAGCAACATCGGCAAAGAAGGCTCAATGAGGGATGTGGCTGAGCCTACTCAGAGGGCCGCGGGAGTGCATGGCCGGAATAAGCAAACATATGGACAGGTACAATTCTGGTAACCAGAAGATGTAAATAGTTCGCACTGAAGTTTAAGTTCCAAGGCAATGACCTGTAGTTGTCTGTCCTCACACTGCACTTGTCTGCACCTGGTATATGTACATTAACACAACCACACAATTGTCATAATAAACCTTTGAGCACATACTGTGTTGTTTCGTGATTACCCACCTTAAAAGTAATGTGGCATGATATCTTCCCGTCTCTGTCTCCCATCTGCTGCATTTGGACCACATGCCACATGTGATGGTTGTCTTGGCTGGATGTCTACCTCAGGCTCCCTGTCTGAGTCTACCAGGGGAATGGCTCTATTAGTGGCTATGTTGTGCAACATGGCACAGGTGGTGACTATTTTGCAGCAAGCCTCCAGCCTATATTGTAATGCACCCCCAGTTTTTTGGAGGCAGCGGAACCTAGATTTTAGTAAACCAAATGTCCTCCCAATATCATTGGGTGTGGAGATGTGTGCCTCATTGTATCGCTGCACTCTTTGGGGTCGATTCCGATCTGGTAAAAAGTACTCCGAATCGTCATACGGAGCGTTTTTTCCCCGTTCGAATTGTACCTGTAAATGTCCCGTACGTACGACGTAGTATGATTCGTACCAGGAGCCGTACTCCGTACGAGTCGTACAAGACACCGTACGACTCTAATCTCCGTACGATTCTCCCTCGGAACCCGCTGTACGCGACATCTGTACGGTTCGCGGCTGGTTTTTACGACCCAGCAAGTACGATACGTGTCGGGTATGCACCGTACGACCCTTTTTCTATGGGAGCTGAAAACAGCCGTAAAAGCAGAGTTTGCACCGAAACAGGTACGGAACGGCCCCCCCCGGGTATGGTGCATACCCCCCATGAACGAAGGGGTACGCACTGTACCCCTGCGATCATGGGGTGTACGAGCCGTACCCCCATTGTACAATCGGTGTAGGAGCCGTACCCCCATTGTACAATCGGTGTACGAGCCGTACCCCCATTGTACTATCGTTGTACGAGCCGTACCCCCATTGTACGATCGGTGTAGACCAATCGTACATGGGGTACAGCTCGTACACCGATCATACAATGGGGGTACGGCTCGTACACCGATCGTACAATGGGGGTACGGCTCGTACACCGATCGTACAATGAGGGTACACTCGTACACCGATCGTACAATGGGGGTACGGCTCGTACACCGATCGTACAATGGGGATACGGCTCCTACACCGATCGTACAATGGGGGTACGGCTCGGACACCCCATGATCGCAGGGGTACAGTGCGTACCCCAGAGATTATGGGGGGTACGGACCGTACGGTGTGTATGTGTTTGTGTGCTTTTCCGTACGACTCGCCCTTACCTGACGTGGACCGTACGAATCGCGTCCTCATACCCCGGTTCGGATCGTACTCGTCGGGTCGTACGGCATGTGTACGAGTCGTACGGTATGTGTACGAGTCGTACGGTTCACGGTTTCAGACTTGCAATACGTACGGATGGCGACGATTCGGACGGATTCACGGAATACGGATCGTACTTTCTCGAATCGGACAGACGGGTACGATTCGTACGGAGAGGGCTCCGGATACAAATCGTACGGACGTTTTTTTTCCCGAATCGGAATCGACCCCTTTGTGTAGTAGGATTTAGATATGGAGTCATGATGAAAGAACGCACAGCATATGTACTATCACCTACAGGATGTAATGAGAAAATACATCAGTCACTGCTATGTGTCACCATGGCAGACAGGTGTTCAAGAGAGTATTACATACATTTACCAAGCAAATATCCTTCTCCAAATTCCCCCGCAATTAGACGTCTGTGTTTGCCACTATGCCGGAAGATGTAGGAGTCATGTGCACTGCCAGGGTAACTAGCCACTATGTCTGTGATAATGTTTTGAGAATTGCAGATTACTTAAATGTTCAATGAATGGTAAGATTTTCGGTTGCAGTAAATGTACTCATTCACTGAGGGTGGACAAATGGCTACATGCATCCCATCAATGCAAACAATGACATGTGGGAAATGGGCGACATGATAAAAATCTAATTTAGTTTGCAGCAATTCCTGTGGTGTTGTGGGGAACCTGATGTGGTGGTGTATCCTCTGCAACATGGCATCAAAGAATGAGTTAAAAAATCACAATAGTTCACTTTGAGAGACACCTCCAGCTCGAAGCTCCCTGAATCTAAGAGGTGCAGTGAACATAGGACCTGCACGTGAGTGGGGGTGTCCTGTGAGTCTGACGCGGCAGTATTGGATCCAATTCATCTATGAGCTCATAGATTGTGTCTGCATTCAGCCTATATTTATCATAAATCTCTTCCTCCGCCTGCCCTAGCAAAGTAACGCGCACTCTGAAAATGCGCTCCAGTGTCCTCCTTCTCTGTGCTGCTGCTCTTAGCCTCATCCTCCTCGCCATGATGTAGAGCGCTGCCATTGTGAAGCATCCTGATGCCTTCTGTGACTGTTTAAGTAGTTCACTGATGATTTGCACCCTATTTGTTCAATTTAAAATGGTTACCACCTGATAGGATTTGTTCTTATTTAAGAATTTCTCATTGCAATTTATTATTAGATTAGGTATTTGCGAATGTTTAATGCATTGGGTTTGCGATTTCTTATTAGCGATTCCTTAATACCGAATCGCAATTACTCATTCGTTATTTAGGTAATCGCTATATTCTGATAATTTTGATAATATTCTGCGAATGGGCTTCATGCATTGGAGTGAGCTATTTTGTGTTTGCAGACGGCCTTTTTTACCAATTCGCAATGTTTGCGAACGCAAATTAGCTTAATGTATGTGCCCCATAAAGACCATGCAAAGACACAAAATGAGAAACTGCAATTTCAGAAGAATTGTGCTTGAACATTTTTTTCAGAAGTGTGAAAATACTTACAGAATCAAAACATCACATATCTACACAACAGATTGAATTCTTTTCTCACCAATTTCCACAGTATATTCAGAAATTCAACCAGTTGGTCAAAATAGTTCTCTGGTGGTTGAAGGACATTGTAAAGAAAATTAAATATATAAAACCCAAGATAGCTCCTCAAGAGATTTGGATTTACACTCCTCAAGTGACAATAGCAGCATTAATAATTAAACTAGGAGATACTTATAGAGGAAGGCCATCAAAGGAACTGACAAGTATGAAAATGAAGTACATAAATAACTACAGAACACGATCCAGTACCACAAAATAACCAGAGGTTCTACGTTGACACTCAAACCTGTAATAAATAACATTATCTCAGAGGGTTTGTCAGATGTTTGGATAAGTAAAAAGCAGAGCGAATTTCAATATCCCACCTTATAATCCTTGTGTAAGGAAGACAAGGCCCTGGAATATGTACCTGAATTTACCTGAATGAGGCAGACTCATGATGTTGGTCAGGACTGGACCTTTGTCAAAATATATTGATCACTTTCTAAAACATTGTGTACTGCAAATGAAGCCATATATTCGTGTTTTTTTGATGTGATTCTTTTAGTTGAACTTAAATAACAAAGCAGGCTCATTCTTTATGTGCTCGCATTTACAGTTCTCACCGGGTGAGGCTGAGTTGCTCAGTTTGTGGTGGATTCAGTGCAATTGAGTAGTCATCTGGCTTCATCACTCCATGTCCTCTCACTATTTTCTGGGACAGTGTGTGAACTGACAGTGTCTCTTTTCTCGCTGTAGGCACCCAGTTGGCTGAAACATAACATTAAGGTTACTACCAAAAACTATTGGTGGAGAGTCTATTACATGTTGATACCGGGTACTCCACAGTTCTGTTCTGAAAGACCCCACCAGCACAAGGGCCATGCTGCACCATACTCCTCCTGGACAGTAACTCCTCCACCTGGGTTGGTAGGCTCCTTCCATCTCTTGGCAGGCAGACCTGCTTCTAGGCCTTTAGGTCAGGTAAACAGCTCCAGTAAGGGGTAGACTCAGGTAATGTCCCCTCACCTCTAGAAAGCTGCCTGTCAGGCAGACAGCAGCACTGGTTCCACAGCAATACACTGAATACTCTATGGAACACTTCCTTCCTTGAACATAAACAACTTGGAACTGAAACAACAAGTGGGTTGGTAAAATCCTCCTTTATGCAGAAACAACTGACAAGTGATGTGGATTTACTGACTGCACTTTCAGAACAGGTCCGGAGTGGTTTTCCTTTCAAGAGTCTTTTCCAGCCTGCTCTCCAGACACCCATTAAAGAAAATGGGGTAACCCAAATGGTCCTGGACCTGGGTATCATACAATAATAACAAACAAAGGTCCGTGACCTATTTCTTTAAATCAAGCAATTGCTCAGTACTTAGTCATCATTTTAAATATCTCATGAGTATGTCGTATAGATCTACTCCATCCTATGCATGGACCAATTTCAGAAGGAAAAAAAAACAACAGCAGAAATATAAACCGTAAGCAATTTATTTAATCACTGCCTCTGGGTAAACTTGAATTAGTTCACAATTGATAGGAGTCATACTAGTTGCCCCAAAGGGAGCGTGCAAATAGTAAAGAGTGAACTAGATGATGTTCAGTGATCAGAGAAGAGAAAGAAATATCAAGAAATAGTGACATATCAAAAGGTTCAAAAACAATTTGTACAAAACAAGTACGGATCCGCAATTATCCATACACTGAGACCTGGCCACCAATACAAATCATTTTACAATTTCGATCGATTTTTGGAAAACACATATGTGTATGCTTAATGGTTTTGCACGTAAATGTAAAACGGGAGCATATGGGTCCAGGATCAATAACAAGAGCGTCGATGTTTCGACTCGACTTTGGGCCTGTCGGTGAATTATGCCTGGGCCATGCGAGTCTTCATCAGGACTATATAAAAAGGGGCAACCAAAGTTTACCGATGACCCTATGGAGAGAGAGAATAAATATATATTTCACCGTTGTTGCAGACATAAATAAAAGAGGGTTGGATGGCCCAAAAACACCATAATGATTACCCTCAAGGAGGAGGTGGTATATATATAATATTTCCTGTTCCAATGAATGGTTTTTCTTCCTAAAAATATATATGAATTTCAGTAAGGTGTTTTAGAACCTGTTTAAGGAATAGGCTCCAGGTTATTACTTTAAACACCTCAGAGGCAATACCTTGACTCCATCGTGGCGATTCAATACGACTAGATGTCCTCAGTCCTTTCTAGTAGGTAATTAATCCCTGAAAGAATGCAAGTTCTTTTATGTATCAATGCCCTTTTTATCCTGCACGTGTCTTAAATGTGAAGATTATGGGTTTTTTTCGTTACCCGTTTCACAAATTTTCTTACTTGCAAGGCTTCACTCAGTTATCGTGTTTACGTGATTATCCTGTCTGTATCAGGCCACTGTAGATGAAATTAGAAAGCGGGCATTAGGGGCTATCGGGCTAACATATGTATCTCAACCTACTCAGATCTACTAACTACCAGCTTACCATATTATGAAGCCTCTGCTCAATCTATTCGGTATCCGGAAGCGCAAGTGTCTTCGCGTGAAACGGCATTGAAAAAGCAAACCATATTTGAAAGCGGAGTAGAAACGGGATTGAAGAACGTCCCTGTTAAATTCACTGCCGCGATCCTCACTAACTACTAAATTATAATAACGGTGCGGGAGTTTTTTTTCATTACTAGAAAAGGGTATTATTTAGGAATAATTATTTTAGAAGGATGAGCTAATCGACGACCAAATCACTCCGTGGCCGCCATTTTGGATTGGGAAATCCCTCTTGTCCTTCTTGAAGTGTCTAAATGAATCAAACGTGAACCGTTTAGAAGGGGCACTTTCCAAATCGATTGCAAATACGTCGGCCCACTGAAACATTAAGGACTAAAAATTGTGGTTGATATAACCTATATGTTCAGGTATTAAGGAACGTTCCATTCAGGTTATTTTTATGCAACATCAATCCCATCCCTACAGGGAAATGAAAACATAAATACACATGTTCATACAATGTCTACAATTACTTTAGGACATACATATTCAACATAAAACAATTTCAACATTTTCACCAAAAACAATACTGAGGACACAGCTTATTGAGCTCATGTTAGAAAGAAAAGTACCATATTGGAACCGGGTGCTTTAGGACATTAACATACATATTAAACATAAAACAATTTCAACATTTTCACCAAAAACAATACTGAGGACACAGCTTATTGAACTCATGTTAGACAGAAAAGTTCCACATTGGAACTGGGTGCTTTATACCCTCAAAAGAGACACCTGTCTATTGAGGTCCTCCAACTCGTTCAGTCCTTTATTAACAGTATCCAGAGAATGTATCCATTTGCACTCTTTCTAACTCAGAACGCTGCTAAAATCACCTCCTCTTGGATTTGCTCTCACTTTTTCAATGACCCACCATCTTAAACTATTCGGGTCATGCTCAAATGTGATGAAATGCTCCACTAAAGGAGCCCCTGGTGTTTTACAGCGTATCCTACTACTATGTTGCAAGATACGACATTTGATTTTTTGTATGGTTTGACCCACATACATAAAACCACAAGGGCATAAGATGGCATAAATTACCCCTGTGGTATTACAATTGCTGTGTTCTTTCAATGTATGTACCTGATCATTATAGGTAAAGGTGGTGCATTCTGTAGTGAGAGGACATGCCTTGCATGTCCCACATTTAGTGTGTCCCATTACCCTTGGGAGCCCCCACAGGGTTGTTTAGCTTACTTGCTGTTTAGTTGGCAAAAGGGATTTTATTAGGTGGTCCCTGATATTCTTACCCTTCCTGATGGCATGTAAGGGAGGGGGTATCCCACCTAATTCCTCCTTGACTAAGTGCCAATGGCGTTTTATTGTTTTCTTCATCGCACTACTCTTAGTGTTAAATGTGGTCACACACACTAATCGTTCTTCAGTCGTCTCCTTTAGTTGTCCATTCAACAGATGTTCTCGATGATTATGCCATGCTCGTTTGTGAGCCTTTTTTAGGAGACGTAGTGGGTATCCCCGTTCATTCAACCTCACTATCAAAAGTGAAGACTCCTCAAAATAGTCCTCCTTCTTTGTACAATTCCTCCGTAACCTCAGAAATTGGCCAAACGGCAAATTATCCCTGAGGTCCAACAAAAGGGATCAGTCAAACCATTAACAGAATTACAAGCGATGCTTTCAGTGAGGGACTAATCACTAAACAAGAATATGAATGTTTGAATAATAAACATCCGCGCATGCCAACAATATATACCCTCCCGAAGGTACACAAACGGATGGTGGACCCCCCTGGTAGACCCATCATATCAGGGTGTGGTTCACTATTGGAGCCTCTATGTAAATACATAGATGTCTTTCTAAAGCCCATCGCTGCATCCACGCCCACATATTTACAGGGACACTACGCAAACAATTCAGTTGGTGGATTGTCGTCCTTATGACCAGACCACTTGATTGCTTGCCACTATGGATATCACAGCGCTTTCTACGAATATTCCACAATAAGCAGCCTTAATCTGTATAGAGACAATCCTAAATCGTAGAACTGCTCCCCATAGGGTGCCAACAGAGTTTATTATTCAATTACTCACTATAGCCATGACTCAAAACTTTTTCATGTTTCAAAATAAATATTATGTACAAACCAAGGGCGTAGCAATGGGGGCAAGTTTTGCCCCCAATCTAGCCATAATATTTATGAGTGAGTATGAACATGAGTACGTACTAAACCAGAACAATCCGTATCGAAGCCACATCTCCTTGTGGGCTAGATACATTGATGATGTGTTTTTAATTTGGGAAGGCGAAAAGGATGCCTCACTAGAATTTCAGGGTTGGCTGAACACTTGTTCTGGAAATATTCAGTTCACACTTGAATCTGACAATGCTTCAATTCATTTTCTTGATATCCAAATAAAAGCAGAGGCCGGCACATTATACACTAGCTTATACAGAAAGAGCAGTGAGCGGAATACACTCCTTAGATATACAAGTCATCATCCCCGTAACCTCAGGGATAATTTGCCGTTTAGCCAATTGCTGAGGTTACGGAGGGGGGGTCCGCGTGGCGCTCCCGTACTCGTGACAGAACGGTTACGTCACGGCCCCGCCCGCCTAATAGAACGCTCAACGCATGCGCGAAATTCGCGCCGCGCAGGCGCGGCGAGCGGGCCGTGGCGGAACCGTTCCGTCACCAGCACAGCCCACCCGAGGCTTGTGACGGAACGGTTTCGTCTCGAGCACGCAACGGGTTAAGTAACCTTTAGTATAGTATTGTGGATTTTTGTCGTTTGTGGTCTTGTGTTTAAGTCTATATAAAGAATACCGATTTTTATAAAACCTGTGTTGTGTCCTTCTGTGGTGCTATCACTGTATTACTGTGTATATTCACACATGCTTAACACACTGCCTCTGAGATAAGCCTGTCTGCTCGTGCCAAGCTACCAAGGGGGTGAGCAGGGGTTATTAAGGAGTGTAATCCCCTTATCCTGAATTAGAAGTAAGGGTCCCTATTTGGACAAAGCTGATAACCATTGCCAACTAGAGACCCCCAGATCTAACATTGGTGGTCAGCGGTGAGGATTTGGACTTTGGATTTGTTTTTCATATACAGTAATTGGTGTACACTACTAGTGGTGCAATTCGAAACTTACAGATAGACGTAATGTGATTTCTGTGTCTGTTATTTTTAAATTCGACTTCAAATAAAATGTTGCTTTTCTATTTCATGTAATTTTTTTTAACGAAAAAACTTTCTACCATTCATATGATAAGTCTATGTATGGTTGCAAATGGACGTCATTTAGGGGTCACCAGAGGTACCAGCTGCAGCACCTGGCTTGCTCGTTGTGACAACTGGCACTGCCTTTGTGACCCCTGGCTCACTCACAGGGATCAAACGCAATTGCAGGAACATAATGTAAACAAGCATTGCTAAAGCCAATAAATCTAGTGTTGGGCGCAAGCCTATTGGCAATTATTTTGTCATGGTTTTTGCAACTCATACCATCATTATATCTAACAAAATTAGATTGGCCAAAGGCAAGAGTGTTTTTTTCTGGTCTCAGAAAAGTATACATTAGGATGGTGCACCCGGCATCGAAGTGAACTACCTTGTGTGTGGTTATTCTCCTTGTGAAAAGGCAGTATGCCGTAAATCATAGTGAAGTCAGTCTATGGACATGGAAGTAAGACAAAATGGAAGGAAGGAAGCAAGAAAGGCAAAAAGGAAAGAAAAGAAGGCAAATAGAAAGAAGAAGGGAAGAAAAAAGGAAAGAACACAAGAAAGAAGGACAGTAAGGAAGAAAGAAGGCAAAAAAGAAAGAAAGAAAGAATAGCAAAAAAGTAAGGAAAGAATGTAAACAAGATAGAACAAAGAAACGAGTGAAGAATACACAAAATAAAGATGCAAAAAAAGACAAAAAGAAGAAAAGAAAAAGGAAACAATGCAAATAAGAAAGAAAGAAGGAAGGAAATAGTGAAAGAAGGTAATAGAGAAAGAAAGAAGAAAAGAAAAAATTAGGAAAGAAGTAAGAAGGAATAAAAGAAAGACAATACGAAAGACATGAGGAAAGAAGGAAAGAAAAATAACAGAAGGCAAAAAAGAAAAACAAAGCAAAAGAAACAATGAAAGAAGGCAAGAAAGGAAGAATGAAAAGAAAGAAAGAAAGAAAGAAAGAAAGAAAGAAAGAAAGAAAGAAAGAAAGAAAGAAAGAAGGAAAGAAAGAAAAGAGAAGGAACAAAGGTAAAGGAAGAAAGCAAAAAAGAAAGAACAAAAGGAAAAAGGCAAAAAAGTAAGACGGAAAGAAAGAGGGAAATCAAACAGGAAAGAAAGAAAAAGGAAAGAAAGAAAGAAAAGTAATGAGATGGAAAAAAAGAAAGGAAAGAGGGTTCTTAGTATAAAATATTTGATACTAAAACCCAAATTACACTTCACCTGTGTTGAAATTAAACTAGTACAAATGTGCTGCAAATTAAACTCATAACATTTGGTTTTCTTCCCAGGCAAAGATGAGTAAAGAATCATTGGTGAAACCTAATCCATGAACACAAAATGGTATATTGTGAGTTAGTACCAGTGCCCTAAAAATGGAATTTACAACAGCGAACGAAGATGAAAGGAACTGATAAAGCCAGACTATGCCCTTTGCTCACTTCAAATATGTACTACTATCACATCAGGCACCACTGGCACTAAAGGGAATTAGCTTGTGTGCGGATGTCCACCTCGTGAAAGAGCAAATTGCAACCCCTCAAAGTGACATTAACCAGAGGCTTAAGTAGGTTGGCCTATTGCCCCGTACTATATGATGTAGTGGGTGGAAGCAAAATGGGAATGACACAACAACAGACGAGTGGGTGAAGAGAGGTAGCTGAAAACCCTTTCAAGTAAGTATATTACAGGAGACAGCAGTGAGCGATGCAAAAAGGTATGTGCGCGCTAACCCTCATGCCTGTATCTGCTTAACAATTACAAAAAGGGGGTGGTGATGGACAGAGTATCTGAGTTAATCAGAACACTCCTACCCAGTCAACAGATCAGGGCTTGATCCATCACCGTTTTTTAGCTCCCTGCACCATCCCAGTTCAGAACCTGGCTATATGCAAATTAGTCTGTCCCTGGCCCAGTGCATCATGGGAACAGGGCAGACCAAACTACCAAGCCAATTCTTCACTGGAAAGGAAACAAGCTTCCGGGGACCGGTTTCTGGCATTACAGCCGTCTTCGGCCCGGCTTGCTTGAATCCTGATGGTGCAATGAGCAAGGGACTCATGTCTGAGCATACCCTTCCACACTCATGGTGGCCAAAATAATTACAAAAAGGGGGTGGTGATGTATCTGCTTAACAACATGCTTTTCTGGAGAAGTGATGCCTTCCTCATTACATGAGGACTCTGCAATGAGGTTTTTCATGCTCATTTTGTTGCTGTGAATCAGAGGAGCTGCCTCGGATATTTCTCCTCACCCTCACATTGTCACAGCCTGCTTCCCTGAAAGGAATTGTGAGGAGTTGGGCTTTTCAAAGGTAACCACTTCCATTACTCCAGCTTGCTCAACTCCCTCTTAATGTGATTTTAAATCAATACTGATGCCTAGAAACTCTTTCTCATGAAAAAATTTAAGGGGTTATCTCTTTCTGACATAGTTTCTGAGTCATAATATACTCAACTGGTGTATTTTTCTACACTGACAATGAACATTAAATCGCTTCTCAAACAACGCCGGTAAGGTTAGGACCCTTCTTTTCCCAGAGGTAGACACACCCGTATCCGCTTCAGTACTTGGCAGAATTTTCTTACCGCCCACCAACACCGTACCTGCACTGTTTTCTTCTACGGCAGCTTTTGACGAGGTGCTCCTAGTGACACCTTTAGTTTGCTCCTTAGGCTCTTTAAGCGGCATTTTCTTCTTGCGGGTCCCTCTACGGCCGCGGATCATGAAGCTTCGGAAACCAAACGTTAATACGGGGAAACGCCACAGCGGAGCACACCGCCGAGAAAGGAGCAAGCCAGCTAGCATCCGCGGACCAGGGAATCAGGTTTGCGAGCCTCCAGCTGAAGCAAATGGAGGGAGGAACCCCTCAATGTCAATTACACGCCGCTTCTTGCTGCTCGGTACTTACTGCTTGCGACTTGTTTAAAACATTACAAGAGCCATATATTGAACCCATAGATACTTCACAGAGAGCCGAGTTAGTCCAGCTAAACATGAAGCGTTCTTCCCACCAGGGAGCTCGGAGCAGGGAGCTGAGCTGCTCACACAGCCCACGCCACGGCAGCCATCTTGCCTCCTGACGAAACTGTGCAGAATCCTGACGAGGTGGCACAAATCATTAGAGCTAATACCATAGATGGCAGATTAATACGTGTAGGCTTAAGGGACATGGTCTCAGGGAACAGCTGCATTATGGGAGATGGAGTCCTCATAGAACCCCGTTGTGGCACAATGTCGGATCCTAACTCTGGTGCGACACCACAAAACATAAGAATGCCTGGGCTTACTGATACATCATTGGCACCAGAGGTATTGGAGGTGCCTCTACCGCAAGAAGCAGTAGAGAACTTCTTTTCTTTATCTGACCCCTCCTCAGATGAGACTATGAATCATAGTAAAGACTGGGCAGAATACAGTGAAGATAGTAGTTCTGTTGAAGCGGAATTTGAGGAGTCAAGACATAATGTAATTTCTCCACATTCGAACGCTTCCACTGTTAGAAGGCGAAAGAAAAGAGGCTCGCAACGCACGACCAGCACGGTTAGTGAGGTGCGCGTTGAAACATGTGAAGGGCTTGAAACAGCCATTGTGGTATCAGTGGAAGAAGCGGGACTAAAAAACGGATCAAAAATTGGAGAAGAATCTGGGAATGAGGACGTTCCAATGAATCCTAAAGAAATAACCCCAACTACTATCTATAACACCATGATGAGCCATCGTGCCGAAAGTAAGTCAGAAAATCAGCGCACTCAGGCAACCTGCTCAAAAGTCAAAAACGCTGTGCGACGAGCCATTAAACTTCGTACTGAAACGGCTAGCAGAGTATCAGAGGCTGAGGCAAGAATCTTGGCACTGGAGGAAGAGGCTATGTCACAAAAGCGTGAACTTGAGAATGTTAAAGCGCACAAAGATGATATTTCATACAAATTGTCTGGGCTGGAGAATCAGGCGCGCTGGAACAATTTACGTTTTCTCAGAATACCTGAGAAAAAGGAAGGGGCCAATGTAAGAAGATTTATCATCAAACTATTTACCGAAGCATTTCCTGACCTTTCATCATGGGACTGGTCAAAAGAAGTGCAAAGAGCGCATAGATTTCCGTTTAATGCAAGTAAGCCTAAGCCGGGCGAGGAGGAATATCCTAGGGCTATATTAGTTCGTTTTAATAATTTTCTCGCCAGGGAAGAAATCTATAGTTTAGCCCGTCCCGATAAAAAAGCCGTGGCCAAGAATTGTGCATTTTTTGTACGACCTGATTTCTGCCAGGCCACAGTCTCCCAGCGCTGGCATTTAAGGCAGCAAATACCAGAATTTCAAAAAAAGGGGGCTACTGTATTTTTGCTGAACCCAGCTAAATTAAAAATTGTGGTTAAAGGGCAGACAACATTTTTCCTTTCAGAAATCAAAGCTAAGGAATACTTAGATGTTTTATGAGGTTTAAAGCAAGGGTTTGATTAAGCAAGAAGTTCATTTACCAAAAACCTTGACCTGTTTCTGTTATTGTTACAACTAGATGAACAGTGGTCGAGTTGATATATGACATATATATCTATTATGCTGTTATTATCTATTATGCTGCACTTTGACTACAATATGGTTCTTCTTTTTCTCTTCTTCCTGAGGTTCTCGGGGTGGTGGGACACGGCAATCCATACTCTACAGGAACTGACGGTTCCTGAGCCTCATATGTTGAGGAGTTGGGAGGGGGGGTTCTCTGGGAGGGGATGTGGTGGAAAGGGGGGGTGGTGGTGGGGGTGTAAGGCAGTGGTAGATTTCAAGGTGTACATAGTCAGACATATTAATATAGTATGTGTTTTGCCTCGAGTGCTGGTGGAGAAAGATTAATGATGTCAGGCATTGTGCTAATTCTATGTCATCATGAATAAAAAAATTAAAATATGCACACTAAATATTAATGGCCTTAATGACCCAAAGAAGATAGGGATCTTGCGTAAATTAATTCAGCTTCTACGGATTTATATCTTGTGTTTACAAGAGACACATATCTCTTGGGGTAAACGGAATATATTGCATAGTCTGGGGCTTGATCTTTTAGTTTGCTCAAAGCAGACAGGGGTAAAAAGAGGTATTGCGATACTTATGAGACAAGGGGTTGGAAAATGTGTTAGAACCTCAGCTGACAAAGTGGAGCGGTGGGGACTAGTGGAAATGATTATAGCGGGTAATAAATTCTCGTTATGTTGTTTATATGGTCCAAATCTGGATGATAATGAGTTGTTTGACACAGTTAATTTAGAACTTGCCTCTTGGTCCCAACCCCTTATTCTCTGCGGAGATTTAAATATTCATGTGGAATCTGAGTGCAATATTAGGGCACTAGGGAGATATAATAGTCGGAAGGTCAGGACGTATGGAGCTCTCCGAGCTTTAGTATTAGGAAATGGGTTATTTGATGCTTGAAATAAATGTCAACATACTGACCCTGGTTACACCTTTTTCTCATCACCACATCGGAAATGTGTTTGACTAGATTATTTTTTTATTTCTTCTCTTTTTTGGGAGAAGTTTAACATTGATATTATGCCCCAAGTAGTTTCGGATCATAATCCTGTTATATTAGAAGTATCGCTGCCCTCTCAGAGTGTTAATTTAAATTGTCAATGGTCGTTTCAAAGGAGTCTGCTTCTAGATGCAAACTATTTGTCACACATGTCTAAAATTATCCAAGATTTCTTTTCGTGTAATAATGGTACAGCCTCAATTCAAACCGTTTGGGACACTTTTAAATCAGTCATAAGGGGGGAAACCATTAGTTATTCCAATTTTCGGCGTAGGAAAACCAAGGAGGATTTTAAGGCTTTTTATTTC
The DNA here is from genome assembly GCF_964261635.1 of Lissotriton helveticus. Lineage (NCBI taxonomy): Eukaryota > Metazoa > Chordata > Amphibia > Caudata > Salamandridae > Lissotriton > Lissotriton helveticus. Next base: position 1,722,263,779 of record NC_136063.1, read on the forward strand.
TAGCCATGTCAGTATACAGATATTGTATAACATCTCGCTGGTTAGAAGCTGATCCTCCGGCTTTCTCTCACTGGCAGTCTAAATTATTGAATGTTTACCAGCTCGAAATTGCGGTGTATAGACTTAAGGGTCGGAAAAAGAAGATTTTTGGACAAAAATTATGGGCACCTATAAGTAACTGGATATAATTATTTAGCTTGGATTTAAATTTTATCTTAAAATAATGTATACCTGTTTGTTTTTGTTGTACTACTTTGCACATACTGTAATGGTGATAATGCTGATTATCTCTTTTTCTGTGATGAATCATTCAATGGTGTTTTATTTGTGATTCTTTTTCTTTTCTGTGTACCCAGTAATCATCCACTGCCATAAAATTCAATAAAAAAAGAATTAAAAAAAAGACAATGAACATTAAATCAGCGTCAGCTACCTCAAGCAAACGTAAGCAAGCCACCTCACCACCGCCCATTAACCCTATTAGTGCCCATTGAAAATCATTCAGTGCCAAGCCATTTAATTACTTTTTGGAGTGCGTGTTTTCACATACTGTAGTTTGTCTACTTGTGATTGTCTAATTATAATGTTGTAAAACTATATATTTTCCTTTTCAGTACTTCCTGTACTATCAATTTATATTGAAATGTTCATGTGTTTCAATTGTTTCACAGAATCAAAAGTTATAAGTTTAGTAAAATTGTTTTACAGTAGTATAAAGGATGTTTCAGAGAGTGCTTTTGGGAAAGATATGAAAAGACACCTTTTGCTGCTTTTGTCATTACTTTGCCTACTACAAAATGGCCAACATGCTAATTAATCTGTTGATGTCTTTCATATAATCATTCCACTCTTGTTATTGGAGATATGTTCAACACCTCAAAACGTATTTTCTAAATGTTATGTACAGTAGTGATTATTAATAGGTGACGTAGGATTTCATACATAGTCTCTTGAAGGTCACAGTTCTTAACCTTTGACCCTTAATGAGAGTTCCTGGAAGTGTGCGAAGGACTTAGCTAAAGTTTTTGAATGTTCATCCTGTTACACTTGGATCAGTTTCTGCAAGTGTAGTATTGTTGGACTTGACATGGAAAGCACTTTTCATTCCTCAAATTGGTGAAGTCATATCATTTGACCTTTGACCTATAATTAGGCTATTGTAAGTGTTTCAAAGTGATTTTCCTTTCTAGTTAAATCACTTGATACAAGAGTTGCATTATTTGAATCATCATTATAAATATTTGTATTTTTCTTGGTTTAATGGGTGGAGGTGGGTCCTGAGGTTTGACGTTTGACCTCTAATTTCACTGTTTTAAGAGCTTCATGGTTATTAATCCATTACTGTTAGGTCATTTGTTACAAGTGAAGCATCACTGGAATCATCATGATAAGTATTTACATCCTGCTTGTTTAATGTGTTGGAGGGGTTATGCTTTTTGAACTTTGACCTCTAATTAAACTTGCTTAAGTGTTTCAAGATTGTTATTGCACTACCCTTGGATAAATTCTTACAATTGTTTAATTGGAATTTTCATGATAAATACTTGCAGTTTCCTTGGTTAAATTGGTGAGGGGGATCATGCCAGTTGTCCTTTGATCTCTAATTACACTTTTCTATTTTTTTCAGGGTCATTAATCCATTACCATTAGATCATTTGTAGCAACTGAAGCATCATTGGAATCGTCATGATAAGTACTCGCATTCTCCTTAGTTGAAGTGTTGGAAGGGTCATGCTATTTGGCCTCTGACCTATAAGTATGCATTTTCTAATTGTTTTAAGGTCATTATCCAATTTTCGTTGAATCATTTCCCACAAGTATATATTCATTGAATTGTCATGAAAATGTGATGAATTGCCTTGGTTACATTGGTAGTGGGGTCATGCCATTTTATCTTTGGCCTCTAAAGACACATTATTTACATTTTGAAAGGCTTAATTCTGATGCCATTGGAATAATCATATTGTGTTCTTTTATTGCTCTGAGGTCTTGAATTTTACTTGATCAACTTGGTGGAGGGGTTAATTCAATCTAAACTATGACAGTGTTTAAGTCTAAAAAATATCAGGGAAGGAATATGACACCATGATTTTAGGAGTATTAACGGGAGAGTTGTACTATGAAATTCCGATAGAGGTCCTTTTTGATTATGTCCTATAACTTGTCAATAAGAGTAAAGATTGAGAATATGGAAATTCTGTCAAAGTGGCCCTTCAATGAAGAGATATTTAGCATGTCCTGACGTATGTGGGGTGTGTACAGTAGTATTATATTTAAAAACAATCTTTTTTAATCAAGCTATGTTGCTTGAATGCAAGTGTAAAGCTGCAGACCATGGTTAGTCTATGTCCAATTAAACAACAAGAAAGTATGCTGCAGGAGAATGGCAGCATCACATGTAGTTGTAGCCCTTTTCAATCATGTTTAACTGCTTGTCAGCAAGTGAAAAGCTGGATACAATGTAGAGAGTAGTCACCAGTATTATTAACCGTACACCACTGGTTCTCACTAATGATTAAACTAGAGACAATGATAGTTATGTAACCAAAGAACTGTAATGTTATGCGGCATGAATGGGATTACATATATGGATTGAAATAGGAAAAAGCTATTGCCCAAAAAAATAAACACATGTACCAAGTCTTAAATTTATTTTTGTCATGTTACCTATTATCTGTATTTTGTTTATCTTTTCTGATGGATGAATAGGGGACTTGACAAAAGGCCTCTTGAAAAAAAATGGATTGGTTTATCAATCAATCAATATTAACTTTATTTCGCATTAAAAGTACATAACATTCACTACGAACTATCAATATATTATTAAAAAACAATATGGTACAGATGACCACATTATATCAAATCAGACATCATTTCAATAAACTAATGTAAGAAATTTTACATAACTATTCAAAATATAAAATATTATAAAATGATGAAAGGTTATAATGGTGACAGTGTGCTCCTGCAAGAAATGCCAACCCTTACCAATAGGACTAATTAGCATGTAATTTACGCATTTGGACATTTAAATATTGCGTAGGAGCAGGGGGAAGATGAACATATATCCCCTTTTAGGACCCACACAATTAGGCCATTATTTTCTGATGTCGATTAAATCACGGTAACTTTATATTAACAATCTTCCTAGTTTTTAGAACAGCTTACAAAAAGGACACCATCATAAAACAAACAAAAGGTGTTTCTAGCTGTAACAGAACTAAAACACCCATGGAGTGATTATACAAGGTGAGTTTACACAATAGCGGGACAATAAACGTTTTCCTCTCTGTCACATATAAGGCACAGAAAAATAATACGTGGAAAGTAGTTTGTTTAGATAAGGGGTCACACGGACATACTGGTAAATGGTTTAGTGAATGTGTATTTTCTGGGAAGCACAGCATCAGAGGAAGGTCGTTTAATCTTAATCTTATTTTATATGCTGAGGATTCACAACAAAAGAAAGATAAGAGGAACTACAGCGTAACACAGGAGGTGAGGCCAGGTAAGTAATTACTGTGCTTTTTAATTTATTCCTCTCCCATCTTATCTGTTCACTTTTTGCTATGACGAGCTCTTTCACTCTTGACTAGGGATATGAATCACAGCTGCTAGGATTTGTATACAAATCCTCCTGGTCCATAGAAGTGTGTGTCTGTCTTACATACGTTAACCAAGGAATAGTTTCAGCACGATAAAGTTTCATGATGTCACTTATGATGGGCAGGTTATGATGGACTATAACCCTTTTCCAAATTGAAAGCCACAGCAGTAGTGGGACATTTTGATCATATCATTAATGTAAGGTAGCCCCAATTCCTTATAGGCAATATACTTGCTGCAGGTACCTGGAATTAACAAAACCCCTTTAGTGAACTTATTCAGATTGGTATATCTATTAACATGGGTCTCACAAAGGAACGTAATTACTGGGATCTGTCACACCCTCCTCAGACCACACCTTTCTTTAGGCGGGTCATGCCATTGTAGTAATACCTTATTGTCACAAGAAGTCTCCACATGAATGATAATGCCATTGCAAAGGTATGGGGAGATGCAGGTTATGACCCATGCTATAAGCTCAGGATAGTACTTGATTCACTAAGCAATGCTTTCAAGCAGTACTATATGCCACAACAGGTGATTTGTTTTGAGAAATTAATGATTGGCATGAATAATAGGGTATCTTACATTCAATAGATGGCTAGCAAATGGTTGGTCTATAAAGATAGGGACAAGGGGTGGATGAAGGTCTAGCATACACGCCCCCAATCATGTTAGTTTAATCAGAAGGTATGCAGTTCCTAAGAAAGGAGCAGGGAGAGGTTGGAGGCACCTGAGGTGTCAAGTCAGGGGATCTGATCCTTCAGGAGCAAGAGCTCTCATACACCCCGAGGGGTGTCATGCAAAGGCCTTAATCTTAAAAGCATGTAAGGCCTTACCGTAGAGCACAACACTATAGCCCCACAGGAGGTAGTGAAGTCTCGCTCATTGGTGTTGGGCCATCTCAATGTCTGCACATTGTGTTAAATTTTGAGAGCTGCATGCAAGCTTAGTAAACCTCATGGCCAGAGCTCTTCACATTACTAACTCTAGCACCAATGGTTTTCACCATTTTTTAACTGGTCCTGGCCCAGTTCTTATTTTCGCTCCATCATACTTTTGTTTACTGACTCTGAAGGGCACACTCTGATTGACTGAGGGTAAACGCATAGCGACACATGCAGCGTGTGTGCCGCTGGAACATGGAAGGGATGCCAAAGGCAAGCCTGACTGCAAGAGTCTAGATCCAGGCCAGCGCCAGCCGCCCTGCCCATGTTACCCCAGGAGTCTCTCTTCACCTGACTACCTTAAATCCTATAAAAATCTTGTTCTCCTCTGTAGACACAATTTAGACCCATCCTGTATCGAGGGCCCACTTTGCTGTAAAATGTGTAAAAGCAAGATCGGAATCCCAGTTCAGAAGCCATTCACTACTAGTCAAGCCCATTGTCTCTATAAGAAATCACTAACTGGTCGACTAATTAATGCACGCTCCCTAAGCAAGCATGCACAAGAGGTCCATTTAGACTTGCTTTTCTTCACAGAATCCTGGCTTTAAGAATGATGTAACTCGGATATTGCCATAGTTTTTCAATCATGCTATACGACCCTCAGGCAAGATAGAGATGGAAAATGTGGAGGGGACCTTGCCATCATTTTCAGGGACACATTCCAATGCAGCACCTTTGACCTCATTTCGTTGAAGGGAGAAGAAAGTCAAGGATTCTGTTTTAAGATTAGTCCTATGCAATCCTCTGCATGCTGTTTAATCTATCTTCCTCCAGCCCATGGAGCTACTTTCTTAGCGTCCCTGGCAGAAATGTTGGTCCCTTCCCTACTTTAATTTGCCACCTTCTCTGTTCTTGGAGATTTCAAGTACTATTTGGAGATTAGCAATAACCCTGCCGTTTCAAACCTTACTGGCACAGGACACACCTTAGATGGGGTCTGCTGTATCATTACCTGATCCCCCTCAGAATCCTGATTAACCCTGATACAACCTCCTTACGTCCACTACTGCCATTGGCCCTCATACTCTCTGCAAATGGGGCAAGATGATGTGGGACCCCAACCTATCCTTCGGTCTTTCCACCTCTGCTCCAACTCCTACAGGCAGTTTAACTGCAGATATCACTGTTTTTGACAATTGGATTACCAACATTACCAAAAAATTTGCCCCCATAACCTCTGTTAAAAAACATAAATCCTACCTCACGGCTGCGTGTTTCTCTTTAAATGTTGCAGAGCAACGTTTTCTCTGTAAAGCATATAATTCAGAAGATCTGCTTAAATTTAAGATGTCGCAAAAAACGTATCATGCTCAACTTCAGGCGACTAAAAAAGCATACTTCATGACCCAATTTGACGAGGCCTGGTCCAATTCCGAAACCATTTTTAATATCTCCAAATCCTTTTTTAAAAGCAAAGTCAATGGCTAGGCACATCCCCACTTCTCAAATGGTATATGATCAAATATCTTCCTTCTTTGAATAGAAATACTAGACGTTCAATGTGGCTTATCTTCCATTATGCCTCCCCTTGAGGAGGATGTCTTAGACACCCTCCCAGAAGTAAGGCCTACAACCCTGGCACACTTTCAGGATATGACACTGGCACGGTCTTCACAGGCCAGACTCGTCTGCAAATCAGGCTCTCACAATGATCCTTGTCCCCCGGCCATTCTTCATAAGGTTGTTGACAATGTAAACCCTCATATTAATAAAATCCTCCACTCATTGTCCATGGCTGAGGTCCCCTTAGAATAGAAATTAGCAGTCAGGAAATCTCTGAAAACAAAATCTCTTGCAGATCCTTCTACACTATCCGACCTCTGCCTCATCTCATTGCTTCCTGCTCTCAGTAAAATGCTAGAAAACTTTGGTAATACACAATTAACTTCCTTTTGGAAAATTCTAATATGCTGCACTCCCACCAATCCTTCTTTCATCCCAAAAATTCCACTGAGTGTGCCCTATTGGAAGTATAAGATACCATTACATTTACCCTGGATGCGGGAAAGAACGCTGGGTTGACTTTATTGGATTTTCAGCAGCGTTTGACATCATCTCACATGCTATTCTTCTGCAGTGAATCAAGGACTGCAGCCTCTCCCATAAAGCCCTAGCATGGATCAACTCTTTGCTAACTGCTAGGACACAAATAGTTACACTCAGACCTTTTTCATCCTCAGAAAGATCAGTAGCATCAGGAGTTCCACAGAGCTCATCACTTAGCTCTGCACTATTTAATATATATATATGGTCCTTCTAATCTCCTTGATTGCTTCGATTGGAATGGTCACTTCATTATAAGCGGATGACAAGCAGTTGATTATTTCCTTGGACAAATGTTCCTTTGGATAAGTACTTAACTTAAAAACTACTGCCTCACCGAAGTTGTCCTGTGGATGCAGTCAAACCATCTTAAATGCAAAACAGACAAAACTGAGATCCTGGTATTTGGCAAATGGTGCCTTTGCTCTAATCACTGCCGGACTCAAATACTGTACTAGTCCCTATGCAGGTGTATCGAAACATACCCTTCACAACTCCAAATGGTTCAACACGTGGCAGCCAGACTCCTGCTAAAACTATCTAGACAGAGTTCTGCCTCTGCTGCTCTAAAACCTCTACACTGGCCGCTAGTACACAAAAATATGCTTTTCAAGAATCTTACATTGATCTTTAAAGCATTCAAAGGCTTGGACCAAAATACCTGATGGCTCAAGTCACACACTATACAACTACAAGAACTCTGAGATCCATACATGTGAATCTCCTTAAGCCTCCTCCTTTTAGACTGAAAACCCTTCTCCGTTTTTGGATCCAAAGCATGGAATGAAAAGCATTGCATTTCATTGAATCAGAAGCTCCATTCAGAAAACACTTGAAGACCTGGATATTCTTGGCTCCAGATGCACTCTGCCACTCCATTCTCTAGCCAGCCACTCTTGTTCCTTCTTTTTCAGCTGAGCATTCTCCAGCGCATGGATGCTCCATTGTGAGTGGCAGTGCACTTTATCAGGCACAATTCATTCGTTCAAGGTGAACTTTAGTCAGATTTCGACTGTGTAGACACAGAATATTATTGATGAGGGAAGTGTCCATAGAGAATGACTGCAGTATTTGAACAGCATATCACTTGAATGCATACATGAGAAAAATGTGTATAACAGATACACTCTCACACATGATTAAATACCTGCACACATGATTAATCAATATTTTATGTATAATAATGTATGTATGTTCAAACATCATCAAAATGTGTAGCAGTTATTTGTATGCACGAGTGTCCCATCACATAGAACAGAGGCAACCATTCATACCGTCTGATCCTTACTCAAGCCTTAAAAACATCCACAAACTTTCAAACACACATGCATGCCAACAGACAATCTTGCAGGTCATTGGACACCCTAGCAGGCCATCAGACACCCATGCATAATATGACGTACCCACAAAAGGGACTCATACAACTTGCACCTTTCCACTTTCACTAACACATATGAACCATGTATATTTACTAACAGAGAACCTACCTGAGTGGGATACACAATCGCAGAGCTGATCCTACAGAAAAAACAATGCATTATATGCCAAAATGTGCAGAGTGAAGCAACGTCAACTCTGAATCGTCTCTGATGACACAAAGAGTGATTTTAGATAAGACAACCTTTTATGGTGGATATCACCTATGCTTACTGAGGGCCCGATTCACAGAACTAACTTAAGACAAAATCCTAAACTTACTCATTTTGGTATTCATTGAATGCACTTACTCATTTCGGTATTCACAGAAGTTAGGAGTCCTAACTTTAGGACTCTTAAATGCCTTCTGTGAATACCGCAAGTCTTAAAATTTGGATTTTTCTCAACTTTACTACTACTAAACTGAGACAAATCCTAATTTAAATACTTTCGGTATTCACAGAAGGCATTTAGGAGTCCAAAAGTTAGGAGTCCTAACTTTACTACTACTAAATTGAGAAAAATCCTAATTTTAAGACTTTCAGTATTCACAGCAGGCATTTAGGAGGTCTAAAGTAAGGAGTCCTAACTTTACTACTACTAAACTGAGGAAAAAAACCATTTTAAGACTTTCGGTATTCACAGAAGGCATTTAGGAGTCCAACAGTTAGGAGTCCTAACTTTACTACTACTAAATTGAGAAAAATCCTAATTTTAAGACATTCAGTATTCACAGAAGGCATTTAGGAGTCCTAAAGTTAGGAATCCTAACTTTACTACTACTAAATTGAGAAAAATCCTAACTTTAAGACTTTCGGTATTCACAGAAGGCATTTAAGAGTCCTAAAGTTAGGACTCCTAACTTCTGTGAATACCGAAATGAGTAAGTGCATTCTATGAATACCAAAATGAGTAAGTTTAGGATTTTGTCTTAAGTTAGTTCTGTGAATCGGGCCCAGTGTAACACCAATGTCCACAGACACATATTGATGAGGCAAGAGTATTAGAAAAAGGGCACAATGAAGTATGAGATCTCTGTACATGCTGACTTGTGCCTTTTGGACTCAATTATGGAAAGACTTTAGGGTCAGCCCTGGCAAGAACTCCCTCATCATGAACAACAGAAACTGCATTACTACATCGCACCCCTACCATTTACCAAATGCAAGTGTTCAGGAAGAACTAACCAGCACCCATTTGCCAATAAATTCCTATGGGGAGACCAAGAGTGAAAAATCTAAAAAGATAATAGTGAGTAAAGAACAGCACTAAGAATATTTAGGCCACTATAGGTAGATGAGGGAGGGGGACAGGAGCTGGTTAATTAGTATGGTGCATGACTTACCATGAGACTCTCTTCACCTGCCAATAAACCATCAGCACTCCCCAGATACCACAACAGTGCCAAACACTTTCACAGGGTGGCAACAAAAATTCAAAACACTCAAACATACTCTTCCAGCACGCCAAGAAATCTAAAATTCCTCCAGGATCCCTTCTCAGAATTCCATTCTATACTCTCAAAATACACACAGACTTTCTAGAAAGTGAGGCAATACACTATTAAATTATCACAGGCCTTTACAATGCCTCAGGCAACCTAAAAACAGCAGTAGATGCACTTATATCGGTCTCAAAACGGTCAGACACAACACCCAAGCAAACAATCACAAAGTACACAAGATTGCCTTGTGCACCACCACCTAGCACCCCCTGGATAACCTCAAACACATGCATAAGACCATGCATCAACCCAACACACTTTCACAGTGAACCTAAACATAATCAAAACACCCCTCAAACATGCTCACATCACTAATGCTAACAGTACTACAAGTCACCGTCACAATGCGGCTGTTCATCATGAAAATTCCCCAACACAACATTACTCATCCCCCAGTCACGCTCACATTGCCACAGACTGAAACAATAAAGCAGTCGGCACCACAACTCTCCTCATATTTCAACAGGCACCCCTACCACCTGCACACCATACATCCTAGCACCCTCTCAATTGTACCAGAACTCCCACAATGCCCAAACACACACTATATAGCCAGATGCTCTCCAAAAGATAATTAATCACAGATAGCCACAGAAGTCTTTTCAAATACCAAAAGGCATTCCCACTGGTTACACTGCAGACATTATACTGCTACAAGTGGCCTCTAACACCCTAGAAATGTCCTTAGATACCCTCACTAAGTACCCAAACATTTTCAACACACTCCTCAGACACACTCACTGACACTTTCATACACACACCAGACACCCTCATACTGCCTTCATATACCAATGTAATAGCAAACACATGCCCACAAAATATCCCTGAACGCAATCAAAATTGCTCTCAATATCCTGGCATCATGCACCCTTACAATGCAGAAATACATTATCAAAGTCGCCCTACACAAGCTTCATATGCCCACTGATACATTCACAGAGTCAAAAAGACTGTAACAAAATTCCACACACACCCAGGCACATAGCTCCCTCCAGATACATCCTACCAGCTGCCCAACACACAGAGAGCACACATTCTACTGAAACTCACTCAACCGGATACCATCAAATGCACTCCAAACACCTTCACAATGTACCTCTAATATCCTTCAATACCCTAACACCCTCACAATGCAATGAAAGGAAAATCTAACCACCCCTCAGAAAATCCGACAATGCACACAGATACCCTCTAACTTTACTAGGCACCATCACAAGCCTATTGTAAAACCTCAAATTGCCCATCCAAACCTTTGCTATTCCCCCAGACGCTTTCCCAAACCCAACATAAAACATTCCACTGACTGTCTCAAATGGCCCTCCATAGACAACAAAGCTGCACAACACCCCAGCCAAGAACATATATCCTTCATGGGAAACATCCTTTACAACGAAACTTTTACAACGCAGTGCTTTTACAACGCAGGTTTTACAACGAAAACCATTACAACGCATTGCGCTGGGGGCGCTCTAGGATAGGGAATATATTTAATTTACTATCCAACACCTTCCCTAGTGTCCACGGGGACTGGAGCTGGAATAGTAAATTAAACTATTCACTATCCAGCACCCCAAAGCGCTATGCGTTGTAAAGGTTTGCGTTGTAATACTTGCGTTGTAACAGCATGCGTGGTAAAAGCATGGATTGTAACGTCATACATCCCTCAAGAAATCCCACATTCTAAAGGCATGATCAAAGCACACCTCAGACACTCTTCTGCTTCCAGGCACCATTACATCCCACCCCAGATAGCTCTCACAACTGACCCAGAGTGCCCTCACATTGTCTCTCACATAGCCTTGACATCCCAGACAACCCCATAATGGCACTAAACACAGTCATAACGCCCCTCAATACTACCAACTGTTATTATTAAACAGTCATAAACACTCCCATGAGATGCACCTGTATATCCAAACTGCTGCTAGACACTCTACCAAAGCCAACAACGATACGCCCCACAGCAATGCACACAATTCCTTCTAGATGCACCCATTAACTACACATTATTGCACAAAGCCATATCTGTCCTTCAAATATCATAAATATAGTTTGATAACTTTACCAAGCCCATAAACATGTCTGAAGCACCCCCTAGACACACACACGACACCCTTCCGACAAAGACAAGCACCATAATAACACTACAGACACATTCACAATGACCCAGATACTGCCCACAGACCACCCCAGGACACAAACAGCTTGGTCTCTAATTCATCTTCTTTTCTTCCACCACCTGCCAGCTGAAGGTAATGATTGTACTGAACCACACTGGCTTAGCTGAAGTCTGGGTGTATCTGTCTCTCCCCATAACTCATTGATTCTGGTGTGTCCGTGCCAGCCCTGAAGAAAGCCAAGCAATTAACTTGCAGTAGTCAGCAAGCAGAGTGCTAACAAATGTAAAAGCATTTCCTGAAGTTTAATTTTAAAATGCCTCAGACTGGATCTTGTCATCCACAGTGATCGTCTAGATATTCGAGATATTTTGATGAGAAGCTACCATCCAAATAATCGGAGGAGCAGCATTGTTTTTGGAAAAGATCACACATCTTTATAACTAGAGCAAACCAAATTTCCTCAAAGTGAAAACACAGAAGCACACTGAACGGGTGCATCTATGACTGGCATCTGGCGGCGGCAAATGAAATTGTAGTAATTTTGCAAATGAAATGCAATCAACTCATTTGCAAATTTCTCACACTGGTTCCAGAATTACAAAACTGATAACAGAAATTGTGCAAATGAATTGCCTGCATCTCATATGTAAAATGCCCTCTTACCTATCTTTCTTTCCTGCAATCTTGGCAATTATTTGAAAGCGTACATAGGCAGCCCTGGTCCCTGGTATTTTTTGTTAAAAAGTGTGAGGCCCCACCTAGGGTAATCTGCTTGTTAGGCCAGACTGCAAGGTATATGATTTCCTGTCTCTGGGCAGACAAAGTATTAGAACGGATCTCACACACCAATTAGTTCTTTGAGCACATTTGGTAGCTTTTGTGTATCAGTGTGCAAAACGAGGGATTGAGAGCTGCTCAAGGTACCAACAGGCACAATGCTCCAAATCTTTCAGCCTTCCTCTTCGTCCCCAGCTCTGTAATATCAGGCCTCAAGACTTACTGCTACTGGGCCTCGGACAGGAACCAGCAGCCATCAGAGAAATTGTTAACCCCTAATGCATCCTCTTAGGAGATGGCAGCCTTTCTGCAACTCCAAAATTTTGACAGTGCCCCCTGCATTACACAAGTTGAAGGGTAAGTGTCCAGTGAAGTTATCATGTTCTACAACAACATGCATAGGCCCAATAACAATCACGTTTTTCTAATTGTTTCTACTCACAGAAACACATGAATGTGAAAACAGACACACATTGATTGTCTTTCCTGTCACTGCTATTACATCATTCTTTAACTGCCTCTATATCACCGCCTTTCCCAACATACTAACAGCTCAGTCTATAGTATGGAGGATTGCGCTGCACATCAAACCAATGGATTTAATGTAATTCCTGCATCTTCTAGAAAATGCCAATTAGGTGTGGGAGTTTAATGGAGGAATGAAGGAAAGTATTGAAGTATGGGAGAACCTGATTGTTAGACCTGACATCATTGGCGTGAGTCTCCCTTCCATTTTTGATGGATTGCCTCCTTTGTTTTGACATATTTTTGCTTGTTGTATGTTTTGGGCCCTGTGCCACTGCTAATCAGTGCCACAGTGCAAGTGCTCCCTATGTTAAATTGATATACTGATTGGATTCCATTATTGGCTTATTTGATCTACTGTCAGCCCCTAGTTCAGTGCACCATGTGTGCCCAGGGCTTTTAGAGCAAATGCTGTTGGTGGGCTTGCAGCACTGGTAGTGCCACCCACAGAACCAGCTTGTAAAGTGTGTCTCAGGCCTGCCAATGCTAGGCCTGTGTGTAGTCTGTGACTACCATGTCGATTTGGCCAAGTGCACCCACTTGCCAGTCCCTAAACCTTCCCTTTGCTTCATATTAGACACCCCTATGGTAGGCCCAAGGGCAGGGTGCATTGCAAGTATAAGGTAGGACATGCTCTGATGTGTGTAGCATGTTCTAGTAGTGAATTACAGCCATTTTCGTTTTTCACTATTGAAGGCTACCTGTTCTCATAGACTAGAATAGCAGTGAAGAATGTTACACCCCTACATTCCTAACTGACTCAGGGAACATGGTAGAAATTCGGTTTAGTATGCCTGAACTCAGAATAATAAAATACATCTTTTAGTAAAGTTTATTTTAATATTCTGTGTTTGCAAATACCACTTTTAGAAATTAGGTATTTGCTTGCCTAACCATTTGAGCCCGCCTCTGCTGACTTGTGTGTTCCTTGTCTGGGTTTGTGTGTGACAGGGCTGGGGAAATTCCAGGAGACAGTCTGGGACAGCCCAGTGGTAAATAGGGATATTTACCTCCAGATGGGAGGGGGAGAGTGCACCTGGGACCCGAATAGGGCTGGGCCTTCCCTCCACAATGCTGGCTCCACCCCCTGTGGCTTGGCAGATGTCTCTGCCCTGCACAGTGAAAGGAGAAGGGGAATCCTGTCAACAGAGTGCTCCAGAGCTGCATCTTCCCTCCCCTGTGCTGGCTCCACCTCCTGTGGGGCGTCTGATGTTTCTGCCCTGCACAGTGAAAGGAAGAGAAGAGTCATGTAAATACAGTGCTCAGGAACTGGTTTGAACTAGGCAAAGGCCTCTCTGCCTACAGAGAACAAAGTATTTTGGGGTATAAATATTGGGACCCAGTCCCACAGATGTATGATCACTTCTGGAACAAGAAACCTTTCTGCCAAGAAGAAGAACCTAGGAAGCTGCAGGAGTTTGGACTGCCTCTTTGAAAATTCTCCTAAGGCTTTTTGGTCAGTTTAGCACTGGGTGCACTGCCTGTTTATGTGCACAAAAATAGAGGGTACAAAGTTTCTCAGGTGCAAAACGGCGAGTGGAAAGTCCTTCGAACCACTCAGATTGAGTAGCTAAACTACCAATATTTTGACTAACCGGGTTGCCGATGCACTCAAAATATAGTATACAGATTGTTATGTAACAATACAGCACATAGTATAAACCATACAGTGACAGAAGTGTTTTTAAGATAGAAACTCCAGTAGAAAAGTAAATCGTGGAGTCCTTTAATGAAGTATACAGCCAGCCGACACGTGTTTCATCGCGCTTGCGATTCCTCAGGGCTGAAATAAACAGATAAGTAACAATATAGCACATATCAATTCTGAATATGGTTACAACAAGACCTTGTAATGTGGTCTGTACATGTTTCTTCATGCTTCCACTGTAGTGAGTATACAACAGCTTACTTAATTGTATTTAAGTGCCATCCCAACACAATCATGTCGAAGGTGTTTGTGCCGTTATTATTACCGACGTGCTGGTGACCAGTGTGTTTATCATGACACCTAAGGAGACCTAGACGTCACTTAAACCAACGGAAGATATGTACACTACAGGTATAGAATAGCGGACAAAAGGTGTTCTATTTGTGCACGACTCTTTCATACTGCATGCCGTGTGAGGTGAAAAAAGTGTCCGAGAGCCGTGGCTCCGTGCACATTTCGACACCTACCTAGATGGCTGTTTCAAAGTCAGAAGGTCTGTGTGTTCCAAAGATTAAATCAAGAACAGAAGGGAAATTCTCATCACTATTGTATTTTGGTTACAATATCTGAGCAAGAAATAGACAACTGTAGTGAGGCTGTATTATTACAGAGAAAAAGAGAGAGGCTCACCGCGTAGCTGGTGATAATTCTGACCCAGCCGGGCCCTTGATCATTGGTGAGTATTCGAGCTTGAGATGACAGTGTGAGATTCTCAGTTCTGTAATCGAACCAAGAAAATATTTGTACCTCCAACTACACTTCGTGGGATGTTTGTCAAAGAAAATATATATATTTAAATACAACAATATAGCTGACACTGATTAGTTGGGACCTATGTTTGGGTTCCAAAGAGGGTTGAGTCAGAGGAACACAGTGGGAAAGTCCTCTCAAGTTAAATAAAGAAGTGCAAGCCATCCTATGGCAGTCTCTGACTCTCATGTGGAATGGCCGATCGCTGGCAAACCTCAGTATTATGGAGGCTCTGAATGTCATTGATTGACTCATTTAGTAGATTAGACAATGACTTGCCATGGATGGTACGTATAGGATGCAACGCACAGTTTGATAAACAACATTAAGACCAAATTTCCGGTCCACAAAGGCTTACCAATATTCCTAACACCTGGTTCAGTGAAGCCCGGAGATCACAGCGGTCTCTTTTCAGGTGGTTGAGAACGTAGGAAAAAGTATTCGTTCTGTAATAGACAAGTGCCCGTTAAGAGTACACCCATCCCAAAGTGAATGCGATAAATTGTTTATTCAAGACAAGTCCCTCTAAGGGCTTACCTCCTAAGATACTGCTATATGTTCATGTCGGGTACGACTTGAAAAAGTAGCGGATAACTCCAGGCTGAAATAAATTAAAGATTACGGTCAAGTTCTAGTCTAAATTAGCATTAACAGTTCCAGTTGTGGAAATGTTACCGGTTGTCTGTGCAGCATCACTACTCTTACCGTGCTTAACGCGGGAGCGGCGTGTAGCGCGACCTCTCTCCGGGCTGTGTTCCTGTATGGACACGTGACCTGGGTGCACGTTCGTTCTAAATACGTGAACGTGCAGCGTACTCTGCGAATGGACCCGCCTCGAAGTATTGGCTCCCTGGGTCCTAAGTCACACTTGGTGTTCGCATATATCAAACAAGCGAATGAATCGTGTGTAAACTTTTTCGGCTCACTCTGAATTATTGTATTTAAGTCAGGGATAAGGTTGCAAATTCAACGCGCAAAACGCAACAAGTAAAAATTCCACGCGAAGGAAACAAAGAAATTAATAGAATCGGCGAACCTCAGAAGTGACTGTGCTGTGAGCACCGTGACTAAGCATGCCAGGTCTCCTAGTGCAGGTCCCATTCATACGTGACTGAAATGCAGATTACAAGTAATTATGTTTCTACTTGCCGTAGTCGCAGTTAACTGTAACAATATTGTACATAGGTATATATATCCATCAATTATATGCTTCTAGTCAATTATGTCATGATCATGTTCATGGTTCAGGAGAGTTATCAAAACGTAAATAGTACATCATATATCTCATCACATTGATATTCTGTTGCGTCCCATGTTCTACTTGTGGATCCATACATTATTTCGACATAATGGATTTTTACATTGTTTGGCATATATGTGTACTCAATCTCCCAGAAAATATTGCATCTCCTGGTCATAATTGAGTCCCTGTTCCACCGACCTCAGACGCATAATCCAAGTCGCTTCCGTGCGTCTCAATTTAAGTTCGCGATTGCCCCCTCTGACCCCCAGAGGGACTGTATCAATGCCAAAAAATCTTACTACTTTACTTGTTCTATCATTTTGGCAGGATGCTACATGTAGGGCCACAGGATACTTGGGGTCACCATTGAGTATTGCCCTTATGTGTTCCATAATTCTGTCCTTAAGTTGTCTGATGGTGCTTCCCACATAAAACTTTCCACACTCACATTCTATAATGTATATCACAAACTTGGTTGTGCAATTTATATTGCCTTTGATATTGAATGAAACACCATCAGGACTATTAAATTGAGTGGTACCATGTTTAGCCCATTTACACATGCTGCAGAAGCCGCATTTGTAAAAGCCCTGGCTATGTTGTGTTATCCATGTAGTCTGTGTGGTGTCACGAGGTACAGTGGGACTTAATTTGGTCCTTAGAGTGTTGCCTCTTCTGAAAGAAATTTGTGGTCTTTCTGTAATATAGTGTGTCAAAGCCTTCTCTGATTTTAATAAACCCCAATGTTTGGTAAGGCTCTTTCGTAATGCATCATGTAGGGAATTGAAATCAGTGACCATTCTGATTGGTTCATTCTCTGCGATGGCGGTTTTGCATGTAGTGGTTAGAGTATTGGATCTTTTAATTTTTCTAACCCTTCTTTCTGCTTTCTGTATTGTCTCGGTGGAGTAGCCTCTTGTATGAAATCTTTCTTTCATGCTATTCAAACATCTCCCGAACTCTAAGTCCTCACTACAATTCCTTCTTGCTCTAAGGAATTCGCCATAAGGTATAGCGTTGATTTGATGTGAAGGATGCGAGCTCGACGCATGTAAGATTGCATTGCATGCCGAAGACTTCCTGAAAAGTCTACTATGGAGACAGTTAGATGTTATGTAAAATTCAATGTCTAGGAATTCAATTTTCGTTGTGCTCCAATTCATGGTGAATTAGATCTCCCATGTGTTGTCGTTCAGATGCCTAAAGAAGTCATTTAGAAGTTCTTGAGAGCCTGACCAAATCAAGATGCAGTCATCAATATAACGACCCCAAAATATTATCGAGTCAATATATTGCGCACCTTTCTTGCTCCATATTAGGTCGGCCTCTAGTGCACCCATAAATAGGTTAGCAAATGAGGGTGATATCTTGGAGCCCATGGCCACTCCCTTTTTCTGGCGGTACCACTTCTTATCAAACATGAAAAAGTTATTCTTCAGTATTAGTTCTAACATTGTAGAAAGCATGAGTGTATGTTGCCAGAGTGATGCGGCTCTATTGTGAAGGAATTTGTTTATAGCCTCCATACCCAGATCTATGTTAATGCTGGTGTACAGCGAGACCACATCTATTGTGACAAGCAGAGATCGTTCTTGCCACTGGATGTCTGCTAATGTACTTAGAATGTGTTTAGTGTCCTGTATGTAGGAAGGTAAGTTTCTGACAAGGGGACCCAGAAACAGATCTACGTATTCAGCCATTCTTTCTGTCGGTCCCCCTATGCCAGAAACGATTGGTCTCCCCGGTGGAAATGGGAGATTTTTGTGTACTTTGGGCAGAGTATATAGCCATGGATATGACGGTCTAAAGACTTTTCAGTACAAGTATTCCTCCTCGTTTATTAACCCAGATTGTCTCCAAGCTGTTAATTGTGAGTTGATCTCTATTGTAAGGGGACCCATGGGGTTGTACGTGAGGCGTTCATAGCACGTTTCATCTTGTAGTTGTCCTAAGATTTCTTGGTGGTAGTCAATGCTGTCCATTATCACTACGTTGCCACCTTTGTCCGCCTCCCTGATAGTGATAGTTTTGTTGTTCATCAGTGCAGTGAGTGCTCGTCTTTCCCCATTTGTGAGATTGTCTTTATATTTGAACATTCTGTCCTTTCGTTGACAATTCAGGTTGTCTAAATCCTCTACCACCCGCTTGTGGAAATTATCTATGGCATTGCCACCAGGTAGTGTGGGAATCCATTTGGATTTCGATTTTAGCCCACTGACAATACTATAGTCGGATTCTATGTCCAGTTCTTCCAGTAATCATTCCATGTCTAAAGGAGAATCCTCCGTATCAGTTAATGACAAGAGAAGGTGAGTTGTATGCACATCTTTTATTGTCAGGGAACCAGTGGTAGTTTGTACAGGCATCTTTTTAGTCCCTCTGTCCCTTTTCTCCAACCCAGAAAAATGTTTCTTTAATTTCAAATTCCTTACAAATTTAAAGAGATCAATCTTTAGTTTGCAGATATCCCCAGTAGCATGGGGATTAAAATTCAAACCCTTACTTAAAAGGGAGATCATGTCTGGAGTGAGATGTAATTGTGAGAGATTAATAACCTGTACCTCCCTGGTGTCTGTATCCCTTAGTTCTTGTTGGTTCCCGATCCCAGCTTTCTTCTGTAGTCTTCTGAACTTGTTTCCCCTGCCCCTCCTGGTCTTTGATCTGATTGGTTTCTTGGCGGAACATATCTGTTGCCCTTTCTGATACGTAAAACCTCTCGAAAAAAAGCTGAACTACTTTGTTCCGTTCTGTCCAGATTATCTGAATCTCCCCCATTAGTACTAACGGAATTCAATGAGGTGTTACTTGATGACATGGAGGCAGGTTCTGCACTCGCTTTGTTCTTGTTGCCAGGTTTAGAACTACCTGGGATCAGGGAATCGTATTTCTTATCAAAGGTAAAAATTCTACCTTGGGTGTAATCTAATTCGTCCCTTCTCAATTGTCTAGCTTTCCTGTTTTTTATATCTGATTGATGCTTTAACAAAATATTATCTAAAATAGTATACTTTTTGACAGTTGGTTCAGGCAAATTTAGGTCCTTGATCTCCTGTTCAAGGACTGCAATGTCAGATTGTAGTTTCGTAACCTTACGTTCTGCACTAACAATTAGTATCTCCATCAAGGTGATTGAGTTGTTAGTGAGAGAATCTTCCCATTTTGTCATTAGGTCTGCATCCAGGTCGTCATAAGTGGGAAAGATCTGGCCTCTTAGACCCCTTGGAATGCGTTTCAATCTAAGATACTGCTTCAGAGTGACTCCATCCCACCATTTAGAATTTTCCAATTTTTTCAACCTCTCTAGTTTGAGGAATTTGTCTTTCAAACCCTCTATGTGAGGGGGATTAGTGCTAGTGGAAGCTGATTGGGTGGACATACCTTTGGCTAGGTTTTCAAAAAGCTCTTCTGCCACCTTTGTGCGATCCATTTTGGGATCAAGCTGATTCCTAGACCTAGGGGTATTCTAGGTAATAGGGGAAAGGAAAACAAGTTCAGAAGTGCGTGGCGGCTACCTCAACTGACAAACTAATGAAAATTCTCCTAAGGCTTTTTGGTCAGTTTAGCACTGGGTGCACTGCCTGTTTATGCGCACAAAAATAGAGGGTACAAAGTTTCTCAGGTGCAAAACGGCGAGTGGAAAGTCCTTCGAACCACTCAGATTGAGTAGCTAAACTACCAATATTTTGACTAACCGGGTTGCCGATGCACTCAAAATATAGTATACAGATTGTTATGTAACAATACAGCACATAGTATAAACCATACAGTGACAGAAGTGTTTTTAAGATAGAAACTCCAGTAGAAAAGTAAATCGTGGAGTCCTTTAATGAAGTATACAGCCAGCCGACACGTGTTTCATCGCGCTTGCGATTCCTCAGGGCTGAAATAAACAGATAAGTAACAATATAGCACATATCAATTCTGAATATGGTTACAACAAGACCTTGTAATGTGGTCTGTACATGTTTCTTCATGCTTCCACTGTAGTGAGTATACAACAGCTCACTTAATTGTATTTAAGTGCCATCCCAACACAATCATGTTCGAAGGTGTTTGTGCCGTTATTATTACCGACGTGCTGGTGACCAGTGTGTTTATCATGACACCTAAGGAGACCTAGACGTCACTTAAACCAACGGAAGATATGTACACTACAGGTATAGAATAGCGGTCAAAAGGTGTTCTATTTGTGCACGACTCTTTCATACTGCATGCCGTGTGAGGTGAAAAAAGTGTCCGAGAGCCGTGGCTCCGTGCACATTTCGACACCTACCTAGATGGCTGTTTCAAAGTCAGAAGGTCTGTGTGTTCCAAAGATTAAATCAAGAACAGAAGGGAAATTCTCATCACTATTGTATTTTGGTTACAATATCTGAGCAAGAAATAGACAACTGTAGTGAGGCTGTATTATTACAGAGAAAAAGAGAGAGGCTCACCGCGTAGCTGGTGATAATTCCGACCCAGCCGGGCCCTTGATCATTGGTGAGTATTCGAGCTTGAGATGACAGTGTGAGATTCTCAGTTCTGTAATCGAACCAAGAAAATATTTGTACCACCAACTACACTTCGTGGGACGTTTGTCAAAGAAAATATATATATTTAAATACAACAATATAGCTGACACTGATTAGTTGGGACCTATGTTTGGGTTCCAAAGAGGGTTGAGTCAGAGGAACACAGTGGGAAAGTCCTCTCAAGTTAAATAAAGAAGTGCAAGCCAACCTATGGCAGTCTCTGACTCTCACGTGGAGTGGCCGATCGCTGGCAAACCTCAGTATTATGGAGGCTCTGAATGTCATTGATTGACTCATTTAGTAGATTAGACAATGACTTGCCATGGATGGTACGTATAGGATGCAACGCACAGTTTGATAAACAACATTAAGACCAAATTTCCGGTCCACAAAGGCTTACCAATATTCCTAACACCTGGTTCAGTGAAGCCCGGAGATCACAGCGGTCTCTTTTCAGGTGGTTGAGAACGTAGGAAAAAGTATTCGTTCTGTAATAGACAAGTGCCCGTTAAGAGTACACCCATCCCAAAGTGAATGCGATAAATTGTTTATTCAAGACAAGTCCCTCTAAGGGCTTACCTCCTAAGATACTGCTATATGTTCATGTCGGGTACGACTTGAAAAAGTAGCGGATAACTCCAGGCTGAAATAAATTAAAGATTACGGTCAAGTTCTAGTCTAAATTAGCATTAACAGTTTCAGTTGTGGAAATGTTACCGGTTGTCTGTGCAGCATCACTACTCTTACCGTGCTTAACGCGGGAGCGGCGTGTAGCGCAACCTCTCTCCGGGCTGTGTTCCTGTATGGACATGTGACCTGGGTGCACGTTCGTTCTAAATACGTGAACGTGCAGCGTACTCTGCGAATGGACCCGCCTCGAAGTATTGGCTCCCTGGGTCCTAAGTCACACTTGGTGTTCGCATATATCAAACAAGCGAATGAATCGTGTGTAAACTTTTTCGGCTCACTCTGAATTATTGTATTTAAGTCAGGGATAAGGTTGCAAATTCAACCTTGGACTGGCCCTTTGCCAGTGTGCTGTTTGCTGGGTTGGCCTGCAGTGGTTACTTTATTGCCAAGGGAAAGGAGAAGGAACTTTGTAAGGACTTTCATCTACAGAATATTCCCCAAGGGCTTGAACTGAGCTTGCCTCTTGCTGAAGTCTCAGGGCCAAAAGACTTCACCTCCAGCTCCCTCCTGAATTTCCTTGCTGTCCCATACTCTGCGCAAGCATTGAGGAATGACGCAACCGTTCCCCAGGGTCATGGAACCAACGCATCTCCCCTTCTGCGAGCCTTTTGTTTACTTTGCGTGCCGCATCCAAGAACTTTGTTGAGAACTTTGTCGCATTTACCAACAACTTGAACTAAGAGACTTTTTTCATCCTTTAACCCCTTAGCTGCGGCGGCTATTCCGCCGCAGTGCTAAAGGGGAAGGGGGGCCGCGTGGCGCTCCTGTACTCGTGACGGAGCCTCGGGTGGGCTGTGATTGTGACAGAACGGTTCCGTCACGGCCCCGCCTGCCTAATAGAACGCTGAGCGCAGGCGCGGAATTCGCGCCGCGCACGCGCGGCGAGCGGGCCGTGATGGAACAGTTCCGTCACCAGCACAGCCCACCCGAGGCTCGTGACGGAACGGTTCCGTCACGAGCACGCAACGGGTTAAGTAACCTTTAGTATAGTATTGTGGATTTTTGTCGTTTGTGGTCTTGTGTTTAAGTCTATATAAAGAATACTGATTTTTATAAAAACCTGTGTTGTGTCCTTCTGTAGTACTATCACTGTATTACTGTGTATATTCACACATGCTTAACACACTGCCTCTGAGATAAACCCGTCTGCTCGTGCCAAGCTACCAAGGGGGTGAGCAGGGGTTATTAAGGAGTGTAAACCCCTGATCCTGAATTAGAAGTAAGGGTCCCTATTTGGACAAAGCTGATAACCATTGCCAACTAGAGGCCCCCAGATCTAACATTGGTGGTCAGCGGTGAGGATTTGGACTTTGGATTTGTGTTTCATATACAGTAATTGGTGTACACTACTAGTGAGTGCAGACCAAACGCGACCACATACTTTTTTTGATAGAATCCTTTTTCCTTGGAACTGTTATTTTTTTACTAAAGACTCCCAATTATTACTACCATGAGTAAACCAGCATCTGTTGCATCTATGGATCTTGATTTTGAGGAAGAGAGGTTGGAAACCTACACTGTGAAACAGCTCAAGTATCTCTGCAGGAAATTGAAAGTTGCTACACCAGGCATTTCTAAAAAGGAAGACTACCAAAAGGCGCTGAGGGCCGGGTAGAAGCCAGAAATGTCCCTGATCTTGTTGTGGAGCCTGTTGGGGATGCACATGGGCAAAATGATGGGCTAGAATTTCCAGCCAGGGGAGGGGTGCCGTCCCCACCTGGCAGCAGCATCTCTTCCAAAGACCTGTCCCCCAGACAACTGGAAGACAGGGAGAGAAATAAAGCACTGAAGCTGGAGTTGGCTAAGCTTAAGATGGAGGGTCAGAGAGAAGCAGAGAATTACAGGTTGTCTTTGGAAAGAGAGAGAATGAGAATGATGCATGAGAGAATGTTGAGGGAGTTAGAGATCAAGGCCAAGGACTTAGAGATCAATTCCTCTGGTGGCAACGCACCATCTGTGCCTTCAGAAGGCAGTGTACATATTCCCAAGGATGTCATCAAAGATTTTCACAAAGATGAAGATATTGGTCAGTGGTTTGCAGCCTATGAGATAGCAATGTTGGCCCACCGGGTCCCTGAGAAGGATTGGGGAGCGGTGTTGTGGGGCCGCTTTGTCACTGAAGGTAGGGACACTTTGTTAGACCTGCCCAAAGAGCATAGGATGTCTTATAACCACATGAAGGAAGCACTGATGACAAGGTATGGGTTAACTCCAGAGCTCTATAGACAGAGGTTCAGGAATTGTAAGAAACTGGAGGGAACCACTTGGGTAGAATATGTGTCTTTCTTTTGCAGAGCCATGGATGGTGGGGTGAGGGGTAGCAATGTTGATAATTTTTCAGCTCTCTATGATTTGATTGCCAGGGAGCACTTATCTGCTAATTGTTTCCCAGAGCTACGCCAGCACCTTGTTGATAGCAAGTTGACTAATCCTAGAAAGCTTGCTGAGGAGGCAGAAGGCTGGGTCAGTACCAGGGTCCACAAGGGTCTTGTGGGAGACTCCGCCAAACGTGGGCAGGGTCCCCAGCAGAAGAGTGGGGGGACAAGGGTAAACAGAGGGAGTTCCAAAAAGGTCTCCAAAGTAATTCCCAAGGGAACCAGGGTAAGGGTTCACAGCCTCCCCCTGAAAAGAAGTCAGGACCCCAACAGGTAAACCTGTTCATAGGGGGCCTGTTACCTGCTTTCAGTGTAAGCAGGTGGGACACCGTTGGTATGATCCCCAGTGTCCTCAGAAAGGACAGTATGTGCCACCCCGTGCACCACCCTGTCAGATGGCCAGTGTAGCCCTGGGTGGGGAGGAGATGGGTGTCCAAGGTGGGTGGGGTCCCGCAGAAATGTCCCTTGTCTCATTAGGAGATTTTGAGATGGTCCTTAAAACTCAGCTGCCTGATAACACTAAAAAATACAGGCAGTGGATGACCATCAATGGCCCTAGAGTGGAGGCTCTCGGAGACACAGGAGCAAGTGTGACAGCTGTCAAGTGTCACTTGGTCTCTGAGGAGCAGGTAGTCCCTCATGCATTCTTCCCAGTTGTTGCCGCTGACAACACAGAGAGCCATTGCAAGGTGGCTCAAGTTCCCTTTGAGTGGGGGGGGGTCTCTGGTACTCTTCACGTAGCTGTGAGGCCGTTCATGCCTGTTGATTGTCTGTTAGGCAATGATTTAGAAAGCTCCCCTTGGGCTAAGGTGGAGAGGAAGTCACATTTGGAGATGTTGGGTCTGCCTGAGTGGGCATGTGTGACCACTCGGTCTATGGCAGCTAAGGGTGTTCAAGAGACCCTGGAGCCTGAAAGTATGGCCCAGGGATCTGCCTTAAAGAGAAGAGGTCAAGGGCGTGGGAAACCAGCCCCTATTGTTCCCACGGTCCAGGAGGAGGCAGACCTTGAGGGGGATGCCCTGGAACCCACTGGTGAGCAAGTTTCTGAACTGGAGAACCTACCTGAGCTGACCCATTGGCAGCAAGAAGGGAGTCCCTCCAGGGAGGAATTTTGTGCAGAGCAAAAGAAGTGCCCTTCTCTTGTGGGTTTGAGGCAACAGGCCACAATCCAGTCAGCAGGTGATCAGTCTGGATCACATTGGATCTACTGGGAGAATGGTCTCCTGTATAGCGAGCCTAAGGTTGCTGAGCCTGGGTCAGCCCGTGTGCTGGTGGTACCCCAGCGCGTCAGAGCCTTCCTACTGGGTTTGGCTCATGATGTTCCATTAGCTGGTCATCTGGGGCAGAACAAGACCTTTGAAAGGCTTGTCTCCCACTTTTATTTGTCCCAGATGAAAAAGTGTTCAGATACTCATTGTGGGACTTGTTAAACTTGCCAGGCAAGTGGGAAAAGTGGAAGTAGGCACAAGGCCCCTCTCCAACCTTTTCCCGTAGCTAGTACCCCCTTTGAACGGGTGGGCATTGACATTGTGGGGCCACTGGACCCCAAGACAGCCATGGGCAACAGGTTTATCCTGGTCTTGATGACCCATGCTACCCGGTACCCGGAAGCCATTCCACTCAGGAAAGTGACGGCCCCCGTGGTAGGACGTGCACTGATGGGGATTTTCTCCCGTGTGGGGTTCCCCAGAGAGGTTGTGTCTGACAGAGGTACAAACGTCCTTTCCAATTATATGAAGTCGCTGTGGAAGGAGTGTGGTGTTACCTACAAGTTCACCACTCCTTATCATCCACAAGGTAATGGGCTGGTTGAAAGATTGAACCGGACCCTTAAGGGCATGATCATGGGTCTTGAAGAACCAATGAGGCGTAAGTGGGACGTCCTCATGCCATGCCTACTGTTTGCCTACTGAGAGGTGCCGCAGAAGTCTCTAGGGTTCAGCCCCTTTGAGCTTTTGTATGGTCACCCGGTAAGAGGACCTTTGAGTTTGGAAAAGGAAGGCTGGGAGAAATCTCCCAGGAAACCTCCCCAGGATGTATATAGCTACATGCTGGCCTTCAGAAACCAAACCAGGCGTTTCAGGGATCTCGCTCAGGCGAATCTGGAAGGCAGCCAGGAAGAGATGAAGCGGTGGTACGATCAGAATGCCACTCTGATTGAGCTTCAGCCTGGACAGAAAGTTGGGGTCATGGCCCCTGTGGAGCCTTGTGCGCTCCAAGACAGGTGGACTGGTCCATATTAGGTGGTGGAGCGCAAGAGTGATGTCAACTATCTGGTGAACTTGCGGTCTCCAAGGAACCCTTTGAGGGTCCTTCATGTTAACCGCCTGAAGCCCCACTTAGAAAGGTCCGAAGTGGGCATGCTCCTAGCAACAGATGATGGAATGGAGGAGGAGACTGAGCCTCTTCCTGACCTCCTGTCTACAACAGAGCAAGATGGGTCAGTGGATGGTGTCAGCCTCTATGCCACACTGACCCCTAATCAGCAGCAAGATTGTCGCCAACTGTTGGGGCAATTCTCTGATCTATTTTCCTTGGTTCCTGGTGTCACAGATTGGTGCGTCCATGATGTGGACACTGGTGACAGTCCTCCTTTGAAGCACAAGGCTTACAGAGTGACTGACAAGGTTAGGGCTT
This sequence comes from Lissotriton helveticus, assembly GCF_964261635.1. Taxonomy (NCBI): domain Eukaryota; kingdom Metazoa; phylum Chordata; class Amphibia; order Caudata; family Salamandridae; genus Lissotriton; species Lissotriton helveticus. Next base: position 1,722,290,637 of record NC_136063.1, read on the forward strand.
ACATTAAAGAGGAAATCTCCAAGATGTTTGCTTTAGGTGTCATTGAGTCCTCCAACAATCCTTGGGCCAGCCCAGTGGTCTTGGTCCCAAAGGCTGCCTTGCCGGGTGCCACACCTGAACTCCGGTTCTGTGTGGACAACAGAGGGCTCAATTCAGTCACCAGGACTGACGCACACCCCATCCCCAGAGCTGATGAACTCATTGATCGGCTAGGAGCTGCACGGTACCTCAGCACGTTTGATTTGATGTCTGGGTACTGGCAGATCACCTTGACCGATGGGGCTAAGGAGAGGTCAGCATTCTCCACACCAGATGGGCACTACCAATTTCGGATTATGTCCTTTGGGATGAAGAATGCCCCTGCCACCTTTCAGAGGTTGGTTATCCAGGTATTGGCTGGACTGCAGGATTTCAGTGCTGCCTACCTGGATGACATTGCAGTATTCAGCGCTAGTTGGGAGGAACACTTGCAGCACCTCTGGGAAGTGTTGATGGCACTGCGCAAGGCAGGCCTCACGATCAAGGCAAGTAAGTGTCAGATTGGGCAGGGCTCTGTTGTGTACTTGGGTCACCAGGTAGGAAGCGGCCAGGTGGCGCCCTTACAACCCAAGATTGATACCATCCTGGCATGGGAACCCCCAAAGACTCAGACACAGGTGAGCGCCTTTTTAGGACTCACAGGGTACTACGGAGGTTTGTCAAAGGGTATGGCAACATTGTTGCACCTTTGACTGAGCTGACTTCCAGGAAGCAGCCCAAGAAAGTGAACTGGACTGACACATGTCAGAAAGCTTTTGATGCCCTGAAGACTGCCATGTGCACAGCACCCGTGCTTCAGGCACCCAACTTCTCAAAAGGATTCAATGTACAGACAGACGCTTCAGAGCATGGTGTGGGGGCTGTTCTATCACAGATTATTGAAGAGGGCTTTCACCAACCTGTAGCCTTCATCAGTATGAGGTTACTTCCATGGGAACAGAGGTGGAGTGCAATAGAGCGTGAGGCATTTGCTGTGGTTTGGGCGCTGAAGAAGTTGAGACCATACTTGTTTGGGACTCACTTCCGGGTTCAGACCGACCACAGGCCCCTCAGATGGCTGATGCAGATGAGGGGTGAGAACCCAAAGTTGTTGAGGTGGTCCATCTCCCTACAGGGTATGGACTTTACGGTGGAACACCGCCCTGGTACAGAACACGCCAACGCTGATGGTCTGTCCAGATTTTTCTGCCTTGGTGAAGAGAACTCCCAAGGGGAAGGGTAGTTCTCCCCACATTTCAGCTGGAGGGGACTCGTGTTAGACCTGACATCATTGGCGTGAGTCTTCCTTCCATTTTTGACGGATTGCCTCCTCTGTTCTGACCTATTTATGCTGGTTGTATGTTTTGGGCCCTGTGCCACTGCTAATCAGTGCCACAGTGCAAGTGCTCCCTATGTTAAATTGATATACTGATTGGATTCCATGATTGGCTTATTTGATCTACTGTTTGCTGGGTTGGCCTGCAGTGGTTACTTCATTGCCATGGGAAAAGAGAAGGACCTTTCTAAGGACTTTCATCTACAGAATATTCTCCAAGGGCTTGAACTGTGCTTGCCTCCTGCTGAAGTCTCAGGGCCAAAAGACTTCACCTCCAGCTCCCTGCTGAATTTCCTTGCTGGGAATTCTGACTCCAGTCACTTGCGTGCCGCTGGGAGCTGGAAGCGCGACCCATTGAGAAGAAGCGTGTTGCCGCCGCAGCTGAAATCTGCTGTCTGCTGTCGCATCGCCGGTGAAGCGTGACGCATCGAGAGAGCTGTCCTCGCATCACCGGAGAAGCTCATCGCAGGGCCTGTCGCGGCTCCAAAGTACAGAGTCGCGCAAGGCTGTCAGGGCGTCATCGCATCGTCATCACATCGCCGCATCAAGGGCACCATCTTCTCGCATCGCAACTGGATCACCGCATCGGCATCGCATCGCATCAAGGCGCCATCTTGCGCACTGCAACAGGCTACGCATCACCTCCGCACAGGTAAGGCTCACGACGAGTCCCCTACTCTGCGCAAGGAAGGACGCAACCGTTCCACCGGGTCACGGAACCGACGCATCTCCCCTTGTGCGAGCCTTTTGTTTACTTTGCGTGCCGCATCCACGAACTTTGTTGAGAACTTTGTCGCATTCACCAACAACTTGAACTAAGATACTTTTATCATCCTTTAAGTAACCTTTAGTATAGCATTGTGGATTTTTGTCGTTTGTGGTCTTGTGTTTACGTCTATATAAAGAATACCTATTTTTATAAAACCTGTGTTGTGTCCATCTGTAGTGCTATCACTGTATTACTGTGTATATTCACAAATGCTTAACACACTGCCTCTGAGATAAGCCTGTCTGCTCATGCCAAGCTATCAAGGGGGTGAGCAGGGGTTATTAAGGAGTGTAATCCCCTTATCCTGACTTAGAAGTAAGGGTCCTTATTTGGACAAAGGTGATAACCATTGCCAACTAGAGACCCCCAGAGCGGGCACACACGGCAGACAAAACCTCTCCCACTGTAGGGTGGAGCCTCAGGCCATTCAGATCGACCAAAACACTTCCAGTTGTAGCAGTGGGCCGATTTAATCTGCCTGTAGAACAGAATGGTTAACATCCAAGGTTATTGACTCACAGGAAACCCCACTAAATGAGATCTTAGAAGAAATTCAGGTTATTTGTATAAACACAAATACCATCTGCTCGGATATTAAACATATTCAACAAGACATTGCCTCACTTTCTATGAAGGTAGCAGACAACGAGATCAAAATGTGTGATACTACTAAAGCCATTGCAACTATAACTCTGCTGGTAAATCAGATTGCTCCCATCCATACAACTTTATTTGACTTGGAGAATAGAAACTGCCAATACATCTTACAAATCTTTAATGTCCCAGAGAAAATTGAAGGCCAAAGCTGTCATCTCTTCATTGAATCTATATTGCCTAGACTGCTTAATCTTACATTTTCAGAAGGATTCGAAATCTACGAAGCCCATTGTATTCCCTCCCATCGTAGGCCTCATCAAACAAAACCCAAACAAATTATCTTTAAAGTTCTTCAACAGCATCTTCTTCTTAGCAGAAAGGCTGCAAGAGAAATTCAAACTCTTTTATTGAGGGTAATAACGTTTTTCTTCATCAAGATATTGCAAAAGAGACAGTGAAAACTCATTAACAATTCTTGGATCTACGGCCAAGACTAAGAGATGCTGGATCGAAATATGGCATTTTTTTATACTTCTACAATGCATATATGGAAAAATTATGTCTGTAAGTCCTTCTCCTACCCTTCAGACTTCATACATTTCTTAGACCAACATGATCCTATTTTTATGGAATCACAATCTTCAGAATTTGTTGGCCTAATTTTATTCCCCCCCTATTATTGGCGTTATGCTGATAACATAGCAGGTACACTCTATTTTTCCAGATGCTATGAGGTCTTGGTTGGTGACCTCCATTATTGTTGTCTGTAATGTTTGCCTTAATTTATATGGGCTACTTCCTTTCCACTCTCCTTTACTTATCTCTTGTTTCTTATCTCTCTGTAACTTTCTATGGCTCATCAACAAAAATGAATTGTTGTTCCCTGAACGTTAAGGATTTACAACATCCAGTCAAAAGTGACGTTTTTGAATATTTAAAAAAAAGTTCATTCTGATGCTTGCTCTTTACAGGAAACACATGTTGATAATATAATTTTCTAATCCATGTCTAAGGGATGGGTGGGAGGTATAGTGTTGTCTCCTGCCACAGAACGCAGCAATGGAGTAGCTCTTTTCTTCACACGTAAATCTCATAGACAACTATTAACTAATCATCATGAGTCTGAAGGTAGAATTGTTTAAGTGCAAGTAAACATGTTAAAACACATTCTAAATGTTGTTAACATTTATGCCCCCACATTAGATGACCCTTCTTTTCTGAAATAGTTGAATGAGAAAATAGTTCCCTATTGTCATAGGGGGTGATTTTAAATTTCTATGTGACCCGTTATTGGATCTCTCCTCTACATTCAAATTCCAGCCTACTAATTGTTATCACATTTTTTAAATCATTTTTCTCTGCCACTAAACTGATTGATTTTTGGGGACTGGCACATCTTACAGACAAAGAATGACCTTATTATCTAATGCACATTCTACTTTCTCTAGGATTGACTACCCCCGTTCTCTCATCACTTATGCGACATGATTACCAATTCCAACATTCAACCTATTGCAGTTTCTGACCATGCTTTAATCTCTGTCTCTCGGACCGTTTCAAAGTCCTGTCCTACCAAACGCAGAAGAAGAATGAATTCTGATATAGTTCTTAATCCACTTAATTTAAAAAAAATTGCTGCTATCATAAATGACTAGAGTCTCAACAATAATTCGGAAGACCATTAAAAAATGATCCATTGGGATGCATTTAAATCATTTATTTGAGGAGCTACTATGTATGTTAAGGTTCATGAAAATAAAAGCTCCTAAGCTCATCTCTCCATACTTGAGAGAACCAGATAGCTGATATTGAAAGACTTTTCATCAATGCAAGGGAAAAGAAATACAAATCTCAACTTCCAAATCTTAGGTATGAATATAATAATTTGTTGAGTGAAAGAGCACGGTTACTTATATGAAAAGAAAAATCAAACTTTCACTTGAACTCAAATACATCTTTTCGACTTTTAGCCAACTACTTACGTATTAAATATGACATCATTCAAATCCAGAAAGCTAGTGGAATGCTGTTCCTCTTGCAGTGGTGCCTAGTTAATTAGAATCAGGGGACCAACCACCATCACAAGTGGTGGCAGAGGAGCCAAAGGAGAGAGAGGTATTTTGATAGAATCACGCTTATGCGGAACTAGGGTCCTCACACACCCAGCACGCTAGGTGTCATGCTTCATCATTTGAACCTGCTCCTCATTGGGTCAGCTCTGCAATACCCAACAGGCACCCGTGAAGGGGCTCTTTGTCGGAGGTCTTTTGTTCCTAAGCCGTATGATGAAGTGGGGGGTGTGGCCCATACAAGTGTAGGTACAGTGAGGTGCAGTGAGAGCGTTAAAAAAGGTTAGATAATCCAAATAACACTTTTATTCTGGCTGGTTAGCCACCTTAATAAAAGCATGAAGAGTGGCAGCTTCCCCGACGTGAAGGTTCAGTTAAAGCTCTGCTCATCTCGTGGGGTCAACTTGTTTCTTGCCTATTGCTTAATAAAATCTGTGGCAATTCTTCGGGACCTAATACGTGAACATGCAATCTACACTTAGTGGTGTGGCTATTAGCTAACTACCACAGGTAAATGCAACTTCGTATTTCTTCAGTAGAGGGGTTCAGTGACCTAAAGGAAAGGATACGAAGGTATGTGTGAGCATCCCTGTTAATAGTTGTGAACATACATGTAGTAGTTACATATGGTTTACATCCACACTAATACCAATCTCTTCTCCATGCGTTTAAGAGGGTGAGTTAAATGGCGAACCAGGAACATTAAAAAACTAACAAAGTGTACGTGAAAAAGAGGGGGCAAGGTATATAGCCCCTAGTGCCTGTTGAAAATTATTAAATATATAGTTAGACATTATCCAGGTATATAAAGGAAGACTAGCCTGTCCCTAGGAAAGGCAGTGGTAGTGTCAAATTGTCTTTAAAAATAGTCGCTAGAACCAGCAGGCAGGCAACAAGGGTGATAAGTGCAAAGCTGTTACTCTCAGCATGGTATAACACATTGGGGGACGTGCGTTGTCTATCGTGTCGATGCTCACCTCCCACTTGCAGGAATGTCGTCTCTACCGGAGCGGCGAATCAATGAGACACCTAGGAGTGTGGTGTCCCGTAAGGTAAAATAAAATGCAAGATAGTGGACAGGTCACGGGTTAATGAGGCAGAGCTGATCTTGAAAGACTTATCATCAATTCAAGGGAAAAGAAATACAAATCTCAACTTCCAAATCTCAGGTATAAATATAAAATTTAGTTGAGTGAAAGAGCACAGTTACTTATATGAAAAGAAAAATCAAACTTTCACTTGAACTCAAATAAATCTGTTTGACTTTTGCCAACTACTTACGTATTAAATATGATATAACTCAAATACCAGCCATTAAGATGCAAGATGGTAGGTACCTTGCTTCTTACTACAGTACAGATATAAAATTTGTATCTCTTTATACCTCTTCATATTATAAGCCTACAGTTTTCCGAAATAAGCTTATTAATAAATTCCTTAGTGACTGACAGTTACCTCTAATTTCTGATGCAGATAGGCACATTTTTGAAAACTCTGTTGCTATTTACAAAATTAACATGGCAATCAAATTGCTAAACTCCAATTAGTCAACTGGTTCAGATGGTAACCCTGCTGAATGCTATAAATGCTTTCAATCCCAGCTTTCCCCTATCCTACTTTCACTATTCACTGAGATGGGTTGATCTTTTAATGAAGTCACAATCATTGCCCATTCCAAATCCAGATAAAGACCCTACTTTAGTTCCCAATTATCATCCAATATACCTCATTACCGATGTTTACAAAATGTATGCCAAAATCTTAGCTAAAATACTAACACCTTTACTTACATCATTTATACATCCAAATCAAGCAGGATTTATGAAAAGTAGATGGGCAGCAAATAACACTCATCCATTGTGCCACTCCCTTTCTTCTGCTAATGACTTCAAATACACAGTGGGTGTGTTAGCCTTAGATACGGAGACAGAATTTGATAGAGTAAATTCATTATTTTTGTCCAAAACTCTAGAGACCTTTCATTTTGGACCTACATTCTTGAAAATGGTCGAAGTATTATACAGAGCCCCCTGCTGCTATTCATATCAATGGAACCATCTCTACTCCATTCAATTTATATAGAGGTAAGCACCAAGGATGCCCTCTATCCCCCCTTTTATTTCTGAATGCCATTTAACCTCTCAAATGCTCTATCTGGCTCATCCAGCAATATACTGGATTTGTCCTAACAAATACTATGTTAAAAACATGTGCATATGCTGATCCTATTACTTCCCTACCTAATTTTCTTGATATTATTCAACGGAATGCAAATATCTCTGGCTATTCTTTATATATCAATAACACTGTTTTTTCCATTAATAATTTTATGCAGTTCTTTAATGGTGGCATGTACCAATATCTTGTGGTCACCAGAAACACTAAAATATTCTTGATATTACTTTTACCAACTCCATCAAAAGTACAACTGAAATCTATGGCTCTAAAATGTTAACTACCACAACAGATAAATGGTCAATCCTTCATTTAAATTGGTGTGGATGATCCAGCGCTCTCACCAAAATTTTGCATAAATGACTCTATCTACTACCACCAAACTTACACTTCAACACTAGGCCCATATCAACAACAGAGCGACTAAATCATGAGGCGATAAGATCTAAATATGTTGTTCAAACTATCTACAATAATCAAGACCAGCTTGTCATTAAAAAAGTTTATTTAAACATAACTAGAAAAACTCAGGTTTTGGAATTTTATTAAACAGGCATTAGAAAAAGTCATAAAGAGAGGTTTATTCAGAATTAATAAAAAGAGTATAAATCAAGAATTATTATTCATTAGCAGAAAAAAGTAAAATTAAGCATTTCCAAATCCTAACTATCTCTCTGTTTCTACCCTCATCACCTAGAAATAAAGTAATTAATAAAAACTCCTTTCCTCACGTGTGTAGTCCATCAGCATAACACGTCCCTCAGGAATCTCGAGCGTAAGCCAAATGACTGCTCTCTGAGCTGATTCTTATACCCTAAAACTATGCTGAGCTAACTATTTTTCACATTCCAGCAGACGAATTCTAGCTCTTCATTGGCTGAGCCACCTCGTGCCACCATAAATTGTGACACCTCCTTTGCACATGCCCGGGCAAATTCACTAGTTCATTGTTCATGCAGAAGTCTTGGCAGCATTTCCTCAGGCTGCTACATTTTGTATCGAAAGGAGTTCAAGCAATGCAAATCTATCACGTCTCTTCCTTCCAACCTTGAGCCTGTCCGTTCTGGGCTCCCGTGGCACGTTAGCAAATTTCTCCACAGAGTCATCTTTTAGCAGTTCTTTCCAAAACCTTTCAAAATAAAATCTCAGAGGCTTTTTCCATCCTTTTCAGAATTATTTTCTCTTGTGCCATTTTCAACAACAGGCCTCTTTTCAGAAAGCGTCATTTTTCTGCGCCACGTCTCTTGCGTCACTTTTTAAAAGTGCACTACTTTTCTGCAGCCATCTCTAAGCTTCATTTGTAAAACTATTATATAAACAAGCACAAAAGAGTAATTAATGAAAGAAATACAATTTGTTCTATTGCCACCCATCATTGCTAATGATTAACCCATTAATCTAAATTACCTATCAGAAGCACAAATAAAGTAGCAATTTATATCTACCATTCTTCATTTAATCCAGCAGGGTTCTTTATGCACCTATAGAGAATAGAGTGACACTACATAGACAGGGAAGCAAAATAAGCACATGCCATTATTTAAAAACAGCTGCTATTAGTCATGACATAACAATAGACAAGATTAATTTATTATTTTCCACATACATGAGAATGCAACATAATGCACATTTATGAGCACACATGTTAGTTTCCCGCGTTTTCTGTGAAAATGTAACTTTAAACTAGGTTAAATTAATACACACACAGCACAAATTGTTAGCATAATTAATTAATTTATGGAAGTGTGACTTCACGAGTTGAAATGAAAAACATTTCTGAATCTCGCTCCATCAACTCCCCCATCTGGTGATTTTAAAATCACCAAACCACACCAAAAATGTTAGCAAAAATTTTATCTAAGCTGAACATGATTCAATTTCGCCTGTGTTAGTATTTCTAAAGACTTGTCTCATCAGTTTGCCTACAACTCTCATATTGAGTTTTAAGAAACCCCTTTAGTTCTACCTTTCTTTCTTATGCCTTTCTCATTTTGTAAATTCTCTGCTTTTCCTCAAGTGAAAATGACAACTAAAACTAACTAAAGTAGAATTATTAGGAGCACACATATCAGAGACATCTTACAACATCCCTTAAAGATTGAGCATCTTGAGCTGTTATTTACAAAAAACATGAAAGTATTTTCACTAAGCTTGCAAAGAAAAATAAAACAAAAATTTTAAAACTTTTGTCTACATTTTCTAAAAATACTAACACCCCCCTTTTTTCAATTTTTTTTTATATACCTTTAAACTTTCTAACAGTTCTTCTTCGACCTAATGTCACAAGTTATATTTTTCCAGCTAACACAATTTTTTCGATCTTGTCACCTAACACATTTTCTTCAGCTTTATGCCAAAAACAGAAAACCTAAAATTTTAACAGGTATGTACTTCAATTATTGTCACTAATTTCTTCAATCTTTTCCTGACTGCTACCATTTACCTCCATTACAGGTATCACTTCTATTTTCCTTCTTGTCTCACTTTTCTTTTCACAATCTTTTTGACTTGATATCTCATCAATCTGTTCCTTTAATCTGTGTACTAATTTGAATTTTAGACCTTCATTTTCTCCTGGCCAATTACCATCCTTTCTTGATAAATTCTTCTTTTGTTCGGTCACATTACATTCTGTTCTCCAAGCTCCTTTTCTGAATTTTCTTATTTGAGAATTTTCATCACTCTCATCAGTTTCACTGTCAGAAATTTGAATTCTGGACTCAGGTACTTCTTTACTCGGCAGCTTCACTCTGTTAGGAACATCATCTTTGTAGCTGGTACTTGGCAATTTATCTTCTTCTTTTTCTTCAATTACCTTTAACTTCCCAGTTTCAGAATTCTTGTTCCTGCTTTCAGAGCTACTCTTCTGCTTTTCAATACTCTCCTGGTCTTCATTCACAATATGATCAGAATTTTCTTCTGCTTCTTTTTCTAGCAGATCTCCATCATTTTCTGAGTCTTCAGTCACAATTTTCAAGTCTTCTTCATTCAAGGCTTGTTTTCTATTCATATTCTCCAGATGTCGACCAACCTGTCGATCTTCAAGATCTGGATTCTTTTCAAGCTCTTCTTCAGAATCTGAACTAGCAGTGAAGACACTATCCTCATCAGGATTTTCAGGTGTAAGTACACCAAAAGTATGGCCAGTGTCAATCCACCTCTTCAGTCTTTTGCACTTCTCTGCATTTGTGGTGACAAGACTAACTGGCCTCCCTTTCTGTCACCTTGGCACTAGACAATTTCCCTTTAGACGAACCTTTTTCCTGACTCTTTCGCCTGGTAACAGATCATATGCTTGCTCTTTTTCTCTTCTTTGCACTTCACTTTCATCTTCATTAGACACAGAAGTCACTACATCTGGTAAATTCCGGCAGTACTCCAAATTGATGCTATCATTAATAGTCATCATTCTTTTCACTGGTATGAATGCCTGTCTCATGACTCTGTCCATCATAATATCACATGGACTTAAACCTGACTTTTTATCAGTAGTACTTTTCAGAAACATCAAAACAAGTGGAAGGACATCTGTCCACTTTGTACCTGTAGCTAGACTCATTGTTGCATCTCTGTTCTTTATAGTACCGTTCTCTTGCTCCTCAACACCTGAAATTTCTGGTCTATATGTACAATGGAGCTGTCTATTTTCAATATGTCTTTTGCCATCTGATAACTTTTCAACAGAAATTTCATCATTATGTCGCGTAAGAAATGTTTCAACCCATCTTGAAATCAAACAGATAATCACAAAAACGTAGCACAGTTTGTTATGAAGTGCCATTTCAATGAATTCCATTTGTAATCTGGTCAATAGATCACTCTCCTGTCTTTCTGTTCCCAATGCCACAACTGTTCTCTTAATTGTGTTAATTTGCTGGCAAGTCAAACACCTCTGGTAAAGAAATTCTACAATTATATGGTACATTCTGTCCATGACAGTAATCATGCTATTTAGTAAAACTACTCTGCCATCCTTGTGTGTCCAATTCTCATCCTCATCTCGCTGTCTACATTCTGCTCTCAACCATGTGTTTTTCTCCTCACGAGTTGCCTCATCTTGTAAATCTTTGACTCCCTGCCAAGTTTCAACTACAGATGTTAGTATTAGTGAACTCAAAGCATGTTCATCATTCTTTTTGTATGCTGCACATTTCAAGCCAGCAATCCTTTCTCCCAATTGAATGTCATCAATCAATTCTTTAATTAAATTTGCATTTTTGATAGGTAAACCTGCAGAAGTCAATGTTTTAATCTGTTGATCAATTTTATCTGTTACTTGGATGTCTTCACTCAAAAGACCATCATATTCAATCCAAGATATTGGAAGTACATTTATTCCTTGTGATCTGTTTTCTTGTTCTTTAATTAATTCTGTATCTGTTTTGTCTGTCAGCTTATTAACATAATTTGGTAATGGCGGTGAAGCCATCTCATTCTGCTGAATCATCACCTGTCGCTGTATTTGTAACTGTTTATTTAGCTCATTTATTTCAATCTCCTTTTCCTTTGACCATAATTTTGACTCATCAGGTTGTGTCAATTCAATCAGGTCAGTATCAGGCTTCTCACTGGCTAGAACTGGAGTTATCACTATTTCTTGCTGATTTGTAATCCTTACTAGTTCAATTTCAAGTACAATAGAATACACTTTTTCAGTCAATGGGACCTTTAAAACTGCGGAATTAATTTCATCTTTATTAAGCACAGGGACTGTCTCTGTTTCTTTATAATTCATGGACTGTTTTAAATCTTTTGATGAATTCACATGATTAGGAATATTAATTCCAGAAGTATTTGGCATCTCATCATGCTTTTCTGTTCCGTCACATTGATAATAGGTCTGTTCTGGGACTTCATTATTCTCAACCATGACTCTTGGCGTTACATTAATCTGTTCTGGGGATCTTCTTAAATTATTGTCCTGATCTGTATTTACAACATCTATTTTACATTGATCACTATCTTCTACTCTGATACCTTTATTATTTAATTTCGCTAATTTGGAAATCATTAATTTATTCTCGCATTTAGCCATAACCTTTTTCATTTTCTTATACAAGGAAGTCATTTTCTTTTTCTTTAAATAATTTGGTAAATGTACTCTCTAAATTTGCCTTACAGCGTTTGCTGATCAATTAATTTATTAATTTAACACTATCAGGTGTAGGAAAACCTTATAACTTGGTCTATTTAATATTCCACCTAATTTACCTGTATCACTAATTTTAATAAACCTGGAAAGAAAAACATTAATTTGCAAAAACAGCAATATAAAATATTCATTTTACAACAATAAAACACTTAAATGTGATTGAGTAATTTCAAAATGTATTTATTTGCACTTACACTCCTTTCTGCACCAACAGCTGTGGAAAAAGAAAACCTAATCTGATTGACTTTAATTTAAATAAAATGTTTGGCTGCAAAAACCTTTAGACTCCTTTATCAATAATTTTAGTTCAAATCTGCTTTCTCTTTTTCCTAAATTCTCAATTTTAATTTTGAGCAGTAAAATGTAAACTAACTAAAAACACAAATGGAAGTAATCTAATCAATAAATCAAAATTAAGGACAGAATTGAGTATTTTTAAAATAATTCCATTGCGTGCATAATCACCTTAAACACAGGTAACCTTCCTAATTCACTCTGTCAAATTTAATAAAGGATAGCTCCTACTCTGCTGTCAATAAATTATATTTAGCCTTGTGTGATACAATAATCACATCAGTAATTTAGCAGTTAACAAAAAGCTCAATAATCTTTATTTACTTAATTATACTGCATTATCCTCTATTTTCCCTTATGTCAATCAATTTTAAATTTATCTTTTATAAATCTAATTAGAATTTAAAATTTCAAATCACAATTAATTATACAATTACTAATGCTATAATATAGGTGGCTGGGGTCAAAGCTGTGGATGTTATTTATGTTTCTGTTTTAATAAAACTACTACTTCTACACCTCTATCATACCCCCACAACACACATTTTTTTTCTAAACAAAGCTCTGGGTTCTAATGCTAAATAAAGTTAAAACATTCTCAGCAGAAGAAAACAAAATATATCAGCTAATTATATTGCAACAAATGTTTTGACCTATCACAGTATAGGTATAGTATTATTTACTTCTACTTCAAACCCTTTCCCTTTCCCTCGCGCTATTGCAATAACTCAATTTGCTTCAGGCAATCAAAATCACCATCTATGACTGTTTAGCCTATCACAGTGCTTCTCTGCTGTGACACATCAGATTATTCAGCCTATTAGTATATGACAACTCTGATGCTCCTAGCCGTTATAAATTTCTAGGGACTTATTCTCTAAATTATCTGCCTCTTTATAATCAAATTTTTATTTCAAGATACTCGCATCAAAAGGGAAATAAAGCCAAACACTCAGAGCTCATTAGCTCACAACAAAATGCCACTTAGCTTAGGTACAATACGTGATATTCTCCAGCCACTCCAAACCCAAAACATGTATCGGCTATAACACACCCTCTGCACCTCAGCCAATCACAGCGCTGTTAGCGATGTTCTAGCGATTCACAGTCCACCTTAGCTGTAACACACACTGCTACTGTAGTTTCTCCTCCCTTCGCGCTCAGCCCCTTCTATTGTCGCGCCATACTAATTAGTTGCTACACTCAAGTTAGCTTTTCTTTATTTAAATTAATAACGCAAATCTTGTGACGAAGATAAAATTTGGGACGGGGACACTTACAAATGTAAATAACTAAATTTGAAGCAACAACACGCTTCAGCCAATCATAGGGCTGTTTACGATGTTTTAATCAATCACAGTGCAGCCTCGCTGTGATTCGTCGGGCTTCCCAGCCAATCAGAGAGCTCTCCTGCCCCGATGCTCCAGACGCCTCAATCAATCGGAGCACGGCTTTACCCGGACACTCCGGTGCTCCAACAAATCAGAGCGCGGCTGCTCACACAGCTGCTGCAGCTCTTAATTCTCCTCTCGCACTCTCGCGCTCAATTTATTAATATATAGAACGCTCGCTGACAACTGCCACAATATTCATTAGTTGGCTCCAAGCAATCCTTCCCATACAATGTGTGTGTCTTTTTATACAATTTGTTTTTCACACGCATCAATCTTTAGAAACAACAGTATGATTAAAACTAGGGAAACCAAAGCGGACGCTTAGCCAATTACAGCATCACAGTAACGCCTCAGCCAATCAGAGTACATCTTTGCTGTGACACTCCGAATACATTAACTAATTAGAGCGAGGCCCTGCGGCACTCTGACCAATGGGAGCGCGTCGGCTGTGACGTAGACAGCCGCTGCAGCTGGCAGCTCTCCCCTTACGCTCCTCACTCGGCAAACCGCCCCTCCCTTCAGAATGCAATGAAATTACAATAGCGCGATTTTAGAAAAGAAAAAACCATATCGGGGACATTAAAATATATAACTAATTTAAAGTGATAACGCGCCTCAGTCAATTTCAGAGTTGTTGACAATACTTCAGTTAATTTCAACGCGGCCTTGCTGTCATTCGCCGAACGCCCCAGCCAATGAGAGCGTGGCTATTCTATGACACACCGGAACTTTCAGCCTATCAGAGTGCGGCGGCTTCCACACACTCGGCTGCTACCGCTCTAACTCACTCTCACTCCGCGCTTCATACAGTCTCTCTCCAAAACACCTTGAGACTGAAATACAATGCGCATATGGAGTGTATTAGCTCATCATTAGTTCTTCAATATTTACTAAACTTTGGGGCACTTGTTAAGTATCTATTTTACGGACAACCACCTTTAAACATTAAAACGCTGTCAGCTAATCACAGCGTTGTTCTGTTATGACACGATGGCACTTTAACCAATCGGGGCACAGCTTTTTTATGACGAACCCTACGCTCCAGCCCAATCAGAGCGCAAAATTTGCTCTGACACTCCTGATATTTAATCCAATCAGAGCGCCTTTTCACTATGACGAGCCTTAGGCCTCAGCAAATCAGAGCGAGGTAGTTCTGACGCACACAGTTGCTGCAGCTTCAGTCTCTCCCTACACGATCTCACTCA
This sequence comes from Lissotriton helveticus, assembly GCF_964261635.1. Lineage (NCBI taxonomy): Eukaryota > Metazoa > Chordata > Amphibia > Caudata > Salamandridae > Lissotriton > Lissotriton helveticus. The sequence continues at coordinate 1,722,305,646 of NC_136063.1, forward strand.
CAAAATTAGCCCCTCCTTTACAATTTTCGATCGTAATACTTTTAAATGAATTTAAATAGCGCGCAATGCTTTTTAATGTATTTAAACAACGCGCAACATCTTAAAAAGTCTTAGAATAACACAGACTTTATTTTGAACGTTCCTAAGTACCTTAAAATTAATTTTGGTACAATATAGTAAGTACATAAAACGGACTCATCTGCCCTCTTCTCTAAATAGGATAGTTTTACATTCATTCAAGTATTCTCAGCTTGGAATAGTCGGCCCTATTCTCATAGAATAATTTCAATTGCCAGTAGAGCAACTCTTACTCTACCCTTCTAACAAGTAATATATGAACTCATCTCCCTCAGAATGCACAATCAAGTGACATTTCAAAGTTTAACTTGAACACAATTACAAAACAATCACGCACTTTCAAACGGAAAGTTTCCCTATTCAAACACACATGAAATCCGTACAGGACTCTCACCTGTTTATAGATATCATCCACCGTTAGTAAAATAAACGACGTTATCCGTACAGGACTCTCACCTGTTTATAGATATTAAACATGTTATCCATACAGGACTCTCACCTGTTTATAGATAATCATGCACCGGCATTATCTTACCCCTCACTCAAGCTTGAATATATACTATTACTCTTATCACAGTGAGTTTTACAACAGGCTCATTGTCCCTATACTCATGCTGCTCAAATTTCTTAGATAATCCTCACTATGCATACATTCACATCTAGCCCTAACATGTGTTGCACGGCGACAACACTGGTGATACACGGCGATACCACCTTCAGAAGCAGAACAAATATGCTTGTGTAACCTGCTTACATATCAGCGTCCTGATCACAGCATTACACATCTCTAGCCATGGCTAACCTGGGAATTTTTCACACTGCTGGAAAAAACCCTTACATAAAACAAACTGACTAACTCAACATATGTTAAACCTTAATCCTATGAATATACTAACATATATGTATCATGCATGTAACATGTATGTCATAAACAAGATATAAACAACATATAACCGTCCGATGGCTACCAAGGAATTGATCCAGCGCTCTCACCAAAATTTTGCATAAATGACTCTATCTACTACCACCAAACTTACACTTCAACACTAGGCCCATATCAACAACAGAGCGACTGAATCATGAGGCGATAAGATCTAAATATGTTGTTCAAACTATCTACAATAATCAAGACCAGCTTGTCATTTAAAAAGTTTATTTAAACATAACTAGAAAAACTCAGGTTTTGGAATTTTATTAAACAGGCATTAGAAAAATTCATAAAGAGAGGTTTATTCAGAATTAATAAAAAGAGCATAAATCAAGAATTATTATTCATTAGCAGAAAAAAGTAAAATTAAGCATTTCCAAATCCTAACTATCTCTCTGTTTCTACCCTCATCACCTAGAAATAAAGTAATTAATAAAAACTCCTTTCCTCATGTGTGTAGTCCATCAGCATAACACGTCCCTCAGGAATCTCGAGCGTAAGCCAAATGACTGCTCTCTGAGCTTATTCTTATACCCTAAAACTATGCTGAGCTAACTATTTTTCACATTCCAGCAGACGAATTCTAGCTCTTCATTGGCTGAGCCACCTCGTGCCACCGTAAATTGTGACACCTCCTTTGCACATGCCCGGGCAAATTCAGTAGTTCATAGTTCATGCAGAAGTCTTGGCAGCATTTCCTCAGGCTGCTACATTTTGTATCGAAAGGAGTTCAAGCAATGCAAATCTATCACGTCTCTTCCTTCCAACCTTGAGCCTGTCCGTTCTGGGCTCCCGTGGCACGTTAGCAAATTTCTCCACAGAGTCATCTTTTAGCTGTTCTTTCCAAAACCTTTCAAAATAAAAGCTCAGAGGCTTTTTCCATCCTTTTCAGAATTATTTTCTCTTGTGCCATTTTCAACAACAGGCCTCTTTTCAGAAAGCGTCATTTTTCTGCGCCACCTCTCTTGCGTCACTTTTTAAAAGTGCACTACTTTTCTGCAGCCATCTCTAAGCTTCATTTGTAAAACTATTATATAAACAAACACAAAAGAGTAATTAATGAAAGAAATACAATTTGTTCTATTGCCACCCATCATTGTTAATGATTAACCCATTAATCTAAATTACCTAGCAGAAGCACAAATAAAGCAGCAATTTATATCTACCATTCTTCATTTAATCCAGCAGGGTTCTTTATGCACCTATAGAGAATAGAGTGACACCACATAGACAGGGAAGCAAAATAAGCACATGCCATTATTTAAAAACAGCTGCTATTAGTCATGACACAACAATAGACAAGATTAATTTATTATTTTCCACATACATGAGAATGCAACATAATGCACATTTATGAGCACACATGTTAGTTTCCCGCGTTTTCTGTGAAAATGTAACTTTAAACTAGGTTGAATTAATACACACACAGCACAAATTGTTAGCATAATTAATTAGTTTATGGAAGTGTGACTTCACGAGTTGAAATGAAAAACATTTCTGAATCTCCCTCCTTCATGGACATATTGAAGCACTTACAATGATCAGTACCCCACAAATTATTTACAATTCATCTATGTTACCACTGTGCCTACCTTCTACGTTCTTTACCAAACTACACAAATTAATGACTACGTTTATTTGGAACAATAAACCTGCACGTCTTAGCTTTAAAAGTATACAAGTTCCCAAAAGAGAGGGATGTTCTGACTTATCTGACTTTATGAAATACCATATGTCTTTTCTTATTGCTCAAAGTTATTTCTGCTTTTAAAATATTGATCCTCCTAATTCTCCCAAATGGTTTTCACTAGAAAAAAACGTACTACAGCCATTTCTTTTACCTGCCTTTCTGCCAGTGGCCAACAGCAAGTTTGTTAAAATCCCATCCAGTGTTGCAGCCTCTAAACTTGCCCTCCATCTTTTATTGAAAAATGTACTATTAATCTTAAAATTGCTAAAAATGTTTGTCTCCAAATTCAAACCTAATAAACACATTCCTTCCTGGATCTCATGGCTTAATGATGGCATTTTTTATATTATTGACATTTGTCAAGTAATATGTTCCATTCATTTGATGAGCTGAGCACCAAGTACCTCCTTCGTCAATCTGATTTTCCTAAATAGGAATTACTATGAAATACCATCCTTAATACCTATTCTGATTTGCTAACTTCTGCTAAAATATCTAATATGGAGTATTATCTCAGCTCATTAGCTGAACAGGACATATATCTTCTAAAGTGTACAAAGAACTTACAGCTCATCCTTCTCCTTTTGTGGTTATAGGTTAAAAAGTAGTCTTCAGACATGAATATACAACTTCTTACTATACAATGAAAGTCTAAATGGTTATCTAATATTGGTAGCTATCTCCTGGCCACTCTCATACAAACTAATATATATCTTTTCATATCTATATTTTTGATCCCCAGCAACATTATTTAAAATAAAATTGTTAGATACACCAAATTGTTGGCACTGTAAAACTACTTCAGGTAACTTACAACTTATATTATATATTTGTCCTACCATTTTTAAATTTTAGTCTGATGTTAGGAATATAATGAGCCTGTTATTTAAAATCTGAGTACCTTTATCATTACCTGTACTAATCTACAAACCTTATGTGTTGCCTCCTAATGATTGAAAAAATTGTGAATTCCTATTTCTTCTGCAATTAAATAAATTACTTCAAATTGAAAGGATTCAAAACTATTATCTGTTAATGCTTGGTGGGAAGGGATTATTTTCCTGAGATGTGGATATTCCTCATTAGTGTGTACTCGTAACAACTGTTCTGTACTAATATCGCCTTTGGACTCATGTGTTAATACCTGAAACATAGTACAGTATAAGAAGTAAACTATTTTGTTTAATATTTCCTACAGTCGTCCATTTTTTTTTTATAATTGGACTATTTGAATAAGTTGATGTAAGTGGTTGTTCACATATTTCTACTGTATTTGCTCTCATCTTTCATTATGTACAGTTATGGTAATACTTTTTGTACAATGCTAACTCTTTTTCATACTTAAATCTAATAACATCAGATCTAAAAAGTGCTTAGTTGCACACTGTTTATTTTCTTCAACTCCAGCTGTGACCTGATGCATTGCACTCTTAGCCCTCTAATAAAGACAAAGCTGCAATATATACTCTCCAGAATAAACTAAAAAAATGAAATACAAAAAAATGATATTTTTAATCTAGATGTCATTATTTGCAGCAGATGAACAAAAGGTGTTTGAATAAACATCCCATCTCTGTGCTTTAAATGAGTGATAATGTGCAATTTTAATACTTCCTCAGATGATTCAGTGTCAAAGATCATATCTTGACACTTCCTGTGATGACATTGGGTCAAACAACAGTTATGTTATGTCACTGTTGTTACCCCTGGCATTTTGGTGAATTAACGCCCACGTGGTCACAGCCCAGCTTGCTCCTCTGTTACTCCTCCGTGAGCTCATGTGATAAGCTCCTCAAAGCCTGGGAGAAGATGTGGCATCAAGGCTAGAGCTGCCGACTTTGGAACTGAGGAATCGAGTTCTGACTTTGAGCCAACATCCTGTTATTCTGTGCAAATCAGTTAATCGCCATGTCCCCCAAAAAATTAACTGACTCTGACTGTGTGTAATGTAACTGGTATTTGTTAATCTCTTTTTTTTATTGAGCAGAAAGAAATAACATAATACCAACAAAGGCAAATAAATCGAAGAATATATAATGCAAAACCTTAATTGCAGACAACAGCGCTAAAGTGGCATAGTGCATAATACATTTTTCACAGGGAGCCAGTTAGCAGCATTCACAATTTTTTTTAACCAAGAAGGAGTTTAGATGAATCAATTTTGCAACAATAAATGATAAAGTGTGGCTGTGACTATGGAAACTTTTCAATGAAAAGTACAGAGGAAAGCACTGACTCATGCAAAAAAAAAGCTAGCACACCTTCTAGCCAGAAAATCAACTCTTCCCAATGGTTTCACCTTTTAATATGCACATTAAGATTTAAAACAGAGAATAGCATCTATAAATAACATTCAAATTATTTCAGATAGAAAGCAATCTTACAGCGTACATGTTAATAGCCTAAAAACATCCTAGATCCAAATGCACAATCTGCAGATAGCATCCATAAAATATCATAATACAATTTCATACTAAGCCGGTTGACCACCAGAGCATTGACCCTTCGAAAGTGCAGTTGTTCAATATTACAAAAAATAATTGCAAAAGCTATTTCAAAGGCGAGTAGGTGCATATTACCTGGACCAACCTTCAGAAAACAATAATGAAAATATCTAATGTTGGGCTATACTTAATGGAATGACATTCTATTAGATGACTGTCTCTGAAATGGTTATAATGATCTCTACATGGTGCCATATGGCCAGAACCCTCTACACACTCTACCCTCTTTGCAGATGCCTCTTTGAACTTCTTAGTCTATACCATTTTTTCCTTTGAGTCCTGTACAGTTGGAACCAAAAATGTTCTCCATTTTTGAAGAATCAGAGTGTGAGCTATCGTTAGTGCAATTCATATAAAAAACTGCCCCCCTTTCAATCGCTGACTCTCTTTGGAAGCTCTGGACAACACTAAACTTGCTTCTGTAGCTATCCTGATCCGCACAGCCTGGTTAATAGCAGAAAAAAGCCTTACCCAAATTTGCCACAATTTCGAAGATGTATAAAACGTATAAAGCCAATCCCCAGCACCTTCTTGCTGACAACAAAAGAATAAATCGGAAACAGTTGGATACATTTTATGAAGGATTGCAGGGGTATAGTGCACCATCCATCGGGAAAGGAAGGACATTCATTTAAATTTGCCGCCCTCAGAGACTTATATCCTGTTTTTGAAAAGATCTGCCAGTCACTTTCAGGTAATGCTATATTTTGTTTTACCATATCTTTGCCCAGAAAGCTAAAAAAGTAATCCTGAGTCAGATGATTGCACAACAACCTATGCCAATGACCCATTCCCGCAAGCTTGCTTTTTACAAGCAAACGAAGAACCGGAAGAGCCTCATGGGCCCTGTCCTGGCAGTTAAGTTCCAAAAGGGAATTATCTGATGACAAATAAAAAATAAAGTTTGCCTTGTTCCTCGCCCCTGGAAATGAGCTCCTCCCATGAAAAGGATTTGCCCCTTAACAAGAAATCGCCCAATTCTTTAAAAATCCAAAGAGTTCCAAAACGCAACTCCACACTAGATGTGGTCAGCCCTAAATACTGGCTCTTCTCCAATTTAAAGATATAAATAACCTGTTGGAATCTGGTAAAATGTTCACAGGGCTTTCAACCGATCACCTAACCCATAAAGTCTCTTATACTTGGTGTCCTTGGGCAGTTTTGTTGTTTTTATGAGTGCTGGTAAACTAAATGCAGATTTGTTCACCATTTTGCTTGAGAAGAAATTGTCCAATACACCTCCACCTCCTAAATGGCTTGCCATTGTATCTAACACTGCTGCTTGATAGTATGTTTGGATATGGGGGGTGTCAGACATATATGCTTCTATAATGCTGCAGGAAGATCTGAGAAATGCCACCTTGCTCTGCTGCAACCGTATTAGTGGCTGGATTATCAATTTGACTGATTGTTGATTTGTCCTGCTTAAAGCGAGTGGACCAGGCTTAGAATTGACCAATATGCTGATTCTCCTCGGAACTCTGCTGCTGATAAACCTTTGCATGGTTTATTTCTTCTAGAATAGAAAAACTCTAAGAATTTGTTTTGCCCTTCCTAATGCATCCTTGGGAAGCCCCATACCTCTTTCCCCCTTACTGGGCCTTTGAGCATTATCCATTGCTATTTGTAGTTCCGCTATTTGCTGGGCTCGCACCTTATCTTGATTTGCTTTAAAAGCAATGAAACGTCCTCATGCAGTAGCGTTAAAGGGGTCCAGCACTGAGAAAAGTGAGGCAGTGTTATATCGATGAGAAAGTACTCAGCAATGAACCCTCTCATCTACACCAACCACTCTAGGTTTGTCAGAGAGACCTATATAGCTGTCACCTAGACTTCTCTTTTGCTGTAATTACCCAGAGCAATCACAATGTTAATAGCAGATTGATTGGAAAAAGAATTTGCCCAAGTATCTGACCCTACACTTAAACTGCCTGAGAAACTAAAACAATTCTAGTCCGAATGCAGTTTTAAAGGGATATAAGAAACAGATGAATTGTGATAAATGTTGGTGATCTGAATGCCCAGGATCATTCAATTTAAAATTCTGTTTTAGAGTATCTATGACTTTCAGTTTTTTTGATTTATGCTGTTTCTTGGCTTTATTAGACATATCTAATGCGAGGTTCTGAATTCAAATGAAGTCTCCCCCAAGGATCAAAGGGCCCTCTACCCAATTGTAATATTATGAATCTCTGATAATGCCTCAATACCATCACAAACGGGGCCATAGTAATTAACTAAATTGATAGGGACCCCATAAACAAGAACTTTTAGCCAATACCATCAACCACGGGGATCACAAATCAATTCCTTGACAACCCATTCTATACTCCTACCTAAATAAATTGCTACACCCATCCCAGCGAATCCTGCTGAGGGAGAACATTTTTGGGAATAAAAATCTTCGGGTATTTCTCTTAAGGCGAGTTTCTTTTAAAGAAATTACCACAGGAGCAAATTACATCAACCATCTCATTAAGCCCCCATATTTATGTATATTTAAAATGCCATTTGCATTGCAGGAAGGGATCCTTATCTTATGTACCATTGAATGAAAAGAATATTAAAATGCCACTCGTGCTCTTCCTATTGCCATCAAAAACTACTTCACAGTGTGTTTTTTTCGGCTCATTTTCACTGAAACCCTCATGACCCCCTACCATACCTAACCTAATGGGGGGTAATTCCCCACGCTATCCTCAACCCTACTCAGCTAGAATGGGTGCCATGGGATTGCACCCTACTGCACCGGTGGTCCAGCTGAATTACCTACACCAGTGGTTCCCAAACATTTGACTCCTGAGGACCCCCATTGAGTCACCACTGGAAGCCGGGGACCCCCAAGCAATTTGTATGAGTGAAATTTCAAATAATAAAACAGTAATTCGAAAAAAATACACACGTGTGCACACAAAACAAATACTCAAAGTACTTAGGGGCAGATTTACAATAAGTGACGCATCCATGCATATCAGCAGGGATGCGCCACTTATTGTGCGCCATGCCTCCGCCACCATTGATGCGCCGCATTTACAATGCTGCGCCTCATGGGGCAAAAAAGCACAGCTGCATGATGCATCTGTGCTGTAAAGGTGGCGCATTGCTGGAGTTGCGTCGCAAGCGCGACACAGCTCCAGCAATGTTCTGGGGGGCCGAATCTTGTTAATGCTGCGTCAATCCTTACGCCTGCTTCAAGCAGGCGCAGGGTTTTGACGCAGCATGGGCCCCAAAGTGACTGAGTGAAATCTTGTAGATTTCACTCAGCCACTTTTAGGAGGCGTTCCTGCACCGGAACGCCTCCTTATGGCGCAGGGCTTTACAACGTGGCGCATCTCTCAGATGCGTCACGTTGTAAATATCCTGCACCATGGCGCATCTTTTGCGTTGCCGCTGCATCACGAAAGTGACGCAACGGTGGCGTAAAAGAGGAGCAAGGGGCTTGTAAATCTGCCCCTAAGGATTTGGGGGCCAGATGTACGAACATTTCATTTAACACCTCGCAATTGGTTAATATTAATGAGCCTCTCGCAATTTGCGAGCCTTTAGGGAATGCCAGCCCTCCTGGGTATGGTACCTGCTGGGCTCTGCAGGCCACCATGTCTGGGACTGCTTTTAAATAAAGCAGTTTAAAAAAAAATACAGCCCATTTACCATGCATTAAAAAAAAAAAAGAAAATGAAACGTTTTCGTTTCATTTTCTAAGGGCAGGCAGAGGTCCCTGGGACCACTGCCTGCCCTTAAAAAATAATTTTGCATGCATTTGCAAAGGGGAAGGGGTTCCCTGGGGACCTCTTCCCATTTGCAAATGCATTACCATCTACTTGAAGTAAGTGGTAATTGCGACCGCAAAACATTTGTACATGGTTTTAAGACTAGCTATTGGAAGGAAATGCCCCTTCCAAATAGCAAGTTGCAAAACCTATTTAGCGAGTCGCAAACAAATTGCGACTCGCGAAATAGGCAATGTACATGGTCCAATACGTTTTTGCATGTGAAAGCGGGTTCACGAACCCGTTCACGCATATAAAAACGGATCGTACATCTGGCCCTTAGTATTTTAAATTGAAGTAATAGCCCCCATGTATTTCATTTGTTTTATAGCATCTCTCATACCATTGTAGGATGTCGGAGCACTTTACATCACACACATATAGAAACATTGAGTCGTACATGTAAAACAGTGTGTATATAAATTGTTTAAAGAGTGCTTGGTCTGGATAAGCACCAATTCAGGATTCAGAACATAACACAGTGGCTAGCACTGACTATAACATTAAAAATGTATTTCCACCCAAATAAATCTTTTTAGAAGCATCAGGATAATGAATAACTGGGGAAAAAACAAAAGTTACTAACTGATACCATGCAGTTTGCAAGCAGCTCTTTGATGACAGTTTATAGGTCCCTCTGCTACATTACGATTGTCACTTATGAAGTGCACAGTAACAAAAGAATCTCTGTGACGAAAGCAGTAACCACGAACCTATGCACATAAAATGCTGCTTTTTAAAATGCATGTTACACGTTCTTTGCAGTAGGCACATTAACCCTCTGTGCTACATTAGTTAAGTCAAAGCTGCCACTAAACAAAACTCTCCTCACACTCCAGCAGGTACATTAATCACTGGCTTTATCTTGACACTTTTATTGCTGCTGGAAAGCTGCCAATTATACAAGAAACTTTTCTGTGCTTTTAAAACTGTTGCCTGCGGACCCCTGGGGGTCCGCGGACCACAGTTTGGGAAACACTGACCTACACCCAACCCCCCCAAAGTCAAAACACTGAAAAAAACAGCAACAAATGAAAAGGAACTAAGAAAAGTAAAACCCATCATTAATTCTATACATTCTGCAGGAACTCCTGAGCCTCTGCTGTTCTAGTGAAAATATTAAATTTTCCCTTCACTAGCACCTTCAACTTGGACTGTTGTACAATAGATGCCTGGGCACCCTAGGCTTTTAATGAGTCAATCATCCTTACAAACTCCTCTCTATGTCAAGCTGCTGAAACTGCCATGTCTGCAAAAATGCGACACTGGGATATATCCGAGGTCGAGAAATATTTCTACTCAATTGTCTTATTCAAGTACAAAAGTCAGAAAAATTCACCAATATGGTGCAAGGATGTTTTGAACTTGAAGAACACTGTGATGGAGCACGATGAGCCCTAGTGATCATCAAATGCCCAGCAAACTCAGGCAACTCCTTAGTTTTAGTGAAAGTGTCAATGCATTGAGGTACTTGCAGGCCTTTACTCCCCTCGTGTATGCCCCTGATATGCAGATTAGAACGCCACGTGTAATTTTCCATCCCCTTGATTTCCAAGAAACCCTTTTTCTTTTCAGTTTCACTTGCTTCCTTCTGCACAGCTGGCACGTTGTCTTCGAATTCAGATCTTCTACATTCAGCCTATTTCAATCTCTCTGAGAGATGTATCATCATCTCCTCTACCTTTGACAATCTCTCATGCAACCCTGCAATCTGAAGGGTCTACGAGACCTTTAAATCCCTGATCTCGGGGGGAGTGACTTGCTGCTGACGAAAATGGCCACAGCCTAGAGGGGCTCCGTGGGAAGAGTAGATTCCCAAATAATCCGTGCAGTAATCCGGCATTAATCCTACCTTGATGGCGGTTTTCGAGAAATGGAACCTCCAGCGATCTCTCCGCGAGCGTGTGTGCCAATCTGGATGCCGGAGAGATCGCGGGCAGCAGTGCGGCCTTCTTTTGAAATTAGAGCCAGGGACTGACCTGGAGTCGGGCCCCGGCAGGAAGTGGCTGGCAGCCAGTGCTGGGCTCAGGGCTGCTGGTGTGCGACTGAGGAGGAGCGGCGCGGTCGGGCACGGACCGCGACGAGTGGGGGCTGTCTGATCCCCCTCTCACCCCCGTCCCTCCGCCTGTGGATTGGCGACGGGCCCCGGGCAGCAGAAGGATGCCTGTGAAGCAGGCCTGGGCAGCGTCATCAATCGGCCGCTCCGAGGTACGTGGGAGGAGGAGCGGTCGGGTCACCGGCTGCTGTGGAAGCTCCGGAGATGTCAGTGCCCAGCGGGAGGTGAGCGGGCCCGGCGTGAGATTCGACCTAGAGATGGGGGAGGAGGAGGTGCGGGGGAAGGAAGACCGCCTGCAATTAACAAAAACAATTGAACAGGGCAAGCTCAAAAAAGAAAATAAAGGGAAAAAACATTAGCTTCGCTCCTATCTCATTAGGGGGCACACATTCCTGTGATTCCATGAGCAATGCATGAAGACGCTGCGCTAAATTGCGTGAATTGGGTGTGCACAACACATTAAAATATATACGGCACAACAACGACTTGGCCCTCCATCCCCCACAGGCCCCATGTAAAATTGCCACCCTGTGTCACGCAACAGTACTGTGCATATTGATCCGGGAGTGGGCCCCTGGTCCCTGCTATACAGCGCAACTGCATTCTCCGCCTCGTGGGGTGGCAGGACAGGAAGACTCTGCCTGCATCCACACTCGGGACCCTCGGCTGCCCTAACCACCTGCACTGACATATCCTGGACAGGAGTATTGCCTCACACTCGCCACACAGTTTCGGTGGGCGAGACCTTGACACTGTCGAGTGCCCCCTGCGGTATTGGGGTGTCTCCTTGGCAGGCGCACGTGGAGGTACTCCCGTGGCAGGTGGCGGCTATTACCGGCCGACACATATTTCACGAACAATCATGGGAGGCAGAGGCCCCCGCACGACCACGTAGGGCAAACTGGACAAGTATGCGTACACACAGGACTTTCCAATGCTCCCGGAATGAAAAGAAATGTAGAACTAGACCCCAGGAGGGGAAGGGGCGAGTAAAGTGACCCTTGATGATATTATGGTGGCCCTCACGAGTGTGCAGTCGACGGTGAGCACCATTTCTACAGATGTGTCTTTCTTAAGGGCGGATTTCCAGAAAATGACGGCAAGGGTCACTGAGATGGAGCAAGTAACGAAAACTTTGTCCAGCGACACGGCCACATTGATTAAAAGAGTCGGACACTTGGAGGCCGAAAACAAAATGCTGGCGGCGAAGCTCGATGACCAAGAAGGGCGCTCCCGCCGCAATAACGTCCGTATTACGGGCATTACAGAAAGTGAAGGGTGTCCGGCTATGGATCTCTATGTTGAAGATCTTATAAATACCAGACTCCAGCCCAGGGGACTATCCAACTTCTTCTCAGTGGAGCGAGCGCATAGAGTGCCGGGGGGTAAGCCCAAGCCTCCCTGACCTGTCTTGGCCTGGATTTTTAATCTCCACGATAGGGATGCGATACTTCAGACTGCGAGAGTGGCCCCTCAGATTCGCGTTCACAACACACTGGTATCCTTCTTTCCAGACTACATGGCGGCGGTTTCGAAACGCCGGAGGAGCTTGTTTGAGGTCAAGAAGGAACTGCGTCACAGAGGATTTGCTTACTCTATGCTGTTTCCAGCTAAGTTGCGGGTGGTAGCGGAGGGGAAAACCTGATTCTTCAACACACCTGAGGAGGCTCACGATTGGCTCGAAGGATGGCGGCAGATGGAAGGATCCAGACGCGCAGACGACACCAACAACAGCGACAGACAGAAGACGACTCCGAGGAACATAGATAGGAGCAGGAAGACGAAAATGCACACAGGTCAGAAGCGGAGGAGTGACGCTGGACAGGGCGCAAAGATTGAGAGATCATCATAAAGTTTGGCATCAGAGAACAGACTTATACAGTGTTGCATAGCAGAAACTCACTGCCACCCAGAGACGATACTGGACCTTTCAGTAAAATTGCCTTTAAGGAGGGGAAGGACATAACTTCCTTCGGACTTCTCTCCCCCTACACGCAAGTACTGTTCACGGGGATTGGGTTTAAGCACTCTGCTATGTTGGGGTGGTGGGCAGTTGTGAGTCCGTCTGGCAGGGAGGCAGGGTGGGGGGTGGTGGGCATGGGACTGTTTCTTTGTTCATGTTTATTTGTTATTATGATTTCGAGTGCAGTACTCAGATGTGCGTCATTCCGATATAGTACCGGGCAAAGTTGTAGCTTCATTCATCCAGTAAGGCATCTCACACACTTCACTCGATATGGCACAACACACCCTCCCTAGCCCTACGCAGGGGTCGAGCTCGCTAGCTCAGGTGGCTCCTCTTTCCCTGCTCACATGGAATGTGCGTGGTCTTGGGGACAAAATTAAGAGGAGTTTGGTCCTACAGTGTATTAAGCAGTGCTCGATGGCGGTGGTCTTGCTGCAGGAGACACACCTTACTGGCACCACCGGTAAAGCAATGGACAGATGGTGGTACAAAATGATAGTACATTCAGAATTCTCCTCAGGATCCCGGGGGGTAGGTATTTTGGTGCAAAAGCAATCCCCACTGATAGTCCATAACACAAAAACAGATGATCCAGGTCGGTTTGCGGCCCTGGTTGGGCAGTGGGAGGGGTGCTCTGTCAACATAGCATCAGTTTTTGTCCCACCGGCATTGCATACGATTACACTCCCGGCTCTCAGTCTGTTTCTACTTAATCTTCACACACATCGTTTTGAATTTCCTAAATAGTGATTCCTGTATAGACGCTATTTATAAAATGCATTTACCTCTGACCCAATGAGTGCATTGAAAAGCTTTGAAAAAAGTACATTATCTGAAATATTATATATACAATTGCCGAAAAAAACTAAAGCTACAGCTTATGTTTCATTAGAATCTCTTCTGAAACATAAGGCATTGTAATGTCATTTTGAAATCATCGAATATCTACTGGAATAATTCTATTCTCTTAAAGGGAGAAAAAACTGACGTTAGAATGATAGCTTGTTGACTCGATGTTTCCTGTTATGTTCTTTTAATAATGCTGATGTGAACCTATTTCTCTGAGCAGCACTTCAAATGAAAGTTGTATGAATTAAATTTGACCTAGAATGTGGTTTAGCAGCAACTACTTCTCATGTCTCCATTAATAGCAGGCGCGCTTTCAAAACTCGTGTAATTACAATGAACATTAGAAGAAGTAGCAGAGACTGAACATTTATTTAACGAGTTTTGTTGTTTGAATGCCGAGATCTCTCGGCTGTATCCTATTAACCAAGCGAAGCTCTATTCAAAAAGATCACTTTATGAGTGGGTGATGCAGGAGCTTCCTTACAAGTCTTCTGAGATAGTGAAAGGTACTCAGGTTTTTGGAGAAAGTGCTGCTCTGCGGGCCTGCAGGTAGTCACTGGGACAAACCTAGCAAAACCATAGAGTAATTTGGCCTCATTAAGAATAAGGCCGGTAGCCCACCAGCATACCAGCAGAGACTATGACCTCCACTCCCCTTGTTGAGGGCCACTGAAGAGTGGCCATCCAGTAGGCAGAGATCCCACTGCTTTGAGGAGAGATTGGGAGTAGGCTTGGGAAGTGGAGCTGAGCTGCTGGCTCCAGCATAGGTGCTGGAAATAGAGGTGCGAGAAGTGGGGTGCTGCAGTCCCCCCAAAATATCCATGCTGGAGTTCTGAAGGTGAATGGACATTACACATTGCTTTACATTTTGTTTTTATCTTGTCACATTTACTGTGTGTTCAAGGACAAAGGTCAAATGTTAGTCTAGTCTTCTGACAAATTGCTGCTTATTCTTTTAACATGCAAAGCGTGAGGAATTTGTAAAGTGAACTATTTGGCAATCTTGCTGGTATGAAAGGAAAAGATGTAAAATAACACAACATACCACGTGTATTTGAAAAGTGCACGTTCACCACAAGGGTATCTTCTTAGAGGAATTTACCCCATTACTTTTCTCTTTTTCCTCCTAGTCTCTCTCTCTGCATGGACTTTGGAATCTGGTCACCTTCCCCCTGTACTGCAGACAGAAGGTGCACTTGCCCACCTTGCCCACATTAGGTAGGGGGCGTGTACACGTCTGGTTTAGGTACCGTACCTCCTTGTGACCCATAAATAGTAACACAACATGCCCAGGCTGATACAATACTAGCTAGGAATGGGAAGTAGCGCTGAGTATGCCACCCACTGGATAGCCTGTCAACCATGTATCTTGCCTGGCATGGCAGGCCTGTGGAGTGCCATTGCGCCCCTGCCTCGGTTGGCATCACTTATGCCCCAGCCAACACTGAGTGGGCAATCCCAAATAATAAGGACACCCTTCAGGGAAGCCCTGACGGGCTTAAGGGGGTGTAGGCTTAAGGATGGGAAGGTACTTATGGATATTCCCTGCTCAGGTAGTGAGGAACCCCAAAAGTGGGGATTCCCCTGCCTCGGAGATCAGAAGTTCCGATAGGATGCACCAGGGATGTCGCTGATTCTCTTGTTTATCCTCAGAGCTCGGAACATGTCCTCACTGTCAAGGCAGTGTGGAAGTGAGTGAGCCTTCCTACACAGGCTTCCTGAGACAGAGTTCTAAAACATGGGCCGGTCTGCCAATGAAGACCTGGGAGTTAGCACTTGCTCCAGTGGGGGGTTAACTAGTCGCCCAACCTGCCATTACAGACCTGGGGGTGTGCAGCTGCCCTTATGCTGTTTAGTAATATGTGTCCAGCAAGCAGTTGCAGGTTTGAGGATGCACCCTGGCACCTATGGCATTTTGGATAGGTGCCCAGCCTGCCATTGTGGGCTTGTGAGTGCATACCTGCAATGTCGGTGTTCTAACACCAGGGTTAGACCTGCCATGGCTGGCCTGTGTCTGCACGCTTGCACCCATGGTGCTAGTGGCAAGGAGCCTGGTCCATCGCTGCAGGCTCGGTATAAGCAAATGCACTGGTAAGGCGGTCAGCCTAAGTCTGGCTGGCCCGAGCAAGGTAGTGCGCACACTCTTGCACCTAAGGTGCTAGGGCCTGGGTAAGCCCATGTGCCAACTTGTCATTACAGACCGGTGTGAGCGCTCTGGCATCTATTGTGATTAAACACATGAGCACCATGCCATTGCAGGCCACTGGATGTGCGCACCCGCACTTATGGTGCCCCCTGATTGCGTGTGCAGTCTGCCATTGCAAGCCTGTGCATGCGCATTGGCAACCGTATTAGTAAACTTGTGCCAAGTCTGCCCTTGCAGACTGGGGTGGGAGCACTTGAACTCTCGGCGCTGGGGACCAAACTGCCATTGCAATTGCAGATCTGATCTGTTTGTGCACTAGCTCATGTGCACCCAAGTAGTGAGGAATACCTGTGTGTGCTTTCACTACCTATGAGACTTGCTCTTCTGTTGGTTAACATGGGGAAGTGATTGACATTACTTCAGGCTGCAAGAGGGGATTGAAGTGGAGCAGCCTGAGGATGTTTCCTATCAATGGATTCCCCATGCCAAACCCTTTCCAGTTGTAAAGGGGGTTTGGCATAACTCGATTAGAAATGCCACTTATAGAATATGGACTGTTCAATGCTCTAAGAGTCTTGTGTGCCATGGAGCCTGGCTCCAGTCGACACAAGGGGACAGGGAATTACATCTGTGCATTCCCCAACAACAGTCCTGAACCATGGTCATACCACTAGAATGACAGACCTCTGCCATTTGCGTTCCGAATGGGATTGGAGGGAGTAGTTTTCACACTTGGCCGCTGGGGGCCGGATCATGGTGATACAAAAAAGGGTGATGGACGGAGCGTTTGAGCAAATCAAACACTCACCCCCAGTCAACTGATCTGGGCTTAATCCATCACCATTCTTTAGCTCCATCCGCCTCCCCAGTTCAGACATGGCCACATGCAAATCAGTCTAACCCTGTGCCTCATGGGAACAGTCCAGCCCGAACTGCTAAGCCATGACCCAACTAAATATTAGGATCTACCTTCCTCTGCCCCATGGCAGACAGGCCTACAATTCAGGGGAGATATCTATGGTTTAAAGGGAAACCCCTTAAACCACCCCTAAATTCCAAGACACAAAACAGTATAACTACAGGGGGCCATCCTTCAGCAAAGGGTGAGTAACTTGACACAGGAATGGAGAACTTGGACGGTGTGGTGCAAACTGCCAGAGGACTCTGTGGTGCACATGGAAGATTACTGCTATTGAAGGTGACTGCGTGCCCCTTCTGAATAGTGGCAGGCCTGGTGAAGTGTGGCGCCCAGAAGTGTGCTCTCCAAGGGCCCATTGGTAGGTCTCCTGTTCTCCCAGAGATCTTAGGGACATCAAACGTCTATCGCAAAAGGCAAACACCATCTATCTGTGACATCTGGAGTGCGGTCCCCTTTTCAGTGCCCACATCAGCTACTAAATGCCAATGGGTACCACAGTGTGAGCGTGGAACTAAGACTTGTGCCTGGAGACCATATTGTCTAGTGCAGCGCTCCAGAAATCTTGCCTGTATCTAAGGCGTGTGGTTACCGTACCATAGGGACCCCGACACTCATAGGCATCTTGTTGGTGGTGAGCAGATTCAGCGGTAGTGGGACCCCGCATGGCCAGTTTCATTGATCCTGCTGCATCTCTCTCGTGCAACACACCAACTGCATGCTCATTGTGTGCTGTGTACGATTCACAGGGTATGACACTCGGAGGTGGGGGTGTACCCAAGTAGTGCCCCATTCTACGTTATGTGTCTGTGCTAAACTTGTGCCTGGTTGTGTGTGTGACCGGACTGTTCTGGTGAAACCTGTATCACCATGCACTGGACATTGTGCCTCATTTCAAGGGAGGTACGGAATTTGCGACTCTTGGCTGTCTGTAACCGGAATTGCCTGGTGCAACCCATCTCAACATACACCGGTCATTGGAGTACATGCATCGAAATCAAAATTTGCGATTCCCAATTAGCGATTTTTACCGAATCGCAATTTAGTAATCGTAAAACTCAATGCATCAAATCAATCATTATTCATATGCGAATCGGTATTACTCGCAATCGCTTTTAGCGATTTCATAATCGCGAGTCACTTTTTTAGTGAATACGCTATTAGAGATTCACTAATAGCGAATCCGTAAATCAGATGCAGGATGATGGTGTCACAGCAGGAAGTAAGCCGTCCCATGCTGTTACCTGTGTACTGAGAGGGAGGAGGAGGAGGCAGACTGCAGGAGAACAGCACTAGGAAGATTTTGGGACTGCATAAACTGTGCAATTATCCAGCATGTCATCTAAAACACCACAGAAGGAGAGCAAAAGAAAGCTGAAGTCCAATGAAAAGGAGCTGGAAATCCTCATAGAGGTAGTTGTGAAGAGCCATGAGAAACATTTTGGTAAACAGTCACTGCATGACCCAGAGTCCGAAAAGAGAAAATTATGGCTGGGAATACAATAAAAAATCAGCGCAGTGGGGGTCACCCAGTGCTCCATTCCGGATCTGAACAAGTGATGGTATGACCTGCAGAGCATGGCCAAGGAAAGGGTTGCTGCAAGACTAGCTGATGCAAAAAAAAACTGGAGGTGGACAATCCACAGAAACAGCACCCACAGCCTAAGAGGACCTGGTGGAGTCAAACTTTCAGCCTGAGGCTGTTGTTGGAGTGACGTAGATCGATTCCTCTGCACCGCCCAGTACTTCCCAAGGTAAGATGCATGCAAATGACCATACAAATGCTACATTAACTAAACAAAGTCCGTAAGTCTGAACTAGGTTAGTGTAGCAAATAGTACTCCAGACCATACTTTACTTGTACCACACAAATGCATTATGGGACTAGCATCGGAAAATCTATTTGAAAGGCAAGTGTGAAGCAAACCAGCAAAGGTGCAATCAATTGTGACAAGCAAGTTTAATCTCTACACACAGTGTGTTGAGTAATTACTGAATATGATAATACTGAGTGCAAGATGAAATACATGTCCTTTTTTGAAAACAGAAATTGCACTCTTTCACATCACAGATGCACCTGCCCAGGAGTCAGATGACAGTGCAGGTCATGCACCCCATGAGTGTGAGCCACAGTCATTAGAAGACATCGCAGTGTCACCTTCACCCACAACAAATGCACCCACAAGACACAGTATCACAGTCCCACCATTGCCTGGATTTGAAATGGAAGAGGATAGACAACCTGACCCTCCAACAGCACAGTATCGGCAGACTGCCACATCAAGAACATGTGTCCTAGGTCAAAATAGAAATATCTGCATCAGGAGGCGCAGGGCAGGTGCACAGTTGAGAGCAGTTGAAGGTGACAGTTCAACGTCTTTTCCTGGGCTGGAGATCGCAATGTTGAGGGTACGACGTCTGCAATGCAAACACATGAGTCCAATGCAGGCACACCTTTCATCTCCTGCAAGGAACATGGGTGAGATGAGTGACAGCATATGTTGGAAGGGGCGATCTCCGAGGGCCAGGTTGTGCTCACCCGGTCACCCCAAGATCCACCTCTCCCACAGAACTTGCCGAGTCTTGATTGGGAGGTCCCCACCGGGGAGGACTTTGGGTCTAGGATCGTTCACACTGAGCTCACACCACACGTATGAACAGACACCACACTGTTGGATTCTAGTAACAAGTTCTTTATATAGCAAATAACGAAGGAAGCACTCTTATATACACAGTGGTCAAGGGACCACAAAGTCTTGGAGGATTCGGGAAAGGGGAAAGCGGGACAGTCTTTTAGTCTCTGGGTCAGTACGCGGTGTACCCTACGCACGGCTCTCAATCCTCGAGCCGGGGGGTACGGGATGATGGTCGTACTGGCTGCCTTACCTCCGTCGAGTCGGCTCGGTCGTGATGGTGGTTTCGATGGTCCAGCCGGACCAGAGTACTCCTCGAGCCGCGACGAGGTCAACAGGGCTCGATCTGGAGAGGTTCGTGAGAGCCGCGACAGCGTCAGCAGGGCTCCGATGGTCTTAGAGGTCGAGCTGCGACAGCGTCAGCAGGGCTCCGATGGTTGCAAGTTCAGCTTGAGCCGCGACAGCGTCAGCAGGGCTCCGATGGTTGCAGGTTCAGCTTGAGCCGCGACAGCGTCAGTAGGGCTCCGATGGTTACAAGTTCAGCTTGAGCCGCGACAGCGTCAGCAGGGCTCCGATGGTTACAAGTTCAGCTTGAGCCGCGACAGCGTCAGCAGGGCTCTGATGGTTACAAGTTCAGCTTGAGCCGCGACAGCGTTAGCAGGGCTCAGAGATTCAGGATGAGTCTTATTAGGGTCAGCCGCGATCAGATCAGCAGGGCTTCAGGTCCAAGATACAACTGTCCGCTAGTTGTCGGGCCGCCCCAGTTATAGTCCTTCTGCTCTGTGATCTCCGGACCCTCGCAGGCGGAGGTCTCAGGCCCTGGGGGGCTGGTCGTTGGCGAGGTCCGGCGGTTGGCTCTTTGATCCCTTTGAAAGATGGGTCCGGCAATTCCCAGACGCCCAGCGGGTCTGGAGCCAGCCCTCGGGGAGGCCAGAGGGGTGATCAAAACTGGCCCACAGGGGAGGGCCAAAGGTGTGACAGAAACCAGCCCCTCAGGGGAGGCCGGAGGTGCCATCGAAACTCCCTGGCTTATCTCACTCGGGAGCTTTTTACCCCCCAGCCGGGACTGGCGCGCCTTTGGAGTCTGGGTTTCGCTGGGGCTGGGGTCACGCTAGGCCCAGGGAGACAGGGATGTCGGGAAGGGAAGATGACATGCGGGCCTTGTGGGGCATGCAAGGTTAGGCGCTCGGAGCCGGGAGTGGAGCGGGGAAGGCAGGCCTTGTCGAGGTTCCAGGGGGATCTAGACTTAACTGGGGTAGGACGACTAGGCTCGGGTTGCCGGCTACACTAACGGGGAGGCTGCGCAGGGGACTCGGGGTACAGGCCTACGCTCACAGGGTGTGGAGGGACAGAGGCGAACCACGCCACGAGGCCGGGTCCAACACGCGTCCCCCCCAGCTGAAGGCGGGGAGAACTACCCATCCTCTTGGGGGTTCTCTTCGCTGAGGCGGAAGAATCCGGACAGGCCGTCTGCGTTGGCGTGGTCAGAGCCAGGCCGGTGTTCAACAGTGAAGTCCATCCCCTGGAGGGAGATGGACCAGCGCAGCAATTTGGGGTTCTCCCCTCTCATCTGCATTAGCCACCGGAGAGGTCGTGGTCGGTCTGGACCCGGAAGTGAGTACCGAACAGGTAGGGCCTCAGCTTCTTCAGGGCCCAAACCACCGCAAAGGCCTCACGCTCGATGGTGCTCCACCTTTGTTCTCGAGGGAGTAGCCTCCGGCTAATGAATGCCACTGGTTGGTCTAGGCCGTTCTCGTTCACCTGGGACAGGACAGCTCCGATGCCATGCTCGGACGCGTCCGTCTGGACTACAAACTCTCGTGAGTAGTCGGGGGCCTGTAGGATGGGGGCGGTGCACATGGCGTCTTTCAACGTTTCGAACGCCTCTTGGCAGGCGGAGGTCCAGCTGACTTTCTTCGGCTGGTTTTTGGAGGTTAACTCCGTGAGGGGGGCTACAATGCTGCCGTAACTCTTGATGAACCGGCGGTAGTACCCCGTGAGCCCTAGAAACGCCCGCACTTCCGTCTGGGTAGTGGGGGCCTCCCAGGCCACGAAGGCATCGATCTTGGGCTGGAGGGGGGCTACGAGGACGCTTCCGACCTGGTGCCCGAGGTAGATTACGGACCCTTGTCCGATCTCGCACTTGCTTGCCTTAATGGTGAGACCCGCCCTCCTCAGGGCGGTCAGCACCACCCAGAGGTGCTGGAGGTGCTCAGGCCAGTGGGAACTGTACACTGCGATATCGTCCAGACACGCAGCGCTGAACTCTTCCAACCCCACCAGGACCTGGTTCACCAGTCGCTGGAAGGTGGTGGGGGCGTTCTTCATTCCGAAGGGCATCACCCGGAAATGGTAGTGACCATCCGGGTGGAGAAAGCGGATCTTTCCTTTGCTCCCTCGGTGAGGGCGATCTGCCAGTACCCACTGGTCAGGTCGAAT
Organism: Lissotriton helveticus; assembly: GCF_964261635.1. Classification (NCBI taxonomy): domain Eukaryota; kingdom Metazoa; phylum Chordata; class Amphibia; order Caudata; family Salamandridae; genus Lissotriton; species Lissotriton helveticus. Next base: position 1,722,327,621 of record NC_136063.1, read on the forward strand.
GTGCTGAGGAAACGAGCAGCCCCGAGGCGATCGATAAGCTCGTCGGCTCGGGGGATGGGATGAGCATCGGTTCTGGTGACTGCGTTGAGCCCGTGGTAGTCAACACAGAACCTCAGCTCGGGAACAGCACCGGGGGCGGCTGCCTTCGGAACCAGGACCACGGGGCTAGCCCATGGGCTGTCAGAGGCTTCGACCACCCCGAGAGCTAACATCTTCGATACCTCGGCCTTGATGCAGGCCCGGACTCGGTCAGGGACGCGGTAGGCTCTGTGCCGTACCGGTGGGCTGTCCCCGGTGTCCACGTCGTGGACGCACCAGTTGGTGACGCCGGGGTGAGGGAGAAAAGGTCCGAGAATTGTCCCAGTAACTGGCGACAGTCCTTGCGCTGCTCGGGAGAGAGGGAGGAGGAGAGACTCACCCCCTCTACGGAGCCATCTTTTTCTTTTGTGGACAGGAGATCGGGGAGAGGCTCCATTTCTTCTTCTTCCCCATCGTCCGTGGCGAGGAGTAAGCTCAACTCGGATCGGGCGAAGTGGGGTTTGAGGCGGTTTACGTGAAGGACCCGCAAGGGGTTCCGGGGGGACTCCACGTCGATGAGATAAGTCACCTGACTCTTGCGTTCTACCACCTTGAAGGGCCCTGTCCACTTGTCTTGCAGGGCACAGGGCTCCACGGGGGCCATCACCCAGACCCGCTGTCCGGGCTGAAACTCGACCAGAGTGGCATTTTGGTCATACCACCGTTTCATTTCTTCTTGGCTGGCCTCGAGGTTTGCCTCGGCCAGCTCTCGGAACTTCCTCGTCTGGTTCCGGAGGGCCAAAATGTATCGAAACACATCGGGAGGGGGCTCTGGGGCCGCCGTCTCCCACCCTTCCTTGACCAGGGTGAGGGGTCCCCGGGCGGGGTGCCCGTAGAGCAGCTCGAAGGGGCTGTACCCCAGGGACTTCTGGGGGACTTCGCGGTATGCGAAGAGGAGACAGGGAAGGAGGACGTCCCACTTACGCCTCAGGGGCTCTTCGAGTCCCATGATCATTCCTTTGAGGGTCCGGTTGAAGCGTTCCACCAGAACGTTACCCTGGGGGTGATATGGGGTGGTGAACTTGTACGTCACCCCACATTGTTGCCAAAGGGACTTCATGTATTTCGAGATGAAGTTGGTCCCTCGGTCGCTGACGACTTCTCGAGGGAATCCCACCCGGGAGAAGATGGCCATGAGGGCCCGCCCCACTACGGGGGCGGTCACCGTTCGGAGGGGAACGGCTTCGGGGTATCGGGTGGCATGGTCTACCAGCACCAGGATAAAGCGGTGCCCCAAGGAGGTCCGGGGGTCGAGGGGGCCCACAATGTCGATTCCCACCCTCTCAAAGGGGGTACTGACCACGGGGAAGGGTTGGAGAGGAGCCTTGCGCTTCCCTCCGCTCTTTCCGCTGGACTGACAAGTGGGGCAGGACTTACAGTGGGCCTCCACATCGGAGCGCATGCCCGGCCAGTAGAAGTGGGTGACCAGGCGCTGGTACGTTTTGTCTTGTCCCAAGTGTCCCGCCAGGGGCACGTCATGGGCCAGGTTCAGGAAAAAGCAGCGGAAGCGTAGGGGGACCACCAGCACTCGGCCGGACCCTAGTTCGGCGGACTTTTGCTCGCTGTATAAGAGGCCGTTTTCCCAATAGACAATGTGGGAGCCAGACTGGTCACCGGCGGCCTGGGCGGCGGCCTGCTGCCGCGGCCTCACCAAGGATGGACAGGCTGTCTGCTCTAGGCAGAATTCTTCTCGGGACGGTCCCCTTCCTGGCGCCATTGGGCCAGCTCAGGAAGGTCGTCCAAGCTCGGGGTCGGTTCGACACCAGGGCCGAGGGGACCTGCGTCGGGGGGGAGCTCTCCCTGGGGAACAGCTCAGGGGTCTCAAAGGGTTCAGGGACCTTGGGGTCCTCGGGGGTCGCCGGTGCCGCCTCTAAGGTCGCCCCTCCGGGGGTGGTCCTTCGGGCGGTCATCGACCGGGTACTCACACAGGCCCACTCGGGTAGGCCCACCATCTCTAAGTGGGCCCTTTTCTCAACCCGCTGCCATGGGGAGCTCTCTAGATCGTTTCCGAGCAGGCAGTCCACAGGCATGTCGGAGCGGACTGCCACTCGTAACTCCCCAGAGACGCCCCCCCATTCGAACGGGACTTGAGCTATCCGGCAGGTGCGGACGGAGTTATCAGCTGCTATCACCCTGCAGGAGATGTGGGGAACAATCTGGGCTTCGGTGACTAGGTGCCGTTTGACGGCGGTGATACTGGCCCCAGTGTCTCGGAGCGCCCCTATGTGATGGCCATTGACAGTCACCTGCTGTCGGTATTTCTCTGTGTTGTCGGGTAGGGGAGCTCCGGGGACCATCTCCCTATCACCCAGGGAGACTAACATCATAGCTGCGGGGTCTGCTCCCTCGAACTCTTCCTCCCCCTCCTCTTCTAGAGCTACTGAGGTAATGTGGCGCACTGGGAGCCCTGCAGCGGCAGGCTTCTGGAACAAGGGGCAGCGGGGGTCATTGGCATAGTGCTCGGGTTTCTGGCAATGGTAGCAGGCTTGGCTGACTCGGGGCCCTGGCTTAGCTGGGGGAAACCCTGCACGCGCTGTGGGAGGCGAGGTGCCGGGCTGGTTTCTGGGGGGACTACGCGGGGACCCTACCTGGGAACCCCTCTGTCTATTCTGATTCCCCCCTCCCCTCTGGCGGGACGATCCCTGTTCATTTCAGCCAGAATCTCCCCCGGGCCCCCGGGGGACTCTGGTGCTCACCCAGAAATCGGCCTCGACGGCCAGCTTCCGGGGGTCAGCCAACTTGCTGTCCAGGAGGTGCTGTCGGAGTTCCACAAAGCAATTCAGGGACAAATGTTCGTAGGCAATGAGGTCGATGAGCCCCTCGAAGGTGGATACTTTGCTGCCCTTGATCCACCCTTCCAGGGCCCGGCTGTACAAATTGACATATTCTACCCACGTGGTGCCGGGGATCTTCCTGCATTCTCGGAAGCGTTGGCGGTACATTTCTGGAGTGAGCCCATACCTTGTGAGGAGGGCCTCTTTCATGTGGCTGTAGGAGGTCTGTTCGGCAGATGGTAGGTCGAGTAGGGTGTCTCTCCCCTCACTCAGGAATCGACCCCACAGCCCGGCTCCCCAATCTTTCTGCGGAACTCAGTGGGAGGTCATAGCTACCTCGTAGGCCTTGAACCATTGCTGGATGTCATCGTTTTTATAATATTCTTTGACCACATCCTTGGGGATGTGGACCTTGGGTTCCACTGGGGGAACAGACTCTCGGGTCGCTGCTGTTTTGTTGCCTTCGTTCCGGGCCTTGAGTTCTATTTCCAATACGCTGCACTCGTGCTCCAGCTGGAGCTTCTTTCCGTCATGTTCTCGTTGGAGTTTCTTCTCCTCCAGTTCTCCTTGCAGCCGTAGCTGCTCGATGGCTAGCTTTTTCTCGGCCAGCTTGAGTTCTACCTCCATCTTTAAACGGGCTAGTTCTAGCTCGTGGCTTCGGTTGCGTTCTCGGTCGGTCATCTCTTCTCGAGATAGACCTCTCTCCGTGCTGTGAGTCCGCGTCGGGGACTCTGCTCTTTCTTGCTCTGGGGCGTGGGTTTCGATCAGTGGTGCTCCCCCTCCATCGGCTTCTGTCGGTGCTGGAGGTTGGGCTCTGGTCTCCACCCAGGCTGTTAGAGCTTGTTGAAAGTCCTCTTTGGTGTTTAATCCCGTTGACGGGATACGGAGATCTTTGCAGAATTGCTTGAGCTCACGGTGCGAATAGTCTCCCAGCAGCTCCATCTGGAAGGTGGTCTTGTCGCTCGTGAGGCTCATGGTTGCTCTTCGTTCGGGTAGTGTGTCAGTGCTGTACGATCCCTAGACGTAGGTTCTTATCGCGACGCTGCCACCAATGTTGGAAGGGGCGATCTCCGAGGGCCAGGTTGTGCTCACCCGGTAACCCCAAGATCCACCTCTCCCACAGAACTTGCCGAGTCTTGATTGGGAGGTCCCCACCGGGGAGGACTTCGGGTCTAGGATCGTACACACTGAGCTCACACCACACGTATGAACAGACACCACACCGTTGGATTCTAGTAACAAGTTCTTTATATAGCAAATAACGAAGGAAGCACTCTTATATACACAGTGGTCAAGGGACCACAAAGTCTTGGAGGATTCGGGAAGGGGGAAGCGGGACAGTCTTTTAGTCTCTGGGTCAGTACGCGGCGTACCCTACGCACGGCTCTCAATCCTCGAGCCGGGGGGTACGGGATGATGGTCGTACTGGCTGCCTCACCTCCGTCGAGTCGGCTCGGTCGTGATGGTGGTCTCGATGGTCCAGCCGGACCAGAGTACTCCTCGAGCCGCGACGAGGTCAGCAGGGCTCGATCTGGAGAGGTTCGTGAGAGCCGCGACAGCGTCAGCAGGGCTCCGATGGTCTTAGAGGTCGAGCCGCGACAGCGTCAGCAGGGCTCCGATGGTTGCAAGTTCAGCTTGAGCCGCGACAGCGTCAGCAGGGCTCCGATGGTTGCAGGTTCAGCTTGAGCCGTGACAGCGTCAGCAGGGCTCCGATGGTTACAAGTTCAGCTTGAGCCGCGACAGCGTCAGCAGGGCTCCGATGGTTACAAGTTCAGCTTGAGCCGCGACAGCGTCAGCAGGGCTCTGATGGTTACAAGTTCAGCTTGAGCCGCGACAGCGTCAGCAGGGCTCAGAGTTTCAGGATGAGTCTTCTTAGGGTCAGCCGCGATCAGATCAGCAGGGCTTCAGGTCCAAGATACAACTGTCCGCTAGTTGTCGGGCCGCCCCAGTTATAGTCCTTCTGCTCTGTGATCTCCGGACCCTCGCAGGCGGAGGTCTCAGGCCCTGGGGGGCTAGTCGTTGGCGAGGTCCGGCGGTTGGCTCTTTGATCCCTTTGAAAGATGGGTCTGGCAATTCCCAGACGCCCAGCGGGTCTGGAGCCAGCCCTCGGGGAGGCCAGAGGGGTGATCGAAACTCCCTGGCTTATCTCACTCGGGAGCTTTTTACCCCCCAGCCGGGACTGGCGCGCCTTTGGAGTCTGGGTTTCGCTGGGGCTGGGATCACGCTAGGCCCAGGGAGACAGGGATGTCGGGAAGGGAAGATGACATCCGGGCCTTGTGGGGCATGCAAGGTTAGGCGCTCGGAGCCGGGAGTGGAGCGGGGAAGGCAGGCCTGGTTCCAGGGGGATCTAGACTTAACTGGGGTAGGACGACCAGGCTCGGGTTGCCGGCTACACTAACGGGGAGGCTGCGCAGGGGACTCGGGGTACAGGCCTACGCTCACAGGGTGTGGAGGGACAGAGGCGAACCACGCCACGAGGCCGGGTCCAACAGCATAAAACAGCTCACAACAGGTGTGCAGGAAGTTTAGAGGGATACCACACAAAACTTTGATGACAGGACACAGGCACTCAATGAGTTATGCAAAATGATACAAGAAGACCAGGAGACCCACCACAAAAGACAGCATCAATTCCTTGGCCACATGGATGGCTACACCAGGGCCATCAACTGTCCCGACGTGCAGTAGACATGCAGGTTGAAATGACATATTCCTGTCTGGATGTGGCCAGGGGAATGATACAGGTCACTAATGCTGTGGAGGAAATGCAAACTACTACAGTTGCTGCCAGTAGTGTCATGGGTGGAGGGGATAGTGAGGATGCCTCCAGCCTCAGTAGCAACATGGCTCCAGTGACAAAATGCAGGAGGAACAGCACAAGGAATACTCCTGCATCAGAGTGCTCAGACAGAGATGTGTCAGAGCACCCTGTAGGGGCAATGGGAGTGTGTGGTCGTCACCATGCACAGGGTGGACATGAGCACAGGATTTCATTTGGTGAGGTAACTATAATCCAAGTGTGTCTAGGCTGATGTACAAGTGCCATGGCAAAGTCATCCTGTTGCATCCAGACTTACATTGTATTACCACAACCTGAGCTAATTATTTTTGGAATAAATCAAAATGGCAATGAAACCATGTAGTGTCTTGTTTCATCATTACCCACCTTAAAAATAATGTTATGCTATTTCTGCATGGCCCTGTCTCCCCTCAACTGCACTCGGCTCGCGTGTTGCTTGTGGTGGTTATCCTGGCTGGTTGTCTTCCTCAAGCTCACTGTCAGACAGTTCAAGGGGAATGCCTCTTCAAGTTGCAATGTTGTGCAACATGGCACAAGCAGCCACAATTTTGCAGCAGGTATCTGATTGGTACTGAAATGCACCGCCAGTCATGTGAAGGCAGCAGAACCTACTCTCCAGTCGGCCAAAGGTGCGCTCTATGACGTTGCAGGTGGTGATGTGCGCTGCATTGTAACGCTGCCCACTTGTTGTACCTGGGTTGAGGTATGGCATCAGGATGTAAGAGCACACAGCCTATGGGCTGTCGCCTACAGGGTTGAAAGCAACCGATTACTCACTGCTATTTGTCACCATGTGCCCGGAGTATGCAAGACATTGTGACATATGTTTACCAAGCAGGTATCCTTCGCCGAATTCTCCCCCAAGGAGACAAGTGTGTATGGCACTGTGTCTGAATACGTATGAGTCATGTGTACTGCCAAGGAATCTAGCCACTATTTCAGTTATGATGTGTTTGGAATTGCAAATGACTTGTATATTCAGTGAATGGTATGATTTTCTGTTCTTGTAAATGTAGTCAATCACTGAGAGAGGACCAATGGTTACATGCGTTCCATCAATGCAACCGATTGTCACGGCCGTCCGAAATCCGTTCCTCAGGGTTGTGTGATGCTATATGGGGGCCCACCTCTGAATCGACCCAAGTCCGGTTTGCAACAAGCACAGACTTTTGGGCGCGATTGAGCGGGGGGAAAAAGAACCAGGGAAGGGGACTGCGGGGATGTAGACCTGCAAGGGAGACCAAAGCAAACAACAAACGGTCAACACCTGAATCTTCCCTATTCTATTGAGCTCACTCTTTAAAAGGTTTGTTCTGTTCTGTTACCTGCTGGAAAAACTATATCTTCTATTTTCTAGTTAGCCATCAGCAGAGATAGAATCAAGCACTGAGTTCAATATCTCTTGACTACTGTCTATAGGTACGATATCCAATTATAATGACCAGTGGCTAATTACTATACTGGTAATCCACGGTGTCACGAAATGATAAATCCAGGAATCCTTAAACAGCAGGACCCCTCAGCTAGGTATTCCCGATATGTGCAGCGTTGTTGATAAGGGTAATATTCTGTGACACTAATAATCCTTAGTTACCACAATAGTCAAATGAAACAGAACAGAACAAAAAACGAAGAAAAGATGATAGGCTAGGTAAATGGGTGTTTTACCCTCTCTGCACAAGACAAGCCTGTCTCCTCCAACAGAGAGAACAACCTCCCAAGCGCCACTATGTGCGCACTCCTCCTCTGCACGAGTTCGCCAGAAAAGGCGACTCAGCCAACAGAGGAGACTGCAGGCGTTTTAACCTCTCTGCAAGAGACCGGCCGGTCTCTGCCAACAGAGAGAACAACTGCCTAAGCGCCTCTAGGAGCGCACTCCTCCTCTGCACGAGTACGCTGGAAGGCGTCTCTGCCAACAGAGGAGAATACCTAATTGCCGTCTGATATCTGAGACCGAGAAGAAGATTGATGCCGAAGCCTGCTCTGGACTCCTAGGAACTGCAATCTCGTCTCCGCTCGACTTGTGCTGTGAACTAGAACTTCGCCGCTGTGGACCCCAGGCACGAAGAAACAATAATCGGCAGCGCTCACAGCGTCCCTGCCTTTTTGTAGCCCTTGGGTGTGTCTGTCTGCGCGACGCCTTGATTACTTTCACCTGGTGTTCGAGCGCGACTCGCGCTAAGCTCCATGGGACATGAAGTCTTTACCGGGGACTGTGATGCCGTATCTCCCGCATCACGCGTGAGCTCCGTTGAATGTCTTCTCCCTGTACTTGCGCAGCTAGCGTAAGAAACGGCACCGCTACAGCGCGGTTGTGACAGAACATCTCCCTCTTCCGCTGACGCTAGCTGACTGTGGGCTTTCCCGGTTGAAGACGGTGAAACCTAGCCACTAGTCTAGGGGCATGCACCGCATCCCATGGCTCCCAGGAGTCCTCTTCCGGGCCGTATCCTTTCCAGGACACCAAGTACCACACCTTGCCTCTTACTAGTTTGGCATCACGGATACTCCTGACCTCATATTCGTCCTCCCCCTGGATATCTACAGGAGCCGGTCTGTTCGGACCAGACCTCAGTAAGGGCTTCAACAAGGAGACATGAAATACAGGATGTATTCTCATGTGTCCCGGTAGTTTGAGCTTGACAGCCACAGGGTTTATGAGTTTGGACACCTAATACGGTCCGATGAACTTTGGCCCAAAAACGCTAATACGCTTGAAACATAGGTTTCTCGCTGATAACCAGACCCAATCCCCTATCTTATATACAGGTCCTGCTCTACGATGCTTATCAGCCTGGGCTTTGTACCTGGTCTTGGCTTTTTTCAAATTGGCTCTAGTGTTCAAGAGGACCTTGCGCATGCTCTGCAGCCTTTGTTTGAGATCGGGTATTTTATCAACATTACTAGGTAAGGTGACAGGGGTGAAACATGGGTGAAACCCGTATGTACAATAGAAGGGTGAGTATGAGGTGGATGCATGTTTGGCACTGTTGTACGATATTTCTGCCACCCACAGCCACTTCACCCATGCGTCTGTGTTGTTGTTGATGTAACAACGGAGATACTGTTTCAGCGTCTGACTGAGTCTTTCGGTTTGACCGTCTGTTTGAGGATGAAAGCTCGTAGAAAGCGATGAATCGATTTGGAGGGCAGCACACCAGGTCTTCCAGAATTTCACGGTGAACTGGGCCCCTCGGTCAGATACGATGGTTCTGGGGATTCCGTGTATTCTCACCACGTGTAGCAATAATAACCTGGCTAGTTGACTAGCAGTAGGTACTTGTTTGCACGGAAGAAAGTGGCCCATTTTGGTAAGATAGTCCACCACACCGATTATGGCCGTGTTTCCTTGGCTCTCCGGCAACCCCACGATGAAATCTATGGAAATCCTCTCCCACGGCTCAACAGGGGTAGGCATGATCTGTAATACGCCCGCTTTGCGATGATGGACTGTCTTTGCTTGTGCACATACGTTGCATTCATTAACCCAGGTCAAAACGTCACTCCGCACCGACGGCCACCAGAATTGACGCAATACCCGGTCCAGCGTATTGGCGCCTCCTTGATGTCCTGCACTGGGAACGGTATGGCACCAGCTAAACACAATCTTCCTCAAGGAGAAGGATGGAACTAGGAGTTGTTTTCATTCTGAGCAAACCCATCCCTTGGTCGCCATTCTGGATGGGAACGAAGCCAACATCTCCATACCATAGTCTTCATGTCTTGACGGACTCTTTGAAGGAATGACTTGGTGTGCGCTGAACAGATGACTCTGCACCGTTCGATGATGGATTCCTCCTGTGGTTTCTCTCTCATGGGAGCGGTGTCTTGTCTGGTCAGGGCGTCTGCCTTCTTGTTCTCACGACCCGGACGAAACGTCACCAGGAAATGATATTAAGCGAAGAATTGCATCCATCTCAATTGTCTGTGGGTGAGATGTCGGGCCGACCGCATGAACTGCAGGTTTCTGTGGTCAGTGTATACTGTGACCTGGTGAGCGGCTCCTAACAGCAGATGTCTCCATTCTAAAAATGCGTCTCGGATGGCTAGAAGCTCTTTTTCTGCTATGGCGTAGTGTGTTTCGGCCTCGTTTAACTTCCTTTACATGAAAGAGATAGGGTGTAAACAACCCGTGGTATCCTGTCTCTGGGAAAGCAGTGCTCCGATAGCGACATCCGAAGCGTCTGCCTCCACAATGTATGGTAACGAGGGATTAGCATGCGTGAGAACCGGGGCCGTGGTGAAAGCATTCTTCAAACTCACGAATGCCGCTTGCGCTTCATCGTTCCATAGGAATCGGGTTCTTTTCCTTGTGAGTCTAGTCAAGGGTACCACCATGTCTGAAAAATCTTTAATGAATCGGCGATAGAAATTCACGAATCCTAACAGACTTTGGACCTCCTTGATGTTCTGGGGACGAGGCCATTCTTCGATTGCCTTTACCTTCCTCTCAGCCATGACTTGTCCTGAGGGAGTAAGCATAACCCCCAAGAATTCCACAGTATCCATGTGGAAATCGCATTTGGATATCTTGCAGAACAGGTGATGTTTCCTTAGGGCCTGTAGAACTAAACACACGTGTTTCACGTGTTCCGGTTCTGTGTTCGAATACACCAGTATATCGTCGATATACACTACCGTAAAGACGTATAAGTACTCCCGCAAGACCTCATTTAGAAAGAACTGAAACGCAGCAGGTGCGTTACAGAGACCAAAAGGCATCACCAAGTATTCGTATAGTCCGTACCGCGTTTTGAAGGCCGTTTTCCATTCGTCGCCTTCCTTGACTCGGACCAAATGGTATGCCCCCCGTAGATCAAGCTTGGTGTAGATAGAAGCAGCTCTCACCTGCTCCAGAAGTACCGGTATCAACGGCAAGGGATAACGATTCTTTATCGTGATGTCGTTGATCCTCCTAAAATCGATACAACATCTCAGCTCACCATTAGCCTTTGGTATAAAAAAAAGAGGCGAGGCGGCGGGTGATCTTGAGGGGCGTATGTGCCCCAACGTAGGAACTTGTCCAGGTACTCTCTTAAATAGTTGTTTTCTGGTATAGTGAGGGAATATATCCTGCCACACGGTATCTCCGACCCCGGAATCAAATCAATCCGGCAATCATAGTCCCTATGTGGTGGTAGCACATCAGCCTGAGTATCATTAAACACATCAGCAAAGCCTTGGTAACATGTTGGTAGCAGCACTTCTTTTTCTGCGGCGGTGGCTACTTGATGCGTCGACATGACATTGCCGATGCCCGGGTTTGGGTCATGAACACATTGTGTTCGACAATACTGCGAATCGAACTGGATTGTTTTATTCCCCCAGTGCACCGTTGGTTCATGCTTCCTCAACCAGGGAAGGCCCAAAATGGCTCCATACATAGGGGCCTGTATGATGTTAAACGATATCCTCTCCCGGTGATAATCTTCGTATATCATTTCGCACTCTTCGGTGTGATAACGGATAGGCCCTGAAACCAACTCCTTTCCGTCTACCGCATATACCAGTTCAGGCACTTCCTTCAGCTCCAGTGTCACCCCCAAACTAGACGCCACCCCCTTGTCCATGAAACATCCTGTGGCTCCGGAATCCACCATGGCGTTTACTTCTCGAGCCACGTTCCCCACCATGAGCTTCATGGGTACAATGAAATGTTCTTTCACTCTGGACAACCGTGTGTTCAGTGAAGGGATCACCCGACTGCCTGAAGTACTCCCTTCCGTGACCTTCAAGCTTTGGCATTTCCCTCGTCCTTCCCTGCGGTTAGCACCACCGCTTGTCCCAACCAGGGTTTTCCGTACTTGGGTTTGACCGGACACTCCCGCAAAAAATGACCCTTTTTTCTGCAGTACAGGCAAAGCCCCTGTTTCCTGCGGTGGTCTCTTTCGCTGAGGTCAATGAGGCTCTCACTGTTCCGATGTCCATCGCCTCTGTGGAACCACTACTTTTTTCTGGACCTACGGGTTTATCGCCGTATGGCATAACTTTCTCCTTCCTTCTTATATCTCCGCGTCGTTCGCAAAGGCGATGATCCAGTCTTAAGGTTAGGTCTATGAGAGCGGCACACGTGACTGGTTGTGGATCTATCTGGGCTAGAACGTCCTTCATCTCTTCGGTTAACCCACGATAGTAAACTGCAGACTTTTTTGCCTCTGGCCAATCCGTCTCTGCCACCAACCTCCGAAAGCTGTTCAGATATGTCACTAAATCCGAACTACCCTGGTGTAGCTCCAAGAGGTCTCGATCTGCGGAGAACGTATCCGCTCTTCTATCAAACGTGCGTTCAAAACTGAGTCTGAACTCGTCCCAATCATGTAATAACGGGTCATCATTGCGTACTATCGGGACGACCCACTGAGCCGCTTCCCCACCCAAGTATGAAATGAGGAAAACTACTCTGGCTTGATTCATGTGAAACAGTTTCGGTTTACATGTGAAATGCAAAAGTATTTGCGTCATGAATACTTGAACCTTTTTCATGTCCCCATGGAATCTTTCTGGTGGGGCTAAAGGGACCTGTGTTGCCATCTCTACCACTAAGGAATTGGGGCGTGCCGTTCCCCCAAGATCAAAGGGATTCCTCTGTAATTGGTCTACCCTAGCGTGTAAGGTTGCGTTTTCCTGGCGTGAGGCGGTTAATTCCGCCTGCACCAAGGCCAGAGCTGCAACCACGTCCTCTAGAGTGGCCATTCTTCACACAACCGGGAGGGAGTAATACGTGGGCCGATTATTCTGTCACGGCCGTCCGAAATCCGTTCCTCAGGGTTGTGTAATGCTATATGGGGGCCCACCTCTGAATCGACCCAAGTCCGGTTTGCAACAAGCACAGACTTTTGGGCGCGATTGAGCGGGGGGAAAAAGAACCAGGGAAGGGGACTGCGGGGATGTAGACCTGCAAGGGAGACCAAAGCAAACAACAAACGGTCAACACCTGAATCTTCCCTATTCTATTGAGCTCACTCTTTAAAAGGTTTGTTCTGTTCGGTTACCTGCTGGAAAAACTATATCTTCTATTTTCTAGTTAGCCATCAGCAGAGATAGAATCAAGCACTGAGTTCAATATCTCTTGACTACTGTCTATAGGTACGATATCCAATTATAATGACCAGTGGCTAATTACTATACTGGTAATCCACGGTGTCACGAAATGACAAATCCAGGAATCCTTAAACAGCAGGACCCCTCAGCTAGGTATTCCCGATATGTGCAGCATTGTTGATAAGGGTAATATTCTGTGACACTAATAATCCTTAGTTACCACAATAGTCACATGAAACAGAACAGAACAAAAAACGAAGAAAAGATGATAGGCTAGGTAAATGGGTGTTTTACCCTCTCTGCACAAGACAAGCCTGTCTCCTCCAACAGAGAGAACAACCTCCCAAGCGCCACTATGTGCGCACTCCTCCTCTGCACGAGTTCGCCGGAAAAGGCGACTCAGCCAACAGAGGAGACTGCAGGCGTTTTAACCTCTCTGCAAGAGACCGGCCGGTCTCTGCCAACAGAGAGAACAACTGCCTAAGCGCCTCTAGGTGCGCACTCCTCCTCTGCACGAGTACGCTGGAAGGCGTCTCTGCCAACAGAGGAGAATACCTAATTGCCGTCTGATACCTGAGACCGAGAAGAAGATTGATGCCGAAGCCTGCTCCGGACTCCTAGGAACTGCAATCTCGTCTCCGCTTGACTTGTGCTGTGAACTAGAACTTCGCCGCTGTGGACCCCAGGCACGAAGAAACAATAATCGGCAGCGCTCACAGCGTCCCTGCCTTTTTGTAGCCCTTGGGTGTGTCTGCGCGATGCCTTGATTACTTTCACCTGGTGTTCGAGCGCGACTCGCGCTAAGCTCCATGGGACATGAAGTCTTTACCGGGGACTGTAATGCTGTATCTCCCGCATCACGCGTGAGCTCCGTTGAATGTCTTCTCCCTGTACTTGCGCAGCTAGCGTAAGAAACGGCACCGCTACAGCGCGGTTGCGATTACGTGGGGAAATTGGACTACCTAATAGAAATCTATTTTTGTTTGCTGCAATTCCTGTGGGGTTGATGGAAAGCTTATGTGGTAGTGTATCCTGGTCAACATGGCATCAAGGAATGAACTGAAAAAGCGCAATAGGGCACTTTGTGATACAGCTGCAGCTATTGGAAGCTACTTGACACTAGGAAGTGCAGTGAACAAAGGACCTGAACATGAGTGGGGGTGGCATGTGTCCTGTGAGGGTGACACTGAAGTAAGGGATATCATTCAGCTGTCAGGTCATGCTGTAGTGTAGCTCCTATTTTCCCAATAGGCTCTGCGCATTGGAATAGTACCTACAGCAGTAAAGGCCTAGGCCAGACGTTAACTAGGTCTACTACTGTCGATACTAGACTTAATTTTTGGGTTTGCCAGCTAAGCTCAGAGTTCGCTAGAAACTTTCTCGAATGTTCAAGGAAGGATTAACTCCCCTGATTAGACAAGAAGGGATTTAGTTTCTGACAACCATAGAACATGACAACTTTGCTCTCCCCTAATCAAGAGTCAATCTCAAGAGTCGTGTGAGCACAAGGCAATTATTTTACTCAGTCAGTACGTGCATTCTTAGTCTCATCAGAGTGTAGAGAAAAGGAGGAGACGGGCGTGTTCAATAAAAGATGTTATTTATTGATCAGTCTCTTTTCTCGTACAAGAGAAATGGATCGATATTATTGCAATACTTATAGTTAAGTAAAGTGCATACATTAGAAGCAATAGTATAAAATAATACTGTAAAAACATTGATATGGTTTCTGAGCCATATGATGTTTAAAATGATTAAAATATATTTACATACACATATACATTTGACTAAACGTACTCAACTGGTGTTTCTAAATACGCCTACCCCGTGTACCTGACCTAAGTCTAATACGTGGGCGGGAATAGAAAGTTACAGTTTAAGTTAAGTTTGTTTTTGCCAAGTGGATAACTAAAGAATTCTCTAGGAGGGGTTATTCAGTTCTGTACCTGGAATTTAGGATGAATGAGGAATGGTATCTCTTTCTCTGCTCTCGATATTCCAGGCTGCCTGCGAGGGCTGCCCAGAAGCGCCGGTGCTGGGTCTCTCGGCTTGAGATAGCAGCGCGTCTCTCAGCGCGTCAGGAAGGCGGGGCTGCTGCCTGCGGGGTCTGCTTCTGCTCTCGGCTTCGGCAAGTATGGCTGCTCCGTCTTGTCACCACGCGTGTGTTTGCATAGGGCAAGGTCGGCAATATTTATACCTTAAAGGTGCCGGGATTGACGTAAGGATGGACATAGGTACGTCAATAAAGATGTCATACGACTTGCTCGTTAGCACATTCTTTACTAAAGTTCTCTGTGAAATCAAAACAATGGCCGCACGGATTATCCAGGTTGTCATAGGTTTGATTTGTTATGAGAACGTCGTATGCCTTATCAGGGGCTGGAGGAATGTCGCTTGTCTAATTAGATCTCAAGCGTTATGACCTAATCAGATAACACGTTCCTGTGCCGTAGTGTGACTGCGTCAGATAACGGTATCTGCATCATGGGGGTTTTCTTGCCTCATGGGCTGACTGTTAGTTAACTAGCTAGTAAGTTTAACCAGAATAGGGTCAGGAATAGGGGGATCGATTCAGAACCTATAGAAATACACGACACCCACTCCACGCTAACTATGGTCATATCTACTAATCTATGCATAGTATAACATAGTACAACATACTATAGAGTATAGTGTATACCTTACCACCCCAAAATACATAAATGCATTTTGAAATTTTCAAATATACTGAAAAATTGCAGTCATATATATTGTATGCACTTAAGCTATGAATTAAATGCAAAAGTAAACACGCATTGTTATGCATTATTGCTTGTTGGTATATGAGAAATACACATGAAATGGCTCTTAATATGGCTATACAGAAAAAAAGTCGAAACCATTTCATCACATAAAATATATCGTGAACATACCAGCGGGCAGCTAAAGTCTATATAAAGTCTATAAAGTATCTAAAAAAATAGAAATCTTAGTTCTCTAGGAATAGTTTCTTACTTTAAGCAGAAGATCAGTGTCCCGGGGAAAAAATATATAGAAAAATATTTTAAGGGCTTGCTGAAAAAAGTTGCTGTCCGTGAACTGGATTGTAATTGTTCATGTGACTTTATTTTTAAAGTTGAAGGCCGAATTCAGGGAACGCTGTGTGCGAGTTTACTCAAAAGTCTCTATTTCTGTTCCGGAGAGAACATCATATCATTCAGGCTTTCGAAAAAACTGTCAACAGCTTCATGGGAAAGTTCCACTAAGTCGGAAATAGGGGTAACCATGCATTCATGCGCATGATTGTCTGCATTGACATTCTGATTTGCATTGCTGACAGAAGGTCGTACCTGTTCGATGCTGCTTTCATCTCGTACTTCACTACTCTTCAATCGCAGTGGTGAAGATTCCAGGAATGCCGTCATCAGAATTGGCAGCCTTTGAGGGCAGCACAAAGCGTGAACCTTGGTAGGAACCAACAGTGTATCTGCATCCACCGGCGCATCCGATTGTAGCGTCAGACAGGTGTCTAACACGCATTCTTCTCCGCATAGCAGACACCTTAGTACAGGTAAAACACACCTTTGCCACATTGGTCGAAATGATAGAAACCAAGTCATGTTCAGGTCTCTAAGCCGGGAGAGTCCCAGGATTTTTGATATCCGGTCCCGGTATCCAATGGCTAGGATCGTATCTTCCATTGTCGCGAGAGTTTGATCTGTGACATGGGTTGCCATATCGAAAAATAAGGACTAGGAATAGGATTCCTGCAATTAGCCCTAGTATTAGGGGAAGTCCGCCAAAAATCGAATGGACGAAATCTGGAAAAATACCCAGTATGGCTTTGAATGGTGTTAATGCCATCGAAAATACTGTCTTAAATACCTTTGAGACTCCTGTGGTATCAGAAATATTTAAGATTTCGCTCAGGATTTCCGCGAAATGTACGGGGGAATTGGTTGATAATAATGTATGTATCTCTGCAGTCGTCCTTGCGACTTGTAGATCATACGTTTCTTTTGATGACGTGAGCCTTGTAGGCGTCTGAAGAAGCACTGTTTTCATTCTGCTTAAAGTGTCTATTCGAATAGAAGTAATTTTCAAACTGGGCCATGCCCTCGCCTCCCTGTCTGGAAAGGAGCTGGGGAACAAAGAACGTCCACAGCACTTGACCTTCGCCGTCGTAGTGACGAGATAAGGAGTCCCGGGCATAAGACTACAGCATCTGCGGTCTACAATAAGAATGTAACTCCCATTATAGAGTCTTTGAAAGAATGGTTCTATTTCAGTTGCAGGTGCGCCTTGCTGGTGACATGAAAGGTTGTATGAATTCCCTTCACAGGCTCCGTGCAAACTAATACCGTTACACAGAAGCGTGCCGCTTAGTGACATAGCACAATTGTTGCCACTAAGAAACACTTTCTGTCCTTTGTTACTGACACATGCATGTGAATAGGGCAGGTTCCAAGTTGTTTTAAGGTACCCCTTTCCCAATTTCTCGTACATGCCAGCCTGTATATATTTTTGGCAGTATTGAAACCTGAAGGTTGAGATTGGAATATTTATGATTCCGTGGATTATCCATTCACTGACAGGTCGTTCTGACATTGTCAACGGTAATCTTTCTAGTTTTTCAATGCTCAAGATTGTATAATCAGCACCCTTCTGCGCCATACCGATTTGTCTATCAGTAAGGTTAAAGATTTGGAATAGTGACGTAGTGTTGATTAAACGCCAAGGCACATAGCCTGAACGCAGATTTTGTAACGTCCAGCCAAGCTGTACGATAGAACGCAATTGTGACTGACCATGTTGTAATAACAGTAAGTCTTGCGATAATATATCGATTGCTGAAGACACAATGCTGTCCAATGAAAAAATTCTGGAGGACAGAGTCATTAACCCATTGTCCACTACAGAAAGTGATTTTTCCAAATTAATACGGTCAATTTCCCGTATTCTTTCTGCTGTCTCAATTTGAGTAACCTTCCAGGCCTCATTATATGCTGCATATACAGAGGCTGCTATGAAACGCTTTTGACGCTGTTTGCGTGGTCCCATTATGAAATCACGCAAGTCAGCACCATCAGTAAGTAAAGTTAGGTGTTGCTTAATTTCAGGCAGTGTGGAAGACTGTAGCCATTGAAGGCATAATTTGCCCACACTGTAGGTTGTTATTATCCCTGGGTGATGTCTTTGGGGATATCTAGGGTCTGGCCTGGTCATTTTGAAACCCTGTGTTTTATTCAGGAATCTATCTTGACAGTGATTTGTATCTGTGGGCCAGATCAACCATTGTTTCCAATCAGGATGTGTTCTGTTTTGGTTAAGTATATGGTTTACGTCTATTTCTTCATCTGTATCAGAGTTATTGCTAAACATTGTTGGCTTTGGAATAGACGGGTTATTTAGATCTTTGATTTTGGCTAAGCCAAGACAGGTGGTTTGTTGAACAGTGTCATTTAAAAATATCATTTGTTCTGGGATCATGCAGGCTCTAAACAAAGCTTCTAAACCCTGTACTTGCCATTCTTTTGTGCCCCAAACACTTTTCAAATCAACATTTTTGTCCCAATAATCGAATCCAAAAGTATTCATTTTTTCAAAGAATGAATCAGAATAAATCAATTTTGTGTTGGTTATCATGGTTTTGGTCCCTGTCTTGTTTGACAATTTATAATAAAATGTTTCAGCATTACTAGTGTTAAAACCTTGAAAGTATGAATATTTGTCATAAACGGTTCTAGAGCTCCCTTTTGGAGGTGTAGCACAATGTTCCCATTGATTATAATTTAAAACATTTCTAGGTTGTGCAGATTTATGCAAGAAATGGTTACCATAGTGGTTATAGCAATACATACTATCATAATTTGTAGAACCTTGCAAATAATCATGTTTTGTAAATTTAGCAGACATTACTAAGTCAGACATCATATTGTTTATACTTTCAAAGTCCCAATCATCAGCAAATGAGTTTGGTTTTGCAAAGTCACTCAAAGAGATCTTAATTTGGTGTGGATATTTCAGGATCTCGACCGGACCATAAATTTCATAGTCAGTGTTGTCCCAGGCTACCCCACCAGGTATTGGAATTGCTGTGAAGTTGGCTGAAGAAAGTTCTGAAGAAAGTTCTCGTTTCTCGACGTGTGACGATGTGTGTGGTTTGAGGACCAAGTTGATGTTCTGACTTGCTGTGTCCATTTTAGCATATTTTCCCTCAATGAAGCGTCCCAAAGTAAATACCATGATGAGCCAAAGTATGAGGATAAATGCACCAAAACCCACCCAAAATTCAATCCATGGAGAAATCAGATATGTTTCTTTTAGTTGTTTCAAAAGTTCCTTCGCTTGTCTTTAAAGGATTTTGATGATGGCTGTGTCTTTTGTTCGCTGAAGCCTTGATGAAGTAACCGGATGCAGTTCTGTCAATTGTTCCAATTGGTTCAGGATTTTTGTTTTTTGCATTTTCACTTGGTACTTCAGTATAGATTGGTGTGTCTCTGCTAAATGTCTTTATTTGGGTTTTCAGAGGTCTAAGTTCTATTGCATTGTTGCATAGTCCTTGTTGTTCTTCTGTAGGCGTTTCGAATGTGATGAGCCTCTTTGTTAGGACCTCTGTACTGGTAGCAAACCTTGGTGTTCTGCTACTTATTGGGAGTCCACTTGGCCTACTGTTTGTTATAGGCCACATGTTGTGGTTTTACCAGGTCGATGGATACAACTCGGTTCTCCTTTTTTCCAGCAAGTGGCGGTAGTACAACTGATCTTGTCCCGTTGACAGACAAGACAGGAACTGCTTTTCTGTAAGAAGGCCCAAATTCCTTCTTTACCGCGATCTTCTCCCTGACTAGATCCCCGACTTTTGGAATCCAGACAGGTCTTGCTGGGACAGGTGGTGATTCTTCAGTGGTTGTTGGCTGTTGTTTCAACTGTATGTTGCTCAGGTCTTTTCTTGTTTTGTTTAAGTCCTGCAAAATAGCCAAACGGTCTTTGACATCAAAGCTTTTTTCTGTTACCACTGAAGTCTGACTATCAAGGTCAGAGATCAACATCCTAGTTCCGAATAATAATTCGTACGGACTGAATCCCTTCAGAGAATTTCTTGGCAAGTTATTTAGACTACGTTGGACACTTATTAGATGTTTGACCCACCCAGCTCCCGAACCTAATATCCTTTCTATTATAGATTGCTTTCTGTCTTGGTTTTTTCTTTACACCATCCCATACCCTCAGGAAGGAAGTGAGAAGATTCCCGCTGGGCTGTGCTCATTTGGCCATTCTTTCCCCCCCCAGGCTGGATTGCCTGAGAAAAAGAAAAAAAAATGGTCGAACGTAGCATGCTCTTAGCGTATATGCCATTTAGACTCGCAAATCTTGTATAATAGTCCGGACGTCAGCCGAGTGCTGTGGATCTACATTATAAGTGGGAACTAGCCTGTATATGTTAATCGCAAGCCATTCTTTTTGCTGGTAATATTATCTGCCTTGATACGACGAGGTATTAAACTGCTTCTCTCCCCACTGCGATCTCTGTTGCAGTTTGGGCAGTTTTTTACAAAGATGGTAAGATGGAGGCTCATGCCTGGCCACCAGTAGCGTGATTGTAAATCTTCCAGAGAATCTTTTAATTTAAGGTGTCTGTGTCCCTCGCCCATATGTGCGTCTGCGATTAACAAGTATTTCCTGTCCTTGTTTGGAATCACTCTATCCCCCACTCCAGGGATTCGAGCAAAAGGGACGGAGTTTGCATCGATTATGTATGTATAATTGAGTGGATAGTTGATCGGTAACGCTGAGCAGTCGCCTTTCGATGACGTTTTCACCGCCAGCAATGTTTCACCGTCAATGTATTTTAATGTATGCTTTTTTCGATCTACGGGAGCCGATTTAGTGGCTGCCGCTGCGGCTGTCTCAGCCAATGAATTCCCCACAACGTGAACGCCATCACGTTGATGACTCAGTGAGTGAGTCACGTGAGTCTTTGGTAGTTCTTTCTTCAAAAGAGCTACTTGTTCCCAGAGAAGTCTCTGCTTTATTGGTGCACCTGTGTCATCTTTGTAACCGTTCTGAATCCATGTCTGCAAATCCTTGTTATATGTTTTGACGCAGAAATATGAATCTGACACTATAAGTGTCGGGAATTCGCGATCCGCATTATCTAGCGCCATTTTCAAAGCTATTATTTCAGTTTGCATTTCTGAATTTGTTTCTACTGAGTGTGATTTTGTTAATAGAGGTCTTAGTTTACCTCCGCGCCACACTTCTTTTGTGATCTCACATGTGGGATTGTATGCATGTTCTCCCCAAACGGAGGGTTGAGCATGTCCGTCTGTATAGATTACACAGGCGTAATGTCGTAGAGGCAGAATGTCGATTGGCAGAGGATACGTTTTTTCATTTTTTTGATTTTTTAATTCTTCTAGTTCTTAAAAGACTGTCAACCAGGCAATACTTGATAATTCATATCCTCCGTACTGGATTTTCAGATGGGCAATTCTGGACTTTTTGAAGTTGAATTTGTAACCCTCTGCAGCGAACCCAAGTATTATGGTGTTCACTCTTTTCAAGTGAGTCTCCAAGTCATCATCTATTAAGTAAATGTCATCGACATAAGATAATGCTTCATCATCATATTGTTGTAGTAATTCTGTTACTCTCGCTGAGAATACCCCCGGGCTGTTCTTGTACCCCTGGGCTAACCGACAGAATTGTTTTTGAGTGCCATTTACTGAGAAAGCTGTTAAATATCTGCTCTCTGGTGCTATGTTTTGACAAAAGAATCCATTGGAGATGTCCAAGGTTGTTTTGTATTTTTTGCGCACTATGTTATTCATTAGTGCAGCACTGTGTGAGTTTTGCACTGCAAAAGTTTTGCAACATGTGTTAAGGTGTCGGTAATCCAAAACTAGACGGTATGAATTGTCTGGTTTGGAGACCGGAAACAAAGGATTGTTCATTTGTGAGGTGCAAGTTTCAATCACCCCCTGGTATTCTAGCTGATCTAGTATTTCATTTACTTGTTTTTTAGCTTCTTGCTTAATTGGGTACTGCTTTTGTGCAGTTGGTTGTGATTTTAACTGGATTTTGTGAGGAGGAGAATCCTCATCCCATCCTACATGATTTTTGTATAAAGCAGGTGCTAAGGCCACTGCCCACTTTCTAGCAAGTGTGTATTTTTTATGAATCGGGATTTGATTCGAGAAGGCAGGCATAATTACTTCTTCGCCATGAGGGCACTCCCTGACAAACTCTGGTGGCCAGTCTTTTTCAGCTAGAAGGATGTCATAGCCTTTGGAGAGGTTATCCCAAAATAGTCCCCTAATTTTCCTAGTCTTATCTCCCTCTATACGTAATGTTATCTCGTATATTTTGTGGGGCTTGCTAACTCTGGTATCTGCAGTTTCCACTTGAAGGTATTCATTCGTGTCCACTGTCTCCAGATGATTCATAAGGACTTTGCGAGCTATGCTCACCTCTGCTGCGCTGTCTAGCATTGTCTGAGCCCACTCTCCGTTTTTCAGTTGTGTCCTCAGTATTCTCGGCATTGTTAACTACCTTGATACTGGCTACCTTCTTTTTTGGAAATTGTGATTTCTTTTTCAGTTGAGCAGGTTCCTTGTCTTTGGACTTGGCGTGCTCTTCTGATCGTCCTCTTCTTTCCGATTTCTGCGAGGAATTCTGAAAAGATTGAGAGGGACGTGTATCAATGTCTTGATATCTATCAGGTTTTTTAATATTATCCCTATTTCTAAGGTTATATCTATTCCCAGAGGGTTCACTCTGAGGTGACCTTTGTCTCGGGTTTGGAGATTTCTCTCTTCGCCTAGGAGACCTTCCTCTGGACTGGAATTTCTTTTCTTTTGGATTGGATTGTTTGTTCCCATCCCAGTTCTTTTTTGGTGAATTATTATTATTATTAAAAAACATTTTTTCTGGACTTGTAGTCAGTTGTGGTTTTACTGGTATTCCACCTAGACTATCTCTGCCTAGTTCTTCATAGGATTTTTCTATGATTCTGGCAATTTCAGCTGGTTGGTCTGCTATATCTGTCTCTTTTAACCTCTGGCGGATCGCCACGTTTGCTGCTTCACCCTTTATGTTGGCTAGTAATATAGCCGATACCTGCTTGAAGTCTTTTAGTAATTTCATACCAAGAGTTAAAGCAGGTTCTGGACCGTATTCATCTTGAATTTGTTTTAGCACATCTGGTATTACCGAAATGGATGGAACACCGTGCGTTTTTGTGTAGATGGAAGCAAAGACTGTACCCCAAGTGTCACAGTCCTCAATGTGTGGTGCGATTCCCATTGGGAGACATATAGTCAGAATCCTGTGTTTTTCTAATGGGGTGGTGTCAGGAAACACCGCCTCTATTTGGGTAATTTTCTGTGCCAACCAGAATGGTATTTGTTCCTGTTTAGCTGGAACTTTACCTAGGCAGGATTGGATGTTCTGTGGTGTAATTTTATTTGTGTTCCCCTGGTGAGGGGTCAGCTGTGGAAGTTTAATCGCTGGCTGTATTGTTGAAGTCCGCATTACATACTGAACTAATTGTCTGTGAATTTTTAGTAGTTGTTTTAGCTGTATTAGCAGCTCTGCTGCAGGCATTCTTTCGATGTCTGGATATGGTGTGTATCCGGCTAAGACCGGCCACGTTGCTCCTGGTCTTCCTAAAGGACCGAGCCTTGTAATGTGATTATTATGTTTTAGGGCGCCATCAAATAAGAGCAAATGCTCTTGGAATTTGAGTGGTACTTCCACCTCCTCGAAAGGAGTGTACTCATTAGGAGGTTCCTCTACTTTGTAATAGTGGAAGTACTTTGTTATAGTATTAGCTGCTGGAAAATGTATCCATGTATAGTATACCTCTGTCTGCCGATATTCGTGTGCCTCGATTACGAATATGACTGTGCCACCTCTAGGTGTCAGTCCATTTTCTATAAGTTTTAAGGTTATAGATCTCCTTTTGGCGACCTGGATGAGTATTATATCCGGGTCTGCTGTTTGCATGGTAGCATCAGCATCTGCTATTTCAGTAGCTAATCTAGTAACCTCTCGTTCTTCATCGCTGTCCATTTTGCTGACAGGATGGTATTATGTTTATTTGCAGATCAGGTTTCTTTATGGAAACAGAGATTAGATGCACAATATTTTGGAACACTATTTATCCTTCAACGTTGACTTAGACCAAGAACCATACATAGGAGTTCCCTCCTGCGAGGTTTTGGAGGATATTATAACCTTTCACCCACTCCAGACGTCTTTGGAGTATTTGGGAAAAGGGGTCTGAGTGAGAAAGCACGACTGAGTTACTCTAAATGTCTTACGTTAGTTTTATCGCCCTTTCCAAACGCGTTGGGCGCCATGTAGTGTAGCTCCTATTTTCCCAATAGGCTCTGCGCATTGGAATAGTACCTACAGCAGTAAAGGCCTAGGCCAGACGTTAACTAGGTCTACTACTGTCGATACTAGACTTAATTTTTGGGTTTGCCAGCTAAGCTCAGAGTTCGCTAGAAACTTTCTCGAATGTTCAAGGAAGGATTAACTCCCCTGATTAGACAAGAAGGGATTTAGTTTCTGACAACCATAGAACATGACAACTTTGCTCTCCCCTAATCAAGAGTCAATCTCAAGAGTCGTGTGAGCACAAGGCAATTATTTTACTCAGTCAGTACGTGCATTCTTAGTCTCATCAGAGTGTAGAGAAAAGGAGGAGACGGGCGTGTTCAATAAAAGATGTTATTTATTGATCAGTCTCTTTTCTCGTACAAGAGAAATGGATCGATATTATTGCAATACTTATAGTTAAGTAAAGTGCATACATTAGAAGCAATAGTATAAAATAATACTGTAAAAACATTGATATGGTTTCTGAGCCATATGATGTTTAAAATGATTAAAATATATTTACATACACATATACATTTGACTAAACGTACTCAACTGGTGTTTCTAAATACGCCTACCCCGTGTACCTGACCTAAGTCTAATACGTGGGCGGGAATAGAAAGTTACAGTTTAAGTTAAGTTTGTTTTTGCCAAGTGGATAACTAAAGAATTCTCTAGGAGGGGTTATTCAGTTCTGTACCTGGAATTTAGGATGAATGAGGAATGGTATCTCTTTCTCTGCTCTCGATATTCCAGGATGCCTGCGAGGGCTGCCCAGAAGCGCCGGTGCTGGGTCTCTCGGCTTGAGATAGCAGCGCGTCTCTCAGCGCGTCAGGAAGGCGGGGCTGCTGCCTGCGGGGTCTGCTTCTGCTCTCGGCTCCGGCAAGTATGGCTGCTCCGTCTTGTCACCACGCGTGTGTTTGCATAGGGCAAGGTCGGCAATATTTATACCTTAAAGGTGCCGGGATTGACGTAAGGATGGACATAGGTACGTCAATAAAGATGTCATACGACTTGCTCGTTAGCACATTCTTTACTAAAGTTCTCTGTGAAATCAAAACAATGGCCGCACGGATTATCCAGGTTGTCATAGGTTTGATTTGTTATGAGAACGTCGTATGCCTTATCAGGGGCTGGAGGAATGTCGCTTGTCTAATTAGATCTCAAGCGTTATGACCTAATCAGATAACACGTTCCTGTGCCGTAGTGTGACTGCGTCAGATAACGGTATCTGCATCATGGGGGTTTTCTTGCCTCATGGGCTGACTGTTAGTTAACTAGCTAGTAAGTTTAACCAGAATAGGGTCAGGAATAGGGGGATCGATTCAGAACCTATAGAAATACACGACAATGCATTTAACCTATACCTGTCATATATCTCTTCCTCTGTCTGCCAACAAAGTAATATGCACTCTAAATATGCGATCATGTATCCTCCTTCTCTGTGCTGCTGCTCATAGCCTCATCCTCCTCTCCATGACGTAGAGCGCTACCATTGTGAAACATTCTGAGGCTTTCTGAGCCTGTTTATATCATTTGACAATGGTTCCCACCTGATTTGATTGATTTCACCCGGTTACCACCTGAATGGATTTGATGGTATTTTTGAAAGTGCTAAATTGCGATTCCCTATTGTTTCACAATTTGAGAATTGACATGCATTGCTTTGTGAGGCAAAAATAGCAATTCGCTAATGAGAAATTGCTATTTTCGGAATCGCAAAATAGGTATTTGCTAAAATTGCGAAAACAGATATAATTTTGCAAGTTTTGATGGTGCATTGCTTAGGGCTATTTTCAATCGCAAACTGCATTTTTGCGATTCTCACTGTTTGTGATTGCAAATTGGCTAGATGGATGTGACCCATTGTGCTCTAATTACAGGGACGTATGGAATTTGCAACTCATCGTGCTTGAGACCTGTAGTGTCTAGTGCGACCCATACCAGCGCACACCACATGCTGTGCCTGGATTGCCTGGGCACAACCCTGATCAACGTGTACCAGTTGGGGTGCCTCCTCCTATCGAGAGGCTCCAGTGGGTTACACCCCATTCATTGGTTGTTCCCCTTCGTCCCTCATCGTGGTGGACCAACTGTCTTCTCCATCCCTGGCCCCTCCCAAAGCCATCTTGGTCCCAGGAAGTAGTGAGAGACATTGACAGTGTTGAAGCAACACTTCCAAGACAGTCAGAAGCGGGTCAAGAGACTCCATGACTCCATTTTCTTTTGACAGATGTAGTTGACTTCCCTGAGTGGTTGCTAAATTCCTCTTCCAAAGAAAAGTGGATATCCTGACCCCTCAACTCAGTATTCCTCCACCTCATTTACAGAGTAGAACAATTCTGCCCTCCTGATGGTGGGACCGCCACTTCTACCACCCTTGAAACAATTATGTGTGCATAGAAAGATTCAAAGAATACAGTAGTAGATCTTTGCCCAATATAGCATTGCTGTCTCACCACGATTTTCTGTAGTGTCATCCTGTTAGACCTATCAGCCTTAGAGTGGTCTTCCCCCAAACATTTTGCCTTCACCCTTGATATTTTTGCTGAATTGCAATTCCTACTGTCCTGAAGAGGGTCTGACAGACTGACGTCACTGAGACCGAAACGTCGACCTTACCATCTATATCTGAGGCATTACTTGATCCTTAATGACCATTATTCCGACTAGGAGATATGTCATTATCAATCTTTTTTGGAATAGATGTTCTTCATGAATTGTTGGAATAATTTGATTTTACCTCTTGTCATGATTTATTGCTGATGTGATTGTCAATTTGTACTCCTTTTTAATGAACTTTTGATATATAAACAATTTCATATTTTCTAAAAAATAAGGTATCCGAGTGTTTTTGTACTCTTTAACCGAATTGATTTCTAATGATGTTGTCATATGACACTAGGGTGGATGTACTTATGAGACCCACCGCCAGAACAATTTGAGAACAGTTGCTCATTGAATTTCTTTGAAAACAAAATCCCTTGTAGGCACTTATCATTGTTTAATTGCCCAAGCCTCCAAAGGTTTATTGGGTTTCCCAGTCTGTATACTTTTAGAAAGTTGGCATTTACTTGCCCTGTTTAGTGTGTGCAGCCTGTTCATGGGTAGCATGACTAGGTGTAGTTGACAGTTGGTCTTTGTATACACCTTTCAGACAGCATCATAATAGAAGGTCTGGGCGTTGGCAGGATGGGCCATCTCTGACTTGATACGGGGAGCGCAGCTGTTGCCTCATCATCATATACTTTATTTGATTTTTATAGATAATATCATGCAAGTATACATAAAATAGAGAACCAAATCATCACAATCGCACATGAATACACTTGTCATAGACGAAACATATGTAGATGGATGTTATCTATCAAAAGTGTATCCTAGTTAGACTGGTATAAAAAGACATCACAAGCCAACACCTTAAAAACCTCCCCTAATGTTCTGAGGTAAACACCCCCCGTAGGAAACCTTGAAACATTAAAGCAAATTTTATGTGTTTTGCTAAAAGAGTAAGTATAAAAAGGCAGGCCTAGCCTGATAAAAATCCATGGTTAAAAAAAGTGATTTCAAAAACCTATATTGAAGAGTTTTATTTAAAGTGCATATGAGTGCAGTGTGCAAAGTATCATGGTTAAAAAGCTGGTCACAAGAACATATGGGCAGTCCGGAATACTTGTACCAAATTCCCTCACGATAAAAATACTGGTGAAACATACCCAACCTGAAATATGTCAATAAAAGACGCTGATGATTTGGCATTTCAAGGAGGACATATGGCTCTAGCCCGGGTACAGTTTTAAGCATGACAAATTTCTGTTATGATGTTTGGCCAAGGCTGAGGCCTCCCTCTCGGCTGCCACCCTGAGAAGAAAGGATTGCTTCAACCAAACAACATCTTGTTTAAAGATAGTCACCGGATTAGAAAATAACTCTGGTCACCCAAGAGCTCTAAAATTCTCCTTAATATAAGCTAGCCAGGGAATATTATCCATGTTGTCCAGCTTCATACAATCTGAGATGACTAGCATGTTAAATCTTCCTTTAGTCAGACAGCACAACACAACAAAAGGGTTCCCAGCCAAATCCGGTCAGCAATGTAGCTCATACCAAGCTCTTCATTTAAAATCTCGGTGGAAGTGCTTTGCTCAACCCCTAAAAGACCCCTGAAGAATGTATTCTCTATCACCGCAATAGAGCCTAGATTTGCATAACCCCAGATCTCACAACCAAAGGTGGAAATTGTAATACACTTGGCTTTATAGATGTCCAATATATTTTCCATTGGCTTCTGATCAAAGGGGGGAGAGAAATCATTTACTTCTGCACACACTCTTGAGGCATCCAGTATGCATTTTATTAAGGATTGCCAGCTAAGACCTGAATCTATTAAAATTCCTAAATAGGTAAAATAGTCAGACCTGCTTAAGATCTGGGCCTGCATAGAGAAAGTACCAGTTTCCTGTTGTTCGGCCCCAGAACCTTCACATGTGACTTTTTAAAAATGTGTCAGTAGTTCCAGACTGGCCATAAAATCAACAAAGTGATCCAACAACCGCTGCAGGCTTCTGGCAGTGCGGGAGATTAAACCCACATGATCTATGTATAAAAGAGCCGGGAGCAGTTTACCCCTGACTCTTGGGACATCTAGCTCCTGTTCAGAAAGTACCATGTCTAGGCGATTAACGTATATAATGAAAAGAAAGGGGTCGAGAATACAGTCCTGCCAGATCCCCCTTCTGAGAGCAAAGTGCTTTGTGATTTCCAGATACTGCCATATTGGACTGAGGTCATCAACCCACAGTGAAGGTCCCTGTAAAAATCAACCAGACTCTATCACTCCCCTATGGACATCAGTTCCGCCCAGAGTTTATCTCTGTTAACCTTATCAAAGGCAGGTCCATGAAGGCAAGATGAAAGGAAATCCATTGAGCCCTGGTATATTTATTGATAACAAGATGGAGACTGAGATTCTGCTCCACCGCGCTCTCCCTGAACGAAATCCATATTGGATGTCATTCCATATATTGAGTTGCTCTGCCCAGAAAGTTAGTCTTTTCAATATGACTCTTCTTATAATCTTGACCTCAACATCAATTATAGAGATGGGTTTGTAAGAAGAAGGGTCATTCTTGTCCCCCTTCTTGAACACAGGAACTATAACAGAACAACAGGAGCAACTGATGGCAGCATTATTGTGGAAAGTAAGGAGAGGGGCCAGAGATCCACAGAGGATTTAAATAGATCCCTGGAAACCCCATTTTCTTAAGGAGCATTTTCTGCTGGCAAGGACACAATAGCATCTCTAATCTCCTTCCAACAAAGCGTCAATTTGTCACCCCAAACTGGGGAAGAAAATGGAGATTCTGAGTCATCCCCCTGATGTAAGGCTGTGAAATGGACCTTGGATGCCTGGGCAGGCACTAAAGCAGCTTGGTCCACCACCGGATTCACCTTAAAGAATGGATGGCTAATCACGTTCCAAAACAAGATGCTCACTCTTGGTGCTGTCAGAGAGCAGGTCCTCCCACCACTCTTTTTTTAATTCCAGCTTCCTATTTTTAATGTGCTCTATAAATATCCCTACACTCTCTTACCTCCCCCCTGCCTTGCAGATTCTTTTTGCACGGTTAAAAGTGCAGTGCATGTTTTGTTACAGTTATTATCAAACCAATGGCACGGGGCAGGGGAGGCAGTTCTTGCGGGCCTTAGAAGGGTAGAATGAATTCAAGTACATATCTTACTGTATGCCTGAAAAAACTATAATAGGAGGCCTTTACATTCAAACAGGTTTGAAATGCAACAAAGCAGGACGTGACTAGCTTGGTGTAAAAGTCTCGGGGATAATTTCATCGTCCAAGGCCCTCAAAGACAGGGGCATTATTACCATACAGCAGGCTCTCTACACTCAATAGAATAACCAGATTATATTTGATCGCCAACTCATTTAATCCGTTCACCCAGTAACTTGTGCTTGAGATAGACTTGATCCTGGAAACCACACTCCTCCTGATCACCACCATCAAAAAGATAACATCCTTTACAGGGGTGAAGATTGAAATCACCGAGGATCAACAAAGCTGTATAATTACTAGAGTGGATAGAAAATAAGAAATGTAAGAAATTGGTAAGTGAAACCAGAACATTCTCAGACTCCTTCCCATGAACCACATTGTAAATATTGATACACAAAAGCCTAGTATTGTTCTTAAAAGAGAGGAGGACTCCGAGTATATGGGGGAAGCATCTTCAGTCTCTTCTATTTTATAGGCCAGATCCAATTTTACAAAGGTCACAAGTCCCCCACTTGCTCTCCCTCTGGGTGAGGCATTGATTGCAAAGGAAGCATAACCATCTATATAGATCCCCCCTTGTATCCCAGGTCACCTGATGGGTATAATGTCATAAGAAGAAAGGAACTTTGACCAGTTGGGATCATCAGATTTCCCCTGCAATCCTGCTATGTTCCAGCACATAACCTGAAGAACCCTGGAGGGAGTTAACCCAGTATTAGCAGCTCTGATGTTGAGGTCCTTCCCCAGTCAGTCTTGATCATTCATTCCGGTTAGGGGTTCCTAACGATTGGATAGAGCAAGATTCTGGTCCTGGTTCCAAGCATGAACATTAGCAGGGGCCATGCAACCAACTTGAGAAAAGACCCCCTGGTGAGACGACCCAGGGATCACGGGTTTATAAAAATAACCCAAAAGCATAACTGTGATACGACTAGGGACTACTGAGCCCACCCCAAGATTCGATAGCATGAAACCAGCCATGTGGTTGTTGCAAAAATTAGCTACAATGCAATCGCCCCTGAAGAATTTAGAATAACTGCCTATCCAGCCTGCCCTCATCAAATAGCATCTGTCTTACTTCTGGGGGGGCTCTCAGTGAGCCAATGAATAGCCTTGGTCTCGAGTTGCTGAAATTCCTCTTGGGCAGATTGTGAGACAGGAGGAGCATTGGCAAAAACTGAAACATAGGGGTGCAAGCAGGATGGAAATGCTAAATGATAGTGGAAGGAGAGCATACCTGGGAGCCACTGCCGAAGCATTCTGAAAGAGCAGGGGAACCCCTGGTGTGGGTGTGGCACATGTGAAGCTATCCTAGACCCACCCCCTGGCACTGCACAGTAGACTCTCCCTGAGGTATGTTCACATGCTGTGGTGATAAAACCTGAGGGTTTAAGAGTAGTGCTTCCTGTAGTTGTTAAATCATCCACAAT
The DNA here is from genome assembly GCF_964261635.1 of Lissotriton helveticus. Taxonomy (NCBI): domain Eukaryota; kingdom Metazoa; phylum Chordata; class Amphibia; order Caudata; family Salamandridae; genus Lissotriton; species Lissotriton helveticus. The sequence goes on from NC_136063.1 coordinate 1,722,358,903, forward strand.
GTCTGCAACAGAAGAGAGCCCTGTTGTAGTACGGGAATGCTCACTCATGCATGAAACTAACTCAGGGGCATATTTAATCGAGTGATATTATTCTGGGTATTCATTCCATGCAAGACAATCTCAAACTGTTCCCTAGGGAACCCAACAGAGCTTGTCAAAGAGCTCTCCCTGTCTTCTAACACATCAAATCTATGGCTAAAATTTTCAAGGGCCAATAAAATATAATTTTCTGGATCCTAAGGACATTCTGAGTAGCACACTCGTTTGCAGCAACCAGCTGCCCCTTTTCGATTTCCTTTAGATCTAGAACCGCCCATTGCAGTACTCCCTCGCGGTACCCCATGTGGTGCCAACTCAGCTTGAGCCTGCAATTTTACGTCTTTCGAGGTACCCAGCGCTTCTGAGTTTGAGCTAACTACCTTGCTCCCACTGCTAGAGGATTCCTAGGTCATGCAGGTCAAAACAGTTCATGGTGCTGTGGATTTAGTGTCCCCAACTGTAGCCAAAGCATTCAGGCCCTGTCTTGAGTGAGCTAATTGTTCTTCCACAGAATAAATCTCTTTGGCAAGGGGAACCACATCATTATTTTAAAAAGATAAAATCCAGCTGTTTATTCTTGGGCCTTTACAATAGTGTTCTTAGCTTCTATTTTTCCTTTCTCCATGGTGCAACAAGAGATACGTCTACCAACTGGTGTATAATTTCCATAGAATGGAGTAAACAGGGTTATCCTGGACTGGCAGATGGTAGGCCCAATGAAGATCAATAGCAAACTTATACAATATAGGTCAAAGTACCTTGTCTACCTAGATGAGGCTTAATGCTAGAGACCTTCTGAAGAAGAACAAAAACCAAGAGGTTTGGATTGGATGGATGCGGATGGGCCCGCCCTTGGCCCAGGCTTTGCCCCGGTGCAGCCCGCACATGGCCCATTCCGCAGAATGTCAAGAAGCACTTTATTAAACTAGTGGCGGGAATCAGTGGTGTCCTTGCACCTCCTCTAGGGCAGCAATGGCGGCTGTGACCTGGAGTATCCATGTGCAGTAGCAGCACAACAAGCAATGAGCTGTCACCTACCACATTTGCACTGCAAAGGCACTGGCTTAGGTCATACACAAAGGACTTCACACCAGCCTATTCACCTCTGGATAGACTTTGAGCAGAGTAGGCAGGCAGGAAGTTCAAAACACCTCTGTAGCTTCTTCAATTTCAAAGTAGGCAACAGGTATAAATGTTGGACCCTTAGACCCACTCTTCAAGTCACTTCTAGACCTCTGGAAGACTTAGAAGGATGACTGCTCTGCAGCAGAAATGACTGCTCTGCTGCCCTGCTCCTGAGTAAGAAGGACCTGACCTGCATATTGAATCCAGGACCACCAGAGTGACCATATCTTCAAAATGTAACTGAGGGTTATGATAGGATGATGTTGGCCAGTTTTCGTCTAGGGGAACTTTCACAGACTAACAAGCTTTCCAGTCATGAATGACAGGTCTAGAATGTTGGGCCTATGCCATGTGATGATATGTCCTTACAATCTACAATGCACACTCTTTTATTTTGTAAATGTTATACTGTCCCACGAAAAAGATGGATAGTATCCATTCTAAAGCATTAGGCTGGAAGCAATGCCAACCAGCATTTTTTACGTGACAACTTCTACAGTGTGACTTGTTTACTAGCCCTTTAGCTATGCACTTGAAATGCATGATTAGATACAGGAACACAATGTGGAATATGAAAATGGCTTTTTAATGTATGGTATTTATAATATTTTGTAATAATTATATATTATGCTGATCAGTTCTTTTGTAATAATAAGTGATATAATGTGCTTTTATGAGTTATATTTTTAAATCGAATAAAGCATGTTTTGGATTGGAATTGGACTATAAAGTCTAGATGGCTAGCCTCAAGATCAGACCCTCAGTTTCAGAAAAGGCTCCAACCATCTTGAACTCTGCACCTAGATTCTGCTTGCTGTGAGTCTTAATTCTCCAGGTGACTCCTTTCCAGTACTGACTCTTGGAAGTGGGAATAAAGGTGCTCTATCTGCAGAACTGTGGTCCCCATAAAAAATTAAGCAGCGTGACACAACTTGCACTTCAGCCATCACAGCTTCTCATCTGAACTGACACAGTGTAATGCAACTTGACACAGGACCTTGCATCACTCCTCGGAACCACCATTGTGCCTTGCAATGCCCCGCATCAAGGCCATACGGTATAATTCTCATTGGGCATAACCTAGTCCCAGTATCTGGCCCATGCTCCATCATGATTGGCCTTAACCTGTGACCTTGTCTGGGTCTGGTCACCAACAGATGAACACAGTTGGCGCTTAATTTAACTGCATGTTTAAAATTGCAGAGCTCCGGTTCTACCAATTTGATTTTTGAAGTTTTGGTGTCAAATAGTTTATGAAAAATTACTAGATTGCATTGGGATTCTTTTAGTGTTGTGTTTTCACTTCCTTACTGTTTGTGTGTTACATAAATACTGGACAAATTGCTTCCAAAAGTTAAGCCTAACTTCTTTTGTGACAAGCTATCCATGATTTCTTGATGATTTGGACTGGTAGGGAGACCTATTACAAGACCTTTGCAATTTTATTTTACCGAAACTAATGCAATATTGTGTTCACATATCAGTACAATAAAAATTAGATTTATTTCCTTTATTCAAAACTATATGTAAAAAATGGCAAAATCATCTCTTCCTATACAGGAAGCCAACAGCATGTAACTCGATTCTACATGCATAGTCGTCATATTGCAAATCTCGGGTCCAGTCTACCCCCATTGGAGAACTAACTCGTATAAGACAAAACTGTAGTGAGGAGACGGTGTTTAAAGCAGAAATGAATGAAGCAATAAAGATATTTACTGATAGAGGATACGGCTCGGAAACTACTATTAGGGCCAAAAACCGGATACTACACACAGATCACAAGCAACTTCTGAAAAACAAAGTGAGAGCAATGAGCAATAAGAATCAAATAGTTTTAGTAATTACACCCTACAACTAAAGGAGCCATGTCCTTTATAATACCTTTTGCAAAACTGGCACATTTTGAAGGTAGACTCCACCCTGAATAAGGTCATTTCAGACAAACATAGGTTCATCTATAAAAGAGGTAAGAACTTATATAACATACTGTGTCCTAGCTTCTACAACCCCCAAAAATAACACAAAGGCTAGGTATGGCTGCGTTCTCCACCCACAGATCATTATAAATGTGGCCACTCTAATGTTTGCCCATACACACTAGATAAGATCAAACAGTTCAAATGTAATACTGCTATGCAGTATAAAATGGAAGCATTCCTGAACTGTAACACAAAATTTGTTGTGAATTGTATAATATGTATTTGCAAAAGTATTTATATTAGAAGTATTAGAAGGCGGCTGAAAGAAAGGATTCAAAAACACATCTGTGCTATAAACAAAATGGCAATAGTAACTATCCTTTAGCTGTCCATTTCAATACACATCATGGTACAGCAGAATTACCTCAGATTAGATTCCATGGAGTGGGAGTGGCGAAGGAACATCCGATAGGTGGCGATAGGACACACATGTTGAGAAACCTTGAAGCAGCATGAATCACGAGACTTAGGTCGGTTGAATTTGGCCTAAATATAGACAAGGAACTATATTGCATTCCTAAAAGATTGAACTTATAAAATACCATACTGGGGTTAAGTCATGTAGTAATATGTTCTTAGAGAAATATGTTGCAATTATTCTCTGAACCAGGGCAGTATGCTAGTCACGCTTGATGCTGAAGCAGTTTGGTACCAACAGATGTATGTGTATTATAAAGATTTTAAATGTAAATATACATTGATGATTTATGTTGGTTTATTCTTCATTAAGTTTGCAGCTACATGCCTCTCTTTAGTTTGTTTACTCCATACCGCTGTAATCATGTCTGATCTCAACATGAGGCAAATATGTAAATACATGTAAAATAGAAGAATTATACAAGACTCAATCTGTATGATATAATAACATTTCTAACATTATCTCAACACATCAATATGTAGATAAGTTCCTACTTTTTATGTCTTTCTCCTTTTCGTGGGTGCTAACTTGCATACTGGCTGTGGCCTTCTTTCTGCCTCTGTTTATCTTTTTTTCAGTGTAACATCACATCCCTTGACACAGTATGAATTTTTACAGGGTCACTAAGTTTGTACATTTCTCTTTTAGGTTGTTAACAAGATTTGGATTATTTTCAATATACTCGGTTTGCTAGAGAATATGTTCTCTGACCATTTCAAAATGGCACTTATAGGGATTCAGCCATCCGATGCAGACAGATTTCTATGTCTGCTACCCACGTACTTCGCTTCAGGGAAAGAACCTTCCTAAGCAGGTTCCCAATATGTTTTTCCATGCACTTTTTGGGTTTTAGTTTCTGATATTTTTTTTAAAATAGGATGATAGTTACAAAAAAATCTGAATTGTTTATTTCAAACATATGACAAATGTCTTTAATATTGACAGCCTTAAAAGAGTCGTTTTTCCGACGAAACACTCATCTGCTGTATTTTTCCATCTGATACTGACATGCTTGTCAACAAACTTTGGATTTTCTGAAAATTAAATGTTGGATCTGCTACATTGATAGACCAAAAACACAATACTTGTGTAGTGCTTTGGATTTTGTTAATAATATGTCGATATATGGAATTTCAGTGTTTTTATATATTTATTTACACTACTGAGGTGGCGTACTGTTTGTCCATTGTAGCACACATTACTGCTGTATTATATTTACTTGCCATAGAGATTGGGAGTGGATGTGCTAGCAGTCTCTTATTACCAATGCCATGTCATATCTTTAAATCTAGAACTCTGCACCTGGACTTTGCTTGCTGTGAGTCTTAATTCTCCAAGTGGTACCTTTCCAGTACTGACCCTTGGAATTGGGGACGAAGGTGCTCATAATACACAGCTACAGGCCTGTCACCACAAAACACTCTTAGTATAATTTAAATGTAAAACTGGTCAGGTGAAGAAATTCTTATTTAACACCGGCCAAGTAAACTTTGGCTATTCACAACCATACGAGTGTTGAAGATTAATATGGTACTCACGTCACTAGACTGTCGCTCTACCATCACCCATCAACAAGTGTTCATAGGAAAAAAGTGTGGGGAAGAGAGTGAGCCCCTCACGGAAGAACCGCCAATCGGGTTTACCTGACTAGCAATGGTCAGTAATCCCAATTATCATCATTGGTGACTCACTCTCATAACAGTGGGAAAAGGAAACGAACACCAGAAAAAGACCAACAACATATAACAGTGCTTTTTCTCAACATCAGCCCCACAATCTGCTGATTGTTGTTATAGTCACGGGTTGACGTTTTTACCTTCGCTATGCTTATGTGCACAAATAACACAAAAACAACACAAACCCCCAGTGAGAACAAAAACGTGAATCTCACACAGTTAAAAATGGAGGGATTCACTGGCCACTCTGGATTTATTCTGGGCTGTGAATCCTACCAGATTAAAAATGACTCACACCATCTGTAGTCTCAGGTGGGTCATGGATGCCAACATGTTTCATTGCCAATACTTTCCGCAACTTCTTCAGGGCAAACGGGGGTCGCCCACTGTATATTACCAATTTTTACACACACCTAGGATAGTGGAAGCGACATAAATTTAAGATGAGCCCAGGGTTAAAAAACCTCAATTATTTACAAGTGCCAACTGTAATCCATGGTAGTGGTATTCAAAACAAAACAAAACACATAATCACCTGGGGTTAGCGACTTTCTCGCATACCTGCTACCCCTTTAAAAGCCAGTATATTTGTGTCCAACAAGATCACGTATTAATTCTGGGAACCCGCTGTCGTCGGGTCTGCTACACAGAGAGACAAGAACAAGAACAATGATCAAGTTAAGTTTGTATAATGAGGTCGGTATTATGAAAACGCTGCTTTTTCAACTTAGAACATCTCGCAGCCATTTGAGCACTATGGTATGATCGTGGCCCGACTAATACTCAAAGGGCGCCCCACCCGTCAGGAACCCCTGGGCGGGCGCCCGGTTATGTCCAGCTGCCTCCCTCATTTGCCAGCTGTTGTAATCTTACTCTTTTCCTTCCCCCCGCTTCCCCCCTCCTTTCACTGCCCACTTGGTATAATCTGCGCTCCATCCGGGAGTGAGGGTTAGAATGTTCTGAGAGTGATTAAGCCGCCAAGCCGGGAGCACCTGTTGTATCTATGTTAATAAAACTTATCTTGGAACCATCATCGAGTAGTGATTTATTACTACATTTATGGCGACGAGGACGGGATGCTGAGCCAGGGTCAGCTTGGTGTTTTCCCCCTGGATGAATTTGATGCTTGTGCGGAGTTTTGAAGTGAAAAGAAGTTCTCGCCAGTTGAAGTTTGATGATCACTGGACAACAGACATACCGGTATCCAGGCTGTTCTCATCGAGGTATTCCCCTGGGCAGGGCGTAGGATTCTCGATTCCGGAACGAAAAAGGAAGTCGGGTGTGTAGCCTCGGTGAAGGTGAACTGGAGCCGTGTGGAGAAGAGGAGCGTTCCCTCCTTGTTGAGGTCTGACTGGCGTTGGTGTATCTGGTAACCTGTGTCCTTGGACAAGGAAAAAGAAGATATAATGAAATGAGGCGTTGACCTACTTCGGGCGTTCTTGTGAGATTGAAATAAAAAAAAAAAAAAAATGGAATAAGACCCGAGTTGATGAGTTGTAAAAGAGGTGAAAGTCCGTGAATTGAGCAGCTGAAGCCTATGAAGAGAGCTGAGCGTAGGGGGAACGAAAGTAATTTGAAATCGTTCTCACTGCGAGCTTGGAAAAAATAAAAGAATTGAAGTGATAACAATTGAGGTGGGCTGAGCGGAGCTCTCACCGCATTTTTGAAGTTGTTAATATGAGCTTTGGGGGCAAAGAAGAAAATTGAGCCCAGGAAAACGCGGAAGTCCTTGCCTGAGGCGAGAGACTCCTAGGTAACAGCATCGCCGCGATTTCCCCTGGCATCGCGTCACCCCATGCAGCACGAAGCAAGACAGAGTACAGGAGGAGGAGGCGACATCTGTAGACATCCCTGAGGTGGCCACAGGCGGAGTCTATGCTGGTGCAGGCGGTGGGGTATCCGGTGTGAGAACCGAAAACGAGGCAAAGGAGGTCGTCTTCGCGGGAGAAGGCACTAAGATGAGGTGAGAGGCGCTAGGTGGAGAGGTGCGAAAGGCAAGCCGTGTCAGTTCCCAGCCGTGAATGCACGGAGTGCTAGCTAATATTCGGTGAGAGGAAACGGCTGGGGAATTAACAGTAAAAAAGGGATTGACACACGGCCTCTGCCGTGAGCGGCGCTGAGGTGACGGAGTGTTCGGCGCTTCACCGAGAGGTAGTCTCCGCCCCAAGTAGAGAACCTGTCGGCTGTATAACTCACCCCTGAAGAACTTGATGTACGACATCGCGTTGTGCTCGTCTTTCACGAGAGGAAAAGTCTTATGAAGTTGAAATCGGAGTGAGTTATTCACGAACATCCTTGAAATAAAAGATTACATAGTTATGCAAGTAAATTTACTGTGTAACGTGGGGAGCATTCGTGAGTGAAATTTTGGACAAAAGTACTGTGAATTTGCTCGGAATTCGAGTGGTGCGCACCAGAGAAATTGATCGTGAGGAGAAGTCGATGGTGATTTAGGTTTACTGTTCTCCTACGCAGCAGAGGAATATTTTGAAGTTTGACAGGCGCTAGGGCCGTTTCCTGCAGCACGTAAGTCGAACAGGCACCATTTTGCACTGCCACCCTGTGGGCCATTATTGTAAACACACGCTTGTCACAATCCTGGATTAGTGGAAAGGTTAAGGAGAGAATAAGCCTCTGAGGAAAATCGGCATGACTGAAAGTGGCATACCGCCGACCTGAGTAGACTACGTTCCTGTTTCGGGGTCTTTTGGGAACATTCAAGTAGGAGGAACTCATTACATACGCATGCTTGAAGGGGCAAAATGACCGAGTGTAAAGCAGCGCAGGAGACATTGAGTCTGTAAAAAAGTAGGATGGGGCATTTTTAACTGTGGGATTCATTAAAGTGCAGTTGGGAGGGTACCAAAATATCTTTCCACTCCTTAGCTTTGAATTAGTCCCTGCAGTCTCTCTAGAAGCCTTGTCGGAATCCTCATATCTATCAAACGCAAACGCTTAAGATCCCTAAGTGGCACCAGTGGGTAACGTGGTTAATTTTTAGCTAGGTGCTCCGCAGTGTCCAGATTGGGCACCGCGGCGTTGTATTTCTGGGGTGGTGGCATTTTCCTGTGTAATTTAGGTGTAGTGCAGCACACTAAACATGGAGTGGGGCCGAATGTATAATCTCCCTCCACCGGTGCCGTTCATGGAGGAAGTTAATAATAACATTGCAGATTGGAGGGAGTGGAAAGTGCATTTTGAAAATTATTTGTCCGTCTTGGAAGAAGAGGTAGCATCTCTTTCACCGGAAGTAAAGGCGGAAATTTTACTTCACAGCTTAGGTACGGGAGGAAGGAAAATGTATCACAATATGGAGAAGGTATTCATGAAAGGAACTGATAGAAATATCTATGAGAACATTGTGAATGTGTGGGATGAATATTATATACTAGCCACATGTGGAAAGGCACAAAGGGATGAAGGGTTCAAGGAAAGAAGGGATGGCAATGAGGAAATTAATGCCAGTAAGATATTTCAGAGATGTACCGTTATTATAGGTGAAATTGAGACTGAAATGATCACAGACTCTGGTTCAAGATAAACAGCCTGATTCATGTACAGGCCGTTTTGCGTGGCCCTAATAGCGAATCATAGCGACTCGCTATTGAGGACACGCAAAACGGCATTCATGTAGGAATTACTAATTAAATAGCGATTCCTACATGTTCTTTATTTGCGAGTAGCAATTTGCTACTCGCAAAAACTCCCCATTCATTCCTATGGGCCAAGAGGCCCATAGGAATAATTGGGGAGTATCCCTTATTTGCGAGTAGCAATTTGCTACTCGCAAATAAGATAGCGATTTTAAGGGTGCCAGGGGTGTCCAAAGGACACCCTGTAGCACCCCTTAAAAGCACTTTTGAACAGGTGTTGCGCACACACATGTCCAAAGGACATGTGTGTGTGCAACATGCAACTTAGAAAAATGCTTTTAAAAGCATTTCTCTGAGTTTTTGCTATTTACCGAGAGGTCTGACCTCTCGGTAAATAGCGGCCCCAAAAGTGCTAAATCGCAATTTCTTGATGTGTCATGAATAGCATTTGAGGAATCTCTAATAGAGATTCCTTAAATGCTATTCCTCGCATATTTGCGAATTCTTAAATAGCGATTTTTGCATTTGGGATCATGAATACCAAATGCAAAAATCGCACTCGCAAAGGGCCAGATTCTCAGAATCTGGCCCTTTTGCGAGCGCTATTGGCTACATGAATCAGGCTGATAGTGTGGTAAGCAAGAGTGATTGGGACAGTAAATTTAAAAAGAAATATGGTAATGAATTGAAAGAGGCCAACATAGTCCTGAAAACGTATGCAGGGAAGGATATACAGGCTATTGGCCACAAAGTCATGGACGTAGTTTATAAAGAAAACTATTCGAGGAATACTATATACATAACGGAAGATGGTATCAACATGCTAGGGTGGAGAGACCAACAGAAGTTGAGGATTTCATTGGAGATTAAAATAAAAGGACTCAGGAATGAGCAGGCACGGATTCAAAGCACACAAGAGACAAGAGGAGAAACTGTTAATGTTCGTAGGCAGCCGTCTAAGAGTTATACAGTATTTGAAAGAGCTGCAAGTAAAAAAGAGTGGGGAAAAGAAGCTATTAGAGACGAACATAACAAGAAACTAAACACTTATCAAAGTCAGGTGGAGGAAAGAGAAATACGTAAGAAACTAGAGAGAATGGACAGTAGGAAACAAAAAGTTGAGACAGATGGAAAATTTGAAAGGGAGGAGGAGTGTTTAAATACCACAGCCAAAGAACGAGGATGGCAGATGTATAAGAGTAACCAGTCTAATTGCAATGAAATACGGCAAAGAAATAAGTTGGCTGGGTTTAGGACCAAGATGTCAGAGGAGTATGTGGACAATTTTGATCAGGAAAGAGAGAGGGGTGCAAGCTACATTGAGTCAAAAGGAGAGTACAAAGATTTATACATACAAGGGCTCGATTATGGTATGATGGAGAGTGAGAGCAAGAAAACGCAGAGAAACCTAAAAGGATCTCCATTAAAAGTCATGGAAGGGAAGATGGGTCCATCCTACGATCATTTGAGGAAGCCGAAGTGTTATGGTCCAGAAAACACAGATAAGTTCTTTTATGGCAAGCCCAAGAGGGAACAGGAGGACATACTTATGGCTGATGAGGCTCATGCAAATGATTGGGGGCTGTTGGAAACAAAATGCTATAAAGGTTGTAATACTGGTTATGGCCAAGGAAATGAGGGCAGAAGAAGGCCTAGTCCAGGCAGGGATAAGGACATGGAAAGAGGGGCTTATTTCGTCAGAGGTAGTCTTCGGGGTGTGTCCTGGCCCAAGCTACTGCCTAGGGAAAAGAACAGTACAGCCATTCTCAATCTTCCGGAAGGGGATGGTAATTCTAACATGAGGAGTTCGGAATCCAAGGGAGAAATAGACTGTGTGGCAAGCTCAGACATAGGGGAGCCAAGGGTGAAAAGGATGTGATATATATATACCTGTTTTCCATCCATGTCAGGATGCCTTAAGCACAACCCCGTGCATCCATTGAATTGTATTGCCCATACCATAACGGTGCACACCCTCGTTGCACCTGACAGTTACAGTTGTTTAACGTTAGTTGATTTAATCAGATAATTTTACCTGCTGCATTCTGAATTTGAAAGAGCATTATCCTGCTCCTTGCAGATACATATGGGGACAGGGGCTACTCATGAAATCCTAACTGGATATGCCTAGGGATCAAAGAAGCATATTCCCCAGTCACGTCAATTAAAAACTAACTGTTCATAGCAAATGTACTACAGTTAATAGTGAAGTCTTTACTGTTCTTCCATTTAGACTATAGCATGGGGTCCCCTGTCTTCGACCCCAATGTTGCTGTGCTGCATCTATCTCGCACCCCCCCCTTTTCCCACTCTTCCCGCACCCTTTGCGTGGAGTCCCCTAGCTTCTCCTTTCCCTATTTACCTTAGGGAGGGAGGTGTGTTGTAATCTTACTCTTTTCCTTCCCCCCGATTCCTCCCTCCTTTCACTGCCCACTTGGTATAATCTGCGCTCCATCCGGGAGTGAGGGTTAGAATGTTCTGAGAGTGATTAAGCCGCCAAGCCGGGAGCACCTGTTGTATCTATGTTAATAAAACTTATCTTGGAACCATCATCGAGTAGTGATTTATTACTACACCAGCGGATCCCCGTCTTTAACGAAATCAAAACGCTTACCCGTCTGCAATCACCGGCACTGCGTGACCTCAACCGCGTCTCACTGAGCCCGGAGAGCCGGATATCAGTGGGCGCGTCTGAGCGCGCAAGGCATTGTAAATCACGTGGCCGCGGGCGTCCCCTGTGGCGGCCATCTTACAGTGTGTTGTTATGAAACCCACGTGTTGGATAATACTGCTGCAATAACACCCTCATTATATACATACCAGATATTGTCACATACTGTCACTCAGATAATGGTACAATTACAACCCATCATCAAAAGAATTTATTTTTAGATAAATTCTTTTAAAAGATTTCCTTTTTATTTTTTAAAAAAACCCGGGGAGTTTTCAAAGTTGAACAGAGTTTCAAATACAGAATCACAGTCACGTGATGCCACGTAAATATAGACATTGTGGTGTGTATTATCAATGTAGTCGCCACCAATTCGTGGTCAAGCAGTATCAAAGGCAATATTATCACTTGGGAGTCAGCATATTAAATGTCGACGGACCTGTCAAGGCAATCGTAGGGGTCATATATTGGGGATCTGCACTATACTATATGTATAGATGAGGTTACCAAAGTGTATTCATATGCTGCAGGAATACTACACTATATGCCTTGTCTTAATAGGAAAACCACGATTATCTACATTCAAGGAATTTCCAACATAGTGTCCCCTCAGCGTTTGGTGATTTTATCCCAAGGATCTGGAGTGGGTTGTCCTTGAAAGGGTGTTGTGTGAGAGTCATAATGTGGAAAATATTCTAGCGAAAAAGGAAGCCCGTTGGATATATCAGGAACAAGCAGATCGTGAGGGGCTGAACGATTTTATCGAGTGGAATAAAATACGATTGCCTTGACAGGTCCGTCGACATTTAATATGCTGACTCCCAAGTGATAATATCGCCTTTGATACTGCTTGACCACGAATTGGTGGCGACTACATTGATAATACACACCACAATGTCTATATTTACGTGGCATCACGTGACTGTGATTCTGTATTTGAAACTCAGTTCAACTTTGAAAACTCCCCGGGTTTTTTTAAAAAATAAAAAGGAAATCTTTTAAAAGAATTTATCTAAAAATAAATTCTTTTGAAGATGGGTTGTAATTGTACCATTATCTGAGTGACAGTATGTGTCAATATCTGGTGTGTATATAATGAGGGTGTTATTGCAGCAGTATTATCCAACACGTGGGTTTCATAACAACACATTGTAAGATGGCCGCCACAGGGGACGCCCGCGGCCACGTGATTTACAATGCCTTGCGCGCTCAGACGCGCCCACTGATATCCGGCTCTCCGGGCTCAGTGAGACGCGGTTGAGGTCACGCAGTGCCGGTGATTGCAGACGGGTAAGCGTTTTGATTTCGTTAAAGACGGGGACCCGCTGGCAAATGAGGGAGGCAGCTGGACATAACCGGGCGCCCGCCCAGGGGTTCCTGACGGGTGGGGCGCCCTTTGAGTATTAGTCGGGCCACGACCATACCATAGTGCTCAAATGGCTGCGAGATGTTCTAAGTTGAAAAAGCAGCGTTTTCATAATACCGACCTCATTATACAAACTTAACTTGATCATTGTTCTTGTTCTTGTCTCTCTGTGTAGCAGACCCGACGACAGCGGGTTCCCAGATTTAATACGTGATCTTGTTGGACACAAATATACTGGCTTTTAAAGGGGTAGCAGGTATGCGAGAAAGTCGCTAACCCCAGGTGATTATGTGTTTTGTTTTGTTTTGAATACCACTACCATGGATTACAGTTGGCACTTGTAAATAATTGAGGTTTTTTAACCCTGGGCTCATCTTAAATTTATGTCGCTTCCACTATCCTAGGTGTGTGTAAAAATTGGTAATATACAGTGGGCGACCCCCGTTTGCCCTGAAGAAGTTGCGGAAAGTATTGGCAACGAAACATGTTGGCATCCATGACCCACCTGAGACTACAGATGGTGTGAGTCATTTTTAATCTGGTAGGATTCACAGCCCAGAATAAATCCAGAGTGGCCAGTGAATCCCTCCATGTTTAACTGTGAGATTCACGTTTTTGTTCTCACTGGGGGTTTGTGTTGTTTTTGTGTTATTTGTGCACATAAGCATAGCGAAGGTAAAAACGTCAACCCGTGACTATAACAACAATCAGCAGATTGTGGGGCTGATGTTGAGAAAAAACACTGTTATATGTTGTTGGTCTTTTTCTGGTGTTCGTTTCCTTTTCCCACTGTTATGAGAGTGAGTCACCAATGATGATAATTGGGATTACTGACAATTGCTAGTCAGGTAAACCCGATTGGCGGTTCTTCCGTGAGGGGCTCACTCTCTTCCCCACACTTTTTTCCTATGAACACTTGTTGATGGGTGATGGTAGAGCGACAGTCTAGTGACGTGAGTACCATATTAATCTTCAACACTCGTATGGTTGTGAATAGCCAAAGTTTACTTGGCCGGTGTTAAATAAGAATTTCTTCACCTGACCAGTTTTACATTTAAATTATACTAAGAGTGTTTTGTGGTGACAGGCCTGTAGCTGTGTATTATGATTTGAGTGGGGAGCGGCCTGTAACCCTCTTTTTTCCCCCTGAGACTCCAATTAATTAGACGAAGGTGCTCAGCCAGTACAGCTGTGGTCCTCATCAGAACTGACGCAGTGTAATGCAACTTGGCAGAGACCTCACATCACCACTTTTGCAGCTCCACATGGAACTGGCACAGAGCAATGCCCCTCAACGCAGGACCTTGGGGTTGCATTCTTTTGGTGTTGTGTTTTCACTTTGTTACTGTTTGTGTGTTGCATAAATACTTAAACTGCTTCCAAGTTAAGACTGACTTCTTTTGTGACACGCTACCAGAGGGTTAAGGACAGGTTAATTTAGTAGCTTTACTGCTTCATCCCTGACAAGGATTGTGGCTGTTGGTTGAGAAGGGCTCACAACAATCCAATTTCTCTCATGTCTTCTCTGTGGCATGCCACCATTTCCAATTTCTAAATTGGGTAACCCAAATTTGGGTATACTGTATCCATTACCCGCAATGTTGTTGGCAAACCACCATTCCAACACGAGCATGGTGACATTGACCTGATGGAGAGTTTAGCCCCAGAGGTGGCCACTGAACAGTTAAATGTGGTGAAATTGTGTCCATCAATGTGTCCAAGGTGTTACTTAACCCAGCGGGGTCCATTAGTGGCACCATCCCCTGTGGTAGTTACTAAAGCAAGATTTTTTAAATACACAGTACCTGATATTTAAATGAGGTGAAGTAGAAAGGATTACTCCGCCAGAGAATATATTTTCCTCTTTTAACACATTTACTCTAATGGAGTTTTTGTTTTGCAAAAATTCTTTAGGTATAAATAGGACGGAACATGAGAACTCATTAAATCATATATTTGCATAGATGTCCGCATATTCTCCTGGGTATTTATGAAGGGCCTCAAAGTCAGTAATCTGTGAAAATCATAGGACGAAATATGTGATGTGTAGATTGCTAGTTTTTAAAATGTTCCTTGTGAATTAGTTGCTTAGTGAGTGTAGCAGGCAATACCAGGTAGCACCCCAACTCTGGTAATTGTTGCAGCTTTTTTTTTAAACTAAAAACTAAAATCTGAATCTGGATAAACTATTATTTCTCTTTTTTGTTTGAAAACAATGAGCATAATAAAAATCTTACACATAGCTGCAGCAGTGACATTTGAATTTCCTCCCCTAATCTATCACAGTTTGCCATTGCAAGGGAGCTGGGCATTAAATCCCGCTTGACATTGAATCCAATAGTTCACGGAGATAGATGTTCTACATTTGAGTGGGTGGTTCTACATGAACTTTTCAGCTAATGTGAAATGTCAGTAAATAGCACCAGTTCTTATACTTTGTTATGTAAAGAATGCACCGCTGAAAACTTAACAAAATGTCATGATATGATAATTGTGCTGTTAATACAAAACTGAGTCTTTTCCTCGTCTGCTGCTTCGGACTTCTCTCCAGGATGCTGCTGCTTACGAATTCTGGTATCGACTATCGAATCTCTTCTTGTGTGTTTAGTTAACCGCAGAAGCGGTTGTAAAATGCCAATCAGAGCATTAACACTTTCCCACCACACCTGAAAGAAAAAAAAGATGCATTGTTTAGTTTGAATTCCGGCAGAAGCTTATGCAGCAAAACAGAGCGTCCTTTAACCTACTCTTTTTGTCTGGCATACCTTTTTTATAGGAAATAGTGTGCCCTGGGCCGTTCTATTTTTATCAGTGACCTTCTGTGTGAGTTTGCATAGCAAGCAATAGTTCAAATTAAGTTACTGCTTGCATCAAGCCCAATGGAATAAAGAATACACTGGAATTCCAGAAAGGTCTTGCTCTGTAATGTAGATCTTACTTTACTAGAGGGATCTTAAAGAGAAGAAAAGCCTGAAAAAAGGGTGCCCTTATATATATATGGTTCAGACATGGATTGTAACGCAGACTCTTCATATGTGGGCTGCAGGTTCTATAGAACTTACAAGCACGTCCAGTGTAAGAAACCTCGTTTCTATCCAGGACTGTAAATTTCCCACTGCCCCAGGCGATCTATGTACGGTACCTTGCGTTATCTGATCACAGTAATTACCACATCATAATTTATGAAATGCCAGCGCTGTCACGGGCCTGTGTCCCATCTTTCTCCTCCCCAGTCACGTTAGTGCTCCCTTCCCACTCCAGCTGTCTTGTTTTCCTTTAGAAGTGATTAATAACACTTATTTACAAGGGGAACATGTTGTAAATTAACCATACAAAAAGCAACAGGCAGAACCGATGGGGATTACAAACTCAGCCAAGTACTTTGCAATAATATTCAGTTATTTTGTGACATTTTCAAGACACTTTTTTTGCAGTGTAAAATCTTCAACTGTCTCCCATCTCTCCTCTAATAGGTAGCATTATCTAATCGAAGAATAAAGGAAGGCAGACAGATGAGGACAGAGAATGACCAAATTAAAAAGAAAAAAAGGAATGAAAAAAGGATTGAAAAAATTGAAAGAAAGGAAGAAAGATAAAAGGAAAGAGAGTTTATGTTAACCTGCTCCTCGTATCTGTATATCAAATTTACAGAATTATAGATGAGTAACAGTGAATTATGGGGATGTTTTTCACTGAGGGTTTCTGAGTGACATCCAATAAACAACGAGAGTCACTTAGAAACCTGAGATGATAAAAATACCTGTGATTCACTTTTTACCCATCTATAATTTTATGTTATGTATGTCCCCCTCCCCCAATAATCTGCCTCTGCTTCCAACTACAACGCAGGGACAGAGGAGTAATGGGTGTAGTGTATCCTTTACAACGGATCACTGACATAATATCGATAACACAAATGTCGATGTAGCAAAATATCGAGTAAAAAATATAGAATACAAAAATATCGAACTCCTATCTCCAAACAGGTAAGTGCAAAAATATTGAATCAAAAATATTGTTGTAAAAAACTATAGAGAGTCAAAATATCGAATTTTTTAAATGTATTAAAAGTAATTGAAAAATAATAAAATATTAAATATAATTAAATTAAACATACTTAAAATACTTAAATAACCTTAAAATTAATAAATAATTAATTTAAGTTAAAAATAAATAAACATAAATTTAATTTTTAAATACATACATATATATATATAAACATAATATTAATAAAAAATATACAATATTTTTACCGTAGGTTAGAGGGACAGTAACATTTACTATTACCACTCCACTGAGTGCAACAGTAGAGAAAGTGTTGGATAGCGTAGGGGTAAAAATTACTATTCCCACTCCAGTGAGTGCAACAGTAGGGAAAGCGTTGGATAGCGGGAAGGTAAAAATTACTATTCCCACTCCAAAGAGTGCAGCAGTAGGGAAAGCGTTTGATAGCGTAGGGATAAAAATTACTATTCCCACTCCAGTGAGTGCAAAAGTAGAGAAAGCGTTGGATAGCGGGAAGGTAAAAATTACTGTTCCCACTCCAGGGAGTGCAACAGTAGGGAAAGCGTTGGATAGCGTAGGGGTAAAAATTACTAGTCCCACTTCAGGGAAGGCAACATTAGGGAAAGCGTTTGATAAAGGTATTGTAAAAATTAATATTCCCACTCCAAAGAGTGCAACAATAGTGAAAGCATTGGATAGCGTACGGGTAAGAATTACTATTCCCCCTCCAGTGAGTGCAACAGTAGGGAAAGCGTTGGATAGCGGGAGGGTAAACATTACTATTCCCACTCCAGAGAGTGCAACAGTAGGGAAAGCATTGGATAGCGTAGGGGTAAAAATTACTATTCCCACTCCAAAGAGTGCAACAGTAGGGAAAGATTGGATAGCGTAGGGGTATAAATTACTAGTCCCACTCCAGGGAGTGTAACAGTAGGGAAAGCGTTCGATAGCGGGAAGGTAAAAATGACTATTCCCACTTCAAAGAGTGCAACAGTAGGGAAAGCGTTGGATAGTGTAGGGATAAAAATTACTATTCCCACTCCAGTGAGTGCAACAGTAGGTTAAGCGTTGGATAGCGGGAGGGTACAATTTACTATTCCCACTCCAGACAGTGCAACAGTTGGGAAAGCGTTAGATAGTGTAGGGGTAAAAATTACTATTCCCACTCCAGAGAGTGCAACAGTGGGGAAAGCGTTAGATAGCGGGAAGGTAAACATTACTATTCCCACTCAAGGGAGTGCAACAGTAGGGAAAGCGTTGGATAGCGTAGGGGTAAAAATTACTATTCCCACTCCAGACAGTGCAACAGTTGGGAAAGCGTTGGATAGCGTAGGGGTAAAAATTACTATTCCCACTCCAAAGAGTGCAACAGTAGGGAAAGCGTTGGATAGCGTAGGGGTAAAAATTACTATTCCCTCTCCAGTGAGTGCAACAGTACGAAAAGCATTGGATAGGGAGAAGGTAAAAATTACTATTCCCACTCCAGAGAGTGCAACAGTACAGAAAGGATTGGATAGCATAGGGGTAAAAATTACTATTCCAACTCCAGAAAGTGCAACAGTAGGGAAAGCGTTGGATAGCGTAGGGGTAAAAATTACTATTCCCACTCCAGAGAGTGCAACAGTAGGAAAAGCGTTGGATAGCGTAGGAGTAAAAATTACTATTCCCACTCCAGGGAGTGCAACAGTAGGGTAAGCGTTGGATAGCGTAGGGGTAAAAATTACTATTCCCACTCCAGTGAGTGCAACAGTAGGGAAAGCGTTGGATAGCGTAGGGGGAAAAATTACTATTCCCACTCCAGGGAGGGCAACAGTAAGGAAAGCATTGCATAGCAGGAGGGTAAAAATTACTATTCCCACTCCAAGAAGAGCAACAGTAGGGAAAGTAAATACTTCATGTATAATTAAAAATAAATTAAATATTAATACCAATTACGAATTAATTAAAATTAATTACCAATTTAATATATTATAATAATTAATCAATTAAAAATAATAAAAAAATCAATTACTAAAAAAACAATTACCTATTAATACACATTAATTACCAATAACAATTAATTAATTAACAATTGAAAAATAATTAACAATTAATTAAAAAAAAGACCAATTAATACATTAAAACATTTAATTAATTACAAATTACTTCCCACCCTATTCCCCTATAAACCCACAACCCGCTACAGAAAATAAATAAATAAAATTAACATAATTATTAATTAATCAATTAATAAATATTAATTACCAATTATATTTGAATTAATTACCACTTAAAAATGTATTAACGATTAATTCAAAATAAATACCAATAAATAAATTAAAATATTTAATTCATTATATTTAAATTACTTCCCACCCTATTCCCTTATAAACCCACAACCCGCTCCAGAATTATATTACGCAAAAATTAAATACCATAAAATTAATAATTAAAATAAATTATAAAATAAAAATACACTTTTAACACATATACTAACATAAAAAACACTTACATATTATTAAAAATATAAATAGTAACTTACTTACCTAAAATTCGATATTTTTGTTGTCTATATTCTGTCCATTCGATATTTTGTCCATTCTATATTTTGGATTCGATATTACTGCTATTATATTCGATATTTTTTTAAGTCTATATTCTGTCCATTCGATATTTTGCCCATTCTATATTTTTAACTCGATATTTTGCCCATTCTATATTTTTTACTCGATATTATGACTGTATACCCATTACATTATTATTTATGTAAGTTTCCTTTAAATGACTCGTGCGTGCGCGAATCATAGAACTTAAGTATTGTTTTAAGTTCTATCACTCACGCAAGCACGAGTCATTTAAAGGAAACTTACATAAATAATAATGTAAAGGATACCCTACACCCATTACTTCTCTGTCCCTGCGTATTGTCAAGTATTGTATTTTACATTGTCATGTAATGTTCTAGACTTTGTAGTCATTTATGTACGGCTTCCTTGATGCTTAGTCGTGCTGCCTGGCATCACCTGTTCCCCTTTAGGATATTTCTTATGGGTGAGCTGTTCTGTATCCCAGTCCCAAAGTAGTAACAAGCATTAGAAATGCAATCGGGCTCGGATTTATTTGAGTTTGAGCTAATGGCATTGTAAATGCCAATGTCTTTTTGCCATGTGTTATGGAGTGTGTGCATGTGGTGTGTAGTGGAAGTATCTTGGTTGAATTGTAATTTTACCAATGGGGGCATGCTGTGCTTTATATGAATATGTTTAAAAGTAAAGTGTACCATACTGCGATTGCTTGGTGGAAAAGTGCACTGCCGGCTGGAGGTGTGTGTGCCTGGTGGAAGGGTGCACTGACGGCTGGTGGGTGTGTGCTTGGTAAAAGCGTGCACAGATGGATGATGGTTGTTGGTGTTTGTGCATGGTGAAAGCATTCATTGACGGCTGGGGGTGTGCTGTTGTGTGTGTTGTTTTCTGTGTGCTGGTGAGTGTGTGGTGGTGAGTCTGTGGGGGTGAGCCTGGGGAGTGAGTGTGGTGGTGAGTGTGTTGTGTTGAGTGGTGACAAGTGTGTGGTGTTGAGAGACTGAGGTGTGTGGTTTGTGTGTGCGTTATGTGTGTGTGGTGTATGTGTGTGTGGTGTTTTCTGCACACTCACACACTGCCCCTACACATTCACACACTGCTCACCCGCACACTCCCAATGTCACCCTGCATAGTCACACACTGTTTACCCTGCACACTCATTCTGCACACTCACACAATGTGCACCCTGACACACTGTCTCTGCAGTCACTCTGCACTCACTGTCACTCTGCACTCACTGTCACTCTGCACTCACTGTCACTCTGCACTCACTGTCACTCTGCACTCACTGTCACTCTGCACTCACTGTCACTCATTGTCACTCTGCAATCACTGTCACTCTGCACTCACTGTCACTCTGCAATCACTGTCACTCTGCACTCACTGTCACTCTGCTGTCACTCTGCAATCACTGTCACTCTGCACTCACTGTCACTCTGCACTCACTGTCACTCTGCACTCACTCTGCACTCACTGTCACTCTGCACTCACTCTGCACTCACTCTACAGTCACTCTGCCCTCACTGTCACTCTGCACTCTACAGTCACTCTGCCCTCTACAGTCACTCTGCACTCTACAGTCACTCTGCACTCACTGTCACTCTGCACTCACTGTCACTCTGCACTCACTGTCACTCTGCACTCACTGTCACTCTGCTGTCACTCTGCACTCACTGTCACTCTGCACTCACTGTCACTCTGCTGTCACTCTGCACTCACTGTCACTCTGCACTCACTGTCACTCTGCTGTCACTCTGCACTCACTGTCACTCTGCACTCACTGTCACTCACTGTCACTCTGCACTCACTCTGCACTCACTCTACAGTCACTCTGCACTCACTGTCACTCTGCACTCACTGTCACTCTGCACTCACTGTCACTCTGCACTCACTGTCACTCTGCTGTCACTCTGCACTCACTGTCACTCTGCACTCACTGTCCCTCTGCACTCACTGTCACTCTGCACTCACTGTCACTCACTGTCACTCTGCACTCACTCTGCACTCACTCTACAGTCACTCTGCACTCACTGTCACTCTGCACTCACTGTCACTCTGCACTCACTGTCACTCTGCACTCACTATCACTCTGCACTCACTGTCACTCTGCTGTCACTCTGCACTCACTGTCACTCTGCACTCACTGTCACTCTGCACTCACTGTCACTCTGCACTCGCTGTCACTCTGCACTCGCTGTCACTCTGCACTCGCTGTCACTCTGCACTCACTCTGCACTCACTCTGCACTCACTCTGCACTCACTCTGCACTCACTCTGCACTCACTCTGCACTCACTGTCACTCTGCACTCACTGTCACTCTGCACTCACTGTCACTCTGCACTCACTGTCACTCTGCACTCAGTCTGCACTCACTGTCACTCTGCACTCAGTCTGCACTCACTGTCACTCTGCACTCAGTCTGCACTCACTGCCACTCTGCACTCTCAATATGCACTCTCAAACTGCACTCTCAATCTGCACTCTCAAACTGCACTCTCCACTCTCAATCTGCACTCTGCACTCTCAAACTGCACTCTCAAACTGCAATCTGCACTCTGCACTCTCATTCTGCACTCTCAATCTGCACTATCAATCTGCACTCTCAATCTGCACTCTCAAGTCTCATACTGCACTCTCAAACTGCACTCTCAAAATGCACTCTCAACTCTCATAATGCACTCTCAAACTACACTCTCAAACTGCACTCTCAAACTGCACTCTCAAAATGCACTGGCAAAAAAAATTCTATCGCTCCTTTTTAAAAATGTAAGAGCAGAGATGATAACAGAATGTAATCAAAATAGTAACAGTAGTGTGAAAGTTAGGGGAATTATGGGGACCACAGAAGCCTGACATCCAATGTTAAAGTTGAAACATGTGTTTGTAATATGGTGCATCGAGGCAGACACTATCACAGTAGAATAAACACCAATTAAAATTCAAAGGAACGCAAGTTCTGATGTGCACGACTTAGGCTGCACGACTTAGGCTGGAGATTAAATACAGTCTGAGATGTAAATGTAAACCTGGAGACCAGGCAGGCTGCGTGCAGCAGGCTGTGTGCAGCAGACCTGTGTGAGGCTGTGTGCAGCAGACCTGAAGTCAAGTAAAGCGGATAGTGCAAGAGTAAGACTGGAGTCAAACAGGGTTAAGGCAAAGCTGGAGACCCGAAAGGGCAAAGTACATTAAAAAATAATCAGGGGAATAGAGAAACATGCAAACCTGAGGTGTTTTCAGCCACCATCATAATGGAGGACAAAGCAGAAAAGACAAAACTAATACAGAAATAGGGGGATGCCCATGTGAAAATAGACTGCGAAAATAAACTTCTGATTCGGAGATTTAACCAAACATCTGATAGTTCCCAGGTAATAAGCTGACATGTCACTAGCAAATATTAGACCGAGTTATACATTTACAGAGTAGACTGCTACTTACTTTTCTTGGACTATTAACATTCAGGCCTACATTAAAGAGAATGTATGTGCCTGGGGGCTCTGACAATAAAAAAGAGTTTAATTTTTAAAGAATTGGGAAGCACGGAAATTCTCCCCATAGCTTCAAAATGATCCAATCCAAAGTCTTGTGTGACAGCTCCGCCCACTTCCGGCTTTTTAGCCAACACCGTGGCGCAGTGTGGTTCCTGGGAGCCCATGCATGGGTGTCACGTGGCCCCGTGTGTTGGCAGTGACTGTACCCACGTCCAGGTTTTGCAGACCACAGCACCAAGTAATGAGAAACTTTTAGGCCCATATTTATAATGAAAAAGTAGAACTGCAACCCCTGCACGCTTAGTGCTGTCCAATCAGGAATGGCTGAACGCCACCTTCTCTATAGAGAGTCAGCTGAGGGGGCTCTGCAACATTTACCAGGATGGCTCAGTGAACTGAACGCTCGCTGCTGACAAATGCAGTGCTCCGCCTCTGAAGGACATGAATGTAAACCCCGGCAAGTCAAAATGAGGCTCCCATGCTTGCGAGATCAGTAAAGTGAGTATCCTCAATTGGGTCAGCGGAAGCTAGGTCCCAGAATCCACTGCTGCTGCCTCAAAATCGAGCGCCTCGAGCCAACCCTGGCATGGAAACATTTGGCAGCGCTGATCACTTTGCGGGAGAAAAATGCACGCATTTTACTAAGAACTGTGGCTTCTCCTCGCCAAATGTCAACACATCTTAAAGTGCCGTGTGTGTGTGTCGACAACCCTGGGCCCTATTACCTTTTCCTGATTAAACAGAAGTGGCACAGAACGAGGTAATTACACAGCAGCCGGACTTTAAAGCGAACTGGAAGTCTCGGTTAACCGGGGAGGTGCTTTTAAGTGCCCACAAAATGATGCTTATACATCTGGCGGTGAATGGTGCTTCCTTCAAAAGTCAGCATTTCAGCGGGCGCAGCGGCCCCCACCTCTTCCCCTCCACCTCTGCTTTAAAATGTGCAAGATGGCGGCCGGCCGGCGGGATGTGTCTAACAAGGCGCTCATTGTCTCAGACAGGTGTGAGATTGGAGCTGAGCCCCGGCCAAGGGCCGGGTATCAGCGCCAGCAGCGCTGCGAGCCGAAAACACGCTCCCGCCATCCAGTAATACCACCGCAGCCAGCCAGAGACTCAACAATTTAAGGCTTAACACACACACTCGCACACACACGGCATAAATCAGACGGGATGGAGCAGCCAGCCATTGGCTTCTTGGGCAGATGCCTGCAGACAGTCTGTGCGCATCACACCCGGCCTGTTTGGGTTACTGGGAGCTTTTTATGTAAGATGAGAGGGGCTGGGCGGCGCAGCCTGCTCAGACAGATGGTGAACGCGCCCGGCCATCTGGATTCACTTACGGAGGCACCCTGACAGCTCCTAATTATAATTAATGTACTTCTTTGCGCGAGCACGAACGAAAAATGCCCAAGATGGCGGAACAAAACTACATTTACCCTATCACTTCAAGCCTATTAAAACGACAACACAACGAAGACGAATCACTGGCCAGATGACAGAACACGCTAAGGAATGTGTGGAATTTGTCTCGCCAAAGCCCTAGGAGATACTTTTTTTTCTCTTCTTTAACATTAGGATCTCGAAACTCCTCCCACTTTCAGTGGGGAGGAGTCCGAGCCCTAAAAACATAAAATACTGCCATCCTTGATCAACCGCCACCACCTTCCCT
Source organism: Lissotriton helveticus (assembly GCF_964261635.1). Lineage (NCBI taxonomy): Eukaryota > Metazoa > Chordata > Amphibia > Caudata > Salamandridae > Lissotriton > Lissotriton helveticus. Next base: position 1,722,383,497 of record NC_136063.1, read on the forward strand.
GCAGACAAGCAGCGCTGCTCTGACAGGTTCTCACAGGGCCATGTCAGCCTGGTAGGCCTATATGAGATCAAAGGAATGGGTAACCGCTTTTGTTATCAACTGTTGCGATGTCATAGCAGTGAGTTAAGACATTCAGAAACTGAAATAAACAATAGAGGCTCTCTATGAGACCTATACATAGGATAGAAAATAACATTTACCTACCTACCACACCGATTACTTTTGCGTTGAAGTGTTATTAAGTTTTCAATGTAGAAAGTGCAGCTCCAGAAATTGGTAAAACTGGTTATAAAAGCAACAATACCCTCAGCCACAGAAGCCATATTAATTTTACTGATTAACCACTCTCTGCATCTGCCTTTGATGCCACAAAATAGCAAGAAATACAAATGAATTTAGAAACCATATAGGTTGGAAAGGTCATTTTAAAACACCTCACTGTCAAGGTTGATTGGAGAGGGCTACAAACAGCCCCATAGTGCCAACCTCCCTACTTTAACCCTGCTACAGGGCCTCCACCTTCAGCAAAATTCTCTTCTTCTAACTTGATGGCACTCAGGTGCTACCTGATTGGTTGGGCTAGCTGGAGTCAAAATGCTGTTGTGTCTATTACAAAATATAGATTTTTCATAGTCTACTTTATAAAGAGCCACCACTGCATTTTCTTATTTGTTGATTGGAGTTTTCCCCTATTTTCTGAGATAAATGGTCGTTAATGTTGCTCTTTTGAATGGAGGCAGTTTGGTTTTCGCTTTATTGTATCCAATGGCAATTCGCATATTAATATTTTGAGGATTTTCGGGTGCCTTGGGTAATGCATATTTTGTGGATGCGGTCCCCTGTTTGGAACACCTTCTTTTTTCAGTTTAATATAGAGCGCCCTTCACCCAAAAGTTAGCCACATTCAGCTCATGTAAGACCTTGTGATGCCAATCTAAACTTGAATCATATATTGCACTCTCAGAAATTAGGGCACATAAGAACCACCGAACCCTCAAGCTGCCCTGCATCCACTAGCCAAAAAGCACCAAATGTAAGTTGAAATGAGCATACAAGGATTGAGAAAGCCATCAAATGTTGCACTGGTATATATTTTTTTGTCTTTGAAAAATAGTATTTTATTTGGATTTTGGGGGCTCATTAGGATGGCGGAAGGACCACCAACTCCAGCCATGCGGTGGCTTCCCTCCCATCCTCCGACCACGATTTTCCCCTGCCAAATTAGGATGGCGGGGGAATCCAACAGTGACTGCAGCTGTCGCAAAGACCATCCGCCACGGAACCGCCACAGGCAATCGTTAAGATTGCCTGGCATAGCGGTCTTCATCAGTAAAATGATGGCGGTGTCCAGCAGGCACTCCCTGCCAAATTACGATGTTGGAACCGCCATGGAAAGGCTGGAGGGGATTGGGTTTGAGGGCCCGTTGCAGGACCCCCTTGTGTTGGGGAGCCGAGGGTGCGCTTGCAGGGTACCCATGCTAACCCCCTACATTTCACAGAAGTGCTGTGAAATGTGCAACATGCAACATGGCATATTGAGAACGCGGCCGGTGCTGCTCTCAGCAGCACCCGCCGCAATGTTAATGATCAAGATCAGTGCATCAAGATCGGGTGTGCAGGACCGCCGCATGCATGTCCGTCCGCCATCCTAATGAGCCCCTTAGTGTCTAACCAGTCTGCTCGGTTCACTGACAAAATATCATAGAAAATAGAAGTAAAAAATATAGATGTTAAAATCTAGAATGCAAAAATATCGACCACCTATACTTAAACAGGTAAGTGCAAAAATATTGAAAAAAATACTGATATTGCTTTATATATATTCCAGTAACGCGCAAAGTGGCCCCCGCTTTGTCTATGCAGGCTCTGGACAACTGGATTCTGCTTCGGTGGATTTGTGTATCCGGGTTACCGGAATTACCAGAGCCCCCCTGTGAGTCCGGGAAGAGGTGCGACGGTGTTGAGGCCATTCAGCTTCACGTTGGGCGAGGTCTGAGTCTCAGCCTTGCCCCCGTCTAAAGCGATCCCCGTGACTGCAGGGTAAAGTGGTTGGGGACTGGAGGAGACAACGCAAACCAGTGTCTTTGCGTAAGGAGTCGAATCTTCTCTGTTTTAGGAAACAGTTGAAAACAATTTTGTTTAGAGAGGCTTTTGGTCATATAAGTTAAATTGACAATCTGGCTTAGGTTTCTGTGAGTAGGAATAAAGTGTGTTTTCTTTGGTCTGGAGCGCCTTGAGACCTGGTGGTGAGTTGGCGCTATACAAACTGAAGTAACATAACATAACATAACATTTCATAAGCATGGGTCAAGGAAGGTTCCCAATTCAGGCAGTGTGTACCCGCTCCACGCAGCACCTTCCAGACACGAATATGAACATTGCATGCTGGGACTGGTAGACGCGGACCTACTAACGACCTACCAGGGCTGTATGCGTTAGGTATTCACCTTTAAGGAGCGGCACCCTGCACAACCTATCAGGAAGGGCTAGATACTTTATCTGGGATACACGCCTCTTCCTGAATCATTTAGACCCCGGGCTCCGATGAAGGCAGCAAACACGCCGAAATGCATTCGCCGATTGTGGGTGATGCGGGACTGTTACTTGTCTGTGTGATGGAATAAAGATGTTTCTACCGGTTCCCCTGCTGTGGCCTCTTCACTTTGTCTTCGGAAAAGGTGCAGGATTTGGATATTTCAGCACGGGTTCCAGTAACGCGCAAAGAGGTCCCCGCTTTGTCTATGCAGGCTCTGGACAACTGGATTCTGCTTCGGTGGATTTGTGTATCCGGGTTACCGGAATTACCAGAGCCCCCCTGTGAGTCCGGGAAGAGGTGCGGCGTTGCTGAGGCCATTCAGCTTCACGTTGGGTGAGGTCTGAGTCTCAGACTTGCCCCCGTCTAAAGCGATCCCCGTGACTGCAGGGTAAAGCGGTTGGGGACTGGAGGAGACAGCGCATTTCATGAGCATGGGTCAAGGAAGGTTCCCAATTCAGGCAGTGTGTACCCGCTCCACGCAGCACCTTCCAGACACGAATATGAACATTGCATGCTGGGACTGGTAGGCGCGGACCTACTAACGACCTACCAGGGCTGTATGCGTTAGGAATTCACCTTTAAGGAGCGGCACCCTGCACAACCTATCAGGAAGGGCTAGATACTTTATCTGGGATACACACCTCTTCCTGAATCATTTACACCCCTGGCGCTGATGAAGGCAGCAAACACGCCGAAATGCATTCGCCGATTGTGGGTGATGCGGGACTGTTACTTGCCTGTGTGATGGAAAAAAGATGTTTCCACCAGTTCCCCTGCTGTGGCCTCTTCACTTTGTCTTCAGAAAAGGTGCGGGATTTGGATATATATATATATAAATATATATCATGTGAACAAGGCTCCTCGGAGCCGAACGTCATGCGGCTAATTTGCACTGAATAAATGAAAATAGCACCTCAACTGGTCCGTGTCTGCATATGTCTGTGATGAGGAGGATTCCTGGTACATGGAAACAAGACGCTGTTGTTTGGATAAATATATATATATCCAACACGAAGAGTTGCCCTCTTAAAGGAAGCCACACGCATGAGATATGTATTCACCGCTTATATTGAAGAATGCTGCAGCATGGGATCAGGACACTTCCAACTGTCTATGTACCCGACGCGTTTCGTGCACCCTTGCACTTATTCATGGGTAATGAAGTCATTAAGCAGCCCCTCGCATTTATACAGCACCTGATGTTCGTAATGAGGCCTGCCTCAAAGGGAGTTCCTTGTCGCGCTGCCTGCTGGCCCCTGTAGTGCCGATATCTTCTTTTCTCAAGTGAGCTGTGAAGTGCTGCCACCATTCCCACTAATAAAATCCCAAGTGGGTTTGGAGCGAGTCTTTGATAACCTTGCTGCACCATAGAACTTTCTTAGCGCCCTTTCATGCCTCATGACAGCAAGGTACCCCCAGGTGCCGGCATGAGACCAATTGTATGGCGGAGACTCCTCATGACCGGACCGGCCGTACCAAATCCAAAACGAAGTGTTCAGGTTACCATGTGCATCCGGTAGAGAGGGGTTCGTATTCTAAGAATTTCCAAAATCTGTAAAAATCTTTTAAGAAAATGAAAGAGATTGTCCAGAATTTAGCTCAATTCCTTTCAGTAATTTGCATTCATATGTTGAGAAAATAGCAGGATATCAGTACCTGGGGTAACACGATGCAAGTGTTGACATGAGCCTCCCACCACACAAACACATACATGTCTTTCCATTTGCTTGGTAATTGACAAGGCTAACAGCTTAGAAGATGCAGAAGCAATTGACAAATCCATGTGGTCGTTTCCCATAAACACCAAAATCATACAACCACAGCTCAATGAATAAGATGGAGCAAACACTCTGAAAATATAGCCATATCATAATACCAATATTTTAAAATGTACATGCCACCTACCATGGTAACTCCAGCAACCACGCCAGACTGCCAATAGCGCTAAGAGCATTGGTGGTTTACTGCATTGGGCTACGGGGCTTGAACCCCCTCATTTCCTGTATAATCGTTTTTTTATTAATACTGTTAGAAATGGAATTTCTGATTGGCTAGGGTATGTGCCTAAGCCAGACTGAAACCACCACTTTAGTCAAGGCAAGGGAGTTACATGCTGAAGATAACCCCTGCTCACCCCCTTGGTAGCTCAGCAGGAGCAGTCAGGCTTATCCCAGAGGCAATGTGTAAAGCGTTTGTGCAACACACTCATAGAGCACAACACACTAGGCACACCACAAAGGAAACTACACACAAGGTTATATTAAAAAATAGCCTTTGTATTATCATAAACACATTAAAAAAATAACCATCAATATACACTGTGCCAACTTGCGCTAGGTGAGACTTTACAGAAAACTTATATACATGACACTGCCAATTGGGCCACTGTCAGCACCATTAGAAAGCACAAGTAGTAAATATAAAGCAACCAGCAATCACTGGTAAAATACTGTACTCAGCATCATCACATTAGGCATAAACACATTATGCATCACATTAGGCATAAACACATTATGCATCACATTAGGGCCCTGTGCCCTACCGGCACCTCAGGTGCTCACAGGCCAACTGGCCTTCCTCGTGGGCCCATCTGAAACTTCTCCGCAATGCCCTTCGTCCATCAAAAGTCAGGGCTCTTAGCTGCCACTGCAGCAGGGTGCATCCCTAACAGGTCGGCACCAGAAATGGGGGCGCAAGGGTGTAACTCACCCTGGTCTCTCTTGAGACCCCAAATAATGCCCCCTCAACGTTGCAGCTGCCCGCAATCAGGCGGTGCAGCTGTGTAACAAGTATGCACCAACAGTGTGCCTCCAGCTGCCTCTGCAGCGAAGACAACATGGGCAATGCACTTGGGGCGCGGGGGCAATCTCACCCCTTACTCTTATCAAACACAAAGAAATGCCCCCGTTGTTGCAGCTGCTCGCACTCTGGTGGGGCAGCTGAACTGCCCAAAAATCGGCCCCAGCAAGGTGCTTTGGGAGCCCCCCTCACCAGGGCTCCTCTTGCAAGTGAATCAGCGGGCAACCGTAGGCACCAACAGTGCTCCCCTCCAGGTCCACACTCACCGGGGTGCTTCTCTGCTTTCAGCACTAACAGCGTGCCTCGGGGAGCTCCACTCACTGGGACTTCTCTGCTTTCCCGGGTGCCAATGCTGATGCGAGCCCAAAAGGCTTGACTTCCTCCTGCTGCTGGGATCCTGCCCACAACCAGGTGCCGTCACACCTGTCTTCCTCTTTGTGGACGGAATAGTCCGCAAGGCTCTGTTTCTCCAGCTGGCCGACCCCACCCACAGTTAGTCTCCACCTGACTTCCGCTTCACTTCACGCTGCTTTCGCCACACTGGGACCCAAGCTTGCTTCTGAATGGTGGCGAAAGGAACCCACCACACACTCTGGTGGGCAGACATGCCGAGAGGCACTGGCCCACAGCAGGCTTGGGGACCACATGGGGCTTTCTTTGCCCTCAAGAGAGCCCCGCCTACAACCAGGCAGCCACTGCCTGACACCCGGTCCGCGTTGCCCATTTACAAGTGAAGTCAGAGCCCCCCTCTTTAGGCTTGAAGGTGTCACAATTGTGAAGCGCCCACAAAGCGTTTTGGGTAGGCAGTAGCCTCTTTCCTTAGAGGAACTGGAATGCAGTGAGGCAGCACTCCTCACTCGTCTTTGGAATAAAAATGTAGCGCTCACAGGGCGATAAGTACACATCCAGAGGGGCAGAGCTGGGCACAGGCAGGCCAGCCCGTAGGGACCCTCAGTACACAGCAACTGGGTCCCACAACGGTTCCTCCTGACGCCCAGTAGTCCTCCAGCCCCTCAGCAGGTACAAGTAAGCACCAAGCAGCACACCATACATGAGGTCACAGTCCCAACTGGTTCTGGGGGTACTGAAGCACTTTCTATACAGTGCTCACACCCTCCTTTGTCAGGTTAAGCTCTGGCCCCAGACACACCACAGGGTGGGGGAGCCAGCATTAAAAAAGGCAGGTACAGACCTATTCAGGGTCAGCGGCTACTCCTCCCACTACTCCAAATGCATACCTGCCTATTCAGCCTAGGGCTGAGTCACCCTGCCCCTCTGGAGCCACACACCTCACCAGCCCCTGTCACTCCAGAGCCAGACATGCAATACACATCAGGTAGGCACAAAGACACATAGCACTCAGAAATGCCAACTTCTAAAAGTGGTATTCCTAAAATAGAGATTTAAATCTGCGCACACCATTAAGCAGCATTTATTATTACTATTCCTAACACAACAACTTGACCATGCTGCTCCTCTCATATCAGAAATTACCATTGACACACATATCAGGGAATCCCCAATGCATTCTATGAGAGAGCAGCCTCACAACAGTGAGAAACCAAAATGGCTGTTTGTCACTACCAGGACATGCCACATATTTAAGGTACATGTCCTACCTTTTACCTACAATGCACCATGCCCATAGAGCTCGCTAGGGCCTACCATAGGGTTGACTGACGTGCAGTAAAAGGGGGGTCATAGACGTGGCACCCACTTTATGTGCAACTTCACAGCGGCAGTAAACTGTGCGCACAGGCCCTGCAATGGCAGAGGCCTGTGACAGGTTTGAAAGCCTACTTTGGTGGGTGGCGCAAGCAGCGCTGCAAGCACACCAGTAGCATTTAATTTACTGGCCCTGGGTATCTGAGATACCACTTTACAAGGGACTGACAGGTAAATTAAATACACCACACAGGTGTATACCAATCTTACCATGTTTACCACAGAGAGCACACACACTTTACACTGGACAGCAGTGCTAAAGTGCCCAGAGTCCTAAAACCACCAACACTAAGTCAGAAAAAAGACTAAGAGGAAGGCAAAAAGTTCAGGAATGACCCTGGAAAAAGGGCCAAGTCCAAAAAATACTATTACTCCGACACTGCTAGCAGCCTTGCTACTAACTAACGAGCCAGTCAGACACTTTTTTGGAGACAAATGAACTAGTGCGCATGTGCCTGCCATTGCATTTTTTGCACTGCATTTTTTACCTTTCTTTATCCCTGGCCCTCTAAATCATGACTAAGGCCACACTGCGCAAATCACCCAGGAGTAGTTCCAAGGGTGTTGTACTGGGTTTTCCGAAGCATCACCATTGAATTTGACACTGTCCCAAATTTTCAAAGTGATGTATACCTGGGGAAGCACCAACTCTGTAAGCCTCCCGAGGTGAGGCGTAACAATGAGAAATATGTCTATTTCTCCTAGTTTTTTCCTCTTTCCATTTATACACATAGAAAGAGGAAAACGCCTTATAGGATTGACATCTGCAATGGCAGTGAGCTGCCAAAACGGGGCCAGCGCAGGCAGAAAGGACAGGAATGCACCGTATTGCTTAAATATGCTGAATTCCTGCACTTTCATTTTCGCGTAGGGCAGCACATGAAGGGGTCTTGCTGCGCTGCCCAACGCCAAAATTCCATAAAAAAGGCCCTAAGTCTCTGCCTCACCAGAAGACTTAGGCTCGTCCTGTCACTCAATTGCCCTTCTTGGCACTCTTGCTGGCCTTACTCTTGCTCGTCAGCATGTCTGAAACTGAAAAAAGTTTAGCAACTGGCTCTGTGCTGCTTCTAGCCTCTGGTCAATTAGAGCAGACCACACGTGACACAGCTCATGAGAATGCTTTCAGGTGAGGTCATGTCAAAATACATCTTGTGGTGCCTCGGGCTTTGTTGCAAAGTTTTTGCAGCCCACCACCGATTTCCTACACAGAGCTCATGTTGGGCATATTTCGGCAATTAGTGAAATGCACCAGATATAAGGAGGTTGTCTTTCATAATACCAAGTTAAACTAGTAGCTGTAATGTACCGTTATTTAGCTCAGTGTAAAAAAACTGTGAATGAAAGTGCTTTGTGTTATGCTTCTCCTCATTAAATAATGTAAGCATTCAATTTGTTAACCGTTTTTACTACTTGAATAATATATAGCAACTACAATGATGTGTCTGTGAGATGAGAGGATGATCAGAGAGGTAGGAAATAAGAATGATTAAGAAAGAAAGAAGCCAGATTCAAAAGGATAAAGAGTGCTTGAAGTCACAGGTGAGTAAGAAGGGTGATTTGAGGACAAAAGAAACGATGGAAGGAAATGAGGGCCAACTGAGGGAAAAGAAGTTGACTGAAAGAAGGACCTGGTGTAATGTTACATGAAGGGAAAGGAGATCGGTATCTTAAACATATACCTGCAATATTCATGCAGCTACTTAGGATGATGAAGAAATGATAAAACAAGCAGGAATTCATTGAACTCACTCCATCATACATGCCAATAGACCCGAGTCGGATGGTAGACTTCTGATTTTTTTAAGCCTGACTGTCTTCTTTTTATCTGATTCCCATCTAAACTAGCCTCTCCTTCAATATAAGTCAATGGGAAATACATTTCCCCCACTACCAGTTTTAATTAAAATGTTGGCATGTATGCTCTCTGTGTTCAAAACCATTAACACGCTCATCTATAATAATGGCTGCTGTTCTGAATATATGTGATGATATGCCTCATCACTATGAGTTGTCTCCTTTGTCCTTCCTTCTGCGGAAAGAGATAACAAGAGAAGTTAAGGCAGTGACAGCCTGCTGATTCTCATTAATCTGAACATCTAAAGCGCTGGAGGGTTTACATAACATGTACACTGATCTGGTAAGCAAGCATGTAGAGACTTGATATGCAGGAACATAGAGCAATTAAGGCATTATCTTATCAGTGCTTCTCTAGGTAGCATGTTGTCTTTCAAAAGAGACATCAGTATTTTATACATGTATTTATTTATTCAATGACTTGGGCTCACTAGCTACTCTCGCTGGCCCTTTGCAGTTCCAGACAGCAGTTTGCGCCTCACCACTTTCACATTTCACCAACTGCCACTGGCTACAAGGACATACCACTGACAGAATATGAAATTTTCAAATGGTCAAATGATAACATGCCATGACACCAACTTTACAAATGTTGGTTGTATCAACAGAAATCACTGCTAATAATCTGTCAGTATTTCTTCTGATCTGCAAGTTATATGCAAAAGAGCTAGACCAATATGTAAAAAGACTTGTCTAAAAATAAAAATATTTGCTGATCATATAGGAATAGAAATTTAGATAGTTAAGAACCTCTATTAGAAGTTACCAGGAGTAGCAGCTGTATCTCCAGCCTTACACTTTGTTCATTGACATTGCAACTCTTGATTTCAGTGGTAACAAAAGTAGTGTCTCAAGAATTAATAGGGTGCGAAGAGCCCTATTTTGCAACAACAAATTTGGTTGTTGGTTGACTGAGATGTGAGCCTTGGTCAATTAGCTACCACAATCCTTGACCAAGTGAGGCACGAGCAACCCTAAAAAAAATTAACCTGTGCCCAAACCTCTGGTAGCTTGGCACAGAGAAGTCAGGCTTAACTTAGAGGCAATGTGTAAAGTATTTGTGCATCAACTAATCAGTTGTTCTGTGCTTTCCCTTTTAGTCCAAAATTACATTGAGGGTAAATCTGGTGGGTGCTCATGGTGCATATCACTCACTGATCCTGACTTTCCTTAAAACATGCAAAACATGCACTGTACCCGAGCTGGTGCAGTGTCTCTCCTCACACTCCTCTGATTTCCAAATTTGGATTCTTCTGTTTGTTTTATTCACAATATTAAATTTAGCAGTCTTAATCTCTTCTACGAAACAAAGTGTTATATGAAGTGCTCAACCAAAATTGTAATGAATCATTCTTTTTTTATTTCATCCTTTGACTTGAAGATTATTTAGGTTAATTCCCATCATTATTCATTCATAACAGAAAAGGTAAAAATCCGAAATGCATTCAGGACCATGGGTCCTCAGAAGGTCATTTAGTACTACAGAAAGAAAGAAAACTTATGTTCAAATGTGAATGCTCTCTATAAATGAAATCAAGTATGCCGAATGTCATCATACATATGAAAATTTCAACATGTTATAACGGATCAACAATCATTGTGCGAGTGTCAAAATTCATTGATATTGAAGAGCTATATCAGTGAATGTATATAAACATGTCTAACGTTAAAAATCAATAAATGCACGCGGTTCTCTGCTAGTTGAATGATTTAGGCATCCCGTTTATCAATCATTGCTGAGTTGATTATGAATACAATTCACGTGATTTAAAGTTGAGAGAAAAAACCATATTCATATGTAGAATGTGGTGAAGCGCAGGAAACATGGTCATCATGGTAATTTGAATTACCACCTGAGCAATTGAAAACGTATTGTGGAAGACTCAGAAATGTAATAAACTGTACCCCAGATGACGAGTTCTGAGTAAAATACAGAAATATAAAATAGTTCATAAGACTAAAGATCCTCACAACTTGTGTATGAGAAAATCAGCATGGTGTGACCAATTTCATCTAATAACCGTGATGCTCTTCATGTTGTCAGCTGGTTGATCTGTTGAGTGAAATTTAAAAGTAGTGAGTGTCCTTTGTTCATGAGATCACCTTGTGGTGAATGGTGTTGTACATGTAATCTCCAAACTTCAATGACTCAGGCGATTGGTGTTATGGGAGCATTCCTATCTACATATGAATGACTACATTTTAACCGTCTTGAGAAAAACAAAACTAACATGCCGAAATTGTTCATCAGCTCGCCTCATGGTAAATGGCAGTGTACATGTTATCTCTACACCTCCGTGACTCAGATGTTTGTGTTATGGGCGCATTACTGGGAATTACTGTTTTTTAAAATTCTTAACAAAAATACAACTAACAGGCCAAAATTAACCTTATTGCATGACATTCTGCATCAACCATTCCTAGTGAAACTTGTTAACAGGAATGTCAATTCATATCCCATGTGTCAATTCATATGATGTGTGTCAATTCATATTTGCATTCCCATGCCAATACAGCACAAGAATAGTCATTGTGTGATAAGTTAAAGCATCATTATCATACCTGTCAACATTTGGTGTAATAGTCATTACATAATGTTATAATGTGTTAAACTGTCATTATCATACTTCTCAGCATTCAGTATGTCGTAGGTTGAGGAATCGTCTGTCTGTATCTACTGTCTATGTACAGAGCTTGACCAAAATCTGTTTGTTCAAATGAAATTTTAATGTGCTATCTTGACTTGTTATTGATACATGCTTGAAATCTTAATGTGGTTGATCATGGCGTTTCATGGAATAATATAAATTAGGAATATTCAATGCGATCATTAGGATCAGATGGTATTGATGTATTCAACCGTTTAACCCAAAACAGTTCTCTTTTCAATAGGTTCTTTTGTTATCCATGTTCTCTCTGGTTTGTACTTGTTCTAGAATTGTGTATCTTAATTGACTGATGTTGTGTCCAACATTGTTGAAATGTACTCCAATGGAAGATTCCTCATTTTTTTATCTGGTTTTACTCTTGTGTTCAGTGAATCTTGTTTTAATCTTACGTTCAGTTTTTCCCACTGTTATGTTTCATTTAGGCACCCTAATATAGGCCTGTGTAATATCATACAACTTCACATACATTATCTCTCTTATACTACACAGTAACAAGCCTTTAGGGTTGAACTTCACCTAGTTCTAGTCCTGGGTGCAGAAGGAGGGGTTTTCTGAACAATAGTATCCTATAACTTCATCAATGGACTCATACAGTATGAATGAATATGCATAAGGGTTCTTGGAAACCAGGCAGGGGCTACACCACCTACACCACCATATCTACATACAACGTTCATCCTATTCATCATCCTCAATTCCAACAATGGCTAATACATGAGACAAGAGACAATGAAACCCTAGATACTTTTTGTATAAATACAGCACATCTTTCTATGGTGTTGGTAGAGGGAACTGAGACTTCCAGTCCGACACACTGACCAGAGACGCTGAGGCTCCTGCATGCAGACGCTCCTGCTGACAGTGGTCTAACACATCCCATGCGGGGTGTCCAACTTGAGACCAGGACGGGGTCCCACACTTTCTCACTTCAGGTAATGGGGTTCGACTAAATCCTAGAGGGATTCTTGGTTTCACACCTACTCACATGCTAGGTACACTTAGGTACATCTAGATAGGCATTATAGGAGTATGCACACTTTTATCAGGCATTTTATATTCATGTATGTATTCATGATTATTGCAAGATGGTAGAACTGAACTATCCTTTTATTTTCACTGTACTGCTAATCATATATATATGCTACTTTCTAACAGTTGATGCAGCACATCTATTTTACACTAGAAGAACAACTGTTCAAAAAATTCTTATTGTAACACGCCCAACTGTTTCTTCTGCGTTACTCTCTGAGACCGAATAAGTGAGCACGAGTGACTGAGCGAAAATTAGTATATTGTTTCCACGATCCTGAGAGATCAGGGTTGTCATGTTCTGAGGCAGCCAGGAACTATTTTCTCAGCTAAAACAGAAAGGCTACAATTCTTGGTGGGGGTGCTCAGAGCCAGTCTGCCACCAAACCCACGGTTGATGTTATCCAAAGGCGCAGGTCCTGTATGGGTAATATAGGAACTACACAGCATGGCGCCACCAACGTTGGTTGGGTACTTATTTTACAGTAGAATCTGAGTAATTTAGTTTTGCTAATTCTCAGAGACTCCTACTCACAAAACGCCAGAGACGTCTGGAATGGGTGGGCACAAACTCCACCACAGCTGAGTAGCCAAAAAATCCTATTTATTTGCTGTTGGTTATTCAAGCTTGAAGGACACAGTATTCCAAAAAATTGTGCATAAAAACCTTATCTTAGTTCCCTTGAACAAACTTCTTCTTTACAAAATGACTGAGAGTAGTAGATCTGTACCTCACAATAGGAGAAGAAGATACAGACGCAATTCCAATTGCAGAAAAAAAAATTCAGACAATCACCCTGAAACTATTAGAAAATGGTTTATCATCTAGGGGTGGCTTAGTAGCTTTAGTGATTGAGGCGCACAAATCAAACAAAACAGAGGTATTTTATATGTGGGTTACATTCCCAGCAGCAGATGCAAGAACACACACATTTCACTTTTACACAGGGGGAGATGCACCAGTGGAATATGGTCCGTTTGAGGACATAGAGGTCCCATTCTCGTACTAGGAACATTTAAACTGGTTTAAAGGCGCCCTACCCCACATAAGAAGTAGAGTAAGATTAGGCCAGCTCGGAGGATACGGGGCAACATGGCCAATATTAGCGGCCTACACATCACATCCTGACATTGAAACATGCAACATGCAGACTTACTCATACAACACAAAGAATTAATTACAATTTACAGAACCTGGGTTCAACAGGTGCGGGTCCAGTCCTTCTCAGCAACATAGAAAGGCAGCAGGCAGCAGATCGGCAAAGCAGGGCAGTTCTCTTTCAGAGCAGCAGAGTGGCAGTCCCTTTAGCAGCACAGCAGTCCTTCTGCCTGGTAGATTATCCACAGGTCCAGATGTGTACTGAAGAGTTGGAGTCTTAGGTCAAATATTTATACCCAATACCTCCTTTGAAGTTGGAGAAGCTTCTGGAGGTTTCATCTCCCTGAGGTGTCAGGCATCGCCTTCCTCCTTTTCCTGGCAACAGCTTGTCCGGGGTCAAAATAGACTTCTGACAGGCCCTTTGTGAGAGTGGTCAGATGGGGCCTTTGCTGTGTCCAAGTGTGGTAGGTGACAGATCCTCCCCCTCGTTAATTCAGAGTGGCCCATGCTGAGAACACCTAGCTTCCTTTTGTTTCACTGTCTCTGAGCAATACACAAAGACTGAAGAACTGAAATCTTCATTCTCAGGGGTCTCACTAATACAAAAGAACTTAGCACAGAAGCTGAAATATTAAAAGACATCTTTATTAAACTTAATAAGTGAGACTACGTCGCACAGGAGCCTTTAGCACCTGAATGAGGCAGTCTAAAGAATACAGAACACAGAGGTCTTTTATATGCTTAGGATTTACAAACTCAGCATAAAAGAAAGGGGCAGTCCTAGCTTCTGCAAGCATACAAAATACCTAATATGGACTTCCAAGATCTGCAAAATATTAGCCAATAGAAAAACATCATGTAACCAGAATGTCCCCCTTACGTCGTGTTTCTGCCCAACCCATAAGTCAATCAACTACAGCACTTATAAGTCAATCAGTAATGGCAGAACATGTCTGTATGCAGTTAGGCCAGCTAGTGTCTGAGATTGCTTTCAAAGCAAGGACAGAGGGGGGTTTTCTACACATTGCAGTCAAAAGGGCAGAAACACTTCATGAATAGAGCAGTCTGTGTAAAGGCAACACAAATTGAAGACAAATGTAAGATGGAGTCAAAATTAAAGAACCTCAGACCTCCCTTTTGCCATTACACAGGCAAATCCTAAAATTATTTTGCAAACATTATGTATTTCAGTGACTATTGACAATGCCAATAAAACAATAATAATCAGTCTCCAAACACCAATTCTATACAATTGCACGGGAAATACCCAGAGTCCGTCAAAGCCTCTTCTGGCAGGCTTCTATTGTCCCTCAAATCCTGTTTTTGTTGTTTTCTTCCGCATGGGCCTCTTGATTCAAGCCTTTCATGAAAATGATGTTACTCAGTATCCGTTGGAGTGCCTTCCTGGCAAACACTCACAGCTCACTTAAAAGTCTCAATGTCTCAATGCAGTGCACCAATATTTCCTGTGCTGCAGGCACTACAGATAGTGTGCTCTTCATTGATCAAGGGCACAGATCATCTCATGCAGACCCAAGTACTATTAATCGGGAAAGAGCAACAGACTGTCACTCTCAGCAACACTTTCAGGCTCCAACACTCTCTTTTCAGTGTCAGAGGATGCTCAGGCTGCTCTTTCATGGGCACCATAATGTAGTGCCTTTTGCCAATCTCAAATCCTCCGGTGCACTGCACTTCCGTTGAAGCAAAGGAAAAGGGGGTGTTTGGCCAAAACTCAGGCTAAGGGGCTCAAGGGACTGCACACTGTCAGAGGTTAACCAGCACATGACAGGTGGGTGGAAAACTGAAGCCTCAAACAACAAGAATCCTTCTCTTTCGCTCTTTTGCACTGAAATTCTGCTTATGTGGCAAAACCAGATCCTCCTTCTTTTCTGATGTTCAACGCCTTCTGATGAAGCAAGCACAATACGTTGGAGATATCACTGATGAAGCACTTTCTGGGTGTTGGGACTGTTCATCTGTTAGCTGTCACTGATGAGAGTTAGAACTCATCTTTATCACCGTTCTGCAGGGTATCATTCTCCCTTTGACTCTGGAAGATCCCGCAGAACCTAGTGACGTAGAAAATGTGACACAGTTGTTTCCTTCAATTAAGTACAAAAACAGTTCATTGTATAACAAGGGACTGCAAGCAAGTGGCCTGCAATCTTTAAAGGAGTGCCCATACGTCATGGGACATTTCTGGTCTAGAACACACTGTTATTCTGAAAGAATACAAAAACAAAGGCAATAAGCAAAACAGTGCCTCTGATTTATTCAATTGGGTTTCCATATGAGAGCATATCCTCTACCATCTAAGGGTAGATAGTGGCATGGGAATCCTATCTGAATGGATGTCCTCACACATAGTGGCATTGTCTAATGGGGCAAACACATTTTTCTTCTCTAAATGATTACATATAGGTGTTCCTAAATTCCTTATCTAGAGCACCTCAAAAGAGAGATCACATCATACATATTATCAGGGACATGTAGATACCTCACTTTAAGAATTGTGCATCAGGTGGACTATACAATACAAAAGCTAATGATCAAAATGTGGAAACAAAAGACAAGAACTAGAGAGTCCTGGTATTTCCATTATTTAAAATACATCTGGTCCATCAAAAATTAATGCAGCAGGAAAAAGGAACTAAAAACCAAATTAGAATAGGCATTGAATTTGTCATATTCAAAAAAACGTAAGGTGTCTCCTATTGAGGTGGAAAACTTATCTTACTATAGTATTGAGTCAGTTAACCAGTCCATCACTACCATAACAGTCAGACTGAAAAACATCAGAGTAGGCCTAAAGAACATTTTTGAAAACCAGACTGGTCATACAAAAGGGAATTATACATAATATGGGGTCTCTGGTACATTACTGCAGTCTGGAAGTGTGAACCTGAGCAATACACCAACTGGTGAAAGGAATTTGGAAAAGGGAAATGGGACTAGGTAAAAAAATGAAGCCTTTTTTCCTTTATGGCACAAAGCCATACACTACTTAGGAAGCAGAACAAAACTGACTAAGGTAATATAGAAATTAGGTCACCATGTACAAGAGTCACAAATCTATAATTTATCCTTACGTCCAATCAAGGATACATAATGTTAGGGCTGCCTGTTCCTTAAAGGAAGAGGACAGTATCGTGAATAATTGCAGATGACACACTTTGATTCTGTATATCTCTTTTTTATTTTCCTTCAAATACCATTAAAGCCAAATTTGACATACACTGGAGAAGTGTTGTCTTGTTTTGTTCACAGCATGAAAAACCATATCTGTGAAATTTGTATCAGCGCAAAAAAAACAACATAAAACACACATATGCCAAGCCATCAGATATACGCGCTGTATATCAAGCACGAAAAGCATAGACAAAACAATAGCATATGTAAATAAGCGGTAACACACAACACTATTGCATGCACTTTTATGCACTGTGAACCTGCAGCTCAAAACAGAATATTCAGGCCTGCTTAATTTGTCTGGCTTAAAATCCTGTGTCGCTTCTGACACACAGGACCAGCAGGAACAATTCATAAAAGGATAAAATGCAAAAATATGTAAAACGCACGAAAATTTCTGCACATAACACACAAAATATCAACTGTAACAACCATCTTTTGAAAACATGCTAAACCCTTTTAACTTTCCAAAAACTTTTTCACAGACACTCTGCGTGTCCCGTGCGCCAACACCCTTTGAGGCCCTGCTTTTCCAAGCAAAAATTTCTCCATCTGTTTACACTTACTCCTAACTCCCACCTCACTCTAAGGCTGAAAAAAAGACAAAAAAACCTTCCCAACTCTTTCTAACCTGCAATACCCAACCCTATTTAAAAACACATGATATATATATTACTCCTGTCAGGGGCTACAATTTATTTCTATACTTAGATTATTAAAACAGTTACTGTGAATAATTCGCAGAACATAACACACATACCAGTTTTTAGAACAAATGCTTGTTTGCAATGGTACTCATTTTATCTATCTTAAATGGATGAAGGCTCAGTTCGTTCCAGCAAAAGTTAAAACCTTCCACCCTGATATTAAACTCAAACCTCTGCACCAGGCACATTGGCTCACTGACCTATTTAAAAGGAAACCCAAATGGGAATAACCTGCAAATTTGTATTATACCTAAATGTATGCATTTACTGAAGCCTAAAGCACTTTAAAGCTATTGTAAATGGCAAAAATGCCCAAATTTTACCCAAATTCGACTTTGCTATTTGGGGCACTAAAAAATAAATATCCTATAATAATGTGACATATTAATCATCCTCAGAATGTTCATTACAAATTGCAGAGCTTGGGCATTAAAGATATCTCCTTCAAATCCTGAGAAAAATGAGTTTTTCACGCCTGGGTCAAGTAAAAATCTATATGCTAATGCCCTCATTATGCAGTATACCATACCTTAAATTAAATTATAATGCTAGGAGGTCACAGTATAAGTATGAAGCTTCATGAATAGTAAAAAACGAATTTTGTAGCACTTATTTTTATAACCCAGTCAGTTTTGATAATTCCATATATTAAGGCTCTGTAATTCCTCGAATCTGACTTCATTTTCTTTTCTATTTTTTCTTTTTCTTTTCTCTGGGCCACGTAGGCCGACGAACAAAGTGGCCTGGCCTCCCCAGGTCATGTACACATTAACCAAATTAAACTGTAAGAAACTGACCTCTTCACCCGAAACTGAAGCCAATTTCCCTGATTGATCTTTATCTGAGATTGCCAATCAATGTTCAAGACATCGTTAACTTTTTAGTTCCCTGGACTTGCCCTATCTTGTTTCAGCATCTGTTACGGTTACTTTCTTTTTAAATGTTTCTTTACTACATGGGTTAATTATTACTTAGCAACTGAGCCAAGAATTTGCTTACAGAAATGCTTAAAGAAAGCAAAACCCTTAATTGAAATGTCTTCTTATAATACAAAATAATGAACCTTATTTTTGTAACCTTTTTAAAACACTATTCTGAAATGCAACGTTTCACCTGTGCAACTGAGCGCAAAGTCCTGGCTGAATAAATATTCCTGTTTATTTTAGCATGTTTTAAGTGCTTGTAACAAGCTGGCAGTCTTTTTCAAACTAAAACATATCAAAGCGTGTTTTATATTATTTTGAGTTCAGCAGGAATTTACTTCAGCTGATCTGTTTGCCTGTTAATACCTAACACAATGTATCTAAGGAAAATACTGTGAGTTTATTTTTTGCAAAACACACAATTTCGTTTTTGAGGGCTTTTTATTCCTAGCAAATGTGAATTTACATTTTAGTTTTTAAACATTTAGACATCTTGCTTAATAGACTGAAAACATCAAAAAGAAACACAAATAGAAATTGCACTAATGGGAAAACCACATAGACATTTAAACACACATTTAACCCACATATCAATACTCAGAACAGAAATAAAGGACAGCCCACAGACTGTACTTAAACCAAACCATTTGTAAATACTATTTGTAAGTCATATTTACAAGAAACGCTTCTCAATTATGTTCCAAAAGACTGCAAAAACAGCCCAACAGACTGATGTATGTCCAAGAAGCAAAAACCCACTCAATTCACTAGCTTTGACTAGCAGAACACCAAAAATCGCTCTGCATATCTTCATTCATAAAATTGCACAAAACAAAGGATCCTTGTATGTATTATGTCCATATTTTAATTCCCTGGGGATACAAAATCACCAAGGAAGAAATATGTTTTTAAATCTAAACCTATTTAAATATTCCCTTTAGGGGAAACCGGCTAATCCAAACGGATACAAAGTTGGCCAACACAAAGCTCCAAATTAGCTAAAATCAGGCATCTTATAGCTCACTAATCTAGCTTCAAACTTCAAGGGGCTATCTCTATCGATACACTCGTAAATATACAAGACCATCGGTTTTTGAAAATTGCAATCTTCAAATAAAAACTAAGGACAAAACAAAATAAGAACCAATCAAAACCAAAGAATCAAAGAACAAAGGACTGGGAGGGACCCACTTATACTTAACTCTTACTTTTACTAATCAAAAGGTTATCCAAATTCTAACTGTCAAGTTCTAAATGGCCTAATGGTCTCTTTGTTTTTTTTTTGTTAATACTCACGCCAAAAAGGGTTCTCAGTCAGGAGTGACATCATGTGGAGGATCAAAGAAGAGCAGAAATACACTGGGCTGCAGAGACGAAGAATCCCCAGAATCCCTGTGCACAGAGTACCTTCTTAGTAGAATCCTGTCTTGTCCTCCTCAGTAGCTTTCTGTCTCCTGACAAGATCACTCCCACAGAAATTCACTTCTCTGATGAAACCCGCGTTGGCCGCGCCATCTGAAGAACTGAAATCTTCATTCTCAGGGGTCTCACTAATACAAAAGAACTTGGCACAGAAGCTGAAATATTAAAAGACATCTTTATTAAACTTAATAAGTGAGACTACGTTGCACAGGAGCCTTTAGCACCTGAATGAGGCAGTCTAAAGAATACAGAACACAGAGGTCTTTTATATGCTTAGGATTTACAAACTCAGCATAAAAGAAAGGGGCAGTCCTAGCTTCTGCAAGCATACAAAATACCTAATATGGACATACAAGATCTGCAAAATATTAGCCAATAGAAAAACATCATGTAACCAGAATGTCCCCCTTACGCCGTGTTTCTGCCCAACCCATAAGTCAATCAACTACAGCACTTATAAGTCAATCAGTAATGGCAGAACATGTCTGTATGCAGTTAGGCCAGCTAGTGTCTGAGATTGCTTTCAAAACAAGGACAGAGGGGGGTTTTCTACACGTTGCAGTCAAAAGGGCAGAAACACTTCATGAATAGAGCAGTCTGTGTAAAGGCAACACAAATTGAAGACAAATGTAAGATGGAGTCAAAATTAAAGAACCTCAAGACCAACTGTCAGCCACACCTAGTCATGTGACCTGGGATCAGGCTGCGGTACCAAATCATTAGGACAAAGAATCTCAACTTCCTATAAGTGGTATTTTCAGAATTGTGATTAAAAACTCAACGTTACCATTAAAGAGGCCTTTGAATGAAAATTATTTAGAATCCAAACTCAACCTGTCTACCTGGTCCCAATTAGAAGTTGCGGCTTTTTAAATGTAATAAGGTAATTACAATGTTTTCCTATGGGAGAGGTAGGCCTTGCAGGAAAGAAACCCAAATGTAAGAGTTTTTCACTACCTGTACATGTAAAACTTAAAGGTACATATTTAACTGTTTAAATGCACTGTACCCTGCCCTGTGGGCTGTTTAGGGTCTACCCATAGCCCATTGTGGGCTTAAATGAATTAAAAGGGAAGGCTTGGGCTTAACAAAAGGTTTATTTTGCAAAGTCGAAATGACAGTTTAGAACTGCACATACAGGCTGCACTGGCAGGCCTAACACATGTTCAAAGTGCTACTTGAGTGGGTAACACAACATCTGCTGCAGGCCCACTAGTGCCATTAAATGTGCAGGTCCTATGCACAGATTGTGCCACCTTACTATGGAATTACGAGTAAACTAAAAATGCAGATTGGATGTAAACCAATTCTACCATTGTAGGAAAGTAGGATCTGCTTCTTATGCTTACCCCCACTTTTTGCTTCATGTAATACAGTTCTTGACTAGTCTGTCTGCGATCATGCTATTCAGGACCCGCGTCTATTTGCTTTCTCCCTGAACTGATATGCCATGTACTTAGGTACACTCCAGATTCGATACTGGGGTACCCTTGTACCTAGTATATGGTACCCATGTACCCAGGGCATAGGTACCCCAGAGGCCTCCCATAGGCTGAAGCATGTATTATGCCACACATGAGAGGCCATGCAAAAAGGAACTACAGGCTAGCCATTGAAACCTGTTTAAGATGGTGCATGCACATCTTACTTTAGATATGGGTTTCCTATATCTAAGGGCCACTGCACTTAAAACCTTTAAGTCACACCTATAGTAGGCCTTACCATTTCTGAAGGCAGGGTGCTACACCCCTGCAACCTACGGAGTCCATTCTCCTGGGTTGTCAGTGTATCAGCCATTTACAATATATAGAGTGGTATTATGCGACCGTGTAATGGGCAACTCTAAAATGGCTGAAAGTAACCCTATCGTGTTTGGTATCAAACATTGTGGAATCACACCCCTACATCGGTAACCAGTGTGGGAGGTATGATTCCACTCTTCAGAACCAAGCTTTCTGAGGTCCCTGGTGTTCCTGGTACCAGACTTCTAGACCCAGGAACCCCAAAATTGTTGCTGCCGACCAGAGACACATTTCTGCCCTCCTGCTGCAGAGCCAAGCTCAAGCAGGGAAAGGCAGAACATCAGGCACCCTGTCACAGAGAGGTGTGACCACCTCCCAGGCAGGATTTAGTGTATTAGGCCTGGGTGGGTGCGTTAGCCAGCGACCGAAAGTCCGCATGAGGGCCACATTTGGTGTCCCTGTGCACAGTCCAGTTCAAGCCAGTCCTGGGAGCTGTTGGCTTATGCTCTGGCATGAACCTGGACAGGGGACACAAGAGTAAATTCCCCACTGACCCTTTCCTGGGAGGGTCCACCGAATCTGTCCAACCCTCTCCCATGGGTGGCAAAGGCTTTTACCAGGCTGTATGACCCTTGTTTTAATGTGGACAAGATTCAACTTCGACTGTCTGAACACTCGGGACGCTCTGGACTTCTTTTGGGCCCGACTTTGTCTCCCTCTCAGTCTGAAGCATCGCCTGTGCCTGTGCCCCATACAGGCTTTGTGAAGGACCTGTGGAGCATCAAGGACAACTGAAGACACTTCCCTTGGAGTGAAGGAGTCACTCCCCTGCAACCTCAGGCACCACATCACAACTGACCGGTCTGCTGCTCCTGAGATTCTATGTGGAGGCTGCAATGCAGTACCCCTGTGCACTACCTACATTTGCAAGTGCATATGCTTGTTGGTGTTCCAAAACAAGTGCACTAGACTCCGAGTATTCTCAACTGTTGGCAACATTACTACCAAAGAACTACGGCCTCCCTGCCCCGAGTGCTCTGTGGGCTGCTACTTTGTGTAACTGCTCAAGGTCCCCTCGCGACTCTTGTGCCTCCAGCCTGTGGGTCCTCTTGAGGGTCAACACTGCTTTTCTTGGACTCCTCTGGTTGCACCAGGCCTGACCTGACTTCCCTGTGTTTCGTGAGTCTCCTGGACCTTGCTGGTCAGAACCATAACCTTTCTTGTCCTTTCTGGTGGGTTGCTGCTGCCAAGGCTTGTTGGTGCTGAAGCCGGACACCAACCCCTCAGCACTCGACATCCTTTGTGGGACAACTCACATCCAGCTCCTGGTCATCCTCAATGTCTCATGGTCCCTGGGGCTGCAGAATGAAGAACGCCCTCGACGTATCTGAAGCACCAGACATCCGTGCGCCATCGTCCGAGATCATCTGCGGCGTACCCCAAGGATCCTCCCTCAGCCCGACACTGTTCAACATTTACATGGCCCCGCTCGCACACGTCGCTTGACAGCACAACCTCAACATAATCTCCTACGCCGACGACACTCAACTCATCCTCTCCCTCATTAAGAACCCCATCACTGCCAAAGCCAACCTCCACACAGGAATGAAGGCCGTCACCGATTGGATGAAGATCGGCCGTCTGAAGCTGAACTCGGACAAGACAGAGGTCCTCATCCTCGGCTCCAACCCGTCAGCCTGGGACGACTCCTGGTTGCCAACGGCACTGAGGGCAGCCCCGACCCCCACCGACCACTCAAGCAACCTGGGAATCATCCTCGACTCAACGCTCTCAATGACCAAGCACGTCAACGCCGTCTCCTCCTCCTGCTTCAACACCCTCCGCATGCTCCACAAGATCTACAGATGGATACCGACAGATACAAGAAAGACAGTCGCCCAGTCCCTCGTCAGCAGCAGACTCGACTATGGAAACGCCCTCTACGCGGGAGCCCCGACCAAGCTCATCAATCGACTACAACGCATCCAAAACGCCTTGGCACGACTGATCCTCGATGTACCACCACACAGCCATATTATCCCCCACCTGAGAAACCTGCAATGGCTCCCCGTCAACAAGAGGATATCCTTCAAGCTCCTCATCCACGCACACAAGTCACTCCACAAGACCGGTCCAGCATATCTCAACAGACGGCTCTTCTACACCCCCAACCGCCAGCTCCGCTCCGCCGACCTCTCACTCGCCACTGTCCCGCGCATCCGAAGAACAACCACCGGCGGGAGATCCTTCTCCCACCTCGCCGCCAAAACATGGATCACCCTCCTACTGAGCCTACGACAGACCCAAGACCTGCTGACCCTCAGGAGGATACTAAAGACCTGGTTTTATCAGTAGCGGCCCCCACCTTCCCCAGTGCCTTGAGACCCTCACGGGTATATAGTGCGCTTAACAAATGACTGATTCATTGATTGATCGTCTACTGAGCCTTGGTCACTCCTGAGTGACCAAGACTCTGTCCCCTCTGCTTTCAGGTACTCTTCATTCAGAATCCAAATTTGGATTCTATCGGACTCTTTTCTTCTTTCAAAGCAGTGGCTCTTCTTTGAAACCCTCCACAGCGGTTTCCAATGCCAGTTCAGACCTATGCACCCGGCTTCCCTGGGATAGGTAACTCTGGTACTACAGTATCCACAGATGGGCTGGCTGAAAGTAACCCTATCGTGTTTGGTATTAAACATTGTTGAATCATACTCCCACACCGGTAAACGGTGTGGGAGGTATGATTCCATCCCTCAGAAATGAGCTTTGTGAGGTCCCTGGTGTTCCCGGTATCAGCCTTCTAGTCCCAGGCAGCCCAAAATGGTTGCTGCCGATCAGAGACACATTTCTGCCCTCCTGCTGCTGTGCCAAGATCAAGCAGAGGAAGGCAAAAAAATAGGCATCCTGTCACAGGCCGGTGTGACCACCTTCCAGACAGGATTTAGTGCATTAGGCCTGGGTGGATGCACTTGCCAGTGACTGTAAGTCTGCATAAGGGGCAGATTTGGTGCCCCTGTGCATAGTCCAGTTCAAACCAGTCCTGGGTGCCATTGGCTTCTGCTCTGGCACAGAACTGGACAAAGGGCATGGGAGTAACCTCCACACTGTCCTGACCTTCCCCTTGGAGGGTCCCTGAATCTGTCCAACCCTCTCCCTTGTGTACAAAAGGGCTTACCTGGCTGTAGGACCCTAGATTCGACGTGGACAAAAGTCTGAACCAGAAACCACACAACTTCGAACATCTGGACACTGTGGACTTTACTGGGCCTGTGGAGCATCAAGGAATACTGAAGACATCTCCCTTGGAGGGAAGGAGTCACTCCCCTGCAACCGCAGGCACCACATCATGATTGACTGGTCTGCTGGTCCTGAGCTCCTACGGACTCCGAAGGCTCCAGCAACACAGGAGGTGGGTTTCCGTGTCCCCCGAGGTTCACGCTGCCCTCTTACCAAGTTTGATGTCAGATTACCTTGTGGGGGCTGTGCTACCCATACCCATATGCTTGTTGGTGTTCCCAAAACAAGTGCACTGGGCTCCGAGTAGCCCCAACCTCTGGCACCATTTACACCAAAGAACTCCATCCTCCTCTCACCGAATGCTCCGTGGGCTGCTGCTTTGCAAATCTGCTCGAGGTCCCCTCGCGAATCCAGTGCCTCTGGCCTGTGGGTTCTCTTGAGGGTCAACACTGCTTTTCTTGGGTTACCCTGGTTGCTCTAGGCCTGCCCTGAGTCCCCTGTGTTTGGTGAGTCTCCTGGACCTTGCTTGTCCAAACCGAAACCTTTCTTGAACTTCCTCGTGGGTTGCCGCTGCCAAGGTTTGTTGGTGCTCCAGCCGGACACCAAACCCTCAGCACTCGGCATCCTTTGTGGGACAGCTCACATCTGGCTCCTGGTTGTCCTTGACATCTCCTGGTCCATGGATCTGCAGAGTAAAGAACCCCCTCAATGCACCTGAAGCACCCGACATCGGTGGGCCTTCGTCTACCGAGCCCTGAGTGATCCAGACTCTGTCCCCTCTGCTTTCAGGTACTCTTCATCCAGAATCCACCTTTTGATTCCAAAAGACTCTTTTCTTCTTTCCCAGCAGTGGCTCTTCTTCAAAGTCCTCCATAGAGATCGACAGTGGTTTCCAACACCAGTTCAGACCTATGCACCCGGCTTCCCTGGGATAGGTAACTCTGGTACTACAATATCCACTGATGGGCTGACTCTCCAACCTTCTAACTTCTACTGGGTTTCTTCATGGTCCACTTAGAAGAGTCATTAAACTTTAAAACTGCAACCATGACCCTCCCATAGAATTGTACGCCACCCGTAGTCTTGTTCCCACACAGCACCCGTCCTCCATGGGGTCCCTGCATACTCACCTTGGGTGGTTCCTCAGGGTCCCAGTGATTCTACATGCTCTAGACACTGTCTTTCCTTGAGTCGTGGTTCTTATACCACTATTTTACTATATGGTTTGATCTCCCCATGGAGCCCACTTTCTTTTAGTGCTACTTACGATTGTAATGATAATAATAATAATAATAATATCTTTATTGTTTAGTTAGTTAAAACCATAACAAATTAAGACAATGACAATTGCAAAAAGAAAAAAACAAGTGTTGTAAGAAAAAAAAAGAAGAGCGAGAAGAAAAAAAAATGAAAAAAGGAAAGAACGTTAAAAAGGAATTAAACATACAGTCTCGTTGTCTATTCGTAATATTTCAGAAAGTCAATGTTTAAAAGCAGGTCCATGCTTGCTGGAAGACCATAATACCATGATTAGCAAAGCTTGTTAAATACCATAAGAAATTTAATCAGTCTGCCATTCAGTGGAGCATCTGAAGCATTTAGACACGCCATTATGGCAGCTCTACAGGATCTAATACTTCTGTCGTTGAAGCTTGGTTTTAGGATCCTTGCTCGTTCTTTATGCAGATTCTTGCATGTGCAAATTATATGGATAAAATCTTCTTTGTAGAAATTGCACAGCCGACATGATTTTATACCTGTATGCACCCAGGCAGGCTGGTCCGCCAGAGACAGTAGTGACCCAAAGCCAAGAACCAGGAGTTGCTTTTTTACAGTGATAGAAAATGTTTCGCTCAAGTATGCTGCTGGAGCGAGTAACTTATAGTTATTTAACACCATCCAGGCATGCGACCGAGATCTAAAAATATTTTTGTCCGTAGTTAACGAATGAATTTTTAAAACTGTGTTTACAACTTGCTTAAAAGATTGGTACGGTAGATTTTTGTCCCATAGGTCCCTTGTGCCTGTGATTGAAAGAGATTTATACAGGTATTGACTTGAGGCAGAGGTTTTATCCTCATTTAATTCTGACCAAAGTGCTTAATTTATTTCTGGTGCAACTTTGTTTTGCTTTAGGCGATACCAGGTTTTCAATGTTGAATACATTCTGCCTATTTCTTCATTTACTAGGCCGAATTCCAAGCGCACCTGTGCAGGGGAGGCAGATCTTTGAATCTGGAATACTTTTTTGTAGATGGAGACCATTCATTTATTTAATACCTCTCCATCTTCGCCATGAAAGGCTGCACTTGCATAAGATAAGGTTGGCAGAATCTTTGCCTTCATAATGGCTAGTAGAGGTTTAAATGAAGGGCCTTTTAAATTTTTAGTCAGCAAGCTAAAGGCAAATGTGAGTGTGCTAGCTCTCTGAGACATGTACAGCTTTTGCTCCTTAAGGTCTTTTGAGTTGTCGATGTAAAGACCTAGGTACTTGTATTTATTTACCTCCTCAAGTTGGTTACCGTTAAGCCAAATTGTCTGTTTGCTTTTCTGTTTACTACCAATCACCATTGTTTTTGTCTTAGAAATGTTTATTTCAAGGTTGTTTAGTTCAATGTAGGATGACATTTCGTTAAGACTTCTCTGGAGGCCGATCTTGGTTTGGCTCATCAGTACCACGTCTTCCGCATAGGCGAGGTGGGAAAGCCTCATTTTGCCAAGTTTCGGAGGATGAGAGTTGATACAATTCAGTCTTGGAGAGAGGTCAGATAAAAACAAATTAAAAAGGTGGGGGGCCAAGACGCACCCTTGTTTGAGGCCTCTAGTGGTTGTAAGTTTCCTTGATAGCCTGGACCCATCGCCTATCTTAATCCTTAGCCAGGTGTTTGAGTAAAATAGCAGTATGCCTTTTAATAGCTTCTCAGGGATATCCCATGCGCGCAGCTTTTTCCACAACAGGTGGCGATCGCCACTGTCAAATGCTGCTTTCAGGTCTATAAAGCAGAGGTAAAGATGTAGTTTCCTCTGCTTATACTTATTTACCATTATAGTTAGACCTAGAATGTTCGTCGTCGTCCCAAGTCCTTGCTTGAAGCCTGTCTGGTTGGCCGGGATGAGGTTAAGGTTGTCAGACCATTCCTTAAGATCTTCTAGCACCAAGGTAGCATAATATTTGGCCTCAACGTCCAGCAAGGCTATCAACCTGTAGTGGGCTGAGTTATCTCTTTCTCCTCCTTTGAAAATAGGGGTCAGGATCGAGCCTTGTCAGTTTACTGGTATGTTGTTTAATTGCTCAACTTCTTGATATAGGTTGGTTAGGTGGATACCCCAGAATGAGATAGCATGTTTAAAGACAGCTTGGGGTATTCCATTTGGACCTGGCGCACCGTCGTTTTTGCCTTTCTTAATTATTCGTCTCACCCCGTCGTTTGCAGTGGGCAAGAAGTTTTTTTCCGCAATCCGTGTAGCAGTGGCCTCCAGAAGAGTAGTATCAACAGCTCATTGTTCTTTGTTATGGGGAGATCCATCATCTACTGGGCAGGTCATTTCATTTGCCACCTTGTAGTTACTCTCACTCATATCTTGATCTTGACTATTTCGCACAGATGTTTGTTGGGATAGTGTTTCTGAGAACCTTGTCGATAAAAATTCCACCCACTCTGATTCTTGTATATTTGATGTTAATACATTCACTGGCCTCTGCAGCTTATTTATAATTAACCAGAAATGCTTAGAATTTGATTTTTTTGAGCTGCAGATAAGTTCGGCCCAAAATTTATCGTTGCTTTTTCTTTTACTTTCCCAGATTTCTTTTTTATAGGCTTTTCATAGCTGCCTTACACTGTCCCAGGCAGCTGAGTCAGGAGCTGTTCTTTTTAGCCTCCTAATGGATTTTCTCAGTTTTCGTTTTAAGACTCGTAGTTCTACCGTTAGTGAGCTACCTCTAGAATTTTGATGGCCATAATTTTTTGTCTGTTTTTGAACAGTCGACATGAAAGATGATATGTCTGTTGTAAAATTTTCCCATGCTTGAATTTTATTATGACACCCGGCTATGCTTTCAATTAGCTTCTTTTTAATTTCATGCTGTTGGATTTTAATTGTATCGTTTGACCATTTTAGTCTTTTCAAGTCGACCGAGTGAATACTACCTTTAACTGTTGGATTTACCCGATGTTTAATAAGATTTAATCCAAAATGGATCAGCTGATACGAGTGATCGCTCCGAGTTGTAAATTCTATTGAAAAATAAGAGAGGAATGGCATAAGTGAGACTGAGATGAGTGTATAGTCCAGTCTTGATCGTGACTTACCATGATAGGTATAATTGGGTGGGAAATCATTCTGGGTTCTGCCATTTAATACTCTTAACCCCAGAAATTCCAGGGCATTTACCAACTGCTGGCCTACATTGTCCACCTTCTGCCTTATTAGTTGGTATTGGTCTGGGATATTCCAAAATATGTTGTCAGATATTAAGAGTTCTTCCTCATCCGAGGTATGAATTAGGTTAGAATTGAAGTCGCCTGTGAGTATTAAATACCATAGGGGAAATGTACTCCGGATACTTGCAATGGTAGCAATTAGTTGTTTGTTATGGGCCATTTTTTTCCTGGCGGTTGGGTGAGCATATGAATTTATAAGCAAGATGGTTTTAAATCTGCTGTTTGTCCCAACCAATAATTTGATTAATTGGATGTTAGGACCTACAGGGGTCATCTGTTTGCTTTCAATTTTTAGCTCCACTGATATATACACTGCCAGGCCTCCCTTTGGGCGACCAAAGGTTTTATTTTTGGTGGCTGGGACTGTATACTGAATGTAGTTTGGTAAAGGAAGATCTTCTTGAGCCCAAGTTTCCTGCAGGGCTATTATATCATAATTTAGCCTTTTTTTGGATAAGGCCCATTCTCCAGCCATGTTTTTGCCCCTGCGATGTTCCATGACAGTATTTGTATATTTTCCTGATGGGCTTCTAGGATCTTTGCTGGGGGTCAATGGCATGTAGTCGAATTTAGCACTCCTGGCAACCATCCCCAGTTGTCCTTGGCCACGTTCAATCCGTAAACCTGATCATTCTGCCGCTCCCTTTTCAGATTTGTCGAGAGGCTGCTACCAATTGCATTTTTAAGGATTGTTTGGTTGGGCTGCGAGGTATCATTGCCTTTTTGGCCCTTGCCTTTGCTGGAATTAGGGATGTTATTTAAAGGGCCAGGGTAGCGTGATGGTGCTAGATTTAACAATTTATTTCCTCAAGCTTCAAATTGGGCCTTTGCATTCATAATTTGCTGAGCGTCCTCTTCCGTCAGCCATGTTGTTAGTGTTTGCTCCTTATTTTTTAGATGATCCATTCTTATAAATTCTACTGCCAATACAATTGTTGAGGTCAAATATTTCAACAGGGGGATATTTGCTGTTAATTTCAGTATATTCCCCCTGTTTAATATATCGGGACTCCCTTTTGAATCATATTCGGGAATTAGCAATAGTTGTCGTCTGGTTGCATCGTGGCAGTGTCCTGTATGAGAAGTTGGGTCGGCAGACTTGTTTCCCACTCTGTTTTCCAATATAATTTGCTTTTTGGCTTCTTTTATTTCAACTTTTATATTTAGATGTTGGATCTTGTCGTCCATAGAGGGACTTATAGCCTGTAGATCGTCCACCATATATCCTGCACTGAGGACTAATTCTGCCTCCTGAGCCGTGTTTTTTTGGGCAAACACCACTTCCGGCTTCTGTTGGAAGATCCTCCGCTGTTCGGGCAATGTTGGGGATTCAGCAAAGTCAAGCGCATTGGCCTCAGGGAGTTTCTCTTTGCGACTGTCTATCATGCAGTCGCTGTACTTTTGAGGCCCCGTGATTATAGTTGCGTGCTTGTGGTTGACCTTTGTTAGCTCATTCCATTCCTTTTCAGAATGATCCGTAATGCAAGGGTCTATTTCTATTTTTTTATGTTGACTTTGATTATTGGCAACTTTGTGTCCCTGCCCTTTTGCCTCGGTGAAGTTTGTGGATGTTAGACTGCTGGTCATGGGGCCTAGGTGCTCTTGAGTCCTCCTGTCTTCTTTGATGGTGTCAGCGCATTTATTGCTTTTGATCGATTCTGTGACGGCCTTGAGTATAGTTGTTCGTTGTTTTCCAATAGAGTTCTCTGCTCGGGTTGCCTTTTTATTTCCCTTTGGCCTATATTTGTTTTCTCCCTTTCTGTCAGCTTGAATCTTCTTGTCTGCCAATTCAAAATCAGTGATACTTGCTGGTGAATCGACTGGGGAGTTAGCGGAGACTGAAGTTATATTGCCCGTTTTTGGTAAGTTAAACATTGGATGGGTCTTTGCTGTTAGCTGCTCTGATTGCTTGAACATTTTATTACGTGCTTTCCTGCCACGTTTTTTTTGTTTTCGTGTTATTTTAGGCTCATTATTATTTGTTCTTTCCTCATTGTCCATTTCGTCCTCCTTATGAGAGTCTTGAGTTGAGAGCGCTTGGGAATTGATTTTTTAAATTTGTGTTGGTTCTCCTTTCTTTTTTTGTTCCTTCTCACCCAATGTAGATTTATTTATTAGTATTATTTGTTCAAGAAGTGTAGGGAGAAGGCTTAGTTTGTCTATTATTGGGCTACATGCACACTGGGCGGAGTATTTTGGCTGGACTCTTGTGATCATATTATTCATTTTTCCAGTTTGGTATTGATCCCTGCAATTTGTGTTGCTATGATGTTATATGTTATGTTATGTTATATTTTAACTTACAGAGTGCACGGCTACTTGGGAGTGTCCCGGCGCTAGCTTCCGAATAACAGAAAGATGCCCACACCCCAGAATTAAAAGAGTAAGGTTTTAAGTTTCTTCCTGAATAGCAGTGGGTCTTGAATGCTCCTCATAGCAAAAGGCAGCAGATTCCAAGCCTGACCTGCCCTTCGCACGAAGGAGTTGCCTCCCAGGCGGTGACGATTAAACTTCGGTGTCTGCATCAATAATAGCGCAGATTACCGAAGCTGTCTCCCTGGAGAATAGAAAAAGAGTCTCTTCTGCAGGTAGATGTGTCCCATACCATAGAGGGCTCGTTGTGTTATGGTAAGCATTTTGAATTTCAGGCGGGCTTCCACTGGAAGCCAGTGAAGGGCACACAAATGTGAACCAACCCTGTCCCTTGGAGACAGGCATGGCAGGAGTCGAACGGCAGAGTTTTTGACCACTTGAAGTTTTTTTACCAGGAAGCCTGGATCGCCGACCAAAAGAGCATTGGCGTAATCCAGCCGCGAGAGGATCAAAGCACGGACTACAGTTTCTCTGGAGGTGCTAGGCTAAAAAGGAAGAAACTTCCTCAGGCTCTTGAGCACGCCAAAGCAAGTTCTGGAGAGTTTCTTCACAAGCGTTAAAAAGTACAAGGTTTTTCACGGCCCCGTACAAGCCGAGGGACATGGTAAAGCTGGAGGCCAGAGCTTGTCTCTAAAGTCCGGGGGAAAGGAACCATACAGGAGAACCTCGGACTTGCCTTCGTTACATTTCAGCTGAGCTGAGGCTAGCCAGTGAAAGACTGAAGCAAGGCAGTGTTGAACCTTCTCCACGGCGCTCTCCCCCTTAGGCCAAGTAAACAGCAGCTCTGTGTCATCCGCGTAAGCCAAAACCTTAGCCCCCAGTGACTCCACCAGACCCACTAGCGGAGTCACGTAGATGTTAAACAACAGGGGGCTAAGTGATGACCCTTGTGGCACGCCAGTGGAAACAGGCAGGACTCCAGAAACACACGGAGGGAGCCAGACTTGCTGCTGTCGACCCTCCAGAAAGGATTTAATCCACCGCGAGGCTCTGCCCGAAATGCCAATGGCAGAAAGCCGATCTAAGAGCAGGGCATGCGGAACAGTATCAAATGCCGCCGAGAGGTCAAGCAAAACCAGTGCTGCTCTCCCGACGGCATCCAAACAAGCCCTGATAGCCTCAGTGACCTCCAGCAGTGCTAATTCCGTGCTGTGACCAGCACGGAAGTGCATAAGTTCTATTTGAATGTCCATTTTGTCACTTTGCATGTTAAACACTGATATTGTGGTTTTTAATGTATTCAATAATGCTTACGATGTCTCTGAGAAAGCACATTGGTTAAGGGCCGTCACACCTTGATGTGCCTGTAGTTTCGATTCTTGGATTAGTTTTTGTTCTAAGTCTTGATTTGAATGAAAACTGTTATTATCAAGCTCCCTGCTGTGATTTTTATTTGAGTTTCTTTGAATAACTTTATTTTCCTGGGGTGCCATTTTATTTAGAATGGTAGCATTGTGACTTCTGCCCTTTTGAAAAAGTGTTTCAGTAGCCGATATTCGCAAGTGGTCTTTGGATATTGGTGACATTTTTTACGTTTTTCCCATAAGACAAGATGGGACAGTGCCTTTGTGGCCGTCTTGGTCTACCTGATGGACCTGAGCGACTGTCTGAAGTCTTGTTGTTCTAGTATTATTTGTTATTGGCTTCGGGGTAGATGATGTTTGGTCTCCTTGGGATAATTTGCAGGTTGGAGTTGGAGATTGGGATTTTTCCCTGTAGCTTAGTGCCCTTTAGTCCAAGATTATTGATCCTGTTGTTTGATTCAAATAATTCATTTGTTCAAGACTATCCTCATTGATATTGTATATGAAACCCTCCTTTTTTGACATGTCGGTATGAGGAATAGCCAAGCTCAGGCAAATATCCTCTTTGTGTGGCATAGTTGTGCTGGTGTTGTTGGTCAACTCCATCTTATCTGCCGGCGTGGTGCCGGACTTGTCCTTTTTTTGCTGGGTTTTTGCAATAGCCATTGTTTAATGGAGCAGTTTGATTTGTTCCTTCGGTTTCCCCTTCCATATAGGAGATAGTGGCTGGGGGGCTAGCGGAGTCATAAGGCCAGAGATCTCCGCTGTTGTGGAGTAAATCGCTGCTCCGGGGTCTTTGAGAAATAGCAATCTATCGCTCGGAGCTGGCTTTCTTTTGGTACCTTCCTCTGTGTTTCTGAGCGTTGTCATTGTTGGTGATATTAGAGGGCTTTTTTGCTTGATATCGCTGCCTTCTTTGCTTGCACCTTGTTTTTTTTTCTTGTTGTTCTGCTTATGAGTCTTAATTTTCCTAATGGGGGAATGTCTCACTCTTCCCGATCTCATCAGTCTGTTTTCACTACCTTCGTAGATCTGGTAGTGTTTGCTTTTCTTGTTTACTCGTACAAGCTGCTTTACCAGATTACTTTTCTTGGTTTCAGACTGTATTCGTACAGAAAAAGCACAGGGGGCTGTCAAGCGGCTAAGCGGCTGAAGCAGTAGCGAGGCTATAGCTGTTGGTCGTCACGGTAAGGGGAGCCTGATGAGGAGCTGAATCCCCCCTCAACACTCAAAGCCCCACACTCCGTTCTGACCTCAGGCTCTGTTATGACCTCAGGCTCCAAGGCTCCAGAGCAACAATGCCGGGGAGGCTCTACTTAGTGGTGAAGCTGCCCCCCACACTGCCTCACACTGCAGACAATCCTCCACCTCCCACGGCTTACCGCCTTCAGCTTATTGCTCTCAATCGGCTGCAGCTGCCGGCTGCCCCGTGCCACCCCTGGCTCTGCTCCTGGCCCCTGGCTTCTGGCACCTGGCTTTGCTGGTAAGTTGGGAGGGTGGGGGGCGGGCACTGGCACTCACGCTGGCACTGGGACAGGAGCTGACAATGTCCTTTTATCCTCCTCTGTTGGAGGCAACACACTGCAGCACGCGGCTCCTGCCACTGCCTTAGAGAGTTTGGGGTGCTCTGGGGGACTCAGGGGTACTCTGGGGGGGGACTCTCCACATTCAGCCCCGCCCGCTCAGTTTTGGCCGATCGAGCGCCAGGCTGCACTCTAGTCTCCCCAGGGCTGGGCTGTCGCTGCGCTGTCGCGGGAGACTCGAAGTGGCAGAAACTGCTGACCTCAACCCTGTAGCTGTAGCGGAGGAGACGGTCCTTGGAGTCTTCCGCGCTGCTCCCCTTCCACTTTCCACCGCCGTAATCCGCCTCGGCAAACAACAATCGGTCGGAATGCGGCAAATCACGGCAACTCGCAACTGCTGACAGGCCGGCCGGAGCGGGTCCCTGATGCACGGGATCTGCACGGGATCTGGTGTGTGGGCGGTGGGGGCTTCACGGCATTTGTTTTTTGGGGCGTTTTTCTCCAACGGAGCGGGTCTCTCAGCACCCACCGCTCCCGCTCCCGCCTTCCGCTCGATCTGGCTCTCTAGCTGCTCTGACGCTGGTCCGGTCTGTTCGAAAAGCAGGAACAGAACTTGACAACATGACAATCTTACGATTGTTTCTGTGCTATAGTATTGTGTGCTTTGTGTTTATCTACATGTAGCAGGTACGGTGAAGTATTTAGAGTGTGTTATAATAATAAATACATATTTTCATAACTCCTTTGTGGTTCTCCTTTCATTTAACCAATACAATAAGGTTGTATTCTGGTAAAACAAGCTGCTTAACATTACTACAAGACTAAGCCTGAAGGCTGCTCTCCACAGCTACCACTTGGATAGCTTTCAAAGGTTATCTTTGACCTCTTAAATCACCATTAGGGTTGTTTGGACTGGTACAAGGTGCCCCCTTTAACTAGTGGACAGCATATACCAGGCAGTTTTGAAGAAATTTTAAGCAGCTTGTTTCACCAGAATGCAACCTTATTATATTGGTAAATGGTGTATTTATCCCAGTGGATAGTAAACTTGATGTCATTAGACCTACCATTGATCCAGTCAAAGAATGTCTGAAGTTCCATGGGGCTACCAGTACAGATGAGGTACACATCATCTCTATATCGTTTCCATTATGTCACTTGGTTTTTGAATGGATTGTCTTCGCTGTAGATGAACTCATCCTCAAAATTATCCATAAATAGGACAGGCAGATCTGGGGCTAAGCTTGCCCCAATAGTAAGTCCCTTGGTCTGTAAGTAATAGTCCCCTTGGAAAAAGAAAATATTTTTCATCATGGCAATCTCCAGTAATCGCAGGATAAATTCTGTTGGGATCAGTGATGGATGTGGTTTTCCGTCCAAAGCTTTCTCAATAACCTCCAGAGCAGGGCGTTAGGGAATGCTGGTGCACAGTGACACAATATCCATAGTGACCAAGATTTGGGAGTGTGGATCAAAGGGCATCTCGTCCACCAAGTTGATCATGTCCATGATGCCACAGAGGTATGACCTGGACCCGGAAACAATTTGTCATCCCAGCAGTTGTTCTAGGTTTTTTTGTACCTTAGGTAAGGTGTAAATGGTGGGGAGGCGGGGCTGCTTTTGGTTGAGATAGTTGAATTCAAGATCGGATAGGAAACCAGATTCCTAGCTTGACTTTGTAATCTGTGAGATCAATTTACTGATGTACTTGGTGTGGTCAGTGTTCAGCCATGTGTAGCTAACCCCATCATTAAGCTGCAAATAGATCTCCTTCTTGTAATCATTGGTGTCTTGTACCACAATGGCTCCACCCTTGTCAGCCGGCTTAATCACAATTGACTTGTTATTTTTCAAGGAGTTGAGTGCCCCACATTCTGCAACAGTGACGTTGTGTTTGACATATTGGTTGATGGCGCAAATCTTCAAAGTATCCTTGAGGACCATAATTTCATATGTCATAATCCTGTGTGTCATCAAATGGGTTGGTGGAATGAATGTCGATGGAACCCTGAGGCCCGTGTGGGATGTCGAAGGCATGGATGGTAAGTGCCTGAAATAGTACGTCAGCCTGACTTTGCAGAAACAAACGATGGAGTTCTGCTTTGATGTTAAATTGGCTGGGGTATGTGGTGGGCACATAAGATAAGCCTTTGTTCAAGATCTTAGTCTCATCCTCGGTACATTCGTGGGTAGATAGGTTGATGATTGGGTTTTTTAGTTGTGGTGTGGCTACCACTTGTATACCGGACACCGTGTCTGGATCTCTCCGTGATTCTTCTGCGGGAACCGTACTTGCTTCTGGTTCTAACCTCTTTGTTCCCCACCATCCCAATTCTGGTCTTTTTGTGGGGGAACTCGTGGTTGACCCCTGCTCCAATTGTAGTTTCTTCCTCAGGGTGGTCTCCATTGTCTAAAAAAGATGGTCCTGATTGCGGCTGGTACCGACCGTCTTGGTACTGGTATGCTGTACTCGGGCCTGGTTGGTCGCTCTCACTCCGTGTGCTGTTGGATCCAGAGGATTCAGAGAAAGTTGTGAAGCGTCGGTGGCCTCTGCATCCTCCTCTGGCGCCGTTAGAAATGCAGCCCTGTGAGTCTTGCTTGAAGTAGTCCTCCTGAAGGTACGGATACATATGTTTTTTGTCATACAAAAGGATATCCTTGGATAGTTTATCTAGTTTTTTGGCCGGTGTATACGTGTCAAATTTCTTGACAGTTTTCACTAGCCATTCTAGAGCTTCCTTTGCATTGGTCAGGGCAGAGTCCTAAGAGATTTCTCGCTTGAGTCAGCAATTTCCTTTAACAATTTCTCAACTTGTTCCAACGCAATTTCTATGCCAAGCACCATCCAATGGAGCGAACAGTTATTTGCCATGAAGCTAAAACCCTCTTTGACTTTGAACTTTGCATGTCAACCCTCCATCACCACGCCATTGGCAGCATTTAGTGCCTTTCCCCCGAACATGCCCAACGTGCACGTATCTAGGCGTGTCTTCATAGAAGGCTCCGGCGCCTGTGACATCCTGTCTCGTGGATTCACTCCGAGCAGTTGTCAGGTAGGTGCTGTGCGCTGAGGGCCTTGCTTTTCATTCCTTTGGAATAACCACCATGCACGGGTAACTTTAGCTCACAATTAGCGGGGTCACTTTAGTATTTTGAATCACGGCCCGGTCTACAGACTTTTTAGATTAGTTGTGAGTCCCGGTTGTTATCTGTTCTGCAGTTCGCCGATTCATTCGCCTTAGCACAAACCATTGGGAAGTCTTGGGTCACTGTTT
This sequence comes from Lissotriton helveticus, assembly GCF_964261635.1. Taxonomy (NCBI): domain Eukaryota; kingdom Metazoa; phylum Chordata; class Amphibia; order Caudata; family Salamandridae; genus Lissotriton; species Lissotriton helveticus. The sequence continues at coordinate 1,722,421,351 of NC_136063.1, forward strand.
ATGTTAGCAAGCTCTTCTTTTGCTGATATCTTCACGGCCTGTCAGTAATTAGCTTTGAGATTCACTACATACTGGCCAGCAACACAGTCTGCGCTTAACAATTAATTCCATGCCTACGAGACCCCTCTGGGTACCTATATGGGAGCATCTTGATTTTTGCCTGCACCATTTGTCACCTAGCCCCACCTGGCACTAGCCCGCATGCCCACATGCTCATAGTCACATGAGTATGCGTTTTAAGTTATCAGTGCAGTGTGTGCCACCCATGACGCTTTCCTCCATTAAAACCTTTGTTTTCCCCTACAGGTTATTTTAACAACCTTTGCTGACCAATATCAACCACCTCCACTTGCAGAACATGGTTCACTTCAAGTCATTCACCTTATGTCCCCTCCCTTGAGCTGCCTAAATCAGATTTTTGCCCAATTACCTACCTTCATGGTGGTTCATTTTATTATTCTTTCATCTCTGGCTCTTTTCTTTTTAGGAGCTTTCGAGCCCATCGGTCAATTTACAGCCAAATTCATTGTGCTGCTTTTCATTTTGGTAATTACCTTTGTGGGGTTTCATACATTGACATAATCCAAACATGTACATCACCAAATTAATGCCTGACATATAATTGTTCTTAGGTGCCTTTTCTCTCACAAGTCCCCCTTGGTCCTGATGAAGACCCCCCAATAAGACACAAACAACCTTTATGCTTACAGGGGTCGAAACATTGACATTTGTGTTACTATTGGTCAAACACAGGCAACAGAGATTGTTTATCTGTACCTGGTTCAATGTGTTTTGATTTGTTATTTATGTTTTTGCCAGTTTTGGCTGGATTGGTTTAACAATCTTGTGATGTATGCAATGCACATTACCTTCCCCTTCCATATCAACACCACTTAATCCTTCCCAAACACTTATCACACCCCCTCTGAGCACCATTTTATATGTTAAGTTAGGACATGGATTGTCCCATCTGTTTGATTCATTCTTGTGATATTAATCCTGTAATGAAATAAAATCACATTTATACTGTTCTCCTTATAGTGATGTTTAATTTGCTCTATTCATAATGCTTATGCAAATTTGCTATCTCCACATCCAAGTGCGATGTTCGCCACTGTGACCAAATATTTTTGTAGCAGCATATACCAGGCCAACTTCTCATAACCATGTTTTAAGGAGAGACCCCAAGCACTTTAGCATTGGTTAGCAGTGGTACCTTGGGCAGAGTTCTAAATGCCAACAAAAATGGGTTCAGAAAACAGGTGGATGTTGTCCAACACTCACCAACTGCAAACAGAATTTTCTCAAGGGTTATTGATTGGGCCAAGTGATCAATTCTGTTAATATATGTGTTAAATGTTGCACAATGTCACCCACTTCATCCAATATAAATTACATATTGTTGCAATTATGTCCCTCAAGAAGGTCAAAACTTACAATAACCAAGGCTCAGAATAATTAAAATATTTGAAAGGTGTTTTGCCTAATAAGTCAAGGAAGCCAAATCTGAGGACATTGTATGGGCTAGTCCGCCCTCATTTTAAAAGATTGTCAAACCAAGGGTTGAGCCTCTTCTTTAAGCATAATCCTACAAGTATTTTCACCAAACATTTTCAGTAATTGCTATCTGAGATCAAAATAATTAGTTACAATGTTGTGTTTGAAATTATGCTGGTCACAGCCCCAGATTCTGGTTTCTGTTGGACCATGTTGGAAACCGGCTATTTCTGGTAGGCTAAGGCTTATGCCAAAGCCAGGCAGAAACCACCATTCCAGTCAGGGCAAGGAAGTCACACGCCAAGATAACCCCTGCTCGCCCTCTAGGTAGCATGGCGCGGGCAGTCTAGGCTAAACTCGGAGGCGATGTGTAAAGCATTTGCGTCAGCGCACGACAGCAACAACATACTAGGCACACCACAAAAGAGACTCCACACAAGGTTATATTAAAATAACTTTTGTATTGTCAAAACATATCAGATAGAAATCACACATGTACATTGTGCCAACTGGCACGGCAATATTCACAAGGGATTATGTACACAGGACAGGGCCACATAGGCCACTATCATAATCAGCACTTCTAGAAATAGAAATAGTACTTATAGAACATAGAATAAAAGTGTATAAAATCACTGTACCACAAAGTAACAGTTATAGATCACATCCAGTAACTACTGGGAACAGGTAAGTACCTCCTACGCAACCCTAAACCCCTTAGGAGACTGTCACGCAGGGGACCAGGACCTCACTAGGACCACCTGTACTAAGAAAGAAGAACCACCTAAGTATCACACAGCATTTAGGGGTCTAAGAAAGAATACATTACTCCTGATGCAATAAACCTACATTCAGAGGAGTAGAAAAGACAACCACCTAAGAATAAACACATTTAGGGGTATAAACCAGAACACCTTACCCATGATGCATGAACACATTCAGAGGAGTAATAAAGAGAAGCACATGATGTATAAACCTACACATTCAGCGGTGTTAAGAATAAAGCACATGATGCAATAAAATTACATTCAGAGGTACCAGAATAATACAGTAGCGCAATAGTCACATGATGTCTAAAAACATTCAGAGGTGCAGGAATAAGACATGATGCAAGAAATCGCATTCAGAGGTGCAAGAACCATACAATTGCGCACAACCTACATAAGCCACCATCAGTGGCAGTCCCTAGGCCAACTGGCCTTGTTGGGGCTAGAGCGCCCTGAGTCTCAATGTCAGGGTGCGCTGCCATGCAGCGCCAGTCTCAAAGTATAAAACGCCTAAACGTGGCAGGTGCCCACAAAGTGCTGGGCACCTGGAGAACAACAAACTTGCGCCAGGGCCCTCACTGGCCCTTAGGCGCCAACTGCGCCACTGCTGGAGCCACACAGGCTCTGGGCATATCACACATGCCCCAGACGTTGGAGCCACAAAGGCTCTAAAGCACCATGCCAACCGTTGGAGCCACCCAGGCTCTTAAAACAATGATGCCCCCAGGAGCCTCACCGGACTCTAGCCCTCACACTCGGGGGCAGGAGGGGACGAGCACCGACAATATGCCCCGAAGCCCCCCCCTCTCGAATATGGCCCTCTCTGGAGCCAAACGGGCTCTACACACCGTTGGGGCGGCCCGCTGCCATCCGGGGCCGCCCTGAAGCAGTGCCTCTAAACCGGCACCAACGCGAAGCAATGCGGGCCCTCAAGAGCCCCTCGCGGGCTCTGTGCTCACGGTGGGGCGACCCACTGCCATTCGGGGCTGCCCTTCCTTGGTGCCTCGACCGGCACCACGAGAACCCATCTGCTCCCTCCCGGAGCAGCAGCATCACGGAGCCCCCCCCAGCCCTCTTGACTCACCGGGCTGTTCTCGGCGGGGGCTTCTCTTCGCCCGGTCTCCCTCCCTGGGACCGGGTCTCTTCACCGGCAGCGGGCGGGGCTCTCCTTCGTTCACGGTGGGGCAGGCACCGCCAAGGTGCCTCGCGCCCCCGCCGCAAGTCTCCGCCTGCCGCTTCTCCTTCACTCGGGGCTCCCTCTGCACACGGGAGCCCCAGAAGCCGACCACAAGCCTCTTCAGATGCCGCCGGGTTCCCTCAGATCACGGGAGCCCGCCCGACCCGCCGCCATGCTTCTCCTCCGCCTCATCCCTCGTGCCCCCGGCCTCAGGGCGGCCCAGCCAATCCCGTCGCGGCTCCTGCGACGAGCCCCTCATGACGCGAGGTCGCCAACCAATGGCAGCGCGGCCTCGCCGATGACACGACGATCCACGGGCCAATCCCGTCGCGGCCCCTTCGTGGTGGTTTTTCTCCGCGGCAAATCGAGGTGGGCACTCGTAAATAATTAAATCAATGCAGGCAGGAATCCTCAGCGCGTCCAGCGCTATAAGCAAGCAGGAAGGCGCTCCTAAGCGCTAGAGAGTCCAGAGAAAGCGCTCTCAAGCGCTCGGGGGAAATGAAGCGCTCCAAAGCGCTAGACAGCAGGCAGAGCGCTCCCAGGCGCTCAAGGCGAAGCACAGCGCCTCCAGGCGCTAGGAACCAACTCCAGCGCTCTCCACATGAAAAGGCAGCTTCTCCATGCTGCCATGGTCCCAGAACTTCCCCAGGGGTAAAGCCAAGTACCCCCTTCAGCCCAGGCAGGCTGAAGGGTCCCCCAGGAGTCCAGGAATCCAGGCATCCAGGAGCTGGGCAGCACCCACCCCTGGTCGATTCAAGTCCAGATAACAAGAACCTTTTGGAAGGGGCAGAGCCCCTTCTTATACACAGAAAAAGCTTTGAAGCCCTTTGAAGTCGTTGTGTAAGCGAGCCCTAAGCTCTGGGAGTATCTGGTTTCCCTCGCCTGTCAGCCTCAGGTCAGAGGTGACAGGGGGCCATCGGGAGGGAGAGTCATCCAGGGTGGGCCGACAGACACAGCCTGGCACCACCAGAGCTCTTTCCACTCCCCCCTAACAGCAGATGGGGGGCCTTTCATCTACGGCTTGACTCAGACCCCCTCCTCCAGACAGTCCATCTACCAACAGGCCCAGGCATGCCTGGGCCAGGCCCATCAGCCAATCACGTGCTAGCAGACTCACTACACAATTATGCCAACTTCTAAAAGTGGCGCTTCTAGACTACACACAGCCATGCCGCATACACCATTCTGCAGCATTCATTCTCACGAGTTCATACATATCAAACTCGCCCCTGCACTCCCCATGCATCAGGAATCTACCATGGGCATACATATTCCCCATTCATTCCTATGGGAGGGCAGGTCACTCACCATCCATACACAGAAAGCACACGCACTTTACACTGTACCACAATGAAAAAGTGCGCAGAGGCCTACAATCACCAATCCAGGTTCCAAAAACAGGCTAGGAAAAAGCAAAAAGTCACTGGGTAAACCTGCCCAAAGGACCGGGTCCAACACATCCCCCTTCCAGCCAAAACGCAGGGTAGACCAATCACTACACTGATGGTCTTCAATGCTTTGGGCGACAAAACCACGGAGACGGGCCTGCAGGGCAGGGCCACCTTACAGTTTTTCGCCACTCTGAACCCACAGGGATTTCCCTCAACAAAAGCTCTCTGACACAACTAGGATACCCCACTGGTACACACTAGTCATCCACAGCCAGGACCAGGCCCTAGGCCATCCAAAGATCACAGGTCCTAACCAATCCACAGAGTGGGGGCAGAAGCCCCTGGCACACAATAGCCAATCTCCACTCTCTCTCTCAGGGTAGCTACACTACCACTGATCCTACAACCTAGGGACCACACCCTCAGGCTGACTAGAGGTCACGGCAAGAATGCCCGATCCGACCTCTACTCCACCAATGTTAGAACTGGGGGTCTCTAGTTGGCAGAGGTAAGTACCTTAGACCAAGTAGGGACCCTTGCTTCCAGTCAGGGTGAAGGAATAACCCTCACAGGGAAGCACTCACCAGAACACAACTCTCCTACCAGATCAGGACCTCACTCCGTCACTGGTCTATCACCTGGAAACGATTCCACTTCTGAGGTACAAAGCACACAGCACAGTCCCTCTTCAAGCAGGTGGGGGGACACAGCACACAGCAAAGCCCCCTTTCCTCTACCTTAGTGGAAACAACAAACTGCAGGTGGGCCCCAGAACACACAGCAAGGGCCGCCTCCTCAGTCTCTTCAGCTGATCCACCTTAGTAGAGACTCCTCTTGACCTAGAAGTTTCCTAATCTCCCAACCTAGGAGTTACACCCTTAAGTTGCACCGGGGTCAGAAGTACACCGTCCTTCTGCACCTCCTTCCAGTTCCACTATCACAGGCACAGTATGTCTCAGGCTAGACAGAGCACACGCCAGCGGCGTAGCAGCGACACACTCTCCTCCCACCGGGGTCAGAAGTAAGGACACCCTCCCTCTGCACCCCCCTCCAGAGTTCTGCACCCTCCCACCTTGGAGCGGTACCCCTGGAAGCCAACAACCGGTCAGGACACTGACTACAGATGCCCTTCCTTCCAGGTCAGGCTGAACCTGAACCTGGCCTCCCCCCTCCTCGGGGGATGACCTCCAGAGGCCCCAAAAATGGTCGAGCACTCTAGATGGTCAAATGCCCAGCGAACCAGGACTTCTGCACCCTCCACTTAGGAGCGGTACTGCCCAACACTAGGACCGCCGGAGTTCTGGTTACAGAAACTCCCCGTCCTCTTGACACAGGAAGATACTCCTCAAATGACTTATAAGTACAGCCTAGGCCCCTGACTTGGCGCTCCCTTAGGGAACCCTCCAGGCCCCGAGACAGGGTTTCGGGCCAACGTGGGACACACCGTCCCACACTCACTCCGCCTCCACTGAGACAGTACGTGAGCCCCTACACCCCTATCATCCTAATGGGACATAGCTGGGCTACACATGAACCTCTTCACCTACACAGGATCATCAGATACACAAGCCACTACTTTTATAATCACTTTCTAATGTCTCTGCACGACATCCAGCACACCGCCAGACATCCACCTTCTTGTCCAATGCCTCTGCAGGACTTCCTGCACACCACCAGAGGTATACCTCACGTGCAAGCTCCTTAAAAAAACTCACACGAACTCCTCCAGTTCAAGACACCACTCATCCACACACTCCCCCTCCAGACTGGTGAGACAGTTCCTCACTGCCTCTGACTCTCAACCTGTCACCCTCTTACTGAGCACCAGGCACCATACTCTGGGAACTGGGAATGGGACTACACGCACTGGACATATTTAAGCTGCCACCACTGGATCCTACCATACGGGGAATCCAGACACACACACTACACTCAGGGAATAACCACCCTCCTGAGTAAGCAATTTCTCCTCCACCCTCCCTCTCTTCCATTTACCCACACAGGGACAGGAATAGGGATTGGACACTGGACCCAGCAAGGGATTCCTAACCTATGGGAACCTCCCCTATCTACTGGCGTCCCGCCCTGTCATTTTCTCTCATCTGCCACTAAACATAAAGCGCAGGAACACCATCTGAAAATGACACTTTTGAGGAAAAATAAAATCAAAAACAATAATCCCAAATATGTGACTATCTGAAAAACGCAGAGTTTTTGTAATGTAGCCAGTTGTCGCTATGGCACTGGGCAAACGCACGTCCAAATCCCACCGCTGCCACCAATGTTGGAAACCGGCTATTTCTGGTAGGCTAAGGCTTATGCCAAAGCCAGGCAGAAACCACCATTCCAGTCAGGGCAAGGAAGTCACACGCCAAGATAACCCCTGCTCGCCCTCTAGGTAGCATGGCGTGGGCAGTCTAGGCTAAACTCGGAGGCGATGTGTAAAGCATTTGCGTCAGCGCACGACAGCAACAACATACTAGGCACACCACAAAAGAGACTCCACACAAGGTTATATTAAAATAACTTTTGTATTGTCAAAACATATCAGATAGAAATCACACATGTACATTGTGCCAACTGGCACGGCAATATTCACAAGGGATTATGTACACAGGACAGGGCCACATAGGCCACTATCATAATCAGCACTTCTAGAAATAGAAATAGTACTTATAGAAAATAGAATAAAAGTGTATAAAATCACTGTACCACAAAGTAACAGTTATAGATCACATCCAGTAACTACTGGGAACAGGTAAGTACCTCCTACGCAACCCTAAACCCCTTAGGAGACTGTCACGCAGGGGACCAGGACCTCACTAGGACCACCTGTACTAAGAAAGAAGAACCACCTAAGTATCACACAGCATTTAGGGGTCTAAGAAAGAATACATTACTCCTGATGCAATAAACCTACATTCAGAGGAGTAGAAAAGACAACCACCTAAGAATAAACACATTTAGGGGTATAAACCAGAACACCTTACCCATGATGCATGAACACATTCAGAGGAGTAATAAAGAGAAACACATGATGTATAAACCTACACATTCAGCGGTGTTAAGAATAAAGCACATGATGCAATAAAATTACATTCAGAGGTACCAGAATAATACAGTAGCGCAATAGTCACATGATGTCCAAAAACATTCAGAGGTGCAGGAATAAGACATGATGCAAGAAATCGCATTCAGAGGTGCAAGAACCATACAATTGCGCACAACCTACATAAGCCACCATCAGTGGCAGTCCCTAGGCCAACTGGCCTTGTTGGGGCTAGAACGCCCTGAGTCTCAATGTCAGGGTGCGCTGCCATGCAGCGCCAGTCTCAAAGTATAAAACGCCTAAACGTGGCAGGTGCCCACAAAGTGCTGGGCACCTGGAGAACAACAAACTTGCGCCAGGGCCCTCACTGGCCCTTAGGCGCCAACTGCGCCACTGCTGGAGCCACACAGGCTCTGGGCATATCACACATGCCCCAGACGTTGGAGCCACAAAGGCTCTAAAGCACCATGCCAACCGTTGGAGCCACCCAGGCTCTTAAAACAATGATGCCCCCAGGAGCCTCACCGGACTCTAGCCCTCACACTCGGGGGCAGGAGGGGACGAGCACCGACAATATGCCCCGAAGCCCCCCCCTCTCGAATATGGCCCTCTCTGGAGCCAAACGGGCTCTACACACCGTTGGGGCGGCCCGCTGCCATCCGGGGCCGCCCTGAAGCAGTGCCTCTAAACCGGCACCAACGCGAAGCAATGCGGGCCCTCAAGAGCCCCTCGCGGGCTCTGTGCTCACGGTGGGGCGACCCACTGCCATTCGGGGCCGCCCTTCCTTGGTGCCTCGACCGGCACCACGAGAACCCATCTGCTCCCTCCCGGAGCAGCAGCATCACGGAGCCCCCCCCAGCCCTCTTGACTCACCGGGCTGTTCTCGGCGGGGGCTTCTCTTCGCCCGGTCTCCCTCCCTGGGACCGGGTCTCTTCACCGGCAGCGGGCGGGGCTCTCCTTCGTTCACGGTGGGGCAGGCACCGCCAAGGTGCCTCGCGCCCCCGCCGCAAGTCTCCGCCTGCCGCTTCTCCTTCACTCGGGGCTCCCTCTGCACACGGGAGCCCCAGAAGCCGACCACACGCCTCTTCAGATGCCGCCGGGTTCCCTCAGATCACGGGAGCCCGCCCGACCCGCCGCCATGCTTCTCCTCCGCCTCATCCCTCGTGCCCCCGGCCTCAGGGCGGCCCAGCCAATCCCGTCGCGGCTCCTGCGACGAGCCCCTCATGACGCGAGGTCGCCAACCAATGGCAGCGCGGCCTCGCCGATGACACGACGATCCACGGGCCAATCCCGTCGCGGCCCCTTCGTGGTGGTTTTTCTCCGCGGCAAATCGAGGTGGGCACTCGTAAATAATTAAATCAATGCAGGCAGGAATCCTCAGCGCGTCCAGCGCTATAAGCAAGCAGGAAGGCGCTCCTAAGCGCTAGAGAGTCCAGAGAAAGCGCTCTCAAGCGCTCGGGGGAAATGAAGCGCTCCAAAGCGCTAGACAGCAGGCAGAGCGCTCCCAGGCGCTCAAGGCGAAGCACAGCGCCTCCAGGCGCTAGGAACCAACTCCAGCGCTCTCCACATGAAAAGGCAGCTTCTCCATGCTGCCATGGTCCCAGAACTTCCCCAGGGGTAAAGCCAAGTCCCCCCTTCAGCCCAGGCAGGCAGAAGGGTCCCCCAGGAGTCCAGGAATCCAGGCATCCAGGAGCTGGGCAGCACCCACCCCTGGTCGATTCAAGTCCAGATAACAAGAACCTTTTGGAAGGGGCAGAGCCCCTTCTTATACACAGAAAAAGCTTCGAAGCCCTTTGAAGTCGTTGTGTAAGCGAGCCCTAAGCTCTGGGAGTATCTGGTTTCCCTCGCCTGTCAGCCTCAGGTCAGAGGTGACAGGGGGCCATCGGGAGGGAGAGTCATCCAGGGTGGGCCGACAGACACAGCCTGGCACCACCAGAGCTCTTTCCACTCCCCCCTAACAGCAGATGGGGGGCCTTTCATCTACGGCTTGACTCAGACCCCCTCCTCCAGACAGTCCATCTACCAACAGGCCCAGGCATGCCTGGGCCAGGCCCATCAGCCAATCACGTGCTAGCAGACTCACTACACAATTATGCCAACTTCTAAAAGTGGCGCTTCTAGACTACACACAGCCATGCCGCATACACCATTCTGCAGCATTCATTCTCACGAGTTCATACATATCAAACTCGCCCCTGCACTCCCCATGCATCAGGAATCTACCATGGGCATACATATTCCCCATTCATTCCTATGGGAGGGCAGGTCACTCACCATCCATACACAGAAAGCACACGCACTTTACACTGTACCACAGTGAAAAAGTGCGCAGAGGCCTACAATCACCAATCCAGGTTCCAAAAACAGGCTAGGAAAAAGCAAAAAGTCACGGGGTAAACCTGCCCAAAGGACCGGGTCCAACAGACCTGTAGACTTGTTTAAGCTGGTCAGCTAAAAATTAAAGGATCTTTTTTAAATCCCTTAATAAACCTGATCAAGGTCTACATATGAAGGGCCTCATGTTGTTTTGATAGTTGGACTGTTGACTTGTGACCTCTTCTGTTTTGGTGTGAGGCTCTGAAATGTAGTGCACCATGTAAAAAGGTGTATGAGCTGCAATGTTCAGGAGTCATCCTTTAGCATAAAGTGAGCACCAGGGTGAGGGGCCCTCAACACATTATGTCAGATATATGTAACCAGTGTACACCTTAAGGTTCAGCCACTATGAACTTGATCTGACTCAGCCTGTCTTTTAAACACACGAAGGCCTGTTGGCAGATGACACCCAGTCTAGGCTTCTTGTGGACTGACGCTATGGCATTATAATTCATTTGAATTCTAAAAGGAACATTTTTTGCTAAAGTGTCTGAGTAGCAGATTTTGCAGCATTACTTTACACACAATTACTTTTGGTTAAAGGATATGAGCTGCAGATTTTACAGGATCACTTTATTTCGAAAATCTGTTAAAGTGTAACCCTAGATTTGTATGTGATACAGAGGTCCACAACATCTAATATTCCATATTCTGAAGGGCCCACGCTCATATTTAGGCTTGCATTTACCTTACATTCGTTATTTCAAGTAGTTGTGAATGAGTTATGCTTTTCTGACTGGCCCAGGTAAGTGAAGTTTGCTCTTGATTGTCTAAGGCTGGGTGGGGATGTTTAAAGTGCTCCTAGCTGGCAGATCAAAGATTCTGTAGATAACATGCTCCAGGAGAGATGACCATTTGCTGATGGAGTAAGGGGGGAGTTTCACATGCTGACTGCTGCATGCATTTTATTTTATTTAGGTCAGGGCAAGTTCACAACCTAGACAAAGGAGAGAAGGGAGACTTGTGTTACCAGTGCACCTCTAGGGGCCCTGTTAAGTCTTGAGTGGGTTGGGGGATCCCTGGAGGGTAGAGAGGGTCACAGCAGAACTGCGTTGACCGTAATTTGGTGATTATCACTATTTTAACACACACCCTGAATGCTTTGTAGGGTTAGAACAGTCAGAATGCTAACCTATGTTAATGTACATTATTTATGGAGGTTGTATAAAGCAATATTAGCAACTCCAACAATCAATCAATCAACCAGGGATTTGTAGAGAACACTACTCTCCTGTGAGGGTCTAAAGACACTGGGAGGATGGGGGGAGTTTAGGCTGCTCCGTCTCATCCGAAGAGCTAGGTCTTGAGTCTCTTCCTGAATGCTTGCAGTGTAGGGGTTCATCTGATGCTGAGGGGGAGTTTGTTCCAGGTCTTGACCGTGACGTAGGAGAAGGATCTACCTCCCACTCTGGTTCTGCGGATGCATGGAATTTCGGCCTGGGCAAGGTGGGGGGCAGATGTTTCTCTTGGGGGTGTAGGAGGAAATTCTTTCTTTGCGGTGTTGGGGTCCAGTGTTGTGGAGTGCTTTGTAGGCATGTGTGAGTATCTTGAAAGTCACTTTTTTGACGGGGAGTCAGTGGAGGTCTTGTGGTGCTGGGTCATGTGGTTTTGTCGTAGTATGCTGCGGACGAGTCTGGCTGTGGTGTTCTGGGCAGTCTGTAGTTTGTGGAGTAGAGATTTGTTGATTTCGGAGTAGAATACTTTCCTATAGTTCAGTCTGCTAGTTGGGAATGTGTGGGTGATGGCCTTTCTGGATTCGGGGGGATCATTTGAAACTATGCGGTGGGTGTTGAAGCACATGTAAGATAGGGTGTTGATGTGTCAGTTCCTGGTGAGGGAGAAGTCTAGTATGATGCTGAGGTTGCGAGCGTGGACTGTGGGAGGGTTACCGAGGGCGGGGGCCACCAGGTGTTGCCCCAAGCGGAGGGGGTGGATCCAAGCATGAGGGCTTCTTGAGGGGAGTTTGACTTCTGCGCATTTCCAGTTGTCAAGGAAAATGCCTGTTTCGATGGTGCAGCTGATTGTGCGTCGTAGTACAGGTGCTATGGTGGTGACGGCCCTGTGGAAGATGTGTGGTGGGCAGGGGTCGGTGGGAGCTCCGGAGTGTATGCTCCTCATGGTCTTTGCGGTGTCTACTGAGGTGACAGGGGTCCAAGCGGTGATGTTTGGCTGGGTGGCATTGCTGGTGGCAGATGTTGTGTCCGTGCCTTGGTTCTGTTCGTCGAAGTTGTTGTAGAGAATCTTGATATTGTGATGTAAGAAGGATCCGAGTTTGTTGTAAAGGTCCTGGGAGGGGAAGATTCCTGTGGTTTTGGTGGGGGGCTTGGTGAATTATTGTATGATGTTGAATAGTTCCTTTGATTTGCGGGAGTTGGAGAGCATTCTTTCCTGGATGAAGTTCCTCTTCGTGTATCTGATGATTTAGTGCTGTTCTGTCATGGCGGTCCTGTAGGCGGTGCATGCTTCTGAGTTTTTGCTTGTCTTGCATGCATTTTTGAGTCCTCTGCACATGTGCTTGGATTTTGAGTGGTCCGTTGTGAACCAGGTAGCTTTCATGGTCCATAGTCTGTCGAAGTTCTGGAGAGGGGCGAGCATGTTTGCGCAGTCGGCGATCCAGCTGATAAGTTTGTTGGCTGAAAAGTTGGCGTCGGTCATGGTGGGTGGAGGAGTGTGGCTGAGGGTGGAGTTAAGTTGCTCTTCGGTGATCTTGCTCCAGTTTTTGCATTGGGGCATGATGTTGTCTTATGTACGGTGGGTTTCGAGAAGGAGAAGTGGACGCAATGGTGGTCTGTCCAGGGGGCTGCACGGTTTGACTGAAGAAAATGTGGTTTCCTCCTGCGAAGATAGGGTTGAGGGTGTGTCCTGATTTTTTTTGGGGGGGTGGCAAGCTGCTTCAGTCTGATGTTTGCAATTTTGTCCAGGAGGGCAGAGGAGTTGGGGTTGCTGGGGTTATCGAGGTGGAAGTTCAGGTCTCCTAGCAGTGCGTAGTGTGTGAAGGCTACGGTGTGGGGCACAATGAGATCTGCAATGGTGTTGGTAAACAGGGCACGGGGTCCGGGAGGTCTGTAGGCAAGAGTTCTGCATAGCGTCGTTCTGGGGTTGATCTGGATCTGGAAGCAGAAGTATTCCATGGGGGTGAGGCGATGGTAAGGCCACCTCCATGGTGGTTGGGGCCATCCTTCCTTTGAATCTTGTACCTGTCATGGATGGCGGATGCGATGTCGGGTGCAGAGCTGGCATTGGTCCAGGTCTCTGTGAGGAAGGCGACGTCCGGGGAGAGGAGGTTCCAGATTTCAACTGCGTGACTGTGTAGGAAGCATACATTGAGGAGGAGGCCGCTGAGGGGTTTGGGTGTGCTGGTGTCCGGTGGGTTGGTGGTAGCAGTAGGGGTCCGTAGGTGGGAGAAGGTGCGTCAGCAGTGTTGGCAGGAGAAATGGCCTTGGGTGGCATTCGGCATCGGAAGCTGGCAGTTTTTGTTTCTTCTGGGGTTCAGTGCATGGAGGCTTGCTGAGTTGTAGCAGTGGGTGGTCTGATGACCAGGGTCCCTGGCACTGGTTGCTGTCGGGTCACGGACGGGCACAGAGGGGCTTGACTTTTGTGTGCCTTTAGGAAGGAAGAACAGCTGGGAGGTGGGAGCTGCAACACGCATGTGGGGAGGGGCCATGGCGGCAGCAGCGGTGGGAAAAGGAGTGAAAAACGCCAAACAGTGAAAATAGGCACAAAGAGACAAATAAACAAGAAGGCACAAAAAAGGCACAAACTACACAAACAAGGCACAAAAAAGAACCAGACAGACAAAGGCAGATGGACAAAGGAAGAAGACTACAGAGGGGCTGGTAGAGTGGACCAGCAGAAGAGCAAGGCTCTCCCACTGGACCTCCAGGGATGAGGCACAGGCAGGAGCCTGCGGGTGGAGAAGGGCCTCAAACACCTACGTGGAACTGGAGAGGTGCTGGGGGCAGTGGCGCAATGATGGAGCTGCATGAGTAGAGAGCCGATTCCCTGACCAAGAGGTCAGAGGTCTGTCTCCCAACAAGACAATTCTCCACCTACCTTTTATGCAGGGAGGTTAAATTAGGAGGTAATGATAATGTCAGGTGGCACTTGTGTTGACCCACACTTTTGTGTGGCGTTCTCCGTAGGTGGAATGTAGCTCCATTTGCTACTGCACATCTTTTTCTCTTTTTGTCTGTGGTGAAATCTTTTTCTTTGTGAGTAAATCCCATCTCGCATACCCCTACAAATATTGGGGTGATCAACTACCTTTCCCAGCCTGGGAGGGCAGTTACTGCAGCCCTTGGAGACAATCTCAGGTCATTTGCCAAACGGATCAAAATTTGTGATTGCCAACAAAACTCAATGTTTGTGGGCATTGTTAAAATTCCAAGAAAAACATGCCTTGGAACATCCATTTCTCATTCTGAGTGGGATTGAATACCGTGCACCTACTAGGAGAAATCCTAAATGATAAATGCATTAAGCCTGCCACAAGATCCTTCGTGAATTCCTGCCAGGTGTGAAACAGGTGATTTTGATCTTAAACCTATTTTGGCGACTGGATTTACCTTTCTGAATAGGGGCCTACATTTCCTGGCCACTTGTCAAGTGGAAAGAATGTGGAAAATTATAAAATTTACCTTGATAAAAACTTATTTTCTGGAAGAATTTTTACCAAACAGGTCAGAAAAAACATTTGAAGTCTGTGTGCTAGATGTGACAGAAAGGGAACAGGACAAGCCAGTTGAGAAAAGCGATAGGAAATTGCCATTATCATACGATCCATGTTGAAAGTTGTGCAGTGTCTGGCATTATATATACATGACTAAATCCTGTATATTCGAATTTAGACGTCCGAAGCCTTTTCGGGCAAGTCACACCCAATTTACCAATGTGGTCGTAACTAGAACATAGGTGTAGCCCATTGAACCAGACCTGCATTAGGGCTAACAGGAAAACATTAGCTTCAGTCCTCATGTAAGTATAACCTAGAGGTGTAGGCAAAGCAAGGTGCATATTCAAGAATTATTATCATCCTTACTGCTGTGATGACATAATGACTTTTGCAGTATTTTAGATCGATGCATCATTGTGGGCTGATCACAGCAATAGTACTGACAACAATAAAGCGACTTTCATGTTGTCTCCGTGAATGAGCAAGTGTGTTAGAGTATGTAAAACATGGAATAACAGGAAAAAGGTAGCAGGCATAAAGGGTCTGTAAAACAATAACACTTTTGATCCCTGGTAAGAAGAAGGGTTGATATCTTACGTGAACAAACACCAGAATCATCATTTGAATCATTTCTGTGTTTTAATAAACAGTTTGCAGGCAAAAAGTTAGGGCCAGATGCCTAACTGGAAAGCACTCCTATTGATCTTAACCATTTTTTTTATTACCAGGACCAGTAGAAACACCTTTAGATAAATGTCAAAGACCTAGCCCACACAGAGAACAAACTGTGTTAGTAAAGTTAGCAGAGTTGGAAGGTCAGATCCAAGCAGCAAATCTTTGGCAGAAGTAAATAATGAGAAGACCGTCTTCCTGAGAGACTCCACAGGTGCAGAAATTTGCATATTAATACTCCTGCTAAGTACACTAGTAAACATAAGATATGCCAGGGAACATGAGCACAGCAACCTAGCAGTTCTAAGCAGATGCCAGACGACTCATCCTGGTGGCAGACATTATCTCATACTGACTGAGACAACATTTACAAGTATTTTCAGTACAGCAACTTCATGCATAGCCTCCTTTCTCCACCACATCCCAGTAAAAGAGGTCTCTGTGAGAAAAGATGTACGTTTCAGGTGCTATAAACACAGTAGCGTAGCTGGAGCTTCTGGCGCCCAAGGCTATCCCTCAGATTGCCGCCCATGATCGGTAACGGGGGGAGGGGGGTTTCTTGGGGGGAAGGACGGTGAGCAGCCCAGGTGGATTGGCAGGGTTTAAGTTACAATGCCACTCTGTACTCCAATGCACGAGAAAGCAAAGGTCAGAGCAGAGCTGCTGCGTGCCCAACACTAACCTCTCCCAGCTCCCAGAGAACACGCGCTGCCAAGGTGCACTTACTCAACTGAGTAACAACCCTTTTGATCGAGTGGCCTGGAACCTCACACTTTAATATAGATGCAATGGAGGGAGACAAAAGCACACAGCTAGTTATCTCTTCAGAGGCACTTCAGAGAGGCATGCTCTTGACATTGTTAGGTCCCTTTATGTAAGTGCATGAACTGTAAGAATGTTAGATGTGTTTGTCTGTCCCAGTTTTTACACACAATTTAAATGGCACTATTTTATTTCTATTCTAGCACTACACATCCCAATGCAGGATGTCAAACCGATTTACATAACATACAGATTGATAATAAATGCAAGTGTGTAAATCAGTGTACAAGATGTGTTGCATGAGTCAGTGAAGGTTAAAAGGTGTAGCAGTCACATATCCTGCATAGCTCACTGTGTTTTATTAAAAGGCTTACTATTTATGAACTGCAAGTAACAAAAGGATCTGTGTTCAAAGCAGTAACCCACTTACCTAGCTACATTAAAAAAAAAAACATTCTGTCACCTGCATATTACATGCTTTGCACGCACATTAACTTTCTTTACTACTTTGAGTCAGATGTGGGACTACACAAAACAGAAATCTCTCCAGGAAATACTTTAAACTCCTGGGCTATCTCACCGATTATTATTCTCTGATATTTACGGGCACCTCCGCAGCACATGTCTTAACCCCACAAAAATATTAGAAAACTGAGAATTGGTAACCAATTAAGCATAACAGATCTACCAACATGCTCCTCCTTGTTGGCAAGTTTTTGGTGGCAGGGTGTTAAAAATGTGTGAAATTAGTTTACATCGGGATTGCGCCACTTTTTTAGCACAAACCTCAAAGCAAAATCTAATTTGTTGAATTTCATAATGCGCTTAAATGCACTCATGATATGTGATGTCACTTACTGTGATGCCACGTGTGGTGTAATGCATTGTGACATCACAGGCTGAGATGACATACCCCATGATGTCACTTGCCTACTGACTAACTAGGTTAGTCCCCTGCCCACCCGTCGTGCTGGAGCTGCAAGAATTAAATGCACACTAAACAAACTTTCAAGAGAAATGCAACTGGAAGTTTATTTGAGGTGTGTTCACTATAGTAAAATCAGCATCCTACAAATGGATTTCACATCCTGAACATTTAGTTCTGTGCCTGTGGTATAAATTGACTTTCCATGGAAATGGAAAGGGTATTGTCATTATTGTCATACCTAAATGTTCCCATGCACAAATATACTGCACAGTGAAAAGGTCTAAGGGGAACTGTAATGGTGGGGATGTTTGAATGGCCTTTTAAAATAATGAGGTTTCTCTCTGCTTTGAAAGAGGGAGGAAGAAAAAGAGAAACTATGACTGTTCTGTCCCCGGGTGTTTTCTTTTTAGTTAGCACATGTCAGAGAGTTACCTTTAGACTTCTAAGCGTCAATATTCACAACCATTGTCGTCATCAATGGTGAACAGACATTTTCATTGTACGAGGCCTGTTTGGCTTGACATCACAGGTGCTTTTGGGAAAAGCTGCCAGTTACTGACGAAGCGCTTACTTTGGATTCTAGAGCGGAATCGGCATTTACCACTCAGTAGATTCAAGAACTATAGGATTTCTAGTCACAGTGTTATGAAATGTGCACAGAGTCTTTCACCTAAACCCTTCTTGAGTCAGGTCACAACACATAACGCAATAAATCTGGAGTTGACAAGCTTTCTATGCTCATTATTTAATATTTTTCTCTATTCCTTTTCTAAAACATTGCTAAGTAGCATAAAAAAATACAAATTTAATTCATTTTCACTTACCTTGATTAGGCGGGGGAGGGGCATGCTTCTAACTAGGTCTTCTGACTGAAATAAGCCACAGTGTCCCTGAAACAATGACCATTGACTGAAACTAATAATGGCAAAGAGTACGAAGAACAGCTGATAGTTCTAACCAAATTGAGGAATGTTAATTTCCAATAGAGATAAACCACCCTTATGCAAAAGGAATCCCAAGGTAGCATCCTCCTCCCCAGGGAGCTGACATCCATCCTAGCTAACAAGAGCACTTCTAGATGGAGAGGAAACCCTCTGGCCAAGGAAGCAGGAGCCATCTAGCATTGCAGCTGAGAGACATCAAGATAACTGGGTTGAAGTCCTATGTTGGTAGCTCCAAATGACAGTGGAGATGCTCCAATGGGGGCTGAAGATGCAGGTCAGCCCAAGGGACAGTGAAAATTGATAACGCCAGGTAACCACAGTGGAGCACAAGACTGTCTGCAGCAAATTTGAAATGTTAAGGCTTGCGCAAGACTCCCCCACTCAGGCGTGTGGTGGTGAGTGCCTGAAAGTGCGCCGTATGCGCGTCACTGCTGAAGTGCGGGGGCTTCCTAAAAATGATTCCCAGGGCCGTCATTGGGAGCGCTTTATCGCGCTACAAGATTGAGGGCCCTGGGACCCACATTCACATGCGCTGCGCGCCACACAACCACTATGGTAGGTGGTTAAACAGAAGGACCAAAGCAGCAAACCAGGTCATGCACAACGATTCATATAGTTCCTAGTAAACAGTGGTGCAAACACTTCCAACATCCGCTGCCACAGGATGCGTAATTAATGACAATATAGAAACAAAGTAGAAGGTGCACTCTCAAAAAAGTCAATATCAGAAGTTGCTTATTTGTAAAAATTCTTCTTTATTCCAAATTCTTTCAAAACATCATAGGCACAGCCAACGCGTTTCGTTCCTTTCTTGGCTTTTGGAACTTCGTCAGGGCTGTAATAATTACAACATATATAACATAAATATACAATAAACAAAACAGACCAACAAAATTAAACGTACAATTTACAAAGAAAAGTTTTTCTTATAAAAATTGCGACATATTAATACAATTACAATACACACTCACAAAACCCAAAGAAAACACAAACTGAGATACTACACATTGTTAAAAAACCATTAAGGTTGATAGTGATGTCTCTAGTCCCAACAGAGCACCTAACTGCCACAATCCTTAAAAAGAATCATGTGGACTAGAGAGCAGCTCAGACAATGTTATAATCACCATAAGTAAAAAACATATTATCTGTACATGAAAAAATATCCTATTAAAAATTATCCTACTAAAAAACACTTGCGACCCTTGCAGTGTCCTATGAAATATACCATCCACAGAAATATCAGATTTTACGCCATTATATTTACACTGAGATAATACGAACAGAATGCATAGAGCAGATTGGTTATTGTGGGGGCTCTGTTTATATATCTGAAAACCCTTCGATTTGCACTGAAGGACTTGAGCAAGAGATTCAGGTTCATTTCAGGTCCTAGAACTTGGCCATTGTCATAGGGAGTAACATATTATTCTAAGTACCCCCATTGTACAGACGCTTGGCAGAAATACCACATTGAGGAGTCCTAATTAAGACTAACTCCCGCCAGATTGTGAAGCCCCCGAGGATAAGTAGTGCTTACCGAAAATTGATAAACTCAAGACTCCAAAAGGAGAGATTCAAAGTATCATGTAGATCCAAATGGTAATTTGTACAGGCCGGACGTGCGTTCTAAATATAAAAGAGAGCAAAGGTATATAACAGTTTGGACATGCACGTATAGGCACATTAGTAGTCCAGGAAGATAGACCAACAAGAACTAAGGATTTTAACCCCAAAAGGACAACAAATAGCAATGTCCATTCGTTACAATCCGGTTTCCTAAGTAAGTATCCACTTTTAAAGAATAAGCGAAAGAATATGACAAGATTATTTTACAACTCTAGTCATAGATCGGAAGCCAAGTAATGACCATAGATTATAATTGCTCCCGTTCAATATTTATATACCTCCAGGGTAAATGATGGCGTTTGTCAGCCTGTAGATCATGAAGTTAACCGGTTTCTCACGTGGAGAGATTAAAAACCTGTAGGGATCACAAATGAATCGAATCAATATGTATTCAGAAAGCGTTCAGTTTTAAACACGTAACAGAAGCCAGAGCTTGGATCCCCGAAGGAAAGACAAAATGTTACTTTGAATTTAAGCGAGCCCACTGAGCCGAGCCTATACTATGTTGAGTACAAAACGTAATATTAACAACATACAAAGTTTAACCATGGTAATATTACTCTTAATTCAAGAGAGCACACTGAATTGGGCCTGTACTATTGTGAGAATGAGACTCATTTTTAAAAAACAACAATGCCCTCATTTCCCAAGCAAATATAAGTTAGCCTAGGGAAATTTACAATATGAGTAAACATAATTTGTAGCCATACCTAGTTTTTGATTTGGGCCAGCCTCTTAGCTGTATATCGAACCTCAAGGTTCCCCGAAATATAGTCCCCTGCCCAAATACTTCAGCGCAATGCCGGAAACATAAAATGTAAATCGCCGAACCTGAAATGACAGTTAAAAAAAGCCCAATTACGAATAACCGGTTATAATATCTAGGTAGGGAATCGGTCATCCGGTCACGCCGTGTATGCCGAGAGCCGGATGACCTATACCCTATCACAGGTATGTGCTATAGACAGGGGCGCGGAATGGATTCCCTTGGTACTCGTTCCTATGGATATTATAACCGGTTATTCGTAATTGGGCTTTTTTTAACTGTCATTTCAGGTTCGGCGATTTACATTTTATGTTTCCGGCATTGCGCTGAAGTATTTGGGCAGGGGACTATATTTCGGGGAACCTTGAGGTTCGATATACAGTTAAGAGGCTGGCCCAAATCAAAAACTAGGTATGGCTACAAATTATGTTTACTCATGTTGTAAATTTCCCTAGGCTAACTTATATTTGCTTGGGAAATGAGGGCATTGTTGTTTTTTAAAAATGAGTCTCATTCTCACAATAGTACAGGCCCAATTCAGTGTGCTCTCTTGAATTAAGAGTAATATTACCATGGTTAAACTTTGTATGTTGTTAATATTACGTTTTGTACTCAACATAGTATAGGCTCGGCTCAGTGGGCTCGCTTAAATTCAAAGTAACATTTTGTCTTTCCTTCGGGGATCCAAGCTCTGGCTTCTGTTACGTGTTTAAAACTGAACGCTTTCTGAATACATATTGATTCGATTCATTTGTGATCCCTACAGGTTTTTAATCTCTCCACGTGAGAAACCGGTTAACTTCATGATCTACAGGCTGACAAACGCCATCATTTACCCTGGAGGTATATAAATATTGAACGGGAGCAATTATAATCTATGGTCATTACTTGGCTTCCGATCTATGACTAGAGTTGTAAAATAATCTTGTCATATTCTTTCGCTTATTCTTTAAAAGTGGATACTTACTTAGGAAACCGGATTGTAACGAATGGACATTGCTATTTATTGTCCTTTTGGGGTTAAAATCCTTAGTTCTTGTTGGTCTATCTTCCTGGACTACTAATGTGCCTATACGTGCATGTCCAAACTGTTATATACCTTTGCTCTCTTTTATATTTAGAACGCACGTCCGGCCTGTACAAATTACCATTTGGATCTACATGATACTTTGAATCTCTCCTTTTGGAGTCTTGAATTTATCAATTTTCGGTAAGCACTACTTATCCTCGGGGGCTTCACAATCTGGCGGGAGTTAGTCTTAATTAGGACTCCTCAATGTGGTATTTCTGCCAAGCGCCTGTACAATGGGGGTACTTAGAATAATATGTTACTCCCTATGACAATGGCCAAGTTCTAGGACCTGAAATGAACCTGAATCTCTTGCTCAAGTCCTTCAGTGCAAATCGAAGGGTTTTCAGATATTTAAACAGAGCCCCCACAATAACCAATCTGCTCTATGCATTCTGTTCGTATTATCTCAGTGTAAATATAATGGCGTAAAATCTGATATTTCTGTGGATGGTATATTTCATAGGACACTGCAAGGGTCGCAAGTGTTTTTTAGTAGGATAATTTTTAATAGGATATTTTTTCATGTACAGATAATATGTTTTTTACTTATGGTGATTATAACATTGTCTGAGCTGCTCTCTAGTCCACATGATTCTTTTTAAGGATTGTGGCAGTTAGGTGCTCTGTTGGGACTAGAGACATCACTATCAACCTTAATGGTTTTTTAACAATGTGTAGTATCTCAGTTTGTGTTTTCTTTGGGTTTTTTGAGTGTGTATTGTAATTGTATTAATATGTCGCAATTTTTATAAGAAAAACTTTTCTTTGTAAATTGTACGTTTAATTTTGTTGGTCTGTTTTGTTTATTGCATATTTATGTTATATATGTTGTAATTATTACAGCCCTGACGAAGTTCCAAAAGCCAAGAAAGGAACGAAACGCGTTGGCTGTGCCTATGATGTTTTGAAAGAATTTGGAATAAAGAAGAATTTATACAAATAAGCAACTTCTGATATTGACTTTTTTGAGAGTGCACCTTCTACTATGGTAGGTGGTGCGACATGCATTTGCACGCAGGTGCGCTTGCACTTATGCGCATGTGTGGGGTGGTGCTACACAGCAAAAACCGCCGACCGCCGCACGTGCGGGGTGGCCGGGTGTACTGTAATCACTGTACTGTCCCCCCAATAAATCCAGGGCTGAACACGGGTGGTGAGCCACATGTGCCTCACCGCCCCCGCCGGCTGGTCGCCCCCAAAATAGTGCCGCCTGGGGCGGACCACCCACATCGCATCCCCCCTCAGCTACGCCACTGTATAAAAATAGTATTCATAAGTTTGCCGTTCAAAAATGTTAAATAGGAATTTGAACAATGTTAGGTTATGTTGTTATGTTCTGTTCTGTTCTGTTATCTTATGCTTTATTATGCTTTGCTATGCTATGGTATGTTATGTGGGAATGCCGTCTCTTGATAGCACTGGTGCTACATGTTTGAAAGCGCTATCAGTATGCAGAAGGCAGAGACATTGAGCAGGACCCTAGACCTGGATGGTGACAGCAGTAACACCATGAATAGCTGGAAGAAGAAGCCGGCTAATGCCCCTGATCGACCAAGGTTTGTGCCTGCAGATGACCCCCCTGGTCAAGAGGGCTTGCCCAGGGCTAGTGATGCTGGCCTCATTATGCCCCCTGAGGACCAGTTAGGCGAAGATATGGACTCTACTATCCCCACAGATGCCCTATAGCACAGCCAGGGTAGGACACCATAGAGTTTGAGAATGGCACAGCAGAGGAGAAGGCTGGCACAACGACCCAGTGAAACCAGCTGCCAGCAAGGTGCATCCCTTTGGAGACCAGGAGTCCTGCTGAAAATGTTCCTAGGGGCCAGGGCTCGCCACTAGGTATAAAATTAACCCAAAGTCACTGAAATTGGCAAATTGAATCCCAGTTATGCAACCTTAAAAGATCTGACCTTTGATCCCAGCTCACGAAATAGATCGTGTGTGGTTCTGCTGCAATTTCTAAACATACTCCTATGGTAGACCAGTGCCTTGGAGTATGGATCATTCTTTATATTTAAAAATGCACAGGGGGGGTGGGCCTGGGGCCCCCTCCTCGGAATCCTACTGAGTCTGGGAACCTCATCCTCTAGGCCATTGTAAGGTTAGATGGGGCCCAGAACCTCATCCCTGGGTCCCCAAAGACAGGGTCCCAGGACTCCATCCCTGGGACCCTAAAGACCGAGGAGGGGCTGCAGTCTGCAGCTTTCCTACCAACCATATGGATTGTGGGCATTAGAGAGAAAGAGTGCTGACTCCTAGGTTGGTAAAGCACTAAGTCAGCCAAGTGGGTAGCTCTTTTGGAAAAGGTCTATAGCAAAGTGGAACAACAACAGAATATATAATGAAAATGCTAATGGTAAAGATAATGAGACTAGGTGATTAACCAAAATTCAAAAGAAAGAGTCCACGTAGAAAGGACTCATGGGTAGAATATATTTATAAATTTTATTAATCAATTATTGATTTTATATGAAGATATCTTTGGTGAAGTCCATACATATTATTCTTTGACTGTGAAGGAGCAATGGACTATTTACAAAACAACATCATAAAAGAACATAACAAACATAGACAAGGCATTAGACAAGAGAATGATGGAGGCAAAGCAGTAGATTAGCCAAGTGGGGAGCTGGCAAGGCAGTGCAAGAGTGGGTTCCTCGCTCTGCCCCTCATGTTAAGGGGCTGCAGGTACCCCAGGTGCGACCTGGGCATTGCTCTAAAAGAAAAAAAACTGAAAGGAAAGAGACTTGACGTGAGGCTGTGCACCCAAACATAGCAGCTGTAGTTGCTCCATGGTTAGTCACGCTCCCAGCAAAGAGTGCCCCAGAATGACCTGCAAGAGCTTTTGTTTGCACTTCTCTTTCTTACATGTGGTGCCCCAAGGAGGCTCAGGGGCATCAATGACAATTGTTCTAAGTGTTGTGTGCAGTGCAGGAAGTACAGAAGGAATTAAATAAAACACTCACCCTATGTCTCCTAGGTCACTAGATGCATGACCTGGGAAGACTTTTTGATTTTATTTTTTTAAAGCACTCGCTGGGCTTGAAGTTTTGTTCTATAGCTCTTGCATGCAGGGTCTCTTAGTGCTGGGCCTTCTTGTTAAAATTTTTTGTGGCCTAAAGTGATAAAAAACAGACTTAGACACATTTCATGTTGGTCTACGATACTTCATTCAAAAGTGCTTTATTGACAATGATAGTTGAAAAGTGCAATGTTTTCTATTTCTAATAAGTGCATTTCAATGCTGTTGGTTTTAATGTTGAATTCTAGCATGTGGTCATCCCATGACAAAGCCAACAGTTTTGCTTTATTTAAAATGATAATAGCCCTTAAATGGTGATGGTGTGTCTGGCATAGGTGCTGTGTGGGTACTGTGATTTTGGGGTCTCAACACACTAGGGGTCAAATCTGATTTCAGAATCTCATCAAAGGCAATTCCATCTTCCCGGAGTATATATTTGTAAATAAAGCATAGTATATACTAGTGTGAGTTTAAAACATAACAATGGATCTGTCCACACATTGTGAGTAAAAATAGAGCAATCTCTCTATCTCATAAGTTCACAAAGGTGGTTATGAAACTCAAAATAGTACAAGATTGCTGATGCAAGAATGTTCAGGAGTGTGAAATGTTCTTATTGTTTATTTACGAACGGTTGCCCAGCCAAAATGTGTTTTGTCAGGGGGATCCCCCTAGGCTTCTTCAGGGCTGCAAGGATACACAATAAAACAAATCACATACTTCACCCCAAGGGGAATGATTACATTGTGGGAGGCGACCGGTGACACAGTGAGTAAAACACCCTTAGTGACCAAACAGTGTGTACAAGATCCATGGGATCCAATTATATCATATGCATACCATGGTGACAATTAGTGAGGCACTGGTGAGCATCATTATTAATCATGAGTCGGAGGCGCAGCTGCGGTTCATGTCTAAACAGTACATAATCACGGCGAGTGTGAAGAACAAGGTGAGAGGGTAAGAAAAAGCCTGAAATGGGAGGGAGGAGTGAAGGAGAATAAAGATGACAGAAGAAAAGGAAAGTAAGAATGTGCTACGCAAGCGGAGACGAACCATAAAGTAGGGAAAGTGAGCGAGAGAGGAGGGGACAAAGGAGGGGAGAAGGAGAGGCAAGGGGCGCAAAACGGAAGAGTGAATAGCCCGCAGTGGGCAGGACTGAGTGGGGTCTAAGAGAAGATGGCAGGCCATGAGAGTTCCTACCTTGATGGCAAACTGAAGCATCCGTGTAGGATCTAAAGAGATGGCAGGAGGAAGGGTAGTCAGCATTAATATAAGCAGGGTGAATGCACGCAAAGCAGGTAAGGTAGCTGAGGGAGAGGTGGCTCACCTCTCTGCCTGTTATATTTCAATCCCGGCTGGATAGGGAAAATTCAATGGTCAACTTGAGTGACAGACACTCGAGTTTACCATTGAATTTTCCCTATCCAGCTGGAACAGAAGTATTATCGGCAGAGAGGTGAGCCACCTCTCCCACAGCTTGCCTGCTTAGCTTGGCTTTGTCTTCCCTTAATGAATGCTGCCTTGCCACCTTCTTTAATCTTTTTTGGAAAGAAGAGAATGGTAGGTTCTGCTGTCAAAGATCCAAAGTGTTGGTAAGCTTTAAGGATGATTGTAGATACTTGGTGAAGACGGACTGGGGATTGTCTTGTAGTGCCTTCCAGAGTGCATTATTAATCTGATTTTGTTGGTTACTCCAGATTTTATACCAGGCTTTTATTGTAATGTATCTTCTGTGTATATACTGCTTTTGCAGCTCAAATTCTAGCCAGACCTGTTGCGGGATAGGGAGAATGCTGTTTTGTATGCCCATGTGTGAAGGCTATCTAAGATCGCCGCATCTTTCCTATGCTGGATTTCACTTGCATAGGCTACAGTTGGTAGAAGTTTGGCTTTAATTACTGCTAAAAGTGGAGTAAACGATGGACCATTTAGACTCTTTGAAATTGAACAGAAAGCAAATATTAGGCCATTTCCCTTTTCAGTAAGGTCTCATTCTGCTTCTGAAAGGTTAAACGATTGTCCAAGTATACACCTAATTATTAGTAACTGCTAACCACTTCTAGTTTTGTGTTGCTCATTTTGAAGGATGACTGTTTGTGGATGCGGATGCTTATAATCGTGGCATTAGTTTTGTGGTGTCTATTTCTAACAAGTTTAGCTTGGCGAAGTTCCCCAGTTCGTTGATCACCCTTTGCAGGCTGATTCTTGTGTGACTTAGGAGCACTATTATATCATCATAAGATAGATGCATAATAGGCAGTGTGCCCAAGAGTGGAGGATGTGAGTTGGTCTCGTCTGGCCTTGGCGATAGTTTAGACATGGAAAGGTTGAACAAGCGAGGCGCTAGGATGCAGCCTTGTTTTAGGCCCTCACTTGTGTAGATTTTCCGGGTAAACCTCTTTCCATTAGCTATTTTAACGTGCATTCATGTGTTGGTGTATAGTTGCATTATAGATCTCAGTATTGCTTCCGGAAGGCCCCACTGCTTCAACGTGTGCCATAAGGTACCTCTGTTGACTCAGTCAAATGCCGCTTTAAAACCTATGAAACATAAATACAGATTTTTTCGCTGCTGTAAGCTCTTTTCTGCCAATAGGCCTAGGGCAAGGATGTTTGTAGTGGTACCGGTGCCCCTGTGGAATCTGGATTGGTTAACAGGGATTTTGTTGTTACTCTTGGATGGACCAGCTTATTAGGTCAGCCAGGATCAATGAGGTGTAATATTTTGCTTCAGCGTCTATTAAGACGATCAGTTGATAATTAGTTGTAACTGTTTGTTCACCACCCTTCTATACTGGATTGATTATTCATCCTCTGTAGCTCTCCAGAAAACTGTTTGTGGTGCCCACTTCATGGAACAGTTGGAACAATGGGACTTCCTAAAAATTAGGTTCTTGTTTATAAATTGCTTGAAGTATGCCGTTTGGGCCTGGTGCCCTGTCTAATCTACCCTTCGCTATGACCTTGGATATTTCTTCTTCAGAATTCAGTATGAGTGATTGATCTATTGCCATAGTGCCCTCTGCGGTACTTCCTAGCTCTTAGGAAGTCATGACTGTTGGATATACTTGGTTGTTCCGCTTTGGTAGGCCTGTTAATTTTGTAGGTAATGTGTATTCTACTGGATTTGTTGGTCTCAACTGTGTTGTTGTGTTTTGGTCCTTAACAAGGGAGTACTTTGGTATTTTCTGCACCTTGGTCCTTTTCACACTTACCATATAGAAAATGTTGATTAAGTGATGTGCCCAGGCTGATACTGTGATGCAGGTGATATTTATTATTTTTGAAGATTTTACAAGGGAGTTTACTTGTTCCCAAAAGGCTCTAGCCTTTGATCGTTTGGCTTTAAATAGAAGTTTGGACCAAATGTTGTCCAGTTGGGTTCTTTTGTCTTCCCAGATTTGTTTTTCTACTGCTTTTTGAATTTGTTCCCATGTCATTTTAGGTACCTTGGCGCGCCTTGTGGTTCTGATCACACCTCTTAGCTTTTTTCTTAGGTTTCTGGCCGTTTTGCTCAGGAATCTGTGTTGGTCGCCCATCGTGCTTTGGTGCAAGTTTGTTGTCGGGCTTCTGTAAATCATGAGTTGCTATCAGTTCCTTTACCCTCAAGGCTATTTGAGTGAGTGTATTGCTTGTCCATCTTAAAAGTTTGAGGTAAATCGTTGTTGTTGACCCTACCTCAGTTGGGGCTTTCATATGCCTTGGAAAGGAGGTTATCAGTTCGAAATGTTGTCACGAATGGTCAATTTCAGTGGTGTATATATCATCAAAAATACCTTTGTTTTGGCAAGCAATGGCAGGGTGACAATTGTGTAGTCTATTATGGAACAGGCTTTGGGGCCATGAAAAGTGCAGATCGGAGGTCTATCCTGTTCAGCTCTACATTTTAATACTCTCATCCCTAGATGTTCAAAGTCATTAATTTCTGACCACCGAAGTCAGATCGTTTGAGAGTTCTTTGGGCTTGAGATTGAACCACCCAAGTTGCATTAGCTGCTGTTATGCTGTCATCTTTCTCTGGGGTGTATATTAGATTTGAATTGAAATTGCCTGTTAATATTATTTCCCATGCAGGGTGTTTGAACCGAATTTCTGCTGTGGTGCCGACCAATGTTTCGAGTAACGCTATTTCAATCTCTTGTGTTGGATGTGCATAGACATTTCCAAGAGTAACACATTCACTTCCATTATAACACTGCAATCAGAGCTTTCATTCACATTATTGATATCATCCAAAATATTTGACTCCAAATGAACTGCATAGAAATATATTTACCTGGATCATTGTTATCTTATTACACATTTCAGTAAAGAACAAATGCAGCATTCTCCAAGACAGCATTTTCTTTGCCTGACTTTTGAAACATTATTACATGCCACTAAGGTACTGTTGCACAAACCTATTTTGCAAAGCTGAGATACACAAAATAGGTGAATTGGTGACTGCAAAATAGATTTTTACTTTGTGGTAATCACATTTTAAGGGTCTGTCAAAAAGTCATGGCTCCTAAAATGGTATTGCAATTTGGTATGATATATATCAGTGTGATGCAACCATAATCAGATTGCCAATCAATGAAAATTTACTAACTGCCCAGTTAGGATTTGCCACAGGCCCAGGGCATATATTTGATAATGCGGGAGGCATGCACTGCCCCCTGAAGCCCTGTGGACCACCAACTCCTGTGGCTAAACATGACACAAATGCGGGGTAGCCACACAGCCACCCCACAGCCCAGGGGACAGCCACCTTCCTGGGGATAAATTTATTAATGCAGGGGCTCTGACCCCCGCAGCCCGAGGGAGCCACTAACTCCCCCGGGCAAATGGTAGAAACTAAAGTGTGGGGTGAATCCCCCCCCACAGCCTCGGAGACCTCCACCTCCCCGGTGCTGTGTTTTGTAAAGGAGGGGGTTGCACAGCCACCCTCCAGGAGCCAAAGATGGCCTGGGGGAGTGCCACCGCCAGGGCCACTCCTGCAATACCCTGGGCTATTTGCAATGACTTGGCTGGAGCATTTCCGCTCCCGCCTAGCCATAGCAAACTCTGCTCTGCTTTGAGTAAGCAAGAACTTGTAAAACGCCCTTGCTTACTCGAAGCAGATCAGAATTGCTTTTGGACAGAGCGATCTGCATGTTCAGCAGCTCCCTCTGTCCTAAAGTAATGCCAGCTTCCGCAGGACATGGGAATCTGCCAGTAGTCCGCAATTTGAGAATCTGGGTGCCCTGGACAAAGTGCCCTCTCAAACAGGTATTTATTAACAGAGAACAGCTTAAAAAAAATCCCACAGCAGTACAATGCTGATGCGTTTTGGGCTTCACACCCTTTGTCAAAGGCAAAATGTGTAAGGACAGCAACATTGCTTCCGAAAACATAACCATTTTTCAACTATCATCACATTCAGGTTAGTGAACGGCTTATGCCAAGGATTCTGGGTTTATTAGTCCATGCATTCCCCATGAGGGTCGCCCTAATCGCACATAACTAGAAGTATTTTCCCTGCTAGTGTGATTTACCAAAAAGTCATTTTCCATTGCTTTGACCCCTACTGTTCCACATAATGCTGCCCAAATAAACACGCTGGAGACCCTTTTTCCTCTTGCGGTGGTGCCACTTCACTTTTGTAACTATCATCATGCTCAGGTGAGCGAGTGGCTTATGCCAAGGGTTCTGTACGTGTATCCATTGATTTGACCCGTGCTGTTCCACATAAAGCTATGGACTAGAAGAAAAAAGTCCTAGGAAAGTGCATAAACTCTAGTAATAAATAACGCTTAGGACATAACATAACCCTTGAATTGACCTTAGCCTTACACATGGAGATAGCTTATTACCAGGACAAGTACTTCAGTGCGGCGATGGCCAGCTCTTATATGAACAACTCACATGCGATTCAACCTTTGAATTCTGAACACCTCCACTTACAATACCGCCATTCAATGTTTTAGCAAAACTTGATACACTGCAATCTGTTCCACCATCCCCAACCACAACACTCTTCCAAAATTCTACAATCTTAGCTGGACCAAAATATCCTGAGTTTCTATTTGGAGCTCACTCTGTTTTTTGTTACATAAATCAGTTCTCCCATATTCCAATTCCTCTCTTGTGCAGAATACTTTTCATCAAAATTACTTTTTGACCTCTTCTGGTGGTCACTTACACTCTGCGTGGATTTCTCATTCCATTGCTCAAGCCTGTCAAGACCATGCTTCTTATACGTTAACCACAAAGGGTCATGCTTGGAGCCTGACACTCTACCTTTGAGGCACAAGAAAAGGGACATCCCTGTCACACTATTATGGGTACATCGATACACCCAAAGATTTTCTTGAAACACACCTTCGAGAAATACTCCTTTATCAATAAAAGTCAAAGCACACTGCTTCACCATCCTGTTCATGTGTTCCACCAGACCATTCACCTGTTGTGCACGAAGAGCAGTAAGCAATAGAGAGCTCATTTAAAAACTCTCCTGAGATATGAACTGAATCCGATTCAAATTAAAATATCACCAAAAACACCAAGATACTCCTTCTGTTAACAGAACTTACATAACAAGCGGTAATAGTCTTAGAAGAATAATGTCACAAGTCGCTCCCTGTGGTCTCGTGTCCACCACCAGGGGGCTGAACAGTGGGACTCTCTGTGTTCTAATAAGCTTCCAGACCCTCCCCTGCATAAATATCCAAACTCCCAGCCATTTGGACAGTTACTGGGAACTGACATCCATTCCCAATCCATGACGGGTTTTGTGAAAGCCAGCCTGCTTATACTTGAAGCCAGCCAACTCATGCGTGAAACTCCATTACCCAGAATAGCCTGGTCACTGCTTTGTCTCCACCCCTGCAGGGCAAGGATGGGTGGAGGAATTCAGCTCACCTGTGGGTGGCTGCTGCTAGCCTACTCACACCTGCTGCATGTGATTACTGTGAGCTATTATAAGCCCCAGCTCCCTTCAGGCCAAGGTTGGTCATTGTAGCTGTTTACTGGTGAGACCGATCCTTGTTTCCAGTGCTCCCTGAGCTTTTGCTATTCTTGTTTCCTGACCTTTAGTTATGCCTTGTTCCTGACCTGCTGCTGTTTTCCTTGTTCCTGAATTAGCACTACCTGCAGTGCTACCTTGACCCCTGAGCGTTAGTATTCCTTGTTCCTGAACTGCAGCAGTTTCCCTTCTCTTGAATTAGCACTGCTTGTAGTGCTACTTTGTTTCATGAGTTCCTGAGCAATATCTATTCTCTGTACCTGAATTAACACTGCCTGCAGTGCTACCTTGTTTCCCGAGTTCCTGAGTTATAGCTATTCTTTGCTCCTGCTCCTGGGCTTCAGCTATTTCTTGTTCCTGATTTGCATTGCTTGCAGTACTCTTTTGACTCTTTGTTTCCTGAGCTGTAGCTCTTTGCTGTTTCCTTGAACCAGTACTCCCTGCAGTGCTACCTTGACTCCCGAGCTCTGATAATTTCCCTGTTCCTGAACTAGCACTGCCTGCAGTGATACCTTGACTCCTGTGCTCTAGTAATTTCCCTGTTCCTGAACTAGCACTGCCTGCAGTATTACCTTGACTCCTTGAAGCTTTAGTAATTCCCTGTTCCTGAACCAGCACTGCCTTCTATGCTACCTTGTTATCTTGATTCCTTAACCTGCACTATTCTAGCATACCCTTGTAGCCTCCCCTTCTGTATATCCCTTTCCAGTCCCTGCCTTCCTTCCCAATTCCTTGGTTCCAGTTCCTAGTTTGCTGTCTCTCTATTCTGCTGTCTTACTTCTGTTGCCTTGTATGTTTGTTACCTGCTTTCTGCCAAGTGTGCCCTGTGATTTCCTTTATTTCCTGCTTAGCACTCCTCCTTGATAGCTCCTTGTCTATTGTGCTTGTGTTTAGTTCTACCCCCTTGCTGTAACTGTCTTGCGTGTTCCTGTTTGATCGCCGCGATCCGTGGGCACAGCTGACTGCCTAGGTGGTGTTTCTTGTTCACTGTGAGTATTGTCTTTGAGTTACATTTATCACATCACCATAGGTATAAGCTCCACAGACCATGCCTTTGCATGCATATTCTACATGTGGGTATTTGCAGTATCTGTAACAGCAATTGTGGGTGAGAAACTTACTGAGCTTCAGTCTTACCGTGTGGAGATCCTGAGTGCTTTACCCCACACCCCCCTTTATTGTTAATGTTGTATTATATATGTCTTGCACGTCCGTCCTGGGTGTAGTTAATCTGAATGCTAAATTGCCTCGTGGGTGCCCTTCCTTTCTGAGTCTAACCCATCTTGTTCTCTTGTACAGGCTTCCCCTTTGGATCCCTTTTCTCCTCTAACTCCCTGTATGATCCTGGGCAGCGCTGTACTCCTCTTTCTGTGTATGTTTTCTACCCAGTTCCCACTCCTTGCCCAAGTCCTTGACTGTGTTCCCCACATAGTCCCGGACAGTCCCTGACAAATAATCCACTAATGGCAATACAGACCTGTTCCTCTGTTGTAACAATTCAGAAGGATATATTTCAAGGCTCACTAGGTATTTCCACTTGTAATAATAGAGATGTCCTCAATACCTTGGATTTATCACTGCATGCATATTGTAAGCAATCCTTCACCCAAATCCCAACCTTTCTTTCAAGCCCAGACCTCCAATAATGCTCATTCTAGCTCTGGTTAGACTCCTGCATAGATGCTCTTTGTGGGCTAAGTGTATGATCTTACTCCATATTACAGCAGGGCAAACTTCCAGGAAGGCCAACCTTTACCAATAAAACCAAATACATGTTTCCATACCTCATCCTTGGAAACTTCAGAATTTCACTCCTATTTGTACCTTTGACCCTTAACGAAGGAAGACCAGAATTCGGGAAAATTGGCTCACCTAGTAGACGTCAGGATAAACAGTCTGCTGGAGTTTTTTTTCCCACCTGGGAAAAATTCTAGTTGGAATAGAACTCCAAACACTTTAAACCCATCATTTTATCCTATGATTAGTACCATTACTGTTTTTGCAAGAAAATGTGTGAACCAAAGGTCTATGGTCAGATCTCAATTCAAAAGGTAAGCCCCACAGGAAAATTTGAAGAGTTGAATTGTCCACAAATAGGCCTCCGCTAAGCTAAAGAAAGACCTTGCTTGATCTTTAGTAGTTGGCAATGGCTCCCTCACAATTGAAATATTGATTTGCAACTTAAGATGAATGCCATCCCATACACACTATGGCCTAAATATGAGACTGCCCCACCCTGAATTAACATTTGTCTCTTCTGCCTGTGTCTATTGTCTCTCAATCTGACCAACACTGGTCTTAGTGCTCCATCATGGCTTTCTCTGTCCTTACCAGAAATCGAGATGGCATCCCGAAAAAGCATATCACAGCCAATCCCTTTAAATACCTCCTTATCACTTTCTGAAATGAAGCAGCTGCAAAATATGTAACTGCCCTTGAATCCACATGAAGAAGCTCCTGATGGTAGGCCACCAATAGGTCCATTACACTAAAGGTACTGGCTCATTTCAATGTTTCCAAGGCCTCTGGTATATTAAGTTATGTTTGAGGATCTATACATATATATTGGCTATGATCTTCCATGCACATCCCTATTTGTGGACCATTGTCTTGGGAAGTCAATACCACAGGTGCTAGCCATTCTCACACTTCAATCTTTTCTATTCCATCCATTCATAACAATCTATTCAAACCATCTTGTAAGATTTGGATCATTAAGTTTTACACCCTCCTGATCCTCTGCACGGCAGGCTTGACATTCTCTTTCAAGATTATTTTATTCTTGAAATTCTTCAATAGGACCAGTTCTTCTCTAAATATGTCTCTGCAATTCTTCATGACATCATTATCATCACTTAAACTGACAACTAGTAGTGCCTGATCAGGAGAGTTGGGATTGAGGTGAATACCAAGATCACCTCTTTAGCCACATAGATCTTTCCTACAGTCTCTCTACCTTTAAACGTAGTTTTTAATACTGTATAGGCAATATGGTCAATTTCATCCCACAATACCCCTGAGGATGTATGTCAGTGGTCAGCATGGTCAACTGATAATTTCCAATAATATCCTCCCGATTCCTGTCTCCCAATATAATGAAAGATGACCCAGAGTCTGCAAGCACAGCCAGGTTCAACATCAACCTCATTATTCAATTGTTTAACATCAGCAGCGATATGCAAAACAGTCATTACATTTTCATGAGGAAGAACTTCACTCAACATATTAACTTTGGAATCACAGCCAAGCAAAATGGACCTTTTAACACAATACCTACATAAGAAATTGTGTTCATAACAAGTTGAGCAACCGCACAAATGGTTAGGGCGACCATATTTAGGACACTACAATTTGGAGTCCGTGCCTTAGCTTACATTTCCTTCATGTGTTTAATTTCTCAGTCTTTGCATAACTCTGTTATCACTGAGGTTTTCAACTTCATGTTTCCCACCCAAAACTCTTTTAGCGAGGTAGGAATGGAAAGATGCATTTCTTTAACCTAATACAAAGTATGTTTTATGCTTTCTAAAATTTCTATGGCTTCCTTTAAAGAAGGTTTTTTGGCTAACAATTTTTCTTGCAGTCAAAGATCAATAGAGCAATGTACCTATTGGTCATGGATCAGCATATCAGTCAGTTCACCAAATTCAAAGGCCCTCAAAAGACTCTTTCACTTGTGGTCTTGTGAAGAATTTCTGTCTTTCAATTATGATGTAAATGGGAGAACTAAAATGTTTTTCCAACATCACCACAATCATTCAGAACACATCTCTGGGTTCAGCATTTTCATTACCAATAGCTATTTCATCCAGGCCCTCGTAAATGTTTCAACCCTCAATTCGCAAATGTTAATGCAAAGCCCCTTGCTTCCCTGCTAGTGAACATTTCTCCCCTCCAATGGCTATTAAGTAAGAGTCAAACAGGTGCTTGCAGTATAGCGGCTATCCAGTCAAACTTTGCTGCTACCAGCCCGTTTGTTAACCCACAGGACTTTCCTCTTCCTCGGAAGGTTCCCTCGACCAAGCTGTCGGAGTTTGTTCCACCTTCTATCACTGACACTCTTGCCGTGATCAAGTCTTTAAAATCGGGGTCTCCCTCTGACCCCTGTCCAGCAAGAGTGTTGGCCGCTGCTGCTGATGTGGTGATTGAGGAGGTGACGCACTTAGTTGGCCTCTCCTTCAAAGCTGCCAGTCTGCCTGCAGAGTGGAAACAAGCTAAGCTCCTACCTCTGCTGAAAAAGGCCGGCGCTGATCCGGCGGTACTGACCAATTATCGGCCTATATCGCTGCTTCCTGCCTTGGCTAAAATCGGTGAGAGGTTGGCCTTCCAACAGCTTAATGAGTTTTTGGAAGGATCTGGAGCTCTGCACGAGGCTCAATCCGGGTTCCGCACTGCCCACAGTACGGAGTCGGCCCTGGTGGAAGTCTCTGAGGCGGTCAGGGAATGTTTGGATGGGGGCGGCAGAGCGGCTCTAATTTTATTGGACCTCTCTGCCGCGTTTGATACTGTTCCCCACCAACGCCTCCTGTCCAGGCTTGCCGACATAGGTATTTGTGATCTTGCTTTGGACTGGCTGAGTTCATTTCTGTTGGCTAGATCTCAACAGGTTTGGCTCCCTCCGTTTTCATCTTCGGCTAGACCACTCCGCACAGGGGTCCCGCAGGGCTCGACATTGAGCCCCTTGCTCTTTAATATATATCTGACCCCCCTGATTGAACTAGCCGAACATTGGGGAGCCAAAATTATTGCATACGCGGACGACACGCAGTTGTTGTTCACTTGGCCAGGTGAGGCACTGGATACAAAGCAGATCCAAAATTGTCTGTCCTCAGTCTTCAATTGGCTAGCGTCATCACAATTGAAGTGCAATGAGGACAAGACGGAAATCTTGCTCTATGGCCAGTTTCCCCCTGACTTTAGGTCACTATTGTGGCCAGATGGCTTCCCCATTCCAGGTGCCTCAAACACCTTGGCCAAGAACCTCGGGGTCTGGTTCGGGGAGGACCTCCGTTTCGAGGGGCACATTAAGAGGCTCACTGGAAGCTGCTTTGGGACCCTGAAGTCTCTTAGAAGGTTTTTTCCGCTTTTGCCGGCCTCTGCCCGCGAGTCAGTCGCGAGAGCTTTAATTCTCTCGCGCCTGGACTACGCGAACGCTCTGTTTAGTGGCTCTCCGGCTTACTTGATAGGGCGGCTCCAGGTTATTCAGAACGCCACCGCTAGATTGTTGGGGAATTACTCCAAGCGGATCAGCATTAGGAGTTACCTGGAGAGCTTGCATTGGCTTCCGGTGCAGCATCGAATTACCTTCAAAATCTTGACTTTGGCCCATAAAGCCATCAATGGGCGTGGCCCCGCCTATCTGATGAAACGATTCCTGCGGTACACTCCCAATCGAGATCTGCGCTCAGCATCTCAACACCTCTTGCAAGTACCGCGTTTCCGGCGCATCCGGCTGGGTGGGCACTCTGTGACTGTGAGAGCTGCGCGAGCATGGAATGCGCTCCCAGTCTCTTTGCGCAGCACGGTGGACTTCACGGTTTTTAAGAAAGCACTAAAAACCCATCTGTTTAGATTAGCTGTATACATTGTTATGTTACTTCAGGGCTCGGCTGCTATACTTCCCTTGTTTCCTTCTTCCGCGCCAGGATACTCCGGTAGTAATTGTGCGCGCTATAAAACAGCTTAACATTAACATTAACATTAACATTATCCAAGGCAAAAATGGCTCCTCAGATTCAGATAGAAAGTGAGGAGGTTGCAACATTCAAACTGAAGCCATGACTCCAAAAACCCTAAGGAAATTATAGAGAAACAATGAATTGAAAAATAAACTAACATAAAAAATTGGAGCAATAATTTAAATTAATAAACTAACACAAAAAAATAAAATAGGAACATACAAAGAGGAATCTCATTATTGAGCAGCTTCATATCTCCACACAGCTGCTTGGTTTAGTAACTTCCCACAAGTTGCTAGCTTGACCAACATCTACACTTAAAGATTACTCAGCATGCTGATCTACCACTGCTGGTGTGGCACGGTTACAACGAATTTTTTACAACGCACTACCATTACATCGCAACTTTTACCACGCAAACCATTACAACGCATTGCGCTGGGGGGCGCTCTAGGATAGGGAATAGGTTAATTTACTATCCAATAACCTTCCCTAGTGTCCACGGGGACTGGAGTTGGAATAGTAAATTAAACTATTCACTATCCAGCACCCCAAAGCGCTATGCGTTGTAATGGTATGCGTGGTAAAAACCGCGTTGTAAAGGCATGCGATGTAAAAGCATGCGTTGTAGTGACACCAATCCACCACTGCTAGGATGTGACCACCAAATGGTCTCAGAGGATATCTGTAGCCCAATAACTTCAATTTTGACAGTTACCTTGAAATACTTATTCATTTCGGACAATAGCTTTAATCTTGAGGTGATTCTTCCACAAGCAGACGATGTTGGGTGAAGCAGCGTGGGGTCAAAGTGTTGTGTATGATCTCTGACTCTCGCATGAATGCAAAATAACCAGAAGTTTGCAGCCTAGCTTCTTTCTCACTACACTCCAAACGGGGCTGCAGTATGTATCTCTGACACGTATCAAGCACAGGGAAGATACCTTCAGCTCACGGAAAGTGGAAGCGAGTTTCAAAAATAAATGTGTACCATTCAAAGTGTCACGCCCTAAGCAAGGGAATGGCCAACAGGCCAACATTCACTCATGAGCAAGAAAACGTGCCACCAACATGCCAACATTCAACCCGCATCCATTTGTAATCCACAGTATTGGCCCCCGTTCCATACAAGACCTCAGAAAAGTACTGACAGTATCTTTTCTTGTCCACTGAAATTCCAGGGCATGTATTGACTTTAATAAAAGTTGCCAGTGACAACCTGTAACCTGTTACAGGTTGCTCAGCACTAGCATTGCAAGTCATACATTTGCCAGTCCAAGCGATTCCAAAAATGTATTGGTCATCAGCATCTTGGCATAACTTTCAAGAACCAGAGCAACCTCAACTTACTTCTGGCCACTCATTCTAATATCACCTACAGAACACAACAGGATCACTTTCTTTTTCGAATTGCTGCATGTGCAGACATGACTGCTTTTTTCTGATCTTAAGGCACAATTGTGATTCTGTTGTGCAAAGTCAACAAATTATCATGGATTAAATGCTCATGCAACACATTAAGGTACAGTGCATATGAAGTAACATGTGTAAGCATAAATACTTTGGGCCTCATTTATGGGTGTTTTGCCATAGGGCAGTGAAACACGCCTTGCTGCTGCGCTACCCTATAGCAAAAGAAAAGGGCAGGAATGTGCTGTATCTATTGGTTGCGGCACATTCCTGTCCTTATCCCCTGTGCTGGCACACAATGGGCTGCCGTGCACCAACGCAGGCATCTTTGCTTCATGGTGCAAGGGTGCCTACGTTGCGGGGATGATTATGTTTGTGCAGGAAGGCTTTTTCCTCTTTCTATGTGTGCTGAAGAATTCAGCACACATAGAAAGAGGAAAAATGAGGAGAAATGAAGATATTTCTCCTCGTTGTGACTTTCTTATGCCTCTGCTGGGGAGGTGTATGTTTTTGGCACTGCTTAAGACTTACGATTTCTCATAAATCAAAGGGACTGTCAAAAAGCCATGGATGCTGCTGAGAACGCCCCCAGCAACATCCAAGTAACACCCCTTTTACAGTTTTCTGCGTGAAAGGGGCACATATTTATAAGGCCATGAAAAGCCATGTAACATGGCTTTACGTGGCCTTATAAATATGCCAGTGGCACATTGCGCCACCAGACCGTCAAATAAGTGAAGTTCCAGTGGCGTAATAGTACCGGAGGGTCTCATAAATGAGGCCCATTGATTTAATCTTTTTCTTTGCAGTGGTCCAGCAATTAGAGCATCCTGAATTTTAACTGAAGTTGATT
Organism: Lissotriton helveticus; assembly: GCF_964261635.1. Classification (NCBI taxonomy): domain Eukaryota; kingdom Metazoa; phylum Chordata; class Amphibia; order Caudata; family Salamandridae; genus Lissotriton; species Lissotriton helveticus. The sequence goes on from NC_136063.1 coordinate 1,722,461,007, forward strand.
TGTCTAAAAACAAATTGTCTGTATTTCTACACTATCTTTTATTCTGAGGAAGACAATAGGTTACACGTGACGCGTTGAATAAACCACAACAAGATTTATTGTAATTAGATATCTGATGCCTACAAAAACGAATTAAGGCTGAACCATCGAAAAAAACTCAATACTTGCCTAGTGGATGTAGTGCCTTAAATTAACTGTATCAAAATAAAAGATATTAAATCAACTATTCAAAGTACTATTCATAAAGTACTCAAAACTTCTAAGTGAAGACACCAGGACGGTTAGGACTGATGAATCATTTGAAGTGCCATCAATGGTGAATCCAAATAAAAAAGCTAAGGGGTGCAGATATATCCGTTTTCTAATTACCATGATTGTAAAAAGACAGACAGTCTTAGACATATTCGCCCTTATCACCCAGAGGGTTAATCTTGACATTGAAGCTTTCTTCTCTCCTTGTGATCAGCAGCACGACCCTGACAGGCGCATGTTTAATCGTCTAGTTGATCTCTCACCTCTACAGCCAGTGACATGAAATGACAATTGACAGGGAGCCTTTCTCCCGGTTTGCTACTTATTCAAAATTCAATAAGACATTATTCTGGAAGCTAGCAGGTAGAATCACTTTTTTGTTCAAAGTACTGAATACGTCCTCCGGGGATTTAATCATGCAGCACCTTATAAATGGAGGTCAAATAAGACCTTAAGCTGAAAAATAGCGTTTTTTTCATCGCATTTAATTTATTCTCCTTTTCGCCCATGGTGGCGATACACAAGGAGCGAAACGGCCCTGTCACTTCTTGAAATTCAGTGCTCATAACGATCTTACTTTAGAGATGGTTCCTGCTGGTTTAACCGAGCTGGACCCTCGCCTCTCAGCAGAGACTGCATTTTCATAAATCCCGAGTCCAGTTCGTGCAAAACACAGGCATGGCTTGTTGACACCTTAATTGCAGCCCAAGTTGTTGCTGAAATGGGCAGCTTTTACATTTTCAGAGCAGTTCTGTATTCTCAATTTTGACATTTAAATGGCAGTACACTGGCACACCACTGTGTCTTTTTGATACATTGAGTTTATATTGCCACTGGCTGAAGCAGAAAAGATAGGAAAACAGGCTACGGGTTTTGATTGTAGGCCAATGGGTAGATGCATCATTGTTGCCTTTTGCGATTCCTAAATTGCGAAAATTAAGGAATCGCAATTTAGAAATCGCAAACGGCAATGCATGAACAATTCGCAATTATTTTTGCGAATCGGTATTTTTTTAATTGCGATTCACAATTTGCGAATCGCAATTAAGGAAAAGCCTTCCTATTCATTCCTATGGGCCAAAAGGCCCATACGAATGAATGGGAAGGCAATCACATTTTGCGAATTTCAAATTGCGATTCGCAAAATGTGAATGCAATTTCAAGGGTGCAGGGGGGGGTCCAAAGAACCCCACCCTGCACCCCTGAAATGTAACTTTAAATGCAATTTGTGCATATTTGATAGTTTTAGGTAAATTAGCATGAAGTTCAATTTCATGCTATTTTACCCCTTCCAAACTGCGAATTCGCAATTTAAAAATAATCATGCATTGCATTTAAGAAGTCTCTAATTGCGATTTCTTAAATGCAATCGCAATTTTAGAAATCGCAACATGGTTGCGATTCCTAAAATTGCGAAATGCATGATGCATTCCAAATTAGTCAATTGCATTAGCAAACGGCCGAAACGATTCGCACCGTTTGCGAATGCAATTCCGTTTGATGTATCTAGGCACTAGTTTCTGCATCAAGTGCTTCTCACTGAAATACAATTATCTTATGGTCTGTGGTTTTCCCCCCTCAAAAGGCAGATAGGTCTGAACAATAGAAGGAGGGTCGAGGAAACACCTGATCTCTGTGTAAAAAAAACACCCCTGGGGATGAAGTTAGTATTGACATTTGGACCCAAAAAAACTGCAAAAGGAATGGAAATAACCGAATTCCTTGCTCCTCCAACTTATCTTATCTTCTCTACCCTTCATAGTTATTTCAAGAGTAGGCTTTTACTTGGCAGCAGTACGAGTCCCAAGATTTGACATGACAACCTCGCAGCCTGCCCTAATGGCGCTTGAATCAATATTTATAAATTAAAGCATTATCCTCAGATCATTTGTTGTACACATTTCTCAGAGACATGTGCCGTCAAGAACATGCAAATGAGCCGATGGCTCACCCGGATTCTGCTGTTAGCTCTGCTGCCGCCAGCTCTGCTCTCTAATTAGAGACAGAAGACAGAGTTTCTCTGCTGTAATTCTGTGCTTCGGTCTGGCTGGAATAACTTTATTTTATGCCTCAATTTAATTTCACGCTAGAAAGCATGGTTGCTGTCTGTGTGCCAAAAGCTAATAGAAGGCAGATTTATAACAAACTGTACTGCAGTGAATTACCGGTTTGGGCTTTCATCCTTTGTCTGGCATGGATGTGACGCATTTTTCCATCTCTCTTCTTGGTCTAGGCGCTATACTCATATTATGTCTAATGGAATGGATGCCTAGATTACTTATCAGTAATCGTCATTACGCAGATTCTTTCTTCCTTCCTCGTCCCAGTACTTACTCACTGAGGATTTGTCCACCACCCCCCCCCAAACGATCACCATTTCCCAAACTTTTTTCCATTGACATGGATGACGAGAGTCCTCCTTCTATGAACTCCACTGCCCCCGAAGGTTCCTCCAGTTTTACAAAGGCCATTTATCAGATTGTTGATAAAGTCTCTAAGGAAAGGAGGGTCGAAAGGAAGGAAGAATTGGAGTAATGAAGATTGCCAGTAAGTAAAATAGGCATTATCTCCTCATTTCCTTCCTTGTCTTATTCCTTACTCACTGAGGGTATACCCGAGCAGGATGCCTTCATCATGGTCTGATAAAAAACAGCCCGAAAACACACCACCAAGGCTGGGTCAGCCCTAGGTATAGAGAAACCACACTTACATAATTATGGCACCCTGGTGAAACAAAGATAACATAAATCAATGTAGATTCAAGAAATCATTAATGGTTAAAAGGGAATAGTAAATTCCAAAACATAAATGAGCTTCCATTGCCACTTTCCTGCTGAGAAAGAACAAAAGGAGCAATCCAAGTGGCAATCTGCAGCTGTCTGAGAAAGGAACTCCTTAAAGAAGGCAGAAATATCCTGTGTGGAAAATGCCTATACTGACCCTGAAGGCTAAAGCGGCGATAATGTTTGCGCCGTTCTTGATAATATGGCCCTGTGAGATCAGCCAAGCCAACAGAAAGCTCTTAGGACCTCTAGCGAGGGAATTACAAATTCAAAACCTTAACTCCCAAGAGATATTGAGATTTAAAATGAGAAAGACATGTCCTCATTTTTAGCTAATGTTGAAATACCTCTTAAAGAAAGTTATGTTAGAAAGGTAAGACAAATCTGCCATTAAATTACCCTAATTATCAAATTTCCTCAATGAGTTGAATGCATCCAAGAAAACAATCCTTATAGTTAGGAATTTCCATGAGTCTCTCAAAGAAAGGTAACTCAGTCAAAGGCAATACCCAATAGTAGTTTCCAGGATGAGTATAGAAATATTAGGACTCTGTCCACAAGTAGCTGCACATTTTTAAGACAAAAGGACTAGGACACTTGACCAAATATTGACTACTGCAGGAATAATAAGCATGTATTCAGGAGAAACATTGTCGTTCTTCGTCCAAAACATAACCTATGTAACCCGTCCTCCAAAACTTCCAACCAATCCAAATTGAAGAATTCAAAGTGAGAACCGCCTGGATTGTGAGGCGCCAACCCCAAAACCACATTCCAGGTGCCCAAGAATTAACTACCAAGGTAACTTATCCTGAATATGCCTTGTGACTTGTATGGAAGTCACATCTACCTATGACACATGTTTGTACAACCATGTCTAGACAAATACCAGGCCAAAGAGTGCAGGTCAGAGCAGCTCGTTACCCATGCCTTTGTATCCATGGCTTCAAGATCATCAGATTTAGATGGTGTCCCTGATCATTTGAATGGGACTTAAACCAGAGATTGCTTGAGAGGTAAGGCACTGATTAGTAAATAAGAACACTGGCTTCAAAGCACAACAGAAAACCCAAATTGTCACGAGAACTCCACCTTGGCACTTGCAATGAACTTTTTTTTTTAATCAGCACCTGTGAAGAAATATCTGAAGGATGGATAATCATCAAGAAGTCTGCATCCTATACCAATAGAGTCGTATGGCACAGTGGGGTCTTCTTGAAATGGACTGCCTGAAACAACCCAAACTGGTCTGGTGCCTTCTAAAGTAATGAAAAACATTTGTGCATCAGCCTGAATACCATCTTTGAAGAGGAACAGATAAGATTGGTTTCAATCAATCAGGGGTTTATAAAGCGCAAAGGCTCTTCCGTGGGTGTCTCAAGGCACTGGGGAGGGAAGGGGGGTGGTTGCTTGTCCTTCTGGGTGTGGAGGATTATTCAAAGAGCCAGGTCAAGAAGTCCTGCTTGAATTGGGTCAGTGACATGGAGTGCCTGAGGTGGAGGGGCAGGGAGTTCCAGGTCTTGGTAGTAAGATAGGAGAATGAACTTCCTCTGGTTCTGGTCTTGTCGATCCTGGGGACGGAGGCTTGGGCACGTTGGGTGGGATGGAGTTGCCTGGCGGCTACGTGGAATGCGAGGCAGTGGTTCAGCTACGCTGGTCCTAAGTTGTGGAGAGCTTTGTAGGCGTGTGGGAGGAGCTTGAAGGTGATTCTCTTCTTAGCCAGGAGCCAGTGGAGTTGTCAGAGGTGTTGTATGGTGTGGCTGCAGTGAGAGATGTTGAGGACCAGTCTGGCAGCTGCTTTTTCAATGTTCTGTAGTTTCTTGAGCTGTTTCTGGATGTCCCCGGTTTTGAGTGAGCTGCAGTAGTCAAGTCTGCTGGTGATGAGTGCATGGGTGAACGTCTTTCTGGATTTTGTGGGGATCCATCTGAAAGTCTTTCATAGCAGGGGGAGTGTGTAGAAGCAGGCTGAGAAATTGCATTGATTTGGCAGTTCATCGTGAGTTATGAGTCCAGTATGACGTCAAAGTTGCCTGTGTGGTCTGCAGGGGTGGGGGGGTTCAAGAGCCACTGGCCACCAGGAGTCGTCCCAGGCTGAAGGGGTGGGACCCAGGATGAGTACTTCGGTCTTGTCCGAGTTGAGCTTGACTCAGCTGTCTTTCATCCAGGTGTGGAAGACCTTCCTTCTGCTGCGGAAATTGGTTCTGGCAGTTGTGGGTTTATTGGTGAAGGAGAGGATCAGCTGGGTGCCGTTGGTGTAGGAGACGATGTTAAACTTGTGCCTTCTGACGATGCCTGTGAGGTGGGCCATGTAGATGTTGAATCAAGTGGAGCTCAAGGAGGAGCCCTGGGGCACTCCACAGCTGATCCCTTTTGGTTCTAAGAGGAACAGGAGTAGTCTAACTGACTGACTCCAGCCGGTGAGGAAGGACAGGGTCCAGTCCAGTGCGTTGACACAGATGGCGGCGTCGGGGAGTCTTGTGATTAGGGTGCTGTGGGAAATGGTGTTGTAGGCGGCCGAGAGGTCCAGTAGGATGAGCAATGTGGTCTCTTCCCAGTCAAGGAGGGACCAAATGTCACTGGTGGCGGCGAGGAGTGTGGTCTCCTTGCGGTGGGTTGCTTCAGATATTGGATTGCGAGGTTCACTTCGATGAACTCGGAGAGTTGGGCGTTGATGGCCTTTTCGAAGACCTTGACTGGGAAGGGAAGGAGATAGATGGGCCCGAAATTCTTGAGGTCTGTCTTGTCTGAGGACCGCTTCTCCTTCACAATCAGAGAAAAACAGCATTCCGTAGTGTTTCTTTGTGTATAGAACATTAAAAAAAAAACGTATCAAACAAAAGGCATGTTCAGAAACCAGATACAGAAGGGATATGCAGATCTGCCACATGCCTCAAGCCTCTCTCTAAGATGGAATAATCATGTGTGTCCCCTCTCATCATCCAGAACTACAGCAAGACACACTTGTCAATTTCTTTTTTTAACCACCATGGCCAGTGTTTTCATGTTCTGGCTGTGACCCAAATTAAGAAAATCTCCTTAAGCAGTTACATAGTTAAAACAACAAATATAAGAATAAAAACACTTTCCAATGTGTTCCAGAGCTGCCTCAGAGAACCATTACTGATAATTAAAGTAGACAAAAACAGCAAAGTTGTGTTACAAATTAATTGAAATGCCATGCCCGTCCTCTGCAGAAACTCAAAACATCAAGAAATGGCTGGGAATCTTCTCTGGGAAAACAAGGCAATACAATAATGGGAGAGCAGCAATTAAAGAAAACAATACAGGTCGCTGCATCTCCATTGATGTCTTGGGGAGCAGCCGACTGCAGGGAGGTCTACCCTCTGCAAAATGTTGGGGAATGGTGCAATCCAGGTGACTGCTCCATTTCTTTGTCAGTCCACAGTCATCGCCGCCGCACCACGCGCACCGGGTGCAAAACTCCTGCTGTGGTGAGCCGCAATACAAAGAACCACAGGGATGAACTGTAAACTTGTGCAGTCACCGCTGCCGCACCACGTGCACAGGGTGCAAACCTCCTGCGGTGGTGAGCCGCAATACAAACAACCACAAGGATGAACTGTAACATTTCCTAGACAAAAGATAAGTAATTGACTTTTAGTAAATTTCCAGTTTTTCAATGTTTCAACTCCACACGTAAAAGAATTTTCAAAGAAAAGCAGTCAATGCAATCCTATGGAAGGAAATGAAGTTAACGGTTTTAAAATCCTCGCTCACGCCTACAAATACTTACACAACAACGGCCCCAAATACCTCAATGACAGAATCAACTTCCACGTACCTAAAAGAAACCTCCGATCTTCCAACCTCGCATTGGCTGAAACCCCACGCATCCACAGAGCTAGAGCAGGTGGAAGATCCTTCTCTTACATTGCAGTCAAGTCCTGGAATGATATATCTGCAGACATCAGACGTGCCCCCTCCCTGAACACCTTTAGGAAAATCCTAAAGACCTGGCTCTTCGGCTAAACAGATCTGCAGACCACGCTCCCCCTCAGCGCCTTGAGTCCCTCACAGGTGAGTAACACGCTTACAATTCCCTGATTGATTGATTGAATGGTTTACAGGTAAGCACTTATTTGTGAAAGTTGGCATTCTGGGGTTAGAACCAGGGTTCCCCCAGGGTCGAGGATGCACTCTCAGAACCCCCCCACCGGCACTAGGGCAGCCTGGCGCAGAATGCTGAGGCCCAATGTTATCCAATGGGATTAGGGGGCCTCCGGTTGGTGGCTTCTCACGACCAGGCCACCAGGTTGTGGGAGCAAAGAACCTGGACTTAAGCTTGGGGCAAAGGGGTATCCAGTTTAGCACACAAGGTACACCCACAGCAGCAAAGGGGTGGCCGGATGCAGGGTGCTGTTTTGGCATCGGGTGCCTTGTTGTTTTCAATGGTAGTTGCCGGTTTTGGATTTTGGCTGCAGGCTCGGTCCAGGAAGACTTCCGGGAGGAACCAAAAGCTGGTTGAGTAAGTTGGAGGGCTCAGGGATGTAGGTGTACCTCAGGTTCTCTACTCCAGACCGCAGGGCAGCTGGATGCAGGGGTGTCTTTTGAGGTCAGATTTCACCTAACCGGGCCACTCGCAGTTGAGTGAGTCCCCGTGCAGAGGCTGCAGGTGATGTTGGGGAGTCCTGGAGGGGTCAACCCATGGTGCCCTCAGACTCTGGAGCACTGGGGGACCTCGCTGGGCCCAATGGGCCACCTGGATATGGGATGTAGGTGTCCAGTGCAGTGGTGGTTCCAGGTGTTCGGTTTCTTTGTCCTCAACAGGTTCAGAGTCTGTCTTGGGAGTTTTTTTTTTTTACAGAGCTGCTGTTCACAGGAGATCAGTCTTCTCGGATAAGGGATGCCCCCTAAAGACTGTATTTAGGGGGCATTTTAGGGGTCTCGAGGTCAGTAGCCAATTGGCTCCTGACGCTTGGAGTGCTCACCCTACGTGGAGGAGTGGGCACAATCCCTAACCCTAATTAGAGAGTGCCTGACATCTGCAATATGGCAGGCACTGAAGAGTGGGCTTCACCTTGCCTCACACACCTGGGGGGTCACATTGGCAGAGGTGGGGACATCTTCTGGGTCACTCTAATTTTTCCTGCCTGTCTTCCCGCCAAAAAGGAGGAGAGGCAGGAAGGGGGTCTGTTCCTGATAGCAGGAGAGGCGCTGGGTCACATTACAAAGGCGGGAAGGCCTTTGGGGCTTCCCTGCTACAGATGGCTCTTCCTGACCTGAGGGAGGTGTGACTACCTCCGCCTAGGAAAGGTTTTGTTTCTGCGCTCAGCGAGTGAAGGCTCCCACTCCAGGGGTGCAGAAACATGTCTCATGGTGGCATGCTGGTGTGTACCAGTCAGGGAACCCACCAGAGGCTGGTCGTTTTTCAGGAGGCATCTCTGAGTTGCCCTTTGAGTGCATTTTTCATGAAATCCCACACTGGCATCAGTGTAGATTTAATGTGCTGAGAAGTTTGATACCAAACTTCTCAATTTTCAGTAAAGCAATTATGGTCCTGTGGAGTTCATAATGACAAACTCCAAGCACTATATACTCTTAGTGGCATTACTGCACTTACAATGTCTAAGAACTGGTCTAGACACTTTAGGGGTACATGGCTCAAGCATGTGTACCCTCACCATTGGTAAAAGGGGATCATTACCTTCTATCAATCCAAAAATAATGGTAAATGTGCTCACCTTAATCTTTGTCTCTAAACCTTTATCAATAATCTTACTCACGTCTTCCCAAAATTTAGCCAAGTGAGGACAACGATTAAACAAGTGGATGTCGTTCGCTTTTGGTTCCCCACAATGTGGGCATTGTTTCACCATTTGCCTGTTTATTTTTGTTAACCTTTCTGGTGACCAATATGACCTGTGCAAGGTAAAAAGATGGTTTTTCCTTAGAGGTGCAGATACTATAATTTGGCATAAAAAAGTGCAGGATGCTTGCAATTGATGTTGCAATTCTTGAGCCGGAAAAAACTTTCCCCATAAATCGTCTTAAAGGGAAAAGTCTTCATCTCCTGCTTGTATCAAGTGCCAATACCATTTTGATACATCTTTTCTTGCTGGGTTGGTTTGTATTTCCTTTTCCAATTCCACTGTAATTCCCAAAGTGTTTTCCTGGTTCTTGGCCCAGCTTGCCAACTGATAATATTTGAACCTCAGAAATTTGCCCTCTGTTCCTGCTAATTGGGAGTCCCAACTTTTCAAAACTCCTGTTTTGAATAATTGTCCCCATTTTGTTATACTTGCCTCCTTCTAAGGCCTTGCTAGACAATTTTTTAGCATTCACGAGAGCCAGGTGACTTCCAGATGGGTGCTAGGCAGCTGTAATAGGGAATCTTCCAAGTCCTTCTCACTTCAAACCACTGTTTGCATGCAGTACTCAATACTTTTAATTTAACCTTTTTGAAATATTTTGGGTGGCCAAATTTATAAAAGCAATAGTCCTCCTCCATCACAGCTTTCCAATATGTGGAATAAGAAGAGTGATCTCTAAGAATAATTCGAACATTTTTAAAATGAAACGCTTTGTAGGTTTCTCCAAGCTATTCTTACGCCTCGCGAGGCCCATATAAATCCATTACTTTCCACTTGAATCCATTGAGTCTCAAATTCCAGTGGTATGGCATTAAAAATATACATACTTTTAGGCAAAATAGAAAATTTTAGATTATTCGACCTCTCCAAGAACGAGAGAGATAGGCCGCTCTAAGATCTTAACAGTTTTCTCTTTTCCTTCACCTTTGAGTCGAAATTTACCCGAGCAATCTCATCAATATTCTTTAGAATCTCTACCCTCAGATATTTAATTCTGTTCTTTGCTTCCGCTATTGATGGGGTACACCATGGCATTATTTCTGTTTTCTCATTGTTAACCTAATAACTAGAGATCTGACCTAAGTCATTTAAGAGTTTTGTAGTAATGGGGAGAGACCTGTTTAAATCACTTGTAAACACCAAAAGGTCTTAAGCATAGAAAGCCACTTTCTTAACCAATCTTTTAAACTTCAAAGGGGTGATTTCATGAGATCTTCGTATTACATTTGCTAGGGCTCTCTATATAAATTAAATAAATGAGGAGAAAGGGGACAGCCCTGTCTAGTACTTCTTTTAGTTTGAATTTCTTTTGATACATTTCCATTAATGAGAATTTTAGCTACTCGGGCTGCATATATGTTCATTATCGCTTTAATAAATTTCTCACCTAGGCCATAATGCGCTATTGTTCTGTGCAAGAATACCCAATTAACCCAATCAAAAGCCTTTGCGGCGTTGAATGTAAGGACCGTAATTGGGATATTCTCTTAAGTGGCTATGTCAATTGCTCCAATTAAATGATGAGTGAGGTTGTGCATTTGTCTCCAATTAATAAAGCATTTTTGATCATTGTGTATTAGTTTGCCTGTTATATTCCCTAGTCTTGTTTCCAAAATCTGGGTGTACATTTTATAGTTGTTGTTTAGAAGAGAAATGGGTCTGTAAGACACACTTAAAGGGTTTTTGTCTGGTTTCAATATTAAACTAATGGTGGAGTCATTCCAAGATTTTGGGAGCACCAAACCTAAGCTAAATATCTGATTAAAAATATCCGCCAATCTAGGGGCCAGTATGTCTTTTAAAACCAGGTACAGCTCACTTGGAAAGAATCCGGGCAGGCCACCTTTCCCCTTTTCAACCTTTTTAAAGCTCCCAATACTTCCTCTACAGTGATTTCTGTATTTAATCTATCACATAACGCAACCTCCAGCTTTGAAAATGCTGATTCGTTAAGATAAAGGTCCATTAAGTTAATGGGGACCACCACATTTTCTTCAAAGGAGGACTGGAAAAAATCTGTGAAAGATTTCTGTATCTCTTGTCTATCCCTAACCTGACTACTCATGGGATCTCCTTGGATTGCCACAATTTTATTCCTATTAGTATCGGTCCATATTTTCCAAGAGAGAAGCTTCCCACTACCTTCCCCATATTCGTAATCTGACAGACTGCTGGCATCCCACCTTTTTCTTACCCTTTCTTCCAAAATGTTTGACAAATCACACTTTTTCTCAACAATTCTTTCCCTTAGTCTCTCTTCTTCTGCCTTAGAGGTTTCCACTTCCAAATGTCTTTGATGGTTTAGAATGTCTGACTCTAATTGATTAATATTTTGTCTAATCTCCTTGTTTCTTATAACTGCCAGACCAATCAGGGTGCCCCTAATCACCGCTTTGTAGGCATCCCAAACTCTCTGTGTAGATGTTCCTTTATTAGAGTTGATTTGAAAATAATCTCCTGTTATAAATTTCAGTTTTTCGATAACCTGTTCCTCTAGAAGAAGAGTGCGGTCTACAGTCCATCTTGATTCACCCTGGATAAAGTCCTGATTTATTTCTGTGTAGACTAAGGAAGGATCAGATAAATGGGCTGGTACATGTTCAACTTTTATTACGCTGTTGCTTATCATTTTATCTATTAGGAAAAAGTTGATTCTTGACGCTTGACCATACTTATGATTTTTATAATTGAGTCTGTTAGTTTGATAACCCTTGTTCTTCCAAATGTCTACCAGACCCAAATCTTCCCTAAATCTGCTCAGCCATTTCCTCATTATAGGAAGGTTTAAGGCTTTCCCTGGGGGGGTACCTATCACTTTTAAGATCTAATAGCAGATTAAAATCTTCTCCCAAGATAATAGGAACCAATATATTCATTAGTTGGGTATATAGTGATTGGAGCAGTGCTGGGTCATCTATGTTTGGCCCATAATAGCCAGCTATTGCATATTGGTTGCTTTCTGATTTAATTTCTGTGACTGCCCACCTTCCCTTCACGTCAGCGTATTCATCTAATATTGTTATTTTTGATGTTTTCTTTTAAATTATGGCCACACCCTTAATACAGCAAGCTTGATTTGTACACGCATAACTCTCCACCGATTTTTGATATTTTATAATTTCGATCCACTCAGATTTTAAAAGATGTGTTTCTTGTATAATTATATTATCGCTTTTTACTTATTTAAAGTATTCAAAAATGTTCTGGCATCTTCTCCTCACTCTAAGCCCATTTACATTCCAAGATATGATCTTTATTTTAATTCTGCTCAAAGGTTCAGCCATCCAGTCTTGTTTTCTCTCCCTCATCCACCTCATCCAACTTCCAGAGCTTACTCATCCTACTGAGATCTTGACCACTTTTATATTCTGCATATCAATTTTTTTTATATTTGTTCCCTAATGCTCCCCACCCAAAAAGAAGAGAACTGGGCCCTCAAAAAATAAGAATACACCCCCCTAAAGACCACCATCCCTCCCCTGGAGAACCCACCCAGCTATCCTAGGACTAACTATTGTCCTATTTTGAGCACCGTTATCCCAAATTTTATTTATTTATATCATAGATGACTCCCTGTTCTGCACTTTAATTTGTTCTAATAACTTCTCCACCTCTTTCGGATCTCTGATATTGTAGTGTAGTTCCTATTTTCCCAATAGGCTCTGCGCATTGGAATAATACCTACAGCAGTAAAGGCCTAGACCAGACGTTAACTAGGTCTACTACTGTCGATACTAGACTTAATTTTTGGGTTTGCCAGCTAAGCTCAGAGTTCGCTAGAAACTTTCTCGAATGTTCAGGAAAGAATTACCTCCCCTGATTAGACAAGAAGGGATTTAGTTTCTGACAACCATAGAACATGACAACTTTGCTCTCCCCTAATCAACAGTCAATCTCGAGAGTCGTGTGAGCACAAGGCAAATATTTTACTCAGTCAGTACGTGCATTCTTAGTCTCATCAGAATGTAGAGAAAAGGAAGAGACAGGCGTGTTCAATAAAAAGGTGTTATTTATTGATCAGTCTCTTTTCTCGTACAAGAGAAATGGATCGATATTATTGCAATACTTATAGTTAAGTAAAGTGCATACATTAAAAGCAATAGTATAAAATAATACTGTAAAAACATTGATATGGTTTCTAAGCCATATGATGTTTAAAATGAGTAAAATATATTTACATACACATATACATTTGACTAAACGCACTCAACTGGTGTTTCTAAATACGCCTACCCCGTGTACCTGACCTAAGTCTAATGCGTGGGCGGGAATAGAAAGTTACAGTTTAAGTTAAGTTGGTTTTTGCCAAGTGAATAACTAAAGAATTCTCTGTGAGGGGTTATTCAGTTCTGTACCTGGAAGTTAGGATGAATGAGGAATGGTATCTCTTTCTCTGCTCTCGATATTCCAGGCTGCCTGCGAGGGCTGCCCAGAAACGCCGGTGCTGGGTCTCTCGGCTTGAGATAGCAGCGCGTCTCTCAGCGCGTCAGGAAGGCGGGGCTGCTGCCTGCGGGGTCTGCTTCTGCTCTCGGCTTCGGCAAGTATGGCTGCTCCGTCTTGTCACCACGCGTGTGTTTGCATAGGGCAAGGTCGGCAATATTTATACCTTAAAGGTGCCGAGATTGACGTAAGGATGGACATAGATACGTCAATAAAGATGTCATACGACTTGCTCGTTAGCACATTCTTTACTAAATTTCTCTGTGAAATCAAAACAATGGCCGCACGGATTTTCCAGGTTGTCATAGGTTTGATTTGTTATGAGAACGTCGTATGCCTTATCAGGGGCTGGAGGAATGTCGCTTGTCTAATTAGATCTCAAGCGTTATGACCTAATCAGATAACACGTTCCTGTGCCGTAGTGTGACTGCGTCAGATAACGGTATCTGCATCATGGGGGCTGTGATTGCCTCATGGGCTGACTGTTAGTTAACTTGATAGTTAGTTTAACCAGAATAGGGTCAGGAATAGGGGGATCGATTCAGAACCTATAGAAATACACGACACCCACTCCACGCTAACTATGGTCATATCTACTAATCTATGCATAGTATAACATAGTACAACATACTATAGAGTATAGTGTATACCTTACCACCCCAAAATACATAAATGCATTTTGAAATTTTCAAATATACTGAAAAACTGCAGTCATATATAATGTATGCACTTAAGCTATGAATTGAATGCAAAAGTAAACACGCATTGTTATGCATTATTGCTTATTGGTATATTAGAAATACACATGAAATGGCTCTTAATATGGCTATACAGAAAGGAAGTTCGAGACCATTTCATCACATAATATAATATTTGTGAATATCCCAGCGGGCAACTAAAGTTTATAAAGTATCTAAAAATAGAAATCTTAGTTCTCTAGGAATAGTTTCTTACTTAAAGCAGAAGATAAGTGTCCCGAAAATTTTGTAAGAAAAATTGGGGCTGCTAAAAAATTGTTGTCCGTGAACTGGTGGGAAAAATTGTTCATGTGACTTTATTTTTAAAGTTGAAGGCCGAATTCAGGGAACGCCGTGTGCGAGCTTGCTCAAAAGTCTCTATTTCTGTTCTGGAGAGAACATCATATCATTAAGGCTTTCGAAAAAACTGTCAACAGCTTCATGGGAAAGTTCCACTAAGTCGGAAATAGGTGTAACCATGCATTCGTGCGCATGATTGTCTGCATTGACATTCTGATTCGCATTGCTGACAGAAGGTCGTACCTGTTCAATGCTGCTTTCATCTTGAACTTCACTACTCTTCAATCGTAGTGGTGAAGATTCCACGAATGCCGTCATCAGGATTGGTAGCCTTTGAGGGCAGCACAAAGCGTGAACCTTGGTAGGAACCAACAGTGTATCTGCATCCACTGGCGCATCCGATTGTAGCGTCAGACAGGTGTCTAACACGCATTCTTCTCCGCATAGCAGACATCGCAATACAGGTAAAACACATCTTTGCCACATTGGTCGAAATGATAGAAACCAAGTCATGTTCAGGTCTCTAAGCCGGGATAGTCCCAGGATTTTTGATATCCGGTCCCGGTATCCAATGGCTAGGATCGTATCTTCCATTGTCGCGAGAGTTTGATCTGTGACATGGGTTGCCATAACGAAAAATAAGGACTAGGAATAGGATTCCTGCAATTAGTCCCAGGATCAGGGGAAGTCCGCCAAAAATCGAATGGACGAAATCTGGAAAAATACCCAGTATGGCTTTGAATGGTGTTAATGCCATCGAAAATACTGTCTTAAATACCCCTGAGATCCCATTGGTATCAGAAATATTTAAGATTTCGCTTAGGATTTCCGCGAAATGTACGGGGGAATTAGTTGATAATAATGTATGTATCTCTGCAGTCGTCCTTGCGACTTGTAGATCATACGTTTCTTTTGATGACGTGAGCCTTGTAGGCGTCTGAAGAAGCACTGTTTTCATTCTGCTTAAAGTATCTATTCGAATAGAAGTAATTTTCAAACTGGGCCATGCCCTTGCCTCCCTGTCTGGGAAGGAGCTGGGGAACAAAGAACGTCCACAGCACTTGACCTTCGCCGTCGTAGTGACTAGATAAGGAGTCCCGGGCATAAGACTACAACATTTGCGGTCTACAATAAGAATGTAACTCCCATTATAGAGTCTTTGAAAGAATGGTTCTATTTCAGTTGCAGGTGCGCCTTGCTGGTGACATGAAAGGTTGTATGAATTCCCTTCACAGGCTCCGTGCAAACTAATACCGTTACACAGAAGCGTGCCGCTTAGTGACATAGCACAATTGTTGCCACTAAGAAACACTTTCTGTCCTTTATTACTGACACATGCATGTGAATAGGGCAGGTTCCAAGTTGTTTTAAGGTACCCCTTTCCCAATTTCTCGTACATGCCAGCCTGTATATATTTTTGGCAGTATTGAAACCTGAAGGTTGAGATTGGAATATTTATGATTCCGTGGATTATCCATTCACTGACAGGTCGTTCTGACATTGTCATTGGTAATCTTTCTAGTTTTTCAATGCTCAAGATTGTATAATCAGCACCCTTTTGCGCCATACCGATTTGTCTATCAGTAAGGTTAAAGATTTGGAATAGTGACGTTGTGTTGATTAAACGCCAAGGCACATAGCCTGAACGCAGATTTTGTAACGTCCAGCCAAGCTGTACAATAGAACGCAATTGTGACTGACCATGTTGTAATAACAGTAAGTCTTGCGATAATATATCGATTGCTGACGACACAATGCTGTCCAATGAAAAAATTCTGGAGGACAGAGTCATTAACCCATTGTCCACTACAGAAAGTGATTTTTCCAAATTAATACGGTCAATTTCCCGTATTTTTTCTGCTGTTTCAATTTGAGTAACCTTCCAGGCCTCATTGTATGCTGCATATACAGAGGCTGCTATGAAACGCTTTTGACGCTGTTTGCGTGGTCCCATTATGAAATCACGCAAGTCAGCACCATCAGTAAGTAAAGTTAGGTGTTGCTTAATTTCAGGCAGTGTGGAAGTTTGTAGCCACTGAAGGCATAATTTGCCCACACTGTAGGTTGTTAATATCCCTGGGTGATGTCTTTGGTGATATCTAGGGTCTGGCCTGGTCATTTTGAAACCCTGTGTTTTATTCAGGAATCTATCTTGACAGTTATTTGTATCTGTTGGCCAGATCAACCATTGTTTCCAATCAGGATGTGTTCTGTTTTGGTTTAATATATGGTTTACGTCTATTTCTTCATCTGTATCAGAGTTATTGCTAAACATTATTGGCTTTGGAATAGACGGTTTATTTAAATCTTTGATTTTGGCTAAGCCAAGACAGGTGGTTTGTTGAACAGTGTCATTTAAAAATATCATTTGTTCTGGGATCATGCAGGCTCTAAACAAAGCTTCTATACCCTGTACTTGCCATTCTTTTGTACCCCAAACACTTTTCAAATCAACATTTTTGTCCCAATAATCAAATCCAAATGTATTCATTTTTTCGAAGAAAGAATCTGAATATATCAATTTTGTGTTGGTTATCATGGTTTTCATCCCTGTCTTGTTTGATAATTTATAATAAAATGTTTCAGCATTACTTGTGTTAAAACCAGAAAAATATGAATATTTGTCATATACAGTTCTAGAGCTCCCTTTTGGAGGTGTAGCACAATGTTCCCATTGATTATAATTTAAAACATTTCTAGGTTGTGCAGATTTATGTAAAAAATGATTACCATAGTGGTTATAGCAATACATACTATCATAATTTGTAGAACCTTGCAAATAATCATGTTTTGCAAATTTAGCAGACATTACTAAGTCAGACATCATGTTGTTAATACTTTCGAAGTCCCAATCATCAGCAAATGAGTTTGGTTTTGCAAAGTCACTCAAGGAGATCTTGATTTGGTGTGGATATTTCAGGATCTCGACCGGACCATAAATTTCATAGTCAGTGTTGTCCCAGGCTACCCCACTAGGTATCGGATTGGCTGTGAAGTTGGCTGAAGAAAGTTCTGGAGAAAGTTCTCTTTTCTCGACGTGTGAAGATGTGTGTGGTTTGAGGACCAAGTTGATGTTCTGACTTGCTGTGTCCATTTTAGCATATTTTCCCTCAATGAAGCGTCCCAAAGTAAATACCATGATGAGCCAAAGTATGAGGATAAATGCACCAAAACCCACCCAAAATTCAATCCATGGAGAAACCAGATATGTTTCTTTTAGTTGTTTCAAAAGTTCCTTCGCTTTGTCTTTAAAGGATTTTGATAATGGCTGTGTCTTTGATTCACTGAAGCCGTCAGAGGAATCATCGAAGTTGATGAAGTAACCGGATGCAGTTCTGTCAATTGTTCCAATTGGTTCAGGATTTTTGTTTCTTGCATTGTCACTTGGTACTTCAGTATAGATTGGTGTGTCTCTGCTAAATGTCTTTATTTGGGTTTTCAGAGGTCTGAGTTCTATTGCATTGTTGCATAGTCCTTCTTGTTCTTCTTTCGGCGTTTCGAATGTGATGAGCCTTTTTGTTAGAACCTCTGTACTGGTAGCAAACCTTGGTGTTCTGCTACTTATTGGGAGTCCACTTGGCCTACTGTTTGTTATCGGCCACATGTTGTGGTTTTACCAGGTCGATGGATACAACTCGGTTCTCCTTTTTACCAGCAAGTGGCGGTAGTACAACTGATCTTGTCCCGTTGACAGACAAGACAGGAACTGCTTTTCTGTAAGAAGGCCCAAATTCCTTCTTTACCGCGATCTTCTCCCTGACTAGATCCCCGACTTTTGGAATCCAGACAGGTCTTGCTGGGACAGGTGGTGATTCTTCAGTGGTTGTTGGCTGTTGTTTCAACTGTATGTTGCTCAGGTCTTTTCTTGTTTTGTTTAAGTCCTGCAAAATAGCCAAACGGTCTTTGACATCAAAGCTTTTTTCTTTAACCACTGAAGTCTGACTATCAAGGTCAGAGATCAACATCCTAGTTCCGAATAATAATTCGTACGGACTGAATCCCTTCAGAGAATTTCTTGGCAAGTTATTTAGACTACGTTGGACACTTATTAGATGTTTGACCCACCCAGCTCCCGAACCTAATACCTTTGCCGTTATAGATTGCTTTATGTCACGGTTTTTTCTTTCAACAATTCCGTTCCCCTCAGGGTGAAATGGACAAGAGTACCGCAATTGCACGCCCATGCTGACCATGGCCTCCTTATAAGCCCGAGAGCTAAAAGCAGGACCATTGTCCGAATGCAGAATGCCAATTGCGTATGTGCCGATAAAGACTCGCAGATCTTTTATAACAGTTCTGGCGTCAGCCGTTCGCTGGGGCCACATCCATATGAATCTCGTGCATGAATCCACTGCGACCAAGATATATTTATAGTTACCATCCCTTTGTAAGGGACCGCAGTGGTCTAGATAAACACAGGCTAATGGTTTATCCGAGATTAGAAGGGGCGTCTGCGCTGGCCGTCTCACCGTTGATACTTTCATTTTTTGACATATTTCACATGCTAGAACATAGTTCCTCGTTTGTCTTCTCATTTGTGGCCACCAGTATCTCTGTTTTAATAATGATACTGTGGCTGAGACGCCAGCATGAATAGAAGCAAGCCCTTCGTGTGCCGCTATTATTAGTCCTAACCTATGTTCCATGTTTGGAATTGCCCTATCCCCCACTCCAGGGATTCGAGCAAAAGGAACATTGTTTGCATCAGTTATGTATGAGTATTTTACTGGAAAGCCTTTAGGGAGTGGTTCTATCGAATCCTTTTCTGAACCGCTGACAGCTTGTAATATTTCGCTGTCTACTTTTGTTTTTGACCGGGTGACGGCAGCTACGGAAGCCGTTTGCACAGCTGCCTTCGCTGCCTCATCAGCCAATGAATTCCCTGCAACGTGAACGCCATCACGTTGATGACTCAGCGTATGTATCACGTGAGTCTTTGGTAGTTCTTTTTGTAAAAGAGCTACTTGTTCCCAGAGCATTTTATGCTTGATTGTGCCACCTTTCGCATCCTTGAAACCGTTCTGAAGCCAGATCTGCAAGTATTCATTATAAGACTGAACGCAATAATACGAATCGCACACTATGAGTGTGGGGAATTCTCGATCGGTATTTTCAAGCGCCATCTTGAATGCTAGTAGTTCAGCTCGCTGAGCTGTACAATCTCCTAGGGATTGTGTTTTAGTGAGGGTTGGTTTAAATTTCCCCTCGTGCCAACGACCTTTAACGATCGCGCACGCAGCACTGTAAGCTTGTTTACCCCCTACTGCGGGTTGTGCTGATCCGTCTGTATATATTATACAGCCGTAGTGATCTAGAGGCAGAATTTCGGTTGGCGGAGGGCATTCAAATTCATATTGGAGAAATTCTTGTGTTTTTAAGTAAGGATCAAATTCGTACACCACGTCTGTTGCAGCAAGAGAGTTAGCCCATTGTATCCATCTTGGATGGAGTGCTTTAGCATTTGGAATGCTTGCCTTTGTTACCGCCTCTAAGGCTGGTATTGGTGTCACGATTACTATTCGTTTACCTTGTGCCAGGGCTCGTTCTTTTGCTATAGCTGTCTGTGTTGCTGTAAGAATTTTTTCCGTTGGGCTAAATTTCATTTCAGCCTTAGTGTACAAGTGTGATTTGAATGCAATCGGTACCTTTTCTCCCTCATTAGAGGTCAGGTATGTGAATCCGCATCTCCCTGGGATGACTCGAATCACAAGATTGCGTGTGTTATCACGTGTTTCTAATTTTGTTTTAATTAGCATGTCTGTTTGTAAGGATCTCAAAATTTCTGTGTGTGTTTGAGTCCAATTGGATCTTTTAAAGTCTGGTTTAATTAGATCATAAAGGGGTTTGACCCTTTCTGCGTAATTTGCAATATATGTTCTTCCGAAATTTAGGAAGCCTAAAATTGACTGTAGGTTTTTTAGTGTTTTAGGAGCTTGGATTACGGCACATTTCTCTAGGAAATTGTCTGCCAGGCTTTTACCTTCACTTGATAACTCATATCCTAAGAATAGGACTGTCAGATGGGCAATTCTGGACTTTTTAAAGTTGAATTTGTAACCCTCTGCAGCGAACCCAAGTATTATGGTGTTCACTCTTTTCAAGTGAGTCTCCAAGTCATCATCTGTTAAGTAAATGTCATCGACATAAGATAATGCTTCATCATCATATAGTTGTAGTAATTCTGTTACTCTCGCTGAGAATACCCCTGGGCTGTTCTTGTACCCCTGGGCTAACCGACAGAATTGTTTTTGAGTGCCATTTACTGAGAATGCAGTTAAATATCTGCTCTCTGGTGCTATATTTTGACAAAAGAATCCATTGGAGATGTCCAAGGTTGTTTTGTATTTTTTGCGCACTATGTTATTCATTAGTGCAGCACTGTGTGAGTTTTGCACTGCAAAGGTTTTGCAACATGTGTTAAGGTGTCGGTAATCCAAAACTAGACGATATGAATTGTCTGGTTTGGAGACCGGAAACAAAGGATTGTTCATTTGTGAGGTGCAAGTTTCAATCACCCCCTGGTATTCTAGCTGATCTAGTATTTCATTTACTTGTTTTTTAGCTTCTTGCTTAATTGGGTACTGCCTTTGTGCAGTAGGTTGTGATTTTAACTGGATTTTGTGAGGAGGAGAATCCTCATCCCATCCTACATGATTTTTATATAAAGCAGGTGCTAAGGCCACTGCCCACTTTCTAGCAAGTGTATATTTTTTATGAATCGGAATATGATTCGAGAAGGCAGGCATAATTACTTCTTCGCCATGAGGGCACTCCCTGACAAACTCTGGTGGCCAGTCTTTTTCAGCTAGAAGGATGTCATAACCCTTGGAGAGGTTATCCCAAAATAGTCCCCTTATTTTCCTAGTCTTATCTCCCTCTATACGTAATGTTATCGCGTATATCTTGTGGGGCTTGCTAACTCTGGTGTCTGCAGTTTCCACTTGAAGGTATTCATTCGTGTCCACTGTCTCCAGATGATTCATAAGGACTTTGCGAGCTATGCTCACCTCTGCTGCGCTGTCTAGCATTGTCTGAGCCCATTCTCCGTTTTTCAGTTGTGTCCTCAGTATTCTCGGCATTGTTAACTACCTTGATACTGGCTACCTTCTTTTTTGGAAATTGTAATTTCTTTTTTGGCTGAGCAGGTTCCTTGTCTTTGGACTTGGCGTGCTCTTCTGATCGTCCTCTTCTTTCCGATTTCTGCGAGGAATTCTGAAAAGATTGAGAGGGACGTGTATCAATGTCTTGATATCTATCAGGTTTTTTAATATTATCCCTATTTCTAAGGTTATATCTATTCCCAGAGGGGTCACTCTGCGGTGACCTCTGTCTTCGGTTCGGAGATTTCTCCCTTCGCCTAGGAGACCTTCCTCTGGACTGGAATTTCTTTTCTTTAGGATTGGATTGTTTGTTTCCATCCCAGTTCTTTTTTGGTGAATTATTATTAAGAAATATTTTTTCTGGACTTGTAGTCAGTTGCGGTTTTACTGGTATTCCACCTAGACTATCTCTGCCTAGTTCTTCATAGGATTTTTCTATGATTCTGGCAATTTCAGCTGGTTGGTCTGCTATATCTGTCTCTTTTAACCTCTGGCGGATCGCCACGTTTGCTGCTTCACCTTTTATATTGGCTAATAATATAGCCGAGACCTGCTTGAAGTCTTTCAGTAATTTCATACCAAGAGTTAAAGCTGGTTCTGGACCGTATTCATCTTGAATTTGTTTTAGCACATCTGGTATTACCGAAATGGATGGAACACCGTGCGTTTTTGTGTAGATGGAAGCAAAGACTGTACCCCAAGTGTCACAGTCCTCAATGTGTGGTGCGATTCCCATTGGGAGACATATAGTCAGAATCCTGTGTTTTTCTAATGGGGTGGTGTCAGGAAACACCGCCTCTATTTGAGTGATTTTCTGTGCCAACCAGAATGGTATTTGTTCCCGTTTAGCTGGAACTTTACCTAGGCAGGATTGGATGTTCTGTGGTGTGATTTTATTTGTGTTCCCCTGGTGAGGGGTCAGCTGTGGAAGTTTAATCGCTGGCTGAATTGTTGAAGTCCGCATTACATACTGAACTAATTGTCTATGAATTTTTAGTAATTGTTTTAGCTGTATTAACAGCTCAGCTGCAGGCATCCTATCGATGTCTGGATGTGGTGTGTATCCGGCTAAGACCGGCCAAGTTGCTCCTGGTCTACCTAAAGGACCGAGCCTTGTAATGTGATTGTTATGTATTAGGGCGCCATCAAATAAGAGCAAATGCTCTTGGAATTTGAGTGGTACTTCCACCTCCTCGAAAGGAGTGTACTCATTAGGAGGTTCCTCTATTTTGTAATAGTGGAAGTACTTTGTTACAGCATTTGCTGCTGGAAAATGTATCCATGAATAGTATACCTCTGTCTGCCGATATTCGTGTGCCTCGATTACGAATATGGCTGTGCCACCTCTAGGTGTCAGTCCATTTTCTATAAGTTTTAAGGTTATAGATTTCCTTTTGATGACCGGGATGAGTATTATATCCTGGTCTGCTGCTTGCATGGTAGCATCAGCATCTGCGAGTTCAGTTGCTAATCTAACTGCCTCTCTTTCTTCATCACTGTCTCCCATTTTACTGACAGGATGGTATTATGTTTGTTTGCAGATCAGGTTTCTTATGGAAACAAAGATTAGATGCACAATATTTTGGAACTGTTTTTATCCTTCAACGTTGACTGTACCAAGAACCATACATAGGAGTTCCCTCCTGCGAGGTTTTGGAGGATATTACCTTTCACCCACTCCAGACGTCTTTGGAGTATTTGGGAAAAGGGGTCTGAGTGAGAAAGCACGACTGAGTTACTCTAAATGTCTTACGTTAGTTTTATCGCCCTTTCCAAACGCGTTGGGCGCCATGTAGTGTAGTTCCTATTTTCCCAATAGGCTCTGCGCATTGGAATAATACCTACAGCAGTAAAGGCCTAGACCAGACGTTAACTAGGTCTACTACTGTCGATACTAGACTTAATTTTTGGGTTTGCCAGCTAAGCTCAGAGTTCGCTAGAAACTTTCTCGAATGTTCAGGAAAGAATTACCTCCCCTGATTAGACAAGAAGGGATTTAGTTTCTGACAACCATAGAACATGACAACTTTGCTCTCCCCTAATCAAGAGTCAATCTCGAGAGTCGTGTGAGCACAAGGCAATTATTTTACTCAGTCAGTACGTGCATTCTTAGTCTCATCAGAATGTAGAGAAAAGGAAGAGACAGGCGTGTTTAATAAAAAGGTGTTATTTATTGATCAGTCTCTTTTCTCGTACAAGAGAAATGGATCGATATTATTGCAATACTTATAGTTAAGTAAAGTGCATACATTAAAAGCAATAGTATAAAATAATACTGTAAAAACATTGATATGGTTTCTAAGCCATATGATGTTTAAAATGAGTAAAATATATTTACATACACATATACATTTGACTAAACGCACTCAACTGGTGTTTCTAAATACGCCTACCCCGTGTACCTGACCTAAGTCTAATGCGTGGGCGGGAATAGAAAGTTACAGTTTAAGTTAAGTTGGTTTTTGCCAAGTGAATAACTAAAGAATTCTCTGTGAGGGGTTATTCAGTTCTGTACCTGGAAGTTAGGATGAATGAGGAATGGTATCTCTTTCTCTGCTCTCGATATTCCAGGCTGCCTGCGAGGGCTGCCCAGAAACGCCGGTGCTGGGTCTCTCGGCTTGAGATAGCAGCGCGTCTCTCAGCGCGTCAGGAAGGCGGGGCTGCTGCCTGCGGGGTCTGCTTCTGTTCTCGGCTTCGGCAAGTATGGCTGCTCCGTCTTGTCACCACGCGTGTGTTTGCATAGGGCAAGGTCGGCAATATTTATACCTTAAAGGTGCCGAGATTGACGTAAGGATGGACATAGATACGTCAATAAAGATGTCATACGACTTGCTCGTTAGCACATTCTTTACTAAAGTTCTCTGTGAAATCAAAACAATGGCCGCACGGATTTTCCAGGTTGTCATAGGTTTGATTTGTTATGAGAACGTCGTATGCCTTATCAGGGGCTGGAGGAATGTCGCTTGTCTAATTAGATCTCAAGCGTTATGACCTAATCAGATAACACGTTCCTGTGCCGTAGTGTGACTGCGTCAGATAACGGTATCTGCATCATGGGGGCTGTGATTGCCTCATGGGCTGACTGTTAGTTAACTTGATAGTTAGTTTAACCAGAATAGGGTCGGGAATAGGGGGATCGATTCAGAACCTATAGAAATACACGACAATATTGTATGTCTAATTGTTCCATATGATCCTAAGTGCAGCTAGAAACTTCATTTGAACTATTGCACCCAGTGACTTAAGGTCCTGCATGTAGTTTCCCAGCTCCCACTGTCTGTCCTGTGTGACTCGTGACAGATCAAACCTAATTTTAAAGCTGTTATCTCCCTTTAAAAAATTACCAGCTTTTAGGGCGTCGCTCAGAATTTTTTCTTTCAATGGATAAGTTTTAAAATTTACGAGAATTTTTCGAGCATTTTTCCTCTTTTTGCCTAATCTGAAGGGGTCTCAATGTACCCTTTGAATATCTTCCTCTAAGGATTTTTCATGTAGCCCCCAGAATAAAATCAGTCAGTAGTTTCACCACAAAACCCTTTATGTTTTGCCCTTCCGAGCCTTCGAGAATATTCAATACTTGCAAATTATTTCGCCTTGAGTTATTTTCCAATATTTCAATTTTTCTCTTAGAACTTTTTCATTTAATCTCATCTTGTAAATTTCCTCTTACCAATTTTTTACTTCTTCCCTGGTTTGTTCTATCGTGTTTTCCATTACCAACAGTCGGTCCATTAAAGAGTTAACCTTTGACTCAAGTGCTTCGCATCTGGCCTATGTTTTTTCCTGATTTTTTTCCGATCTTGCAAAATTGGTTCTCATTTCCACTATTCGTATTTCTAATAGATTATCTGGGCTGTATTGCAAAAATCGCTCTGAATTGTTTTCCTGACCTCCTGGGGCTTTACTCTGAACTTCTGTACCTAAAGCATCTTGGAGGACTGCACGAGATCCTGCCCCTCCATTCTCAAGGTTTTCTACTACATGAAACCAGGTTTGCGTTGTTGTGACTCCTCCAACAGCCAATGGTTCTATGGATTGCATGTTTGTCTGCCCCCTGGTAATACTTTCACTTTTCCTCGAATTTAAAGTCCTTTGAGGGATTTTCTCCTGTGTTTTAAAAAAGGAGTGTAAAGATGGGGGTTACTTTCATTTTTAACCCTTATTTGGCTCGGTCAACTTCAGCAGCTTTAGCAGCTTTAGTGGAAATAACCACACTATTGCCACTCCTTCTTTGACCTTTAGATTTTTTCCCCCTTCCTGTTATTCTTTACTGTTATAATTGCAGGAGTGGTTTCTCGAGCTTCTCCTGCTGTACTCTGACTTGCCTTTTCCACAATCTTGGCTGCAACGGGTCTATTTCCTAAAGCTAAGGAAAATCCTTGCTCTAATAGTATGTTAGGAGACTTTTTTTTAGAGGACTTTTTTGTGCTTCCAAAGAAGCTGAATTTGTTTCTACGTGCTGCAGAGAATTTTTCACTTGTGCTTTAGTTACAGTGTTAATTGCTGCCCCAGTTTTTCCCCTCCCTCTCCCTCGTACCGATTTCATGCACGTAGAGGGAGGATCACACTGGATTTCCACCTTCTTTTCCAGTCCTGGGTTTTTCAAAAGAGAATGAGTCAAACCTTTACCAGCGAGGCCTGTGAAAGCTGCCTGGGCTGTTGCTATCTGACTGCAAAGCAGTCTCTCCGCAGCTTCCGCCCAAACGCCTCCGCAGGGCTTGCACGTCTTTGGCTGGCTGGTGAGCCGCTCCTCGACTAACCTCCCTCACACTCCAAGACCACATTGGGAGCCGGAGCTGCTGCTCGAAATCAGATCCTCTCGCATATACGGCGGGAACACCGGTAAGTTTATCTCTCCATAAAAGCGTCAGATTTCATTCTGATAAGGGTTGTTGGTTTCGCTGCTACGGGAGTCTTTGTTAATCGCATTCCACTCCTCTATCAAACTGGGCTCGAGACCGGGCGTCTTACTCGCCCTCCATGTTCTCCCCCTAATGATGTCCCTCATTGATAAATAACTATTGATAGGAGAGGGATAGAAATGCCATTCAAAGACATTGTTGAATTTCTCCTAAAGTGTAAATACAAGAAGTTATAAGACTTTCTTGTTTGTAGGTCCAAATTCAGCCTTCCAGTGGTCTGCCCTGATTGGTCAGGGTTAAGTGGATTAGCCAGGCTGCCTTGAAGAGGTGATAAAGACCCCCTGGGGCTAACCAGCTCTGTTGGCATGGCGGTGTGCTGTTCCATAGGAATGCCAGGCCAGGGGAAGGGGTCGTAAACTATGCTCTTCAAAGAGGAGAGCAGAGACCATTGTCATTTACATGTATGAACTTCCCACCTTAGGCAGATGGTAGAATTAAGGAAGGTATGAGCAGATGAAGGGGGGAGAGTCTAAGTAAATTAGCCATCCTAGGGGTATGTTTAGCCAGCTTTTACCTCTTTGCTGGAAAATCAACAATTATGGATTTGGAAGATTTGATGCACTCTGGGACAAAATAATGCCACACTCTACAGGATGTGGTCATAACTTTGAGGAGTTACTCTGCTCCCATTGGTCAGAAGATACCTCCTGTATGACCCAGAGAACTTGGAATAAGTATCTGAGAGGGGCAGAGCTCTCCAGATCTGCTGCTTGAAACTGAAGAGAATCAGATGGGTCTGTCTGCGCTGAAGATTTTGAAGTGCATTTCCAAAGGCCCGGACTCTGAGTTTGCGCCTTTTTGCACCATTGGAAACTACAGCCCTGTGGATCAAACCTGCTTCAAAATGACTAAAGAGTTGTGGTTATACTGGGATCTCATCTAATATAATAATGGCTAGACAGGTGGGATGGATTGGTAACTGCCTTAAACAAGTTGATGGATACTGCATTATTGTTAACTTTAATAAATGCAATATAGCTGACAGGCTTTTTGGGATGCCTCTGAGCTGATGAAGGGAGGCATTAGGGCCCTGCCTTTTGTTTTTTTCTATTCCCCTGTAAGGCTTTTGGATAGGAATGTTAATTCTGGTACTGGGCCAGATTGGAAGAGGGCTTATCAGACTCCTTCTTTTATCCGACATATGTTGCCCAATCCCCGTATAAATTGGTCTCTATGGCGTGCAGACACAGCCCCTTAATTTCAAACTCCAAGGCCAGGTAACATAAGTTGAGATTTAGTTTTAACAAATAGATTCCTCCCTCTGTCTCACCTTGATATGAATGACTGACTAGAGGCCCCATAAGTTTGTTCTCCTGGTCCATACTTAATTGAACAGGATCTAGAAGCCTCCCCTGATCAAAATTGTAAAATTGTTAGCTGGAATATCGCTGGTATTAGATCTAAAAGGGACGGCACATGGTGGTTGTCTTTCATAAAACAATATGATGTAATTGCTTTGCAGGAAATGTGGGACAGGGCGAATCATTTCTGGCCGGACGGTTTTGAATGTTACTGTTTACCTGTGCGTCCAGCCAAAGCTGGTAGAGCCAAGGTGGGGACTAGCACTAATTTTTTCATTAAAGATAAAAGGGACATCAAGGATGTTGGAGTCGGCATCTCATAATTGTCTGATAGCAGAATTATCCACCCTTAATTACCCAAAAATTGTATTTGTTAATTTTTATAATTCCGGTGAATGTGATGTGGTGAACCAACATTTATTACAGCTGGGAAGTTTTTTAGAAAATTATAGGCCAAAGCAAGCCACCTTGTTTTACATTATTATTATGATCGATTTTAATATTCATTTGTGTGAAAGGGATTGTTATATAGATGACAATCTGGGACCTGCTCACTCAGTGATGCCTCATTTTGAGCACTCGCAACAGGGGGAGGCTTTGGAGGACCTCCTGGCCGGGGCTAGCCTCTTTGAACCTGGATTTAGTGCCTGAATTGATAGGGTCCCTATGTTTAAAGCTAAGGAAAGGGACACCATGTGAGAAAGTGGCTCTATATATACTGGACCAAAGTAAGGTACAGTGTGTATAGAGTTCACAATCCCCAGAGGTATAACAGAGGTTAAAGTCAGGGCTGACCTTACTCTCAAAAGTGGTAGCTTGGTCGAGCAGTAAGGCAGTACCAGAGGACAGTGTAAAGCATTTGGTGTACACAGTCAGCAAAAGGTTTCACACACTCAAGGACTGAACTCCAGGACAATTGTTTTTATATCAAAAGATATAGTTGTTTTATTTTTAGAACCAACAGGTATCAAAATATACTTTTTTCAATATGAGTACTCTCAGGTCATTACTTTGCAAAGAGGCAATACACTTTGTAAATACAATGGGTACAATGGTTGCAGTAGGCAACACATTTCTAGACACAATTTAACATTGAGCTCAATAGGTTTTTCTACAGAAATGCAGCTGATTTATAGATTACTTTTGTAACTTCAGGACTGGATCCTAGATTCAGTCCTGGGGTCTAAGCTGAAAACAGTTTAGTAAAAACGTTTTAGTTATTGCAATTATTTTTAAAGAATATAAAGGTATTTTAAAAGTTGACACTTGGAAACTTTTCAGTGAAAAACTAGCAATGTTATCCAATGGAAGGAAATTCAAAGCACAGGTAAAGTAGGTTCTCGTTACTTTGGTAATCCAGTACTGGACTCCTGGGTTCAGCACTGGGGTCTCTACCTAAGACGGGTAAGTAATTACGTTTTAGTAGTTGGTACGATTTTTAAGGAATATTTGTGATTTTCAAACGTAGACAGAAGAAATTTCACAGAAAAACAGTCAATGGTTTCCTATGGAAGAAATGTAGATTACTAGCAACCATGGTTGTGATTACTTTTGCGGTTCAGTACTGGGCTACAATGTACAGTACTGGCTTCTTTCCTGATCACAGGTGAGTAATTTGAAATTCGTTATTCGGCTGAATAGTGAAGTTTCAAAACTTCACACTTAGAAGATTTTTCGAGTCAAACCAGTCAAACCAGTCAATGCTATCCTATGGCAGGAAAGTGAGTCATCAGTTTCCAGGTGAGTACTCAACTGGTGAGGTTAAGGTTCTGGGCATAGACTCAGGGTTCCCCAAGGGTCAGGTAGGCATAGTTGGTATACCCTCAGCGGCACAGGGGCAGCAGGGTGCAGAGGTAGTTAGGCCCAATGTTATCTAATGAGATTCAGGAGGCTTTCGGTTGGTGGCTGCTGGTTAGCAGGCCACGCGGCCGTGGGAGCTGGGATCCTGGTCACTTGCTCAGGGCAAATGGGGAAGTAGAATAGGGTACAGGTTGCACTGCCAGGGGCACTCGGGCGGCTGGGTGCAGGGTGCTTTTGAGCCGTCGGGCGCTCAATGGTATTCAATAGAGAACTTGAAAAGGGAACAAAGGCTGCAGGCTCGAGGACGGAGGATCTTCTGGAGCAACCAACACTTCGAGGGGTAGGTTGGGATCTTAGAGGATAGGTAGGCACCCAGGAGTTGGGGACAGGGGGTTGTGGGGCGCCGGTTGCAGGGGTGTCTTGAGGTCGGGAAATCTTAACCCCTGCTGGTTGCAGTCAGAGGAGTCCTTTGTCCAGAGGCTGCAGACATCGTCAGGGTCGTCGAGGAGGGTCCTTGGGTACTGGATTCCTGGTCAGAATCGCCGGGGGGGCGTCCTCAGGGTCTTGATTCACTCCAGCACAGGCCAGGTTTGGCGGGTGCAGAGTGTGCAGGGTTCGTGATTCAGGGCTGATGCCTGAACTTGTTACTTGCTTTGAGCAGTACCACTTCTCATGGGAAACCCAGGTAGTCAGAGTCACAAGGCAGTCAGGTCCTCCAGGGCTTTTGAGGCGCTGACCACTGGAGATGCCGGGGTTTAACAGTAGAAGGTTTGTGGGTCGACAGGCCGGTAGGGCTGGGGCCAAATCAGTTGGTGTCTTCCCCTTTTTAGCAGCTGCACGGCAGGTCTTCATGTTCCTTGATCTTCTTTCTTGTTCCGTAATCTGGATCCGTGGAAATAGGTTCAGGGTGCACCTAAATACTAAGTTTAGGGGCGTTACAGGCAGGGTAAGGGCAGGGACCAATGTGTCCCTGTCCTGGGGTGGGTACTCCCCCTAGCCTGCTCCTCTCCTGTGGGAGGGGGGCAGGAGCCTATTTGTGATTGGGCAGGGCTCCCCATCTTCAAGATGGCCAGAGCCCAAGGTCGTGCATCACCTCGCCTCTTCCACCTGAGGGGTGGTGTTGGCACAGGCTGGATCACCCCGCTGTCTGACGTAGGGCTTCCCGCCAGTCTTCCCACCAGGTTGCTGAGTACAGCAAGTGGTATGAAGAAGCTCACAAAGGTGGAATGCCTTTGAAGCTTCCCCTGCCCATCCTGGGGGAGGAGGCTTGGCACCTCGTCCCAGGTTGTGCATTGTTGCAGGCCCGGAGAGCGGGAGCTCTCCACCCAGGGGTCCAGCAACAAGTCTGCTGTGTGGCAGCCTAGGCAGCCTCTCAGACAAGACGTGGATTGTAGTTTAGGTTACAGGGGGCATCTCTAAGATGCCCTCTGTAGTGCTTTTCACATTAAATCCCACACTGGCATCAGTGTGGGTTTAATGTGCTAAGAAGTTTGATATCCAACTTGTCAGCCTTCAGAGTAGCCAGTATGGTGCTGTGGAGTTTGTAATGACAACCTCCCAGCACCATATACTCTTAATCGCATCACTGCACTTAGAGTGCCCAGGAATGGCCCCCTGGTACTGTAGGGGCACAGGGCTCATGCACCTGTGCCCACACCACTGGCATAGGGCAACCAGCTAGAGGGGTGGCTGATGTATGCCAGGGTAGTGGGTTAGTGGGCATGTATGTATTTATGTATGTATTTAATGCTTGTTAAGCGCGACTGTCACCCAAAAGGTATCCTGGCGCTGAGATCAATTCAACCATCCGATGTATGCTTTAAACTACTCTTGGAAATAAATGTGTTTTGAGATCCCTTTTAAAAGAGACCAGATCTTGTCTACTCCTCAGCGGCAGAGGTAGAGTGTTCCATATTGTGGCGGCTGCAAAGCTGAAGGCGCGGCCACCCATTCTCACTCTGTTTATCCTAGGAATTCTCACTAGGAACGCCGAGGCGGATCTCAAAGGTCTGGCAGCTTGGTACCAAGAGAAAAGGTTTTGCAGTGGTATTGGTCCTTGTCCATGCAGAGCTCCAAAAACCAGGCATAAAGCCTTAAAGGTAATCCTCTGCTGGACCGGTAGCCAATGAAGATCAGCCAGAGCTGCAGAAAAGGAGGCCGAGCGCGGGAGAGATAGAGCTAGTTTAGCCGCCATGTTTTGGATCCTCTGCAACTTGAGAATCAGGGTCTTTGGGGCTCCCAGAAGTAGTGCGTTGCAGTAGTCTAACCTACTGAGAATAGAACTACGCACTACCTCTGCTCTAGCTTCCCGAGGAAGGAGTGGTAATATCTTACGTAGAGCACGGAGCAGACCCATACAAGTCACTACAGTCCTGTTCACCGAGGCATCAAGTTGTAAATTTGGTTCGAACACAACTCCCAGATTGCGAGCCGATTCTGCGGCCTCCACCGAGCCCGGTATGGAAGTTGGCCAGAAATCTTCCGGCAGTGCACGAGGGAGTCGATCTAGGGAGCAATGCAGTACCTCCATTTTCGACCCATTAAATTGGAGTGAGTTGGCTTGCAACCACTCTGCTGTGGCCGACATACAGTGGTGAAAAGTGTCCCTCGAAACCACCTCGGTGCCCTCAAATGAAAAAATCAATTGAGTGTCATCGGCATAGTTGATGACTTGTATGCCGAATGACTTTATTAGATGTATCAGGGGTTGGAGATATAAATTAAAAAGGATCGGACTGATCGCGGATCCTTGGGGGACACCTTGATTCACCTGTCGTGTGGCAGAACGAAAAGATGGTAACGCCACAGCTTGTTGTCTATTGCCGAGATATGATGTTAACCAGGTTAAGGCCAGACCAGTTATTCCCACATTTCGAAGACGGCCCAATAATACCTCATGGTCCACCGTGTCGAACGCGGCCGACATGTCAAGCAGCACTAAAAATGCTGACTTGCCCCTGTCGACACGCGTTCGCAGATCGTCCAACACGGTGACCAGTGCAGTCTCAGTACCATTGGCCGGTCTGAAGCCGAATTGTGCTGCATCCAGGCAGGAGTTGGTTTCCAGGAAGTTGGCCAAGGCTCTCGTAACCCACTTCTCAAGGATTTTTATCGCAAATGGTAGAAGCGAAATAGGCCTATAATTGGCACAGAGGAATGTGTGCCTTAAATGAAAAAACGGGTCCCCCACGCATGACAACGCGCTATCATGCGTGAGTGAGTGAGTGAAGGTATTTCTAAAGCGCACTAATGCAGAGGCGTCTTGGCGCTGTGCATGGTAACTGAGATATGTGCTGGCCAATGTCCTATAGAGTAAAAAGCCACATCTTGATTTCCTTCCTGAACAGCCTATGGTTGGAAATTCGTCTTAACTTCTGTGGTAAAGAGTTCCAAAGCCTAGAGGCCAGATGGGAGAAACCCTTCCCTCCCCAGCGTTGTCTATTGATCTTAGATACCATAGCCAGCCCTTGAGAGGCCGACCTCAAACATCGATTTGGCTGGTACCATGTGAATAGGTTTTGAAGGTCAGATGGGGGACCCGTTTTTTCATGTACGATTGAAACTGATCGGGTACACAGGCTCATCTCTCTAATATACTAGTGACCTGTGGATAACACGTGCAGGTCGACTTAAAATCTTTGCAAGTCACGCCTTGTTCACCAGTACCTACTAGAATAATTTGTCACGCACTTGGATTGCAATATTTCCATCGTGTTTTTGGAGTTTATGAGCAGACTGCTAACTCTGATGTTGGAGGGGACCCTTCATTGTCTTACCTTACCCCACGCTATTACATCTGCGTCACGTTTTCTGTATTGGATCCCAGCTGTGATCTCCGTCCTGATATTTTCCATATCCAAGGTGTTGACCTTTACATCTGTAAGTACAGAATACAGGTGGTCTGAGTTGAAGTATGTAGTTGGATTTAACACACCACATTCATAATACATTTGATTGACTCAAATAAAGGTAAATTATTCAAAAACTGAGTTGTATTTATTTCATACACAGATGCAGTCGTTTCACTTATCACTGCATGTCTTTGTTTTTAATCGTTCGTATTTCATTGATACAATTATACAATCATTGCTCAATTGGTGCTCTCAGTGAGGATAGGAAGAGGGAGTGATAGGTGTGCGGGACGTGGTAAAGGTGGTGTGACAGTGTTGCATCACATTCAAATAATTACGCCTTTACAATTAAGTTACTGATAGTGTTCCCAGACTACATCACACATAGGTAAGAGTAAATCATTCGTTTGTTCCTATGGCGTATCGGGTTTGGCGCGGTCTACGTTTCGACCCCCAGTGTTTAAAGGGTTATTCTTCCCTCATGTTGGGGTCTTCATCAGGACATAGTGGAGAGCATGGTGACTGGCGTAGAAAGAATCATACGTCGCGTCTTGGGCATTGGTGTGCTCCAGTTTGTTTCAAAATTGTTATATGGCGTCTTTATCACAGTATGGGATGTCTTCTTGGGGTGGGCTTCAGAAATGTGCTGCACCTCTTTCTTAGTAATGTGCTTTCTTCTGGGCTCCACTCCATCTGCAGCAATAACGCTCTTAGTAATGTGCTTACTTCTGGGCTTCACTCCATCTGCAGCAATAACCCTCTGTTTTTCTGTTGTCATTTGTTCTTTTGTGTCAGTTCTGTTCCTGCTGTGAGGCCTCTGATGCCTTCGGGAAAAGAGCGCGCGCTCTTTTCCCGAAGAGAACAATTTTGAAACAAACTGGAGCACACCAATGCCCAAGACGTGACGTATGATTCTTTCTACGCCAGTCACCATGCTCTCCACTAAGTCCTGATGAAGACCCCAACATGAGGGAAGAATAACCCTTTATACACTGGGGGTCGAAACGTAGACCGCGCCAAACCCGATACGCCATAGGAACAAACGAATGATTTACTCCTACCTATGTGTGATGTAGTCTGGGAACACTATCAGTAACTTAATTGTAAAGGCGTAATTATTTGAATGTAATGCAACACTGTCACACCACCTTTACCACGTCCCGCACACCTATCACTCCCTCTTCCTATCCTCACTGAGAGCACCAATTGAGCAATGATTGTATAATTGTATCAATGAAACACGAACGATTAAAAACAAAGACATGCAGTGATAAGTGAAACTACTGCATCTGTGTATGAAATAAATACAACTCAGTTTTTGAATAATTTACCTTTATTTGAGTCAATCAAATGCATTATGATTGTGGTGTGTTAAATCCAACTACATACTTCAACTCAGACCACCTGTTTTCTGTACTTACTTTAGGCCCAGGTCCATGAGTTACAAGGGCATACCCCTTTAATACTCATGACCTTTACATCTGAGCAATTTTATTCAGAATTTGACACTACTACCGCCTCTCTAGCCTTGAGAAAGTCTAAATACCAACGTTGTATAGACGAAACACGTGTTGGCTGCATTTCATCGTTTCAATTTGAACAAGGAATAAAGAAAATCTTTTTCCATAACAGTCTTATCCAGCCATCTTGTTCTAATTCATACTAAGACTTGTGTATGTCATTATCACATGTTGTGTCCTGTAATAGAAATGTACTACTTGCTCTTTAAATTGCTGAGATTATTGTTTCTCCTCAACATTTGCATTTGGGTTGTGCTGTGACCTTGCTTATCTTGTTACATGTACAGGTGGATCATTTTATGATCTTCCTTGGTCACTCCTTTGTAGTGAGTGACACTGGTCTTTCTAGCACCCCTGCTGTTTGTTCAGCATAGCCTGATGTGCGGTTATTCCCTTTTTAGGGAAACAACACTAACAAATCTTTCTCTTACCAGTGGACTAGTAAGGGTTTTGTTCAAGTGGATTGCAGAATTGAAGTTTCACACTTTTAAAGGACCCTCTTAGAGATTCCGGAACCTTGGATTGTGTGTTGGATACATTGGGACCCGCAAGCAGAACTTCAGGAAGGAGTTCTAACTGGACCCCGCCTGCTGGAAAAGGCGGCACGACACAGTGGTGAGATTCTCCAGAACAATTTCTAAAGGTGTGTCCCTGTCAGAGAAAACTAAATGACTAAAATGGGCACTGTTGGTTTCTAAGCACTAGAAAGTGACTAATCTATAAAAAATGCATATCTCTGGTTCCCTACAGTGGATTTTTTTTCGTTTTTGGTGTAATTTAAAAGCGAAAATATGACCTATTTTTATAAATTGGTGTTGGGTTTTTACTTTGTGTTGTGTCTTAATTATTTACTGAAATTGTGTTTTTCAATGCTTTACATACCTGTCTTTGAAGTTAAGCCTGTCTGCTTGCAGCCAAGCTATCAAGTGTTGAACATAGGAATGATTTTCTAAGACCTAGGCTGAGTCCTACCATGTGTTAGTGGCCTTTTTACCAGTGGCAGACCTACATTTGCCCCTACCAATAACCCACTTTTCAACAACGCACATATGACGGATCATCTGTCTCAAAGTGATCAGAAGTATTAAAAAGGGTTGACACCCAATAGAAGTGAAAATCAGGAAAGACAAAGGAGAGGACATCATTCATCTGAAGGTAATATCGTCTGTCACTTATCCTCGCAAGTGCACAGATATTCTTAGATTAACAGCTTCCAATCACAATTTTTGCAATGTATAGTTATGGAAAATATCTCAAAATTATTACCACATTAATAGTCATATTTATTCCTACAGACTCCCAAAGATATACAAGGGAGCACATATCAGTTTCCAAGCAAAATGGTTCAAATCTCTAAGGGCCCGATGTAGGTCGCCAATTACCGGTCGGTAACGGCCGATTTCGGCCGTTACCGACCCGTATTTGGGATTTGGCATGTAGGTAGGCTTAATTTACAGAATCGGTATATTTACCGATTCGGTAAATTTACCGAATCGGTAAATACAGATGTAGGTGGCACTGAAAACAGGGCCACAGGCCATTACCGATTAGTTATTTACCATGTAATACTATTACATGGTAAATAACGAATTCCAGTGTACATGCACATCTGTGCATGTACACCTATGCCATGTGGCACACAGACATGCCCTAAGGGCATGTCTGTGTGTCACATGGCACACAAGCCAGAAACAGGGGTGCAACAGGGTGTCAAAGTGACACCCTGTCCCCCTTGTAAAATCGGTAATTTTACCGATTCGGTAATTACCGAATCGGTATTTGATGAAGACAATCCTTTTCCTGAGGAAATGCCCTTGATAGAGGAAGGAATGGGTTAATAATCTGCTGTGGATTGTTTTGCTCATAGGGAGGCAGGGTGTCTGTTTGTGAAGTAACTTTACTTTATGCAAATAAGCCACGGAAAGAGGACAGGGGAGAAAGTAATATGATATGGTACTATAAATTTCTCAAAAATAGAAAATATGTCTATGGAGAAAATCTCTGCATAGTGAAATCTTTGTCTACAATAAAATACCAAAATGGCTAAATCTTTCATTAAAACATATCTATAATACACGAAAAACTCTAATCATATAGAGACACTTTTCGCTCTCTACCACCTCACCTCTACCAGGCAGAATACATCAACGACCAATTCTAGATTATTTTTCTCTACTTACTAAATACATCATCCCTGTGCCAAATTAGAACTGCGTTCACCTCGTATTTATAATTACCATTTTTTTAGGATTCACATACATTACCAGAGGTACGCCTAGAAACCTGCACGATTTGCAGGCGTCCAGGTATTAAAATGTGACTTTTCCTAAAGTTCCTAGTCCCCCCCATGTGGAGTTGTTCCTATTTTTTAATATTATATTTATTATGCAGTTCATAGCATGATCAAAACAAATACGAAAAAGTATATACATTAATCCTATTCAAAAGTACATATATATCATAACCATGAGAGTGAGCGACTATTACAGCCTAACTTGGGCTATCATTGGCTACATAATCAATCATAGGTTGCCAGATCCTATACCCCAGTTGTTTTTTCTTCACTGATCTAATACGATATAAATTAAATTCTAAATTAAATATGTTATAAAACTTTGCCCGCCACATCTCATATGACGGTGCCTCAGTTTTCAACCACATGGAAGCGATACATAATCGAGCAACTGACATAGCCATGAACAAGAAATACCGCTTTTGATAATAAAGTGGCATACTAGCCATGTCTTTACAGAGTCCAAACATCATCATTTCTCCAGATATCACCACATCAGAATTTAAAATAGTTGAAAAAAATTGGGCAATGGAAGTGAAAAAAGAGTTCAAAACTCTGCAATCAAAAAATATATGTACAATGTCTGCTTTATCAGCTTGGCACCGATAACATTTCCCATTATATATATTACCCCACTTCATCATCTTGGCCGGTGTATGGTATAAATTAAATAGCATTTTATAGTGTTGAGAACGTAAATTAGCTGTCAGCATAATCTTTGCAGCCATGTCAATAGATACTTGAATCAACTGGTCAGGAATACCCAATCTGATGTTCCATTTCACCTCTTGTATAGCAATATCATTGCTTTGTTGACTCAGCAAGCAGTTATATAAAATTCCTATCTTAACCGGTTTATTCAAAAGCTCTAACAGGGCATTAGTCCCATTGGATAGCATAGACCGATGTTTTAAAATAAAATCTCGCACTTGTAAATATTTAAAGAAATCACTCTGAGGTATCCCATATTTTACCTTTAGATCATCGAATGTAACCATAGTACTAGCATATATCATATTTCCTAAACATCTAATACCTTTATCCGCCCACATCTTCATCTTACTATCCCAAAATATAGAAGGTAGTAATTCAGTTGAATCACAAGGTGTGTAAGGATTGATGTGATTAAGGGGAATTATTTTGCGAATCGCCCTCCAGCCTTTAAATGCTGTTAATATAGTCTTAAATCTTGTTCTTTTATAATAACTTGGCTCATGAAAGCGTAGCAACAATTGTCGAGATTGACAACCTAATAGCATTGAGTAAATGTTAGGGCTATCAAATACTTGTATCTCAACCCCACAAATCAAGAATTTCGTGTTTTGCAAAAGGCAGGCTAGATCATAAAGAACAAAATTCGGGACTCCCCAACCACCTTTTGAGAGCGGCAATGTCATAAATTTGGACGCTCGGCGAGGGGATTTCCAGCTCCATAAAAATCTATCGGTTATAGATTGAAGCTTCATTAATTGTGGACGTGGCAGCTCAAGCGGTACGGTACCCTGGGTAAAATACACATTTTTAAAACATTTTGCCGCCCTACTAGTGTCAAATGTAAACATTCATACCTCTCCAACTGGCGCTTAACAGACTGTAAAATACCAGTCCAATTCACAGTGACTAATTCTAGGAGCGACATCCTAATTTTGATTCCAAGATACTTTGCTTCAGTAGTAACACGCATGTCATTAGGACATAGCCCATTTGTGCACACGACCTGGGTTTTAGCAATGTTCAGTTTATACCCAGAAACTCTACCAAATTCACGTGTTAAAGTTTCAATTTCCCCCAATGCTTGTTCCGGGTCAGATGTCACAACCGCGATGTCATCCGCATAAGCTAAGACACGCACAGAATTATCCCCAATAGCCATAGATTGTATACCCTGGGAGCTTTCTAGCATCTGCAGCAATGGTTCAATGTAGACAGCAAATAATAGCGGCGAGCATGGCCATCCCTGCCGTGTACCCCTAGTGATATAGACAAATGCGGACTCCTGGCCCATCACACAGATCTTAGCCCTTGGTCGCTTATACATAATTTGCAGGGCTAGCAAAAACCGGGGTCCAAACCCCATTTTTGTGGAGTACAGCAGCATAGTCTAAAACAGCAATCACCCAATGTAGATGATCAACAATACTACGGCCCGGAAGAAAGCCATGTTGTTGATTGGACACTAATAGTGGTACAACTTGAACTAAGCGGCTAGCGAGAATTTTAGAATAAATTTTGACGTCTAGGTTTATTAATGAAATGGGTCTATATGACCCCGGAAGATGTGAGGGCTTATCCTTTTTCTGAATACCGCTATATTTGCATTGTCCCACGATGGAGGAGGAGCTCCAGCTTGAGCGGCGAGGAAAGTGGCAAACATGTCGTCTTTAATAATGACAAATAGCAAGCGGTAAATTTCTAACGGCAGTTTATCCGGACCAGCAGCTTTTCCAAGCGGCAGGTCCTTAAATGCACTTTCAAGTTCTGGCATAGTTATAGGAGCTTCTAGCTCTTCTCTAGCACCGGGTTCAATCACCGATAAATCAAATCTGGCCACAAACTGGTCGATCTGATCGAGGGATAGATATTCTTGAGTATACAATGAAGTATAGTATTGTTAAAAAACCTGCAATATACCATCCATTGTCCCAACCAAGTGGCCCTGATCGTTCTCTAAAGTCTCAAAACGCTGCATTGTCTGACGTCCCCGAAGCCTTTGAGCAAGACATCTACTGACCGATTCACCATATTCATATCGCTCAGCGTATTGAATTTTATACTGGATTGCAATATCAGGACTCCAAACCCCTTTGATCTTAGCCTTAGCGCACAAAACCTTATTCTGCGCCATTTCAGTATCTTGATGTGCGCTTATGGCCAATACAAGTTCATATTCAGCGTTTTTCAACTCAACCAGCAATTTGTCCATTTCAGCTTTTTTCTTACGTTGTTGAGCCCACCCAAACTACATGTTTCACCCCGCAAGCCAGCCTTAAAGCTGTCCCATACCATCGCCTGAGACGCTGTACCTCTATTGAATTCTAAATACTGCTTGGCCCAATCTTCGATTTGACATGCAAATTCTTCATCAAATATGAGCTTCTTATTGAATGAAAATGCCCGCTGCATTCGCTGGATGTTAAAAAGCGGCAGATCAATAACCACAGGACCATGGTCTGATATAATCCGTGGCATTACCCGCATATGAGCACCCATGGCGAATGATCTAGGCAAAGAAATGTAATCTAGTCGAACAAAATTCCTATGTGGGGAAGAAAAAAAAGTATATCCAGGGTCCTCCGGGTTAACAAATGGCCACCCATCAACCAGACCATGTTGAATCAGTATACAATACAATAGCAAAAAGGAGCCAAGAGGGATATGGAAAGGTATATAAGGGATCGCCCTCCACTCTAAACAGTCAATAAACAACAAGATCCCTATACCTGGGGCGGTTAATACATTTCAAAGACATGAGTACACATCACTCAGGTTGTATTTTTTATTTACATACCAAGGTAAACCCCTGCTATCTATCGCAGTGCGGTATAAATCCTCTAATGTCTAGTTTTCCCCACTTAATCTATTGTTCCAAAAAAATTAATTACTGAGGTCTCAATTCAAACAGTGTCCAGGGTAATGTCCAACCAATGTCTGCCCTCTTTACTGGCAGTACATCTATCCACACTTAACCACAAGTGCACAAACCTTAAAAGGAAAAAATGTGTGGTGGAGAGGAAGGCACCTCACGGGCGAACAACCCTCGGGGGTGTTGGCAGATGTTACCAACTCAATGCCCCTTTCTCATCATCGGTTGCCTTCTAATCCGAAAAGAAAACAAAGTAGGTACAACACAAACTGAAATGCGTGTAAAGGTGCAACATAAAGAGTATAACAACATTAACTCATAACGGACAGAGTGACATAAAATCAACAGCCACACCCACTCAATTACTTTATTCTTCGTTTCAGTGTGAGCTGATGAGTTAAAAAAGAGGTTGGTAGCTTAGTATCGCCTACCAGTACCTGATACCGACATGTTTCTCTGCCCCAATAATTTCGGCAGATTCATCAGGGTATTCAACACTCGGTCACTGCACCAATTTTTTGAACATCCTTTCTGGACACTGTTGAGTTGAGACACAAATAAAAACCAGAGACATGCCCAGTAGTCAATATAGATTCATAGGTTTCCACAATAGAGTAATGGTTGCAAATATCCTTATAATCATATGATTATACAATTATAATTACCCCAGGCCAGCATGGGCAACTCATACCGGCTGACCGAATCACACTTTGACTCGTTTAAAAACGATTGAGGTATCAATCTATAGGAAATGAAACAGGATATGAAAAAGGATATTATGGAACAACCAGACCTTATACAACGAAATTGCACATCAGCGCTAATTTCTATCGTTTTTTTGTGTAATAGTGTTGAGGACATGGGGCCCGTGGCAACCCTAATCGCGCGTTTTAACCGAGAGGCGCGGGCGGATTACAACCCCATAATCACATACATCATAACGTCAAGGTTCCCTTTACCAATGCGTGGGGCACAGGGCACCCGAGACATGGTGCGCATTGTTCTATACCTTCGGCCCTAGCCGCGTAGTAGCGTTACTTAAAGTGACTGCTCGTTTGTAAATGCACATCCTGACACCCAGTGAAGAAAGAGTACTCAATAAAGGGCTGGGGTTTGTCCCCACCCCGAAACATGACTCGTTCAAATGTCGCGTGGAATTTCACGAAACATTGAGAAAAATTAAGCTCAAGAAATTCTTCGCTCAAAAGGAGAACGAACAAGACATCAATTCGTTCCGATGTATTAACCTGAAGAAACCATCTACTTTCTGTCCTGTTGGATCCGCCGTGGGCCCTGAAGTGTCGGTCTTTGAGGAAAAAGTCCTGAATGATATTGAGAACTTTGAGAAATCCCAGGAACACTCTCATCATTCAAATATGACTAAAGAGGACTGGGAGGCAGTAAGAGGCCTAGAGAAAAACCTCTCGTTGACAATCAAGTCAGCTGATAAAGGGGGGGCGGTGGTGGTACTTAATACTCAGGATTATGAGACAGAGGTGCTCCGTTTGTTGAGTGTCCGCACCAACTACAAACCCCTGAGCAAAGATCCGGTGGACCAACTGCTTGAAACCATAAGAGAAATGGTCAATAAAGCCAAAACCAACAAATGGATCTCGGTAAAAGAAGCGGACTTCCTGGTGAACAACACCCCCAGGACTCCAGCTTTCTATATCTTACCAAAGATTCATAAGCCGACCCGCCCCCCGCCCGGCAGGCCCATCGTGTCGGGGATACAATCTGTGTTGGAGCCGCTTTCACAGTATGCGGATTATTTTCTGCGGGAGTCGGTGATTAACCAACGGTCCTTTATTAAGGATACCACCGACGTGCTGAACATTCTAGAAAAGACCCGTTATGACTCAAATAACCAGTTCCTTGTAACCATCGATATTGAGTCCCTGTACACGAGCATCCCCCAGGACGCAACGCTGGTGGCAGCAGCACGCGCACTGGGGGACCTCGAGTGGCCCTATGATGCGCCCCAATCATTCATTATGGAATGCGTTGAGCTCGCACTTACAAGGAACTACTTTGGATACAAGGACCAGATCTACCTACAAACCTCTGGAACATCGATGGGGGCCACAATGGCCCCCAGCCTGGCATGTATTTATGTGGGTAGATTTGAGGAGCACATCGTCTATCCTGATACCAACCCCTTCCAGCGGCACATTTGCCTCTGGAAGCGATATATAGACGATGTGCTCTGCATCTGGGCGGGCACCGAAGAATCCCTACGGGAGTTCCTGAGATGGCTCAACTCGCAAGATAAGAGCCTCAAATTCACGTGGACCTACAGCCGCACCAGTGCGGTCTATCTGGACCTAGACATTGAGACGGGTTCGGAGGGTGGTCTGAACACCAGGGTACACCAAAAGCCAACTGACAGGAATTCACTCCTCTTGTATAATTCGTACCACCCCAGAGCCCTCCGTGACAACCTCCCTCTGGGCCAATTCCTGAGGTACAGGAGGAACTGCTCTAGTACGAGTGGTTTCCTGGAGCAAGCACAAGATCTGACAAAAAAACTTGTGCAACGCAGTTACCCCAGTAAAGTCGTGAAGAACGCTAGAAAAAGGGCACTGAATACACCCAGGAGTGCCCTGCTGGAACACACAAGTAAAGAGAAAAGAGACTGCCTACCGGTGGTTATAACATTTGACCCCATGGCAACAAAAATTAGGCAGTCGATCAGAAAACACTGGGACTTACTATCCACAAAAGACTTCCGGATGCCACCACCTAGATTTGCCTTTAAGAGAGCAACTAACCTTAAAGACAAACTAGTCCATACCCGCACCCCGGCACCACACAAGAGAGATCTGACTACTTTGCCCAAGGGACATTACCCCTGCGGGACATGTTCGGTTTGCCCCCTCACTAAAAAAAGCAACAGTGTGACCTTGAGCACAGGGAAAGTGTGGTTTTTTAACCACTTTAGCAACTGCAACACCACGAATGTGGTATATAGACTGCTATGCTGCTGTGGCCTCCAATACTTTGGCCTTACCACGAGAAAAATCAAGGTGCGCATTCAGGAACACCTTAGCACGATCAGGGTGGGCAAACTGACTACCAAGTTGGTACAACATTGCCACAAAGAAAAACACGATTTCACATGGACTGTGCTGGAGGTAATAAAAGGCAATCCACAGAATATGGAAACAGCGCTGCTCAGCAAGGAAGCTAGATGGATATACAGAGAACGTAGCGACAGTGTAGGCCTGAACGAAATTCTTGAGTGGAATCGAGTGAAATAGACCTTTAAGGGTGAGTTAGCTGAAAAAACTCCCCACCCATTTTTTGGTATGTGCTCCTTGGTGATCAACTGTCACTCCTAAGGGCTGTTGATTCTGCCCAGAAATGCGCCTGGTATGCTCTGTCATGTATGGACCTGCACGGTAATTGACCACGGTATAGGATAATGAGAGAGAGTGGGACACCACCTAGACCCTGCCTCATGATGAATCCATACCTGTTACCCTAGGATTTCTAGTTATAACAACTGTTCCTTGACTTGCCTGGCTGTAACCAGGGTGGAAACTTGCTGTAATTGGATATAGATATACATCCC
Source organism: Lissotriton helveticus (assembly GCF_964261635.1). Lineage (NCBI taxonomy): Eukaryota > Metazoa > Chordata > Amphibia > Caudata > Salamandridae > Lissotriton > Lissotriton helveticus. The sequence continues at coordinate 1,722,505,294 of NC_136063.1, forward strand.
CGCCATGGTCTCAGTCTTTGGTTCATTCCCTGATGCTGTGCGCCTAGTGCCAATGCCTGCCGCGGTAGCGGTTGTAATGATTGCCATATAGAGTACCTGTTAATGAGACAGCGCAACATTTTAGATTATACACTAAATGTAAATATTAATTGTCCCCACTCTAAGATGGCGCTATTAATTAATGATGTATACATTGACGACTACCGCGTGGATTCGCTGGCAAATATATCACCTATACACACACGCATGCAATTTGGCGTTGCCACTGTTTACACGTATTAACAGTTTGGCCGATGGGAGGTTGTTGCAGGTATTGGGGCTACTAATCATAAGCAGTAGACATTTGATCAAGCCGTTCTAAGATGGCGCCACTGTTCCACACTGGAGCGCCTGTGTGTGCGCATGCGCGATCCATCACATGACCGGACTCCCCCGGTAAGCTTAAAAACAGACGCCGGCAGGAGCGCGGTGTTCCTGGGATGATACACGGTCCTGGATCCAAACCATATGGTGAGGAGTGGGGGCTGGTAGACGGATGCATGAAGCTGCATTTACAAACGAGCAGTCACTTTAAGTAACGCTACTACGTGGCTAGGGCCGAAGGTATAGAACGATGCGCACCATGTCTCGGGTGCCCTGTGCCCCACGCATTGGTAAAGGGAACCTTGACGTTATGATGTATGTGATTATGGGGTTGTAATCCGCCCACGCCTCTCGGTTAAAACGCGTGATTAGGGTTGCCACGGGCCCCATGTCCTCAACACTATGACACAAAAAAACGATAGAAATTAGCGCTGATGTGCAATTTCGTTGTATAAGGTCTGGTTGTTCCATAATATCCTTTTTCATATCCCGTTTCATTTCCTATAGATTGATACCTCAATCGTTTTTAAACAAGTCAAAGTGTGATTCGGTCAGCCGGTATGAGTTGCCCATGCTGGCCTGGGGTAATTAGAATTGTATAATCATATGATTATAAGGATATTTGCAACCATTACTCTATTGTGGAAACCTATGAATCTATATTGACTACTGGGCATGTCTCTGGTTTTTATTTGTGTCTCAACTCAACAGTGTCCAGAAAGGATGTTCAAAAAATTGGTGCAGTGACCGAGTGTTGAATACCCTGATGAATCTGCCGAAATTATTGGGGCAGTGAAACATGTCGGTATCAGGTACTGGTAGGCGATACTAAGCTACCAACCTCTTTTTTAACTCATCAGCTCACACTGAAACGAAGAATAAAGTAATTGAGTGGGTGTGGCTGTTGATTTTATGTCACTCTGTCCGTTATGAGTTAATGTTGTTATACTCTTTATGTTGCACCTTTACACGCATTTCAGTTTATGTGTTGTACCTACTTTGTTTTCTTTTCGGATTGGAAGGCAACCGATGATGAGAAAGGGGCATTGAGTTGGTAACATCTGCCAACACCCCCGAGGGTTGTTCGCCCGTGAGGTGCCTTCCTCTCCACCACACATTTTTTCCTTTTAAGGTTTGTGCACTTGTGGTTAAGTGTGGATAGATGTACTGCCAGTAAAGAGGGCAGACATTGGTTGGACATTACCCTGGACACTGTTTGAATTGAGACCTCAGTAATTAATTTTTTTGGAACAATAGATTAAGTGGGGAAAACTAGACATTAGAGGATTTATACCGCACTGCGATAGATAGCAGGGGTTTACCTCGGTATGTAAATAAAAAATACAACCTGAGTGATGTGTACTCATGTCTTTGAATTGCATGTTGAATCAGTACCTGCAGCAGCGCTCTAAAAACATGTGGTTTGCGGCCAGTATATCTATTAAATTGGGGACCCAGGTAGAGGCCTCACCATGAATATTAAAATCCCCTAACAAAAATAAAGGAGTACCCCACATCGCCAGCTCTACATTGAGAAAATCAAGAACCTCGTTTTCATCCTGATTCGACCCATATACGGTACAAACTGTGATTGTGACCCCCCCGACGATACACTCAGCAATTGCCCAGCGACCTAAGCTATCAGCTTTAATTTTACCCGTGGTAGCTATTGTTTGACGTCCCAGAATTGCCACCCCCCGATTCATAGTGGCCTGCCGAGAGGTAGCAAATACCGTATACCCCAGTTCGCTCAAAATCTTCCGATTACCCCATGGCACATGAGTTTCCTGAAGACATATGATGTCCGGGTTAATTAGCCTCACTTCCTGCCGCACCCATCTGCGTTAAAGAACATTATTGAGACCACATACATTGAATGAACATATCCCCAACATATTACTCGCCATTTAGCCAAAAATTAAGACATAGGTCGACATTGATCATGAAGACTGGCATATAGTATAAGCTCACTCGAACATCCTTGTAGCATTTGCTATGAACTGACATTTTTCCTTTTTTACCCTTAACCCATAAAATACCCCCCCTATACCCCGTGACCCTACCCCAAAACCCCCTACCCTCCCCAAACTTCCCACCCCCCCACACCAGTGACCCTCCCCAACAGCAGAGGCAATAGGGCCTATCGCCCTTGTGATGAGTGTGAGAAAGTCTCTGTGCTCAGGTAGCCCGTACAAGATCAATAAGAACACATAGAAAACAAAAACCAGAAATGAGAAAAGCTAAGCAGTGATCAACAATAATCAAGCATTTCCCATATATACGCTGCATGATTTGATCAACCCAAAGAATTGAGGTATTCCTTAGCTAAGGATTCAGAAGTGAAAAACCGATTCTCCCCTTTATACACTGTTTTTAAAGTAGCTGGTTGTAAAAGAAAAGCCTGTAGACCCTTAGCTTGAAATGGAATGATTAACTGGCGAAGCCGCCAGCGGTTCTCTACAGTCGCATGACAGTAATCGGGGCGAACAAAAATTGTAGTTCCTTTCCCAGATCTCTTTTTCTCAGGCCTAGCTAAGTCATATAGTGTTTGCCTTGCCAAAACATTATTTAAGGAAATCAATATGGCACGTGGGTGTTGTACATCTTGCCCAGACCTAGCCGGTCATTGACGAAACGGGAATCGGTGTGCCCGCTGAATTTCCTGGGCCCAGTTCCAGTCTTTCACCTCGGGAAATGCTTCTTCAAATAGCTCTACTACAAACTTCCGCGTGTCCTGGCCCTCAACCCCTTACGGGATTCCAAGAACCCGCAAATTATTGCGACGTAATCGATTCTCCATATCGACAAGCTTTCCATGTACATCTTCCTTATGTGCATGAATCTCAGCAATTTCGACCTTATGGCTTGCCACCTGATCCTCCAATGACGAGATGCGACCTTCTGCTTCTACCATTCTGTCCGTAAAGTCATTACAAGACTTTGCCAAGCGTCGAACAGTGTTTTGGAGCTTATGACAAGCAGTATGAGTTTTTAAATGCTCAGCCCTGGCCTCAAGCCAGTGCTCCGAAATAGCCTTAAATATCGCCTCCAATGACACTTGATTAGTGGCCCCCAAACCTCCACAGGCCTGTTCAGATGTGTCCAGGGTCTCTGGTGTATGATCAGCCGTTGATATTGCCCAATCAGAGATCTCCGGAGTGCCCAGCTGCCTGCCAATATCAGCGTCAGCCATTACATCACCTATATTATCCTGGTTCAGGTTGATAGCCTTCACGTTAGGTGTACTGTCTTGTGATGTCTCTATAGACCCTTCAAGCATTAAACCGTCCTCCCCCTCCTCGTCTAAATCAACATCAATGTCAGTATCATCCGAATGCTCAGAGAGGGAGTAGAACTCACTGTCTTTACTGCTCGCGGGCTCTAGCATTTCTTCCCCAGTGGCCCCAGTTACATCCCCAGTAGCATCTGCCACATTGGTTCCAGGTGCTGCATTACTGGTTCCATACTCCGCGAGCATTACGACCGGGCCATGTAATGATGCAGTCATCGAACTCTGTAGTGAGCCAGGGGAGACTACCAGCTGTTCAAGTGCCTCAACTAGAGTAGTATAGCCATCCATATCCCCAGAGTCAGAAGATCTAACGACTAAACTCGTCGTTTTCCTCGCTAAGGCTGAGGCTGTTTGAAACATTTGTGGGATTTTGGGGGTAGCTGGTGTATCTACCACTGGTCCCGCACTACCAGCATCCTTGTCACAGCCGGCCACCTTTGCCTTTGCAGCAAGAGCAGCACGTGTTCCAATCTGGCTCTCACCACTGGCCCCAGTTTTTCCACCCTGGGCTGTTTTTGGTCCCATATCGAGAAACAAAATTGAAGTAAACCTGTAGTGAGCCTGATATCTTTATAAAGGGCAACAATGGAGGAGCCCACACCATACTCATAGCACTACGGTAGTTTTCACAGTAATTTTAAGCCAGCTAGAGATCTTTGCAGTATATCCCTTTAAATATATTGACTAGCGTTCCTTGCTCTTTACAAAAGTCACATCCAGCAGGAAACAGCAAAAGAAAAGTCACAAAAGTACCCGATGTTCTGTTTTAATCCGATGGCATCGAGGGTATAGCTTCAGCCGCAGCTCTCCGGTGTAGTCTGTCCGCCGCCTGCTTCTCAGCCAGCGTCCTGCTATTCAGCCTCTGTCTCCGCCTACACCCACTGTCAGCTATGCCGGGAGCCGTGCTGGAAACTACAGCGGCAAACAGCACCTTGCTCGCCTTGCTCACCGTCGGCTGCCCCCCGACCTGAGGGAGCCGCAGGCACTCGACCAACGAGGAGTTTATCATAACTGGATCCGGGCCAGAAACACGAACCTCCGATGGGAAAAACGCCAGGTACAAGAGCAGCGCGGAGCATCTCACACAAACGTCTGACTCGCAGACGCCATCTTGCCTCTCCATGTGGAGTTGTTCCTAATGGAGTATCCAGAGCAAATTAACTTTTTTCTCTCCATGTGGACAACATTATCTCAGTGAGGAAAACTATTCTCTAACCCTCCCCAGCACCAAATGTGGTGAGATCCATTACTTTTCCGTTGTTGGAAAGTCATTGAAGAGGAAGAAGAAAAAAGTAAGGTGTTAATTTCTTAAAAAGGCATGCATCCCATTTGTGCTGGATTTCACAGCACACATCCAGTGCGTGGATCCTTCATTGTTTGTCTAGATATAGGAATTTGTATTGGAAAGGTATGCTTTCGGTACAAATCCCATGCTAGACAGTGCTTATTTACCTATGCAGAGATGTGTGTCATGTAAGGCAGCTTTTAGGAGCACTAACTGAGAGGGAGGCAGCAACACATTTGCTCCCTATCATGTATAGCTAGCCCCCAAGTGGTCACTGAGGCGTTTGTTAGATTGGGCAATTGCACAAAATACTTACTGATCAAACCAGATAGAACTCGAGTGAGAGTCATCGAGGGTGGTTTGACTAAGGTGGTAGTTAGGCTAATAAAAAGCTACATAGGGCTCTAGAGTTGTCCCTAAAGGTGAGGGAAGAAATTGCCAAATGTAGAGCCGACTACAAGCTGCTCTGAAATCAAGGATGATTGAAATGCAGAGAGAGGCACTGGAATATCTAGTATCTGCATATAGGACAAATGATACCTGGGCATTTTGAAAAGTGGTGACCATAGGAACACACACGAATGCCACGAAGTATAAACTAGATAATAGGATTAAACCAGTCAGCTGTGGTCGTCCATTTCAACATGATTTATAGTCGACAGGCAACAATGTCGATGTTACACTAGCCCCAGTAATCCTTCCACTGGCTATTTCTTTTTAACTCTAAGAAGAAGAGTGTGCAATAAACAAAAACCCCTCTAATAAAGCTCCGGAAGAAGATGGGGTCCCAATGTATTTGTATTAAATTTGAATTTTGCGCCTCTTTGCTTGCTAATGTATTTAATTCTGCCTGTCTATCCATGCTTCCCAAGGCCTGGCACTCAGTCAGCATCATACCAATCTGTAAAAAAAGGGAAACCCTCAGGATGCACTGTATTAAACATGACCAATCATTTTCTGAACGTTTAGCAGAGACTCTATGCTATTCCAGTTTATCAGGCTTGTAAGCACTAGATTGCCTGATGTACCAGGTGGACTTGAAGAAGGTGCATTCTAGGGTTAGATATGTCCTGTATGAAGTATACAATGTATATGAACTATTCTTTCTCTGTTTCTTGCTCAAGTGTCTATCCTTTCCTTCTGAAATAAGCTGCACTCCAGACCTGATCACTTCTCATGAACATGTCAAGATTCTCAGCTTCTCACTTTTCTTTAGGGAGAACAGAGGGTGTTTTTAGTTTCACCTTGGGGTTTTCTCTACTATATTCTTTAGCTACTGATAAGTCCTGCTTAGCTTTTTTTTTAAAATAACTTCATATTTTTATTCCATTTACAAGGCCTGGCACTAGCCAGTAAGCTTTAAATTTACTAAAATTATATTTATTCATTTAGCAGAGTTCTATAGCGCTTGTCACCTGAGGTAAAGATGCACTCACGATGTTAACCATGAATGTGACACAAGGTCTTACATAGAACAGATACTGTATTGAAGTATTGAGTGCAACAGAGTATTAACACACATAGATTCTGGTAGAAGAGTAAGGTCAGGAAAATAATTAATGAGGGTGAGGTGTTAAAATGGAGTGGGAAGAGGGAGTTAGATGGAGTAGAGGAGGCAGGGAGAGAAAGGTGATGATGAAAGCAGAGTAGAGGAAAGTGTAAGGTTTACACAACTTTCATATCTACAGTTCTGATTGTGAAGTGGGGTTGAGGTTAATCCAGAAAGAGATGCAGGGATCGCTCAGTCAGTTATAGCTTAAACAGGTGAGTCTTTAGCAGGTTCAGAATGAGAGTAAGGTAGATGCTGTTCTAAAATCTGTAGGTAGGCAATTCCAGAAGGTAGAGGCCACTCCCTAGAAGGAATGTGGCAGAGCATGAGAGGTTTGGAATAGGAGTGTTTCCAGGAGAAGATTTTCTCTGCTACTTAAGAGTCTCAAACAGCATGATGTCTTGAGAAGGTTCATCAAGTGGGACAGAGTTTTTGAAAGCATTACCTAGAACGCTAGGCATTCCAGTTTAGGTTTGAGTCTGCCCTCAATAGGGAGTCAGTGCAAAATCACGAGCAAGAAGGGATGTGGTTGAATTTTTTGGTCAAAGAGAGTAGTCTGGTTGCTTAATATAAGATTGCTTTTAGTTGAGTAAGGCCAGATTGTGATGCTTCTGCTAGTACTCCAAAGCCAAAGTGGAATCTGGATAGTATCAGAGCATAGGCGGCTGTTTTTAGGATGTCTGGTTGTAGGATTGGTTTTAATTTCTTTAGCATCTCAAGTTGGTTATTCACACTGTGTGAGATTTTATCTAAATATTAAACCATGGTTAAGGAATAGTTCAGTGTTAATCCCATAAACTATAGCAATAGTGACAGAGAGCACTACTATGCAGTGTGTTTTTTAGATCAAATATTATTTGTTGCTTTGATCCATTTTTTGCAAATTGGCAAGGGCCCAGAAGCGCCCCGACAATATTTTTTTTCAAAAACCATGACAAAGTAATGCAAGCACCCACTAATACAAAAAGACTGGTATCCAATGTATGCCTGGGCAGTGAACTCCGCTCCGCTTGCGGAGTTTACGGAGTTTTCCGCAATCGGCATTATGCGGGGATCGCGGAGTTCCCAAAAACTCTACTTCGCACAGCGCCAACACCAAGTTGGAGAGCACGAGCGGGGAAAATCAACTTCCCGGCGAGATTTTTCCTCATTCGCGATCGTCAAAATTAAGTTGGTGAGGCGAGTGTGGAAAATAAACCTCAAGGCGAGATTTCTGAACGTGGCGGGGTCAGGTTTCTCATTGCGAGTGGTTGCGTATGCTCACGGCTGCTCTCGTTAAGAAGCTGCCCGTTGGCGTTGAGAAAGCTGCTGCTCGAGTAAAAATCTACTCGAACGGCAGAAAAGGAAAGCCTGCACTGTGCAAGGTGCCGTTCGGGATGATCGCACAGTGCGGACAAGCATCCAGCACTGTGCAATCACCACAAACATAATTTTTTTATCAAACTCCGCCACTCACGGAGATCCGCGTAGTGCAGCAGAGTTTTTTTTACCCCTTTGCGGAGTTTCGCATAGCGCAACTACGCGAACTCTGCCCAGGGTTATTCCAATGGCAGACCGATAGTATTTGCCAATGCTTGTTCTTTTTGTCTTCTATGTTGATTTTTCGTGAATGGCCAGTTTACTTACAGCCATCATCTCTTGAATATACGGTGCACAATTTACATTAAAAAATGCATAAAATATTTACTTAGCATTCCTCACAGGAATCTTTAAACAAGAAGTATTTTATAGCTCGTGCACTGTGCAGAATGAAGTCAGGCTCATTAATGAAGTGGCAAGTGCACGAGTTTAATTTAGGCTGGCCAGCCCATCTGACGCCTGCATACAGTGAATATACAAAATGAATTGCTTGGAATAAACTTTGGTTGTGGAGAATCAAAGCTAGTCGTGTTTTCTGCTACGTTGATGAAATGTGTCCAGTGTCACAAGCAGAACACCAGTAATGGATCAATTATTTCACTAATTTTACTCCGCAAACATGACATTCATTAATATTATTGGATTGAACTGTAGACAACTTTTCCAACACTATTTTATTTAACTTTCACATTTGAGTGATACCTTGAATCCAATTATACTAAACAAAAGAAAAGTGCGCAAAAGGGGTTTGCAATTGTAAGAAAACCAAGCATACAATGGGGTCATGGTGGTTTAGAATTAATTCTATTGAATTCTGAGCACTTCTTTAATAAGCACCACAGTAACTATGTACACATCTTTTGCAGAGGCACCTCCTTCACGCATTGACAAGCCTGCCCTTCCAAGATACAGTAGCCAAATACCAGCAATTAGCAACCCTCATTGTCAAGTGATTGGCATGACTTCTCATATTTTACATTTGAATGACCCTTTGATTGCACAAATTGTGTGTTAACAGCAATGAATTATCCATCAATTAATGACTTTTTCAGCTGAATAATTTTATGTTAAAATTATTCACTGCATTAGATAACCTTTGCATTGAAAAAAAGGTTGTTAGTTTCTCCATGGCAATGTAGCAGCAGAATCATTCATGCCTCATGCTCCAAGAGTTATCGTTTTTTATATGTTGTGGGTTATTGCTAATGGTGTTCGTGTTAATATCAGTGAGGTAAACATTTCAGAACAGTCAACAGTTTTTGAGTGTATGTCCACAAGCTTTGAAAAATTGTTCAAGAGAGCTCTCAAGACATTTTTGCCTTCACTCTTTCCCAATTTATTTCACATTTAATGTCAAAATATCATATATCACCAAGAAAAATAAAACGATGGATATGTGGAGGAACATAAAACTATATTGGATTGGTGTGATGCACCACAAATTCCAGTACTACTTCTCATGTTAGAAATTGGCTTTAATCAATAAAAGTTGATCTAACATAAATTCTGTGACCTTAAAAAGAAGAAAGACATAAGGAATGAAAAAGGATACAAGCAATTACCCTCTGGGCAAAGGTATGCCAATCTATTATTTCATGTTTGACATGATCTATATTGCAACCCAGGACCTGCTTTAGGATATAGGTTGATTAATTTATAAAGAGCAGCTGTGGCCACTTTCACTCCCATGTTGCTTCCCTTTAGTCCCAAACACACTGTGCAAACACACCTGATTCCATCTGCTTGAAGGCTCAACCTACTCAGGTTACAAAAGGTAACCAACAGTAGGATGTATGTTGTTACAACGCATGCCTTTACAGCGCAGGTTTTACAACGCAAGTCGTTACAACGACTTGCGTTGGGGGGCGCTGGATAGTGGAATAGTTTAATTTACTATTCCAACTCCAGTCCCCGTTGATAGTAGGGAAGGTTTTGGATAGTAAATTAAACTATTCCCTATCCTCCAGCGCCCTCCAGCGCAAGTCGTTGTAACGACTTGCATTGTAATACCTGCGTTGTAAAGGTACTGCGTGGAAAAAGTTTTGTTGTAAAGGATGTTTCCCCCAACAGTATACTGTTTTTCTTACTTTGGGGTGTCTCTCATATACTACACAATATGTACAAGTGACTCGTAATTCAAAAGTTCTCTTTTTCCAATCTTTAGATCTGCTTGCTTCCAAAAGCATATATTCACTTAACACGTAGTAAATAAAGAAAAATGTAGCCTTTATTTCTATGTCGCTGTATGAGGGTCCACAACATCTACCTTCAATTGTACTGCATTCCCTGCATCACCGGCAACTAGATCACCTATCACTACTTCAGAAGGTAAGTATAATATCACTATTCTTAACGTTTATACTGAGCGTGGGAGGTATGTTTAAGGGGTGTTAAGAAAGTAATTATTTACTATCCTTGCAATGTATTGATTCTCTCGATGTAGTTGATGCAATATTATTGTCAGGAGATATCTAGCATGTAATACAGTGGCTCACCACTGAGTATTAATGTCTGTAGCACTGAATCCTTTGGAAAACATAAGTACTGTATGGTCCAGAGAAAGTATCACCAGGAAGTAATTCTTAATGGTGTAAGAGAAAGGTTTTTGTGAAGGTGCCAGTACTTATTCTTATGCTTTTTTGTCTTAAAAGAAATGTGCATTATAATTTTAAGAGTTCTAGATTTATCAACACATTGAGCTAGTAACAAAGTAAGGCAAAGTGACTCAAAGTGGCTCAATGCAGCACAAAGTGTTGATAAAGTATTTACCTACCAGCATAAAACTTTTTTTTGCACTGGATAATTTCCTTGAAAGTAGTGTGAATAGTTCTTTGCTCTTATTTACCCTACTTTATGCCAATGGAAAGTTCCATGGGTGGCTCTTGGGTGTTCCCACACTACCAACCATGGTTTTCGATGTGAAGCCAGATCAACAAAGTTTGTTTGATCTTCCTTTGCATCAAAAAATAACGTGGCATATGGACAAGCCCCTATCACCACGGGAACATCACTTTTTGTGACGTTCCTGTGGCTTAAGGGTCCTTGCCTTATGTACAAGGCTGCGTTAAGCCACTTAACTCTGTCTTGTACATAAGGCACCCTTTCACGCTATGTTTAGCGTGAAAGGGGCATGCAGTGGGTGTTGTGGTGGACGGTCCACCGCAACACCCATTGTATTTGACGCTGCCCCCTATTTACATGGGTGTCGAACATAGGACGCAGCTCCAAAATTAAGACCAAAAAAATCCTCATTTTTGCTTTTTCCAAGTGTGCTGCCTTGTGCCACACACTTGGAAAAAGCAAACTGCCCCTTCCTTTCCATAAACAAACTTTTTTTTAAAATGCCATTTTGTTAACTTTCATGTGTGCTGCATGAAGCAGCATACATGAAAGTTACAAAATGGGATTTTAGGCTTGTTTATGTGCAAGAAGGGACACCTTTCCACACATAACCAATCCTCCCCTGCACAGTGACACCCTTGCACTCTGGTGCAAGTGTGCCTGTGTTGGTGCTAAGTTGTTAAACTTAGCGCCATCGCAGGGGGAAACGCAAGGCTGCACCGCATTCTTGCCAATATGGTGCAGCCTTGTGTTTCCGAAGTCGCGGAGCGTGTTGTTAAGCCCAGGAGGCTAACGACATACTCCGCCACTTCATTGTAAATATCCCCCAACATCTTCTTGAAACAGGCGTTAAGTAGCAAAAATGATTATTTTTCTCCTAACATTTAAATCATTGTGAACTGTACAAAAATGGTTTAACAGTAGAATTTTGGGCTGGAAGGGCATCCTTTCAGTGCAAAATCTATGCTAGTCAGCACACCTACACCTTTCCGCAGAGGAGCTGCATGCCATGTTATTTTGAAATATACCTCTGCACATGGCTCTGCACTGCTCTCTCCCCATACCCCAATGCAGTGCAGTAATTTTGGCTGCTGCACAGCTTTGTCCTAGTATTTTTTGTAAATCTACCCCTTTGCCTTCTTTTAGCCTTTGGTGGGATAAATTAGCCCATGTACATCAGCTTCTGGTAACACTCTGGCTCACATTTGAAATTACAAATGCAAATGGTATACACCTCTTTTTGGCTTTCTGGTTGTCCACACAGAGTTCCTAGGTCCCAGTCAACAGCATGGATTACAGTTTGTCATGGTTTCACTTACTCCTGTACTCTTTACAGAATAATATCCAAATGTTTTAAATATTTTTGCGGGTTACTTATAAGTAACGTTTGAACCACGTAGCTGATTTTGTGCACTGGTATTAGATTTGTCTTGTGAAAATGTTATAATTATCTTAAGTCTGTATGGACCGTATACATTTCTGGGCAGATTTACAAGCCCTGTGCGCCACTTTTGCACCGCCATTGCACCACTTCTGTGACGCAGCGGCAGTGTAAAGCTAGCTCCATGCTGCAATGGATGTGCAACGTGACGCATCTAGGAAGTTGCATCACGTTGTAAATCCCTGCGCCATATGACACCTGCGTCAGGTGGGAGGGGCATTCTGATGCAGGAACGCCTCGGAAATGTGCCTGAGTGAAATCTACAAGATTTCACTCAGTCACTTTTCCAACCCGATGCGCCAAAACCTTGCGCCTGCTTGAAGCAGGCATAAGGTGTGACGCACCATGTGCAAGTTAGGCTGAGTTTGCACAGTGCTGGAGTTGCGTCACACCCGCTACACAACTCTAGCACTGCGTCAAGGTTACGATGGCAGATTCAATATGAATCTGCATTTCCTTGTGCCACGATGCGCCGCATTTACAATGCCGCGCATCCATGGTGGCGCAAGGATTGTGATGCGTGTCACAAGTTTCCTGGCGCATCCCTGCTGATTTGCAGGGATGTACCAGGAATTGTAAATCTGCCCCTTCATATTTCCTAACCCTGTCGTTGTTTAGATAGTTGTTCCGATCCTCCTGCCTAGAGACAGACGCTGTCTGAGCCAGTTGCTACTTTTTATGGGTATCCAGCCAGTGGCTTTAGCATGAACAGAGACAGTGCACCGCTGACTCATGTGTATGGGTTCTCAAGAGGCAGTTAACTCTGCTGGAAAGCCCAGATTTACTCGTTCACCTCTCCCCGCGCAGCCGAGTTAGACGCTGCAGCGGGTTGGAGAGGGATCCACACCATTCCTGGGGAAGCCCTGAGCTTCCAGGACACGCCCACTGCTTCAGGCCACGCCCCCCTTTACCACTACTTAAATCGCGCCTCTGCACACGCGCGTGGTAGGTCATTGTTGCTGAACTCCTGAGGCGGAAAGCCGGGAGCCACGGTCATTTTTTAAAATTGTGAAACTGTTCGTGTGTTTTATACTGTGTTCTTACCTGCTGGAAAGCCCAGATTTACTCGTTCACCTCTCCCCATGCAGCCGAGTTAGACGCTGCAGTGGGTTGGAGAGGGATCCACGCCATTCCTGGGGAAGCCCTGAGCTTCTAGGACACGCCCACTGCTTCAGGCCATGCCCCTCTTTACCACTACTTAAATCGCGCCTCTGCACACGAGCGTGGTAGGTCATTGTTGCTGAACTCCTGAGGCGGAAAGCCGGGAGCCATGTCATTTTTTAAAATTGTGAAACTGTTCATGTGTTTTATACTGTGTTCTTACCTGCTGGAAAGCCCAGATTTACTCGTTCACCCGTCCCCGCGCAGCCGAGTTAGACGCTGCAGCGGGTTGGAGAGGGATCCACGCCATTCCTGGGGAAGCCCTGAGCTTCCAGGACACGCCCACTTCTTCAGGCCATGCCCCCCTCTACCTCTCTCTCCTATATCAAGATGTGTCATTTCCGGACGCGCAGCGGGCGGGCGCAGCGGGCGCGCCGGCGGTATGCCGAAGGCGGGCCAAAGGCAAGCCCGTCTGCGCCCTTCCGCGACCGACCGGGACCCGGGGCCATACCCCCTGCATCTCACTCCCCACACACAATGACATATAGCTCAGACATCCTTCATAGTCTGAGAACCATGGGGTCGTGTGGCTGTTCACATACCTTCATGGCTACTGAATTGCCATCGACCTGTCCAGGGTGCAGACACACATTCAATGATAGTCAGCTACGGGTCATGAAACAGGACTACCATATGCTGTTGTTGAATTGCAGGTCCCTACCGAAGCACAGAATGGAAATTGCTCTCATGTTAGAAGACCACATGCCAGACGCAGTGTTCCTGACAGAAACTTGGCTGACACCAGACTCCGAGCCAGATATTGTAGCAGCCCTGCCCTCAGGCTTCCAAATTACCCGCCTAGATCAGGTGGAAGGGAGAGGAGGAGGCCTAGCTATTTTATGTAAAGAGCAGTATATTTGTCGTACTACCCCCGAATCTATCCCGGACTGTAAGAGTCTTGCCTTTAGTATTGACTTTTCCCCTAACAACTGTTTCTCCGGCGTCGTAGCCTATCGCCCTCCGGGCCCGCCAAAACAATTTCATAAGTCGCTCCCAGCCATTCTAGCTGAACAGGTCACTACTAGCTCTAATTTTACATTGCTAGGTGACCTCAATTTACATCTTGATTCCCCTTGCGACCATATAGCTATGGAATTGATGGATGATCTAGCAGCCCTTCAATTAGATCAACGGGTTGACGCGCCCACACACATCAAAGGGCACCTTTTAGATCCAATCTTCAGCAATTGCACTGAATTAGTCGTCGGTCAATCCATTTGTCTACCCTGGACAGACCACTTTCTCATCCCTTTTACATGGACAACGTGCAAATTACCACCTCCTGTCCCCCTGATTAGGAACTCAAGAAATTGGGCCAGATTACCAGTCGACCTCTGGCTCCATAACCTGATGCACACTTGTCCATCGCGCAATGAAGACCCGAGCATAGCTAATCAAGAATATGAGGACTGGATATCTACATCTCTTGAAGCTACCCTTCCTATTCGTAAAGTTACTTCAAAACATGTGCATAAAACTGCCCCCTGGTACTCAAAATCCCTCAGAGATAAAAAACACCTCTGTAGGAGATTAGAAAGAAAATGGCGTTTGGATTACGCACCTGATGCCAAAACCCAATACAGAGAGGCAATTAACTCTTACAAAAGCGATGTAAAATCCTCCCAGTCCGCTTATTTCTTAGGAAAGATCATGGAAGCTAAATCCAAACCCAGGGAAATCTTCCATATAATAAAAAGCCTTACTAAAATCTCTACTTCTTCTAAGCTTACGGCCAAAACCACAGCTCACTGTAATGACCTGGCAGAATTTTTTCACCAGAAGTTTAATCTAATCTATTCCTCCTTCCCGGCCACAGTAGCTAACCCTAGCACAATGGGACAGGGGAATCGGGAGGCGGCACCCTCGCGACCTCCAGCGATATTGGACCACTTGCCTTTGTTAGATTCCGAATCCCTGGATCAATTAGCTCTCCAAGTAAAATCTGGATCACCTAGTGATCCAGCCCCGCCAGAAATAATACTGTTGGCTAGACAAGTTTTGCTTCCCACCAATATGAATCTCTAAATTCCTCCATCACCCCCTGCACTGTCCCGCTGGCATGGAAGAGGGCCAAGGTCCGGGCCTTGTTGAAAAAAATCTAACCTCGATCCTGAGGATCACGGCAGCTATCGTCCCATCTCTCTGCTCCCAAATTCTCGAGAAACATGTCAACATCCACTTAATGGATTTTCTCGAGAATAATCAGCTTCTAGATGCCACCCAAACGGGCTTCCGACCTAAGCACGGAACAGAAACCGCCCTGATAGCAGTTACTGAGGAAACCCGAAAGATTCTGGATCAAGGGGGATCAGTGGCAGTGGTCCTCCTTGACCTCAGTGCTGCTTTCGATACGGTCAGCCACGCCACCTTGCTGAACCGTCTATCCGATGTAGGAATAGCAGGCGGGGCACTGCAGTGGCTCGAATCATTCCTGAGCTCTCGCTCTTTTCAGTTCCTTGATGGAGATGTTGTCTCAACAAGCAGACCGTTGAATTGTGGAGTCCCGCAGGGCTCCTCTTTAAGCCCCGCGCTTTTTAACATATATATGAAACCACTGGCTGAGGTTGTTCGTCCGTTTGGTATTAAAAACATCTCATATGCGGAAGACACTCAGCTAGTGGTTTCTCTGGCGCAGGAGGATGGCCAATCTGCCCCATCGGGACTATTGAACTGCTTGGAGGCGGTTAAGGGATGGATGACATCATCCTCCCTTAAACTTAACGGGGATAAAACAGAGCTGATGCTCCTGGGACCCACATCCCCGAATACTTTAACTCTCTCTGGCCCCCCTGCCTAGGCAGCCCCCCACCCCCCAAGGACACCATAAAGAGCTTAGGAATCTGGTTGGATAAGGCTCTTTCCTTCAACATTCAGGCCACTAAACTGTCTGCAACCTGTTTTGGCCTTCTCAGGATGTTGAGGGAAGTTCTACCGCTCCTGCCCATGGAGGCCAAACAGGTTGCCGTCCAGGGCCTTATTCAATCCCGGCTGGACTGCAATAATGCTCTATATTTTGGTGCTCCGGACTACACGTTACGAAAGCTACAGATTGTGCAGAACTGCAGTGCTCGAACTCTGCTCCAGCTGCCTCGCAGACAATCAGCTAAACCGGGGCTGATTAAGTTACACTGGCTGCCTGTACGACAGAGAATCATCTTCAATGCATTTTTCATCAGTCCTTTTGGGGCACAGGTCCAGCAATTGGCCGCCAACTTATAACCCTTTACCATCCCACCAGAAATCTGAGATCAAGCCTATCCTTTCTGGCTGTAATTCCCAGAATAAAGAGAGTAAGAGCTGGTGGTAGGATGTTCTCACTTAATGCCGCCAAACATTGGAATTCCCTTCCCCTCAAACTCAGATCCAACCCCAATCTCCTTTTGTTCCGGAAACAGTTAAAAACGTTTTTGTTTCATGTTCACCATTAATCTTTTTCCCAGCTCAACCTTCTTCTGTTCAGTAAATACACCTTCTACCAGCGCTTGGACGCCCTTGGGCAACAATCGCGCTTTACAAACACCCATTTCATTTCATTTCAAATATACAAGGTACAGCTTTAGCTCTCAAAAATGTGCAAATCAATGAGTGATACTTTTGTGATATATGTAACTTAGTCGCTGCCATGTAATCTTCATTCTGCTCAGTTTCATGTGGAACATTGCTAAAACAACCCCTGCCACTCAGAAAGGAAAATGTGTTTCCAAATCTGAAGAACATGGGGGCATATTATCAAGGACGGGCGAGACATCTAACATGGGCTTCGATAGGAATTCCATAGAGCATATTATCAAGCCCATTATCGCCGCTTTATCGTCAGTTTCCTGCCAATAAAAGCGGCGATAATGTTCCGCCTGTCCTTGATAATATGCCCCATGGTGTGAGAACTGCACCTGTTGTAATTGAATTAGAAAAAGTACAAAGTAGGACAAACGTTGCTTGAAATGTAATGAAGCAAGTTACATTATATAGGTCACGAGTCAGAATTTCTGTCTGTAGTGATGTAGTGGATAGAATGTAATGGATAGAATGGTATGTGGTCATAATCACATGCTCACATATAGAATGTTGATATTTTAAAAAGGAGTTCAGTTATTTGTAGAGCTGAGCTGAGGACATGAAGATTGGACAAGGTCTCAGCACTTAAATAAAAACTGTTGACTATAGCAAAGTTGACTACGATTTATCACAGATTGGCAACGATCGGCAGTGGAAACCTACATGGTGAGCGCGTTTCATGTACATCAGGTACATGTAGAAATTAAACCAGATATTGCTTGTAATTAGCGCTTATGGCGCATTAGACTGAAGATACTGGCAACACTTTTGTGGTTTGTGCATACAGCACAAAAGATTGAAGATACTGCCAATGCTTTTGTGGTTTGTGCGTATGGAGCGCAACACTGAAAATGCTGGTAGTGGCATGATTGGAATCAGAGCATTTGGCATAGGCTCATTTACAAAGTGAAAATGAAGTCACTTACCGTTATGAAAGAGCTGAGTGGAACAAGCTGATGAGCTTGAGGCATGCGAGTTGTGTATCAGGGAAATCTTTATAGCTGCCATCGTTGTGTGCAAGATCATGCTCTCTCGTGAGATCACACAAAATCTTTTACTATTCAGTGCCCAATTTTAAATCAGGCCTCAACTCTGAGGATTCACCAAGTCTCTGCAACCATTTTAAAATCAAACAGTACCATAGATATTAGGGCAAAATAGTATGGAGACATTTTAAAGCCAGGTAATTCTTTTTTTTTATTTAACATTTGGAAAAGTGTGAAACTTCACATATAGAACAGTAAAGTTCAACAACTACAAAAGCAAACATATAAATTGATATATATATTATATTATATTATATATATATATATATAATTTTTTTTTTCACTAAAGAAACCATAGGTTTTAGGGGTGTTATAGTTAGTTGGACATTTCACTGGTACAAAACCATAGAAATTCCCCCGTTATAGTTAGTTCAGCTAACTGTAACTCGCGCGCCCGCAATGCACTGCTGATGACGTCACATATTACATCACTCATGACATGGTCAGTGACATCAATCATGACATCACTGATGACATCTCAAATGACATCACTGATGACTTCATCTTGGTGATAGAGTGGTAGACCTCCTCTCACCGTAATATAACCTTTGATACACACACTCAAAAATACAAACTAACATTTTCAAAACAATGGACATAACAATACCAGTCACAATACACCTATTCAGTAATTCCAAGATCTACACACACATCCACTCATTTACCAACAGTCCCTATACAGTCACTCACACATGTATTCACTCATCATATGTACTCGTACACCTATACATCCTGTTACACACAGCCACTCATCCATAGAGTTTCTCACACACATAGTCACACATGCAAACGAAGTATCAAACATCCATTTACTTGCATATACAGTTATACGCACACTTATACACTTACTTCTACAAAAACTTACACATACTTACTCTCTTAAATAATCACCTATAGAAACACCTACTTATTTGTACAGGAACTCTTCCAATCTCTCAATCTCACATAAACTCACTTATATAGACCAATACTAACGTATACTAGTTTAAAACCTATGTAGTTACTCATAAAGACACTATTGAGACAGTCATTCACTCACTAACACACTCATACACACACATCCCCCTATACAGTCCTGCACACATGCTGTCTTCAACACATACAAACAGTGAGTCACTCATTCATGCATCTATGCATTAAGTAATACCCCCCACCGAACCATACAGACACTCAGACACTCATACTGATACTCATAAAACCAACTAATAACCCATATAGACACTCATGTAGCTACTCACCAACCCATGCAGCCACTTATACACAAAGTGACAGACTGATACATATATTTTCACATTTAAACATTACTCACTAACCCATGTATTCACTTAGATAGACTTAATCAGTCAGTTATACAATCAATTTTATAAAAAACAAAATCATCAATTTAGACACATACACCCATTTATTCTTCCATCAACCTTGACATTTACATATATAAAACATATTTAATTTTCAGAAAAACACACATTCACTGGATGATGTCATCAGTGATGTCATCAGTGATGTCATTTGAGATGTTATCAGTGTTGTCATGAGTGATGTCACTGACCATGTCATGGGTGATGTAATATGTGACGTCATCAGCAGTGCATTGCGGGCGCTCGAGTGATAGTTAGCTGAACTAACTATAACGGGGGGATTTCTATGGTTTTGTATGAGTGAAATGTCCTATTAACTATAACGCCCCTGAAACCGATGGTTTTTTCAGGTGAATTTCTAAGGTTTTTTAATGCTAATTTCTAACTATAGCGTGCCTGAAACTTTTTGGTCTTTTCAGTGAATTTCTAAGGTTTTTTAAATGCAAATTTATAAATATAATGTGCCTGAAAGCTATTTTTTTCAGTGAATATATATATATTTATTATACTATGTTTACATGTGAAAATGTCTCGGTCCGCCTGTTTGCCTCGGTGGCATGGAAAAAATGGGTGCAACTGATATAAGCATGCCGACGAGGTCCTCTTATGGCTCCGATGATGTCATACGGTGTCGCAAGCGGAGCTGTGCTATTATGACGTCCTCATTGACATGGGAGACCTAGGAAAGAATTTCCGTGGAATTCTGGTGCAGGGGATATTCACCTAAGTGTTCGGGCTAGTCCTTTAGGAGCAACTGTTTATGTTGCCACTCCTGAAACCGAAACCAATGATCCGAGGGCAGAGGCCCTGCAGACGGCACACGAGGTGGGGTGCCCAGTCATGTGCACCACCGGGGCAGCAAAGTGACAAACACCACAACCCACAAAAAAGGTAACGAGGGCACTGAATAACACAGGATCTTATCTTTATATGTGGCAGGAACAACGAAGGTAAAAATGCCCTAGTACCAAAATGTAGAATTAGTGCTACAACGGACTTCAAGAGGACTTGCTATGCCGCTTCTGCCTCCCGTACCCTGGAGGCGGCACATGGGTCACACGGTACGGTCATACTGCGGTGGGGCGCACACTCATTGACCTCTCATGGATCTGCTCCACACTTCAGGGAGGACGCTTTCCATTAGCTATGTTTCTGATGATGTGTTGCACCGGCCCCGTCCAACAACAGAACTCCTTCAGATCCAAACAGACTCTTCCACTCTCACCAGAAGTGAAACCAGGTCACGTGGACACTTTCACAATACAACAGCCGGGAATACACTTTTCGGTAAAAAAAAAAACACCTTCCTTCCTCCTAATTCATCAAATAAACGTCTCACCGAAGAACAGGGGCCATCTTCGATCGGTAAACAGCCTTTACAATGACTTTTTTACTTCGCAATACCATTACAACGCATGCATTACCACGCATGCGTTGTACATCGCGAAGTCATTACTACACATTTTTTAGAATGCATGATCACGTATGCCTTTACAACTAATTTTGTTGTAAAGGTATGTATGGTAAATGAGCATGCGTTCTAAAAAATATGTAGACGATCCACGTTGTTGTAAGGAAACAGCGGCTGTTCCGTTTCCTCACAACAACGTGCACCACCCCTCAGAGACAACATGAAGCAGGAACCACGAGGAGTGAGAGGTAAGGGGGATTGGGCATGGGGTGGGAGTTTCTTTTCTAGGATTTAGGTAGTGCAGTGGTGTTTGAGTAGTGTAGGGGGTCGTGCTGGGAGTAGTATTTTAGGGTAGTGCAGTGGTGTTTGGGTAGTGTAGGGGGTCATGCTGGGGTAGTGTTTTAGGGTTTAGGGTAGTGCAGTGGTGTTTGAGTAGTGTAGGGGGTCATGCTGGTGGTAGTGTTTTAGGGAATAGGGTTGTGCAGTGGTGTTTGTGTAGTGCAGGGGGTCGTGCTGGGGGTAGTGTTTTATGGTTTAGGGTAGTGCAGTGGTGTTTGGGTAGTATAGGGAGTCGTGCTGGACCAGTGTTTTAGGGTTTAGGGTAGTGCAGTAGTGTTTGTGTAGTGTAGAGGGTTGTTCTGGGGGTTGTGTTTTCGTGTTTATGTTAGTGCAGTGGTGTTTGGGTAGTGTAGGGGGTTGTGCTGGGGTAGTGTTTTAGGGTTTAGGGTAGTGCAGTGGTGTGTAGGTAATGTAGGGGGTCATGCTGGGGTAGTGTTTTAGGGTTTAGGGTAGTGCAGTGGTGTTTGAGTAGTGTAGGGGGTCATGCTGGTAGTAGTGTTTTAGGAAATAGGGTTGTGCAGTGGTGTTTGTGTAGTGCAGGGGGTCGTGCTGGGGGTAGTGTTTTATGGTTTAGGGTAGTGCAGTGGTGTTTGGGTAGTGTAGGGAGTCGTGCTGGGGTAGTGTTTTAGGGTTTAGAGTAGTGCAGTTGTGTTTGTGTAGTGTAGAGGGTTGTTCTGGGGGTTGTGTTTTAGGGTTTATGTTAGTGCAGTGGTGTTTAGGTAGTGTAGGGGGTAGTGCTGGGGTAGTGTTTTAGGGTTTAGGGTAGTGCAGTAGTGTTTGTGTAGTGTAGGGGTAGTGGTTTAGGGTAGTGCAGTGGTGTTTGGGTAGTGTAGGGGTTCATGTTGGGAGTAGTGTTTTAGGGTTTTTGATATGGCAGTTGTGTTTGGGTAGTGTAGGGGCCATGCTGGGGGTAGATTTAGGGTTTAGGGTAGTGCAGTGGTGTGAGGGGGTCGTGCTGGGGGTAGTGTTTTAGGGTTTAGGGTAGTGCAGTGGTGTTTGTGTGGTGTAGGGGGTAGTGTTTTAGGTTTTAGGGTAGTGCAGTGGTGTTTGGGTAGTGTAAGGGGTCATGCTGGGAGTAGTGTTTTAGGGTTTAGGGTAGTGCAGTGGTGTTTGTGTGGTGTAGGGGGTAGTGTTTTAGGTTTTAGGGTAGTGCAGTGGTGTTTGGGTAGTGTAGGGTGTCATGCTGCGGGTAGTGTTTTAGGGTTTAGGGTAGTGCAGTTGTGTTTGTGTAGTGAGTCGTGTTTTAGGGTATAGGGTAGTGCAGTGGTGTTTGGGTAGTGTAGGGGGTCATGCTGGGGTTAGTGTTTTAGGGTTTAGGGCAGTGCAGTGGTGTTTGGGTAGTGTAGGGGGTCATGTTGGGGGTGGTGTTTTAGGGTTTAGGATAGTGCAGTTGTGTTTGTGTAGTGTAGGGGGCCGTGTTTTAGGGTATAGGGTAGTGCACTGGTGTTTGGGTAGTGTAGGGGGTCATGCTGGGGTTAGTGTTTTAGGGTTTAGGGCAGTGCAGTGGTGTTTGGGTAGTGTAGGGGGTCATGCTGGTGGGAGTGTTTTAGGATAGCGCAGTGGTGTTTGTGTAGTGTGGGAGGTCATGCTGGGGGTAGATTTAGGGTTTAGTGTAGTGCAATGGTGTTTCGGTAGTGTAAGGAGTCGTGCTGGGGGTTGTGTTTTAGGGTTTAGGGGAGTTCAGTGGTGTATGTGTAGTGTAGAGAATCATGCTGGGGTTAGTGTTCTAGAGTTTAGGGTAGTGCAGTGGTGTTTGGGCAGTGTAGGGGGTCATGCTCGGGCTAGTGTTTTGGAGTTTAGGGGAGTGCAGTGGTGTTTGTGTAGTGTAGGGGGTCATGCTGAGGGTAGTGTTTTAGGGTTTAGGGAGTGCAATGTAAATTGATACTTGTATAGCGCACTACTCACCCATAAGGGTCTCAAGGCGCTTGTACGAATACCGCTGTGGAACCCATCCTGGCTTTCCCTGTGAGGTGTCCACTCCTGGGCACCCCCAAGGTGGAGGCCAGGCATCCTTACCGTTGTGGGGTCCGTTGTGGAGATTAAGCAAGCTATTGCCCAGAGTTGCAGAGTGGGACTCCATGATTGGAATAGGCACCGAGGCGAGAATTATCAGGTCCGTGGAATTTTTTGAGCCCAAGACCCGCCGAGGTGGGGAATTGAACCCTGGTCCCGGGATAGACCTCCGCATCAGGGGCTGCCGGTCTAACCATTGAGCCACACTTCTCCAATGGTGTTTGGGTAGCGTAGTGTGTAGTGCTGGGGCAGTGTTTTGGGTTTACAGTAGTGCAGTGGCGTTTGTGTGGTGTAGGGGGTTGTGCTGGGGTAGTGTTTTAGGGTAGTGCAGTGGTGTTTGTGTAGTGTAGGGGGTAGTGTTTCAGGGTTTAGGGTAGTCAGTGGTGTTTGTGTACACTAGGGGGTCGTGCTGGGTTCTAGTGTTTTAAGGTTTAGAGTAGTGCAGTGGTGTATGTGTAGTATAGGGTTCATGTTTTAGGGTCATGCAGTGGTGTTTTGGTAGTGTAGGGGGTCATGCTGGGGATAGTGTTTTGGGGTTTAAGGCCAGTGCAGTGGTGTTTGCGTAGTGAAGGGGTCATGCTGGGGGTAGTGTTTTAGGGTTTAGGGTAGTGCGGTTGTGTTTCTGTAGTGTAGGGGGTCATGCTGGGGTAGTGTTTGAGGGTTTAAGGTAGTGAAGTGGTGTTTGCGTAGTGAAGGGGTCATGCTGGGGGTAGTGTTTTAGGGTTTAGGGTAGCACAGTGGTGTTTGTGTAGTGTAGAAGGTTATGCTGGGGGTAGATTTAGGGTTTAGGGTAGTGCAGTGGTGTTTGGTTAGTGTAGGTAGTCGTACTGGTGATAGTGTTTTAGGGTTTAGGATAGCACGGTTATGTTTGGGTAGTGTAGGGTGTCATGCTGGGGGTAGTGCTTTAGGGTTTAGGGTAGTGCAGTGGTATTTGGGTAGTGGAGGGGGTAGTGTTTTAGGGTTTAGGGTTGTGCGCCCAACCAGCTACAATATCTGTGGACAAAAGGGGATCCTGACTCTTTTGAACGCTCCGCCAATTGAATAATTTGGGTCAAGGGCCCTACCACGTCCAAGACCTATCAATTCTTTTCTCTGGGATCCCTCATATACTTGGAGAAAAAGGTACATAGTTTCCCATCAATTTCAGGCGTGTGTGCCACCTTCCACTTCAGTGAGGGCCTGGGTATTTTCCCCTCATCCTATTCCTGACCTCCCTTTCAAGGGGTTGATGGATTTTCCCCACCACATACTCTGCCACTTTGGCGTCAGGGGTCCACTCCGCCGACCTAGAATGATAAATTTGGGTTGGCTCAAACATGTCTGAGTGGACCCCCTCTCCAACCAGGAACTGAGATGAGTGGAACTCTGGATGCCAGGGATGTCCCGAATCCTTATCCTCATTGGAGGAGAAATCGTCCTCCGATACACCCTCTCCCTCTAAGAGAAACCCTCCGTCAAGGTCTACAATAGTGGTGACAGCGTCACAATTTTCTCCGGGCTCATCCTCCTCCCAGCAGGGTGCATGTTTTAGTGTTCGCGCACTCTTGAGGAAGGTCTCCGTAAGTTTATCAAATCCTTCCAAGTGCCCCGCGTTATGCTTAACAGCCCTCTTATTCCCCATCTGGGAGCTACTGGGACCCGCCACCACCAGATCTGGGTCACTGAACACCCCAGGGATACTTTTTGCCAGCTTATCAACCTGATCCCCAAGAGGAGCCAGCACCCTAAAAATAGCCAGAGAGAGGGCTTGGTCCACTGCTGGAGGGAGAAGTTGGGGGGCCATTCCTTCGCCATTTCCTGGTAGGAGGAGTATCAATGGTCTTCTGGAGAAGACATGATAGCAGAGTGTGTGAGCACAGAACAAATGCCCTTAAAATCCTTAAGGCAACCCCCTTGCCAGTGCTCCAACAGCTGGGCTTTCCTCGAAGCTGTTATAAGAATAGACTGAGGCGCAATACCAATTAACTAACGTGGCCGTGTAGCGAAATTACCGCGTAGCGGTGTCAAAATTAGGCGAGGGTTGGTCGGAAATCAAGCGGACACTAAAGGAGTGACCGGATTCCCAAACACGCGTAAAGACCAGCGGGAGCACTTGACGGAGCTGCCTCACTCGGACCAGACGCCCCTGACAGGATCTCACCACGCGCAGACCGCACAGCGGGAGAAACTGAGAGGGGGAGAACGCGCTCAGGCAAGAGCCTGCTGCACAGGGAATATGAAATACCAAGGCAATAATGCTAATAACCTGCACAAGAAACCGCTCTACAAAAAGCAACGTCAGATTAAGCCAAGAATGTAAGGAATTCACTTAACTGACGAGCAGTGAAGAAAGAGGAAGCGGAAGGGATGTCACGATATTATATACGATGGACTGTGATATGATTCGACTATAGTTGCCTTGGAGACTATCCCCCTATTGGTTAATGGGCTGTGTAGTCTTTTGTTTAATGATTGTTGTGTTACGTTTTATTTGAACTGCTATGCAAATAAAGTGAGGAAAGATATGCATAATCTTTGCCTCTGCCCTGCCATAGAATTCAATAAATTTTATTCAATCTGATTTAGAAACATAGATCATAAAAGTTTACGTAAAAACAGTAAATCCTCTTCCCTAATACAATACAGTGAGAATTAATTAAAACCAGTAGGTAAAATCGGGTGTTACAAAGCCTGGTTCAGAGCAACTTCAAGTTAACAGAATCGTAAAGTTCAATGTTTCTCAAAATCAATCTCATGTACTTCGTGCAAAATACGCAATAAGGGGTCCAAGTAAGATGTAACGCTCCAATACATAACCAGTCTCCACTATATAAAACTGCAGAAAACTAAAAATAAAAAGTGTTTTGCAACACTTCTGTTGTGCTATATGTGGGCTACATCTGGGTGAAATTTTTGCTACATTTGGGCTCTTTTTTCTCTGGTGGCCAACTTGGGAGATTTATTTGTTTTGAAGTTTCTTAATTTCCTCATTTACTGCAGTCTCCTCAGTAGGAAATGCTTTCAGTGTTTTACTTTGATTCCATCAAGAAGGCATTCAGATATGTCACACATTTGCCATGAATTCAGAATGTTAGCACTCTAGTTGTTCATTAGATCAGTCTGCATGTCAGAAGTTTCTAATGAAATAGAAGAGGATTTGAGATCTCACTTAAAACATGCCCTACATTTTCTTTCTGCAGCACTAACTATAATTTCTATGGCAAAATGAACGCCCTCATTTTGTTCCTTTATGAATTAACTGTTTAAAGTGTCACCAGTTTATTTCAATCAAGATGGCTTCGGGTGTGCCATAATCATAAGTAAGACTGTTACCACTCTAGTTGTTCTTTAGAACACTCTGGGAAGCTGCAGTAGAACACAAAGGCAACAACTGACAGGCTGCTGTTGTTGAAATATAACAGGAAGATATTTGAGATCCCACTTAAAACATGTCCTAATTTTTCTTTCTACAGCACTAAACATAATTTCTATGACAAAAATGAACTCCATCATTGTGTTCCTTTTTAAATTAAATGTTTTAAGTGTTACCAGTTTATTCCAATCAAGATGGCTTCATGTGTGCCATACGTTTGTCATAAGTAAGGCTGTTAACGCTCTAGTTGTTCCTTAGAACACTCTGGGAAGCTGCAGTAGAAACCAAAGGAATCAACTGACAGTCTCTGCCCTTGTTGGATGTACATGTTTTACTGAAAATGTCAGACTTCATTCTCACATGACTGAGAAATATGATGTGAATTTACAAAAAATATGCTCTCATTTTAGCTTCTGGAGCACCTTCCAAAACACTATGGGACAAGCATGTGAAAATAGTTTTGTCACAAACATGATTCATGATATCCCAGCAGAAGGTTTTTCACAGGGTAAAATCACCTTAGAACACACCACAATTTCTGAAATTAGTATGGTATTGATGGAGCAGATTTCATCTGGAGTCAGGCATTGTTTTATTTTTGTGCTTCAGACAGACTGCATTTAAATTGCCCACACATTTTGGTGCAAGTTAAAAACATGGCACATGAAAAATATGAAAGTGAGGCCTAAGTCAGTCTGAAATGCTTTTGCTGAATTAACATGTTTTTTTGCAGTGTAGAGAAAAGTGGCCTTTTTAGCTTTGAAGATTAATAGAATGTGTTTCTCTCTTCCCAGCTCATCCTTGTAATCTAAATTCACTATTCCCGTCTTAAAATACTTTGGCTTGTTGCATATTTTGATAAACATTTTCAGTGAATAACACCTCTTTTTATAATGTGTGTGAATTAATAATGCACCAAACACTACACCTGGGGCTAAATACTTTTTTTTGCATGAAAAGCTATCTAAAACATTAAAGCATGTTGCTGTGTAGGCTGTATTAACTGTGTGCGCTGTATTAACTGTGTGTGCTTTTTAATTTTACACTAAAGCATAAAAATGCTATGTTGCACATTGCACATTTATTTTGCATGTTGTCATAAATAATAGAAAAGCTGCTTGAAACTAATAGCTTGGCTAGGTAAACATTTATAAGGGGTATTAGTATGGAGGTGGGAAACATAATGGGTTGATTTACATGAAATTAATATTCTCTTTGTGTTTGTTTTATTTTTGGGGCCTAAGAAAAAATGACTGCCTGTGAATCCAGCAAGGCTATGACTTGCAATTTTAATGAAAAGGGAGCATGCGCAGACTGTACCAGCTTTCCTGAAGGAGTCAAGGACACTTTAAACTTTGGACATTCTTGTGATTGTGCCAATGTACAAGTTAGATAAAGTATCCTTCTAGACTACGCTGTGGAAGGAAGGAAGAATGGATTAGAATGGAAAAATTTTCCTAGTAAATGTTGCAAACGTTTATAAATGTATTAAATCATTTGCGCTTCTTTTGTTAAAACTGGTATAGTCAGGACTTTAGAATGAGTCAGGATAGTGAGAACTCATGCTATTGTGGCTGACCAATCACGTACAAGTTTCCTGAACAATGAAACATTTTTGTGTAGTCTGCCAAGAATTAGAGTATAAATAAGGAACTCTCTGGAGGTGGGGTTGGCTTCTTGCTCATTTTGGCTACTAGGCTCATTAGGCGTCAGGGGGGCGTGTGAGCTCTTGAGAGAAGGAACAGATTAGACCAGACATTCTATGGGTTAGGTACGAGATCGTCACGGGTGCAGCCTTGGGTGTCCGAGGAGAGTCAGGTGGGGGGTTCCCTGGTGATTTTTTCTTCCAAAGTCCTGGCACGTCATATTTTGGCACTGCAGGCCACATTCCTTTGAGGCCTTGTGAAGGGCGAGCTGTTTTGCTCTTTAGACACAGACAGGAGCAGAGAATGCAGTGGATCAGGATAGAATTAGATGTTAAACTTTAAGTTTATGCTTTGACTAATTAATTAGGTCTAAAAAGATTTATTTGATTTATTTCCCTTAATGGGAGATGTTTGCCAACTATTTAATTATTGATGAGCTTTGCAAGACTATTTTTCTTAGAAACTCTTTAAGAATTTTGCGCCACATTTTCTTTCCTACATTTACTGCTTAAATGCAGACTGCATTGTGTTCTGTATTAATGCTATTTTTCCTGTTTTCCAAATTCTGTAACCTGATTGATATTTTACTAATGAATAAAGGGTCAGAGAAAAACTGAACTTTTGACTAGAAAGTAAAACCCTTTAAAATACTCAACAACTCTCTTCATTGGCTTGAATAATAATTGCATTTTTGACTGTTCAGGTTTATTTAAAGTCTCCTGAAGGTAATACATGGTGTGCAGGGCCCAACACCTTCTTCAGCGTAAATTTGAGGTAGCATGAGGGTTTTACATTGAGAAATTACCAGAAGAAATTAGCGCTCCATAAGTACCAACAACAAATGAATTCTAATGTAACTAAAGTCTGTTATCACCCTTTATAGTTCTCCTTTTGATAACCCTCAAAATCTTCGATTCACTGCAATGCATTTCAATGGGGTACTATCATGTATATTGGTTCCAAGATGGCAGCAAGCAATTCCAGGATGAAGTGCTGACAGCCAATCAGATCTCACGATGACATATGTGGTTAGGCTCCACCCAGATATTAATATTTTTTCTTTTCAAATTTCTCAGGAACTACTGAACGGATTTACACCATTTAACAAAAAGAGTTCTTTCTGAACCAATGGGCTACCTTTTTGCCAAATTTGGTGTAATTCTGTTCAGCAGTTTGGGATGTAGCTAAAGTTTCCTATGGGAAATTGCATGGGGAATACACGTTTTGGGACCCCCTTTTTAGGTCTCGCTGATTCAACACGCATGCGTTGCTCTGCAAGAGTTTAATAGGGGCTTTCAAAAGTGCTTTTGCGGCCGCTTTGATGTTCTCAGTGAGCTGCGTGGCCACTGAGAAGATCAAAGCAGTCGCAAAAGTGATCACAAACAAAAAAAAAACATCCAAGTTGCTCTCTTTAATTTTTTCTGCCCTCCCCCAATTCTACTCTGGCCCCAATGAAAGGCATTCTTAGCTGCTGCTCATCTCATCAAAGGATTTTATCCATATACCACTCCAGCCATAAAAGAGCTACACTTGCCCTCTCCAAATCCTCATTATTTTCAGGACCAATTGCATCACATACCAGAACCGCCCGCCCTGCATTCCCAGCCACAAAACACCTCTGGTGAACAGCATGATACTACTGTGAATTCGTGCAACCTGTATCCTGGGCAGACAATTTGTGTTCGATAAATACCCACAATGTCACACCAGCTGAAACCTTGACGTCATAAGAGCCATACAACTTAACTCGACATCACAAAGGCTAATCCCTCAATTATGTCTGCAGTTGAAAAGCTGAGCTGTGTGACACACTTAGCTGAACAAAGTCCATTAGACATACTAAAATTCTGCGCACTGCCTTATGAATCACCATGTGACGCAGAGTATCACAACACACGGCTCAGCCCAACCACCCACGTAATTTGATCTTTACAACACTCACAATAAGCACACACGTGTTCGTGTAGTCAGCCAACCTGCTTGTAAGTGGTGAACTTTGAGAAAGCATAAACTCTTGTTAGGCACTTGGAAAGCTCTTGTTTCTAGGTCTACAGCACTATACACACATACCATCACTAACGTGCACAAAGGTCACACTTGTCCAACAATAACATTTGCTCTGTAGCCTATCCCACGTCTTCCCGGGCCAACGTGGCCCTGAAGAGTTACGTCAGCCATGACTGGCGCGAGCCCATTCACCAGCAGGCATGTGGGGCGCACCGATGCCGTGCCACAACAAAGGCTGCCAGACAGGCAGGCATGTTCAGGCCGGCCTGCGCCGTCATCAGCACCAAAACCCCTCCAACCAGGGCTGGGTACCAAGACAGAGCACCGCAGCTTCCCCCCCTTTGTTCAAACACACTTCCAGGCACACCAAAAGGGGAAACCGATTATGAGGCAATGCGTGCGGGTGACCGAGAACAAAAGGTAGCGCCTTTAGGCGCTTAGGTGTTTAATCTTTGATAGCCCGGATGTGAAACGATACGACCCATTGATTAGTCAAAATGTGCCAACAATAACCACAGCTTCTTATGCTCCCTGCCAAGTTATGCCGTGCCTTGTGATCCTGGTTTAGTTTGTGAGTCGTTTCAAATGCTGACTCAGTGACTCTACAATCCGTGCTTCGTCTCAGTGCCTCACTGATCAGCCTGTGTCCAGTATTAGAGCCCACTTTATTAGTCTGTATATTGTTCCAAAGCCTGACTTTGCAATCAGTGCCTTGTTTTCTCTTTGCTTGTATTTCACTTTCTCCATTTTACTCTTTCTTCGCTCTCTATCTCACACTCTCGCCTTTTACATTGAGCTCTATATTTGTCTTACTTCCCTTGTTCTTTTTCTCCAATTCTTTTTGCATGTTTCGCTCGTTTTCTTTCTCTTTTCACCTCCCCTTCTGCCTCTTTGTGTCCCTCTCTGCCCTTCTCTGTTTAACCCACCTAGGCCTTCGTTGCTCTCCATCTAAGCCTCTTTCTTCCAACATTTTAAATTGCGCTTTGGTGCAGTATCTTCTCCCACAGGTGCATCGCCAGGCAGGACGCCTCCTAGAACCCAAGGACGTCACGTGACCATCCCTTTATCTGATGATATAGTTGAAATCTATATGCTTACAACAGGTTTCCTGGAAATACCATATATTTCCAAATCTTCCTGAAATAAGACGGCATCCGCCTAGGTGCTGTATTGAACTGCATTGAAATTACATTTATGTAGCGCTTGGCACCCCTGACTAGACACTGTAGCGCTATATTTTGTGTTAGGTAAATGAAGCATGGGCCGTGCTGATCAGTGTTGGTCAAGGTGGGATAAAGGCATTTTAATGGCAGCCGGTGTGTGACAAGTGTGTGACTTGTCTCTGTTACAAACACCGATGTCATGGTCCAGGTATATGATATCCACACAGTGGGCACAGGCTCAGCCCAGGAGGAGGGGTGATGAGGGGGTGGGCTTAGCATGGCTCTGCGGCTGGGTTCTCTGCCTCACACTCTCAGGTACAACATTAAACCAGAGGAACCTGTACATTATGGCGCAGCTACCAGCTATCCTTAATCACATGTGCCCCCCATGCAACAATTTACTGCTCGCCACACCACCCTCTCGAAAAATATTTCGGAGTAAAACCAGAGCACAGTGGTCAGATTTCTGCCCCTGTAATATAGATTTGACCACATTTAATGCACGCATGAGTGAACTTTTCTCACTGACTTCTGTGGGTACGTGTTATTCCTTCCTCCATATGTAATCCCCTCACGTGCAATATTGTATATATTTAATTTCACAAATGTTATTGAGGTGTCTGCCTATTAGAAACCAACTGATTCATAAAATTATAATTTATTTTGTACTAAAACATTGTAAGTGTATTAATGAGAAGAACTAATAAACAGATATATAACACTTTGTGTAAGATCAAGTCAAACACAGGCGCAGAACAAACTTGCAGCAGGCTTCAGACAAGATCATACCTTTTTTGGAGAAAACCACTCCATCCCTAAAGGTTGCACTTTCTTCCTCAGTCCTATATCTGTTCTTTTCCATTGTCTCTGTTCTTCTGTTTCATTTCTCCTGTTCCGCTTTTAGGCTTGGAGTTAATCTTACAGAATGCATAAAGTGCTGGGCAAACACTCAGCATAACTTAACAAAAAACACACACACTCACTCTCTCCTCTCTCTCCCTCCCTCCCTCTCTCGCTCCCTCCCTCCCTCATTCCCTCCCTCTTCTCTCGCCCTCACTCTCTCTTCTTCTACTTCCCTCTTTCTCTGTTTCACCCTCCCTCTTCTCACGGGATGCATTTTTTATTTCCACTTTGGTCCCCCGTTAATATTTGTCAACTATAAATGCTGTTCGTTTTGTTACTAAACAGCAAATCTCACGGGAACCATAGGGCAACAATATTTTCACTTGTCCATTGTATCACAGAAATGTATGCTAAAGCGCTGTGTTTCTCACTGTCGCTCGAAATGAACTTTTGGACATTTGCTTACATCTATTTAAATGCATTCACCCCCAAAAATATATTCTTGAATTAAACTCGAGCTTTTGTGCTACTTATTAGGCACTCCTGCGAACACACATGAAAAGACGGGTTTTTTTGGGAGCAGTGCGTCCGTGAATAACAAATCGGATATTTTGCCACAATACACATACAAATGTTTTCAACATTATGCAACATCTAAGTGCACATGCACGCTACGGTTTTACGATGCTTTTTGAGGCATTAAGCGCCGGCAATCACTTTTGCAGTGCGCCTTTGATGTTCCTGTTCAAAGAACATCAAACATCAAAGAACATTTTGTGTTAATGCTTTGCTGGTGCCAGTTTGACTTACAACCTGCTTTCTCTTCCCACAAACTCGATGTTTGTGTATCTTTATTTTGAGATGCTTTTAGTATTACTGTCATACATACACACAAGCACAACCACACACACAACCACACGCACAACCACACACACAACCACACACACACACAGCCTCACACACACAACCACACACACAACCACACAACCACACACACACACACACACAACCACACAACCACACACACAACCACACACACACAACCACAACCACACACAACCATAACCACACACACAACTACACAAACACACAACCACACACACACAACCACACACACACAACCACACATACAAAGTCACACACACAACCACACACACAACCACACATACAACCACAAACACAACCACACACAATCACACACACACAACCACACACACACAACCACACACACAGCCACACACACAACCACAACCATACAAACACAACCACCCACAACCATACACAGCCACACACACAACCACACCCAACCACACACACAACCAACCACACACACACAACCACAAGCACACACAAGCACACACACAACCACACACAACCACACACACAACCACAAACACAACCACAAATGCACACACAACCACACACAATCTCAAACACAACCACAAAACTACACAACCACAACCACACACACAACCACACACAACCAAACACACAACCACAACCACATGCACACAACCACACACACACAACCACACACACACACACACACACAACAACACACACAGACACAATCACACACACACAACCACAAACACACACACAACCACACACACAGCCACAAACACACACGACCACAAACACACACACAACCACAAACACACACACAACCACACACACAACCACACACACAACCACACACAAGCAACCACACACACACAACCACACACACACAACCACACACACACACACACAACCACACACACAACCACACACACACACAACCACACAGACCACCACCCACACAACCACACACACAACCACACCATCAGTGCACACTTTCACCAGGCACAGACACCATCAGTCATCAGTGCACGCTTTCACCGGGTACAAACACCAGCAGCTGTCAAAGCACACTTTTACCAGGCACAAACACTATCAGCCATCACTGCACGCTTCCACCAGGCACACACCACCAGACATCAATGCACGCTTTCACCAGGCACACACACACCTCCAGCGTCAGTGCACGCTTTCACCAGGCACACACACACCACCAGCCGTCAGTACACACTTTCACCAGGCACAAACACCGGCAGCCGTCAGTGCACGCTTCCACCAGGCACATACACTACCAGCTGTCAGTGCACGCTTCCACCAGGCACACACACCACCAGCCGGCAGTGCACACTTCCACCAGGCACACACACCACCAGCCATCAGTGCACAATTTCTACAAGCACCCACACCACCAGCCATCAGTGCACACATCAATTGTTAACACATCCACAATTAACTATTGTAGCAATTGCAGTATGGCGCACTTTACTTTTAAACATATTCATCTAAATCGCAGCATGCCACCATTGCTACAAAAATAAATACACATTTTTTAGGCCTACAATTTATAGACTTTTTTTGCAATTGGTGTTGCAATATTTAGCAATGCCAATAGCTCAAACTTCATTAATGCGAGACCTATTGCATTGCAAATGCTTGTTTCTCTAGGAGTGGAGCGGGCCATACATTTTGAAAATTTCACGAAGATTCGTCAATCGGCTCCAAAGTTATTGGGAACTGAATGTTGCGATTTTCCTGTAGTAACTAGGTCCTAACTATAACGACCTACTGGAGACCTCCAGTAGGTATAATATATATATATATATATATATTCACTGAAAAAAACATAGGTTTCACACCAGTTATAGTTAGCTGTACATTTTACTCATACAAAACCATTGAAATTCCCCCGTTATAGTTAGTTGTACTCACTTTAACTCGCGCGCCGACAATCCACTGCTGATGATGTCACATATTACTTCATTCATGACATGGTCAGTGACATCACTGATGACATATAATAAATTTTAAATAGTGTAAATATATATATTTTTTTTATTGTTTGCCCTGGTACGCGCCCCGGAGCGCTCCCGGGGCGCCTACGGGTGAATGCACGGGTAAGCGCAATGTTACGGCGCGCCCCGGGGCGCGTACCGGGGAGCGTCCCGAGAGCGCTATTCCCGCGAACGAAAACAACATCATGACGTTTCGCGTAGTCGCGTGATGCGTCATAAGACGCACTGCGTAAGCGCACCCGGAATCACGCGATCGCATACGATCGTGCAACGTCATGACACACTTACGCGACGCGCCCCGGGTGCGTAGCGTAAGCGCGTCGGGTCATGTGATCTGAAAATAACACTTTTCATTGGTGCAGATCAGTTTTGGTTTCCAAATGATGAAGGCTTGGATCATGTGACTTGAAAATAACACTTTTCATTGGTCCAGAACACTTTTGTTTTCCAAATGATGAAATCCCCCTCCTTTTTTCCTTACTGTGACTTTGTGCTTTGACTGAGGAAGACCTGTTTCGAGTTCTATCTCAGAAAATGGCTACAGTAGTATCAGCAGCTGGAGCATCTGGCCCACCACCACCACCAACACCATCTAAAAGACCACCAGAAGATTATATTGGTGGTGAACAGGAAGAGGAGGAGGATGAGGAAGAGGAGGCACAGACAAGGGAGATCCTGCCAGAAGATAAACAGCCCTACAAACCCAAAGAGCACTTTGTATGGCAGTTCTACAAACTCCCAAGGGGTTTTAAAAAAGTCAACGCAGCAAAGGTGACTTGCTTAATTTGTGGTGATCAGCTATCCAGGGGGAACCCTAACAAAAAGTATTCCTTCGGGAATCATACGATGATTCGCCACATGATGCGTTGGCATCCAAACAACTACTCTAATGCAGAGTTAAGGGACCTCTGCAGTAAACTACCCCCATCATCGGCTCGAGGCTCAACATCAAAACAACCCACTCCATCGGGTTCGGGGGTAAGAGACACATTGGCTACTATCCAACCAAAGTTTAATGATTACAACATTTTATGCAAATATTGTAACAAGTTACTTGCTTATGGTGAGCAAAGCATTGAACTTATTATGGTTTCTGGTGATAACCATAAGTGTCCAAAAAAACCCTAATTTTTCCTGATTTTTTTTCATGCTCCAGTTGAGCCAATTACAATTCCCTGTTTTTTGTTTCGCCCCATAAAAAATACAAAAAAATATAAAAGTGTTCAGAATAGCCCAAAAACAGTACAAAATGTTCAAAAAAACATAAAAAAATATAAAACAACAAAAAGAAGAAAAAAAACAGTTATTTTTAGAACTACCTTTACTTTATAAAAATAAACCTATATTTTTAAAGAATCTGTGTCAATCTTTTTTCTGCAGGGTATGTGTACCGGTACGTGCACCGGGGCGCGCACCGGGGAGCGCACCAAAAAAAAAAAAAAAAATTTAATGAAGGAGTTAGCATGAGGGAAGAACACAAAGAGAGTAATGTTAAGAAATAGAGCTAGAGGGAGAACATAGAGGGATTGTTTACTACATAGTTAAAAACAGACAATGTGTAATAGGGTGAAAATGAGAAAAGTAAAATCACTAAAGGAGCAAAAGAAGGGAAGAGAGAGGAAGAACACTAAACTAGAGAAAGTGGGAGAATGTGACTGGGTGTTGAAAGAAAACGATAGGACAGAAAAAAATTGAGAATGAACGGTAGTGGCGTAACTGGGATAAATGAATAACGGTGAGGGAGGGTAAGAAAAGACCAGTTAGTATAAGTAAAGAGGGGTGAAAGACAGTGAAAAATTGAATTAGGATAAGAGATGGGGAGTGACAAACACAAAAGACAGAGAAAATAAAGGTAACAGTACCTGAATGGGATGTGTGTGTGTATATGAAGTTTGTGTGTGGGGGGATTTTTTTCTGTGTATGAGGTGTGTGTGTGATGTGTGTGTGTGGTGTATGTCAGAGGTGTGTGTATGTGTTGGGACGGGGATGAGGTGTGTGTGTAGGAGTAAGGTAAATAATTAAGAAAAACAGAATGAGTGAAGAAGCAAAGGAAGAGAACAGAGGGTAAGTGAAGTAAAGAATAGGGACTGAAAGAAGTTGAATATGAGAGGGGAAATAGGGAAATTGGAGTAAACATGGAGAATAAGAATAAGTGAGGGAAGCAGAGTAAAGAAACAGGAGTGAGGTTGGTTGAGAAAATATTAGTGAGCTTAAAGCAAAGGGTGATGACAAACTACATTTTTTTAGTCACACTTACCATATAATAAATGTAACTTTAATTACATTTTTTTAGTACATTTTATATCTGTGAAAGAGAGCAGAAAAAATAAGTTATAATTAGTAAAATATGTATTTTAAATTAAAAGATACAAATGAAGAGGTTAAAAATCATAACAGTGTGAAACATAGGAAATGAGTGATAGTAATGGAACCAGAGTAAAAGAAATGGGATGAAGAACGATGAGAGAGGAGCAGTGAAGTTGTTGTAAAAGAAATGATAGAAGGTAGATAAATACAAGTGAACATAACACAAGAAGAGTGAGGCACTGAGGACCTAGAAGTAGTGAACGAAAAATAGATAGAAAAGGTCAAAAGTAAGGAGCAAACAAAGATAAGCGAGGGAGAGTGGGTGATTTATAGTGATAGAGTGCGATAATAGTGCTGAGTGAGTAAACAGGAATTACTAAAAGAGCAAAGGAGGAAAATACGGAAAAGGGAAGTAAAGCAGAGAGACTGAAAGCTGAAAAGTTATGCAAGGGAGAGAGGTGATGCAGACAGTTGAAATGAAAATGAGGGGTTGTCAAAGAAGTGGAGTAAGGAAACGGGGGTTACAGAGAGTGAGAGAAAGACATTATAAGTGAGTTAAAAGAGCTGAAAGAGGACGGAAAAAGGAAAGTGAGTGTCAGAGAATGGGATGACAATTTAATTTACACAATCCAAAGTATAGAATAACTTGTACAACATGTTACATAGTTTATTTTTGCTGTTCTCAGAATATATTGAATTTCACTTAAAACAGTGAGTTCAAATTACTCATCATATGACAGCGGGAAAAAAAACCACAATCTGAAAGATTGTGTTTTAAAAAAAACCTTAGATACTAATAAATGACAAATGTACACTAATCTTTGATTGACTTACTTTTCCTTGAGGCCAAATAGTATATCATGGAGGTCCTTTTCTCGTTGCAAAGTACTTTGCAGTTCAGTAAAAAATCCATTTCATCGACTTTTCTAGAAGAAAAACTCCAAGAACATCTGAAATATTTTCAATATTTTCATATACTCCTTTTTTTCAGTCATGACTCTTTACTCATTCCTGCACCTTTCCATTTGGCCAAATAGTGTCAGATGTATAAGTATATATCAGTACTCCTCCCGTCTTCATAGGCCAATTACCTTTACCTAAATTTTGGCTGTAAAAACACTAGGTATGAATTTATAAAGCCAAAAGGCAAACGTTGTTTGAAAGTCAAATGAGTGTCGTTACATTGGGTCCAACCTTTAGAAGTTTTTAAATAGCATGTGTAATGGCCTGATGTTGCAGAAGGACCGTCATGAAAAATAATAGCTACAGTTGCAAAGGTTCTTCCTGATATCGATAATTGAGAAGCCACGAAATTTTTAATAGAAGTTGTCAATTTAGTTCCATCAGGTCTACATCGTTGGAACATTAAAATGACATAGTGACCATAATTTTGTAGAAATAATGTGGACAGCATTGTAGACTTACATTGGGTACACACCATATTGTGATCATCTGCTTTAACTAGATTATTAAAAGGCACTGATTTGCAGTCTGGTAAAGTCAAATATATAAATCTTTCACTGTCTATTCTAGTAGTACTTGATGAAGCACAGTTATCACAGTCATGTTGCCATTGATAAGAAAGGTTTAAAAGATTTTTTATATCTACTCCTTCATCTTCCAATACATCAAACATATACATTAAAAATTCCTGACAATCCTGCTGAATTATCTGTGAAAATTGATTTTGACCTGAACATATGTCCTAATTTCTGAAACACTTTCTATTTTTCCTCTATCACTACTACATTTCTCTAACACAGAATTCAATAAACAGCACTATGTTTGTTCCCGATTTTCGACAATCTGTTTTTGTAAATTTTGAAGAAAAAAAACAACATTAACTACTACATTAGCATAGCAGTTGACACCAGAACTGTTTTCAAACTGAAATCCAACAACATCCTCAACAGAATCCTTTTTCCTTCTGCTTACAATTACAGTTTCATCTACTTTTTGTCTTTTTGCTACTACCTCACTGCAATTACTCTCATTTCTTCTTTTTCGGCCTACCACACGTTTTTCAATCAGAGGATATTGAGGCAAATGTGGAGCATACTCTCTTCTTAACCTATTGTATTCTTTAACACAATCTAGATCTGCACAAATCTTTGTTTCGTCACACTCAATCAAGTACAATCCTGATAAAGTTCTGACTCGTGATAAAGCCACATATGCCATACCCTATTTAAACACAGAACTTCCAATGTTCACCAAACCGCTATCTACACTTAAACCTTGAGATTTATGAATTGTCACCGCATATGCCAAACAAATAGGAAACTGTTTTTTGCGAACATATAAGTCTTTCACGAGCAAAAATCTAGCTGAACAACGACAAATTTGTTCTATTTCATCAATGCCATCAAATTTAATTTTTATAATTTCAATTCCATCTCTATTTTTGTAATTCACAAAACCAACAACATGACCCATTGCTCCATTTACCAGACCTCTTTCAACATTTAAATTCCTTCTCAAAATGACACGACAATTCAAACAAACATTCAGAGTCTTTTCAAAACCAGCAGTTTTAGATATAGTCTTCTCCAATGAATCCAATTTTGATTTCAAATTTTCTGACAAAATAATTGTTGCTCCCATATGCTCTATTTTATCTATAGCTTCCAGTTTCACTATCTCTTCATTTTCTAACTTCAGCATTTTGATGTTGAACATGGAACATTCTTTCAGAGTAGGCATCAAACATATGGCAGATTTCTTCTCGTTAATTTTCTTAAAAATATTCTCTGGAAGAATGTTTTCATTTGGGTACAAATTCGAAATTAACCGTCCATGTAAAGCTTCTTTCCCTTGTTGACTTATTTTTCCTACTCTTACATCTTGTAAAATATTTTTATAATCTTCATCCTTTGCCTGCCGCATATTTTGAAGCAGTTCTTCATATTTGAAGTTTAACCATATATTAACGTTTCCAATGCTTCCTAGGCACTTCCTGGTATCTTCATGTGTGAGCATTTTGAACACAGGTTGTCCTTTCACTGGAGTCAACTGCAGAAGATCTCCAAAAACAATAATGTGTTTTCCTCCAAATAAAACATCATAGTCTGTTCTAAGAATGTCTTGCATTCTCAAATGCACAAAAGCAAGCATTATATTTGACACCATGCTTACTTCATCAATGATAAGAAGTTTCATTTTCTTCAGGACTCTCGAAACTTCAGAACACTCATCTCCAGATAGCTTGTGATATTGCAATTTGTTATCATGCTCCACTGGCAGCATCAGTAAACGATGTAAAGTAATCCCTTTAATATTATGTGCTGCCAGCCCAGTTGGAGCGGTAACAACACAAGACAGCGGTGATTCAGTCCTTTTCTGCAGATAAGATGCAATTGCTTTAATCAGAAAACGTTTTCCAGTTCCCACTTCTCCACTCACGTACAGTCGGACAGGCTTAAATGATGTACATGAGCACTCTTTCTTCTCATGACTCAATCCATGTTCAACCTGTCCTGTGACTTCGTCATATATCAGTTTCTGCTCAAGGTTTAATTGTTTCACCAAATCTTCTAAATGAATTACATCCTCTTGAGCTTGCTCCATAGCTCTTTCCACTTCATCCATGGCAGTGGCAGCTTCATTTTGGATAATTGGTCCTCCTAGTGGATCCTGACTCAATGAAGCAGAACTCTGACTGCCTTGAGAACTATCTCTCGCAATCTCTGCAGCAATTGTTGATTCTTGCTCTATTTCTTCATTCAACATTTTCTGATAATTTGGAACAACAGGACATTCTATGGTATCCTTCGTAGCATTAAAAGAGTCTTCATAACAGAGAAAATCTCCAAGTAGTTCCTCTTCTTCTCGCCATGGTTTAAAGAGTTGCAAAAGAGCCAAATAGTAAAATTCTCTTTTGTCTGGATTTTCACAACTCTATTTTCGATGATTAATCAAATGACCTTTTTTCTGTTTCACTAGACATCCTTCACATCCAATGATTCCATATTTTCCATTATTGATATCTTCTCTGATGTTCCTCTTATAAATATATCTTTGCAGAACTTAGTAGAGACAAACGTTCTCAAGGTGAGGACTTCTATTTGGATAGTATGTATCCAACATGTTTGTCTTCAAAATATCTGTACTTTCTGGTTCTTTCTCCGCCAAATACTCTATCTCTTGTACATATTTCAAAACTGGATTTCGCGTTGCAGCGAGACCTAGACTCACCAAAATGATGGTTCTAGATTTGGCATAGAGACTTGCTGACGACAATCGATCAGAACATTCATATGCTCCGATTTCTCGATGCGACAACATCTTCAGACTGTAACTGTACAATTTCTTGCTTAGGCTCTTTTCATGTGAAATGTCCTCCCACATTTCCTTCAGTTCTGTCTTTTCTTTTTGTGTGATGTAAGACATCACATATCGAGCTACAGCAATAGAGTTGTCAGCAACGAATTGAATATCCATGTTAGCATTCCACATGGACAAAATCACTGGGTTGTAGTCATTGATGTACTTGGACTCTTCGTTTCTTTTTAAATTGTATGTATTTTTTGGTGATTTTCTCGTCACAGTATGTCGCGGAGAAGACATTAAATTATTTACTCTTCCTTTAGAAATCACTGGTCGTGGAAAAGCGAAACGACATTTTGTGTAGAACTTGTCCTTGTTTCTGAATTTTCGACGACAGTACTTTCCACAACAATGGGATTGAAAGCGTAAAACTTGTTAGCTTAAATTGTTTTCTTCTGTAGTTTTCGGAACAGCACATGTTGAATACTTTTCAATGAAGCTCATCACTGTCTCATCTGAATCTGTTCTAAACTTGGGTGCATCTTTAATTCATAATAACATATGTATGTGAGGAGCACCTCTCGCTTGATACTCCTTTCTCCAAAAGAAATCCAAAACCTCTCCAAGGGGAGGATTTTTTTTGTTGGTAATAAAAGACATCATAGCTTCAAATCTATGATTGAAATATCTGCATACATTCACTGGATCCAAAGAACACAGTTCTCCAGGTGTTTTGAATTCTATATTTTGTATATTAGCATTGGCCTCTCATAGAAATTGAAGTAAGTCCTCCCATGCATACTCGGCACAGCTAAGAGTGAGGAACCATGTAGGAGTTCCTAAGTTTCTTAGCATACATTTCAATTCCCCATGGCGACGGTACCAATACTCATTTGTACCACGCCGACATGCCATGAGATTGATTAGATGAGATTCTAAAATATTATCTTGCAGATTCACTTTCTCCATAAAGTCCCTCGCCGAAATATTTTGTAATTGTGCTCCACTTTTCAGAATATGGTTTACTGCATAAGAAAGCCCAGACAAGTCACTTTCATACAGTAGATGAAACAAATAGGGAATACCTTGCATCTTCAGCATATAATCCTACAGTTCGATATTCAGATGCAGGAATTTGAAGTGGTCGATCGTCATATCGTCCACCTCGACCTGTTGGAAATAGCTGTGGAAAACAACGAGCTTCCAAACTTTCTTCCCATACACTAATGGGACTTCCTTTTGCTGTTTTCATTTGAAACAATTCAATTGCATTCCCCATTACTTCTTTGGAATGCAAAGGATGAACAGTATAATGTTCATATATTTCTTCACTTCTAGACACAACAACTTTTTCAATTTGGCCGCCTGAACAATCACTGTCTTCATCTGCAGCTGTTTCCTCTGCTGCAACACATGCATCTTTGTAGTACTCATTGTTTTTGACTAAATACAACGTTGCCTTTTTGACTTTCCTAACATCTACTAAATCTTGCCAGATTTTCTTACTCTTTGTCGGAACCCCATTAACTAGAATAACTAAAGGTTCCTCTTTTTCTATACCAATTGTATCAATATTTTTTTTCAAATCTAGAGGCAAATAAACAACTCTTCCATTTAATCCTCGCTGCAAATCTGTAGGAGGCAATTTCCCTATCTTAGGCTCCATGCGAACAATTGCCTGAAAAGGATGGACACATTGAATCAAAATAGACTCATATGTATTTAAATCCATCAATTCACGGGGAATGTCTACCAACTCCAGATTATTATGAACAGCTCTAGCAGGCATTCTGTTTTGATTTAATTTATCATAACAATATTTACAAATACGCTGATCAGAACTCAAATCAAAAGAATTCTCCACCCACAAATAAGTTGCTAAATCTTTCCACTCATAATTATCCATCTTTTCACTTTTTGCATATAAATCAACTAACCTAGTCTGAATCTTATAATGAGTCCGTCGACAACACACACAAGTAAAATTCGGCCTTTCACTTGATGTCACCTTAAACCTGGTAATTTCCTTCTCAAACTTTTCTGTATTTAAAATCTGTACATTGTCTTCCACATTACCTTGAATTGCTGTCTCAATTTCTACACTGTCCTCTTTTTCACGAAAATAACAAATCTCAATTTCTTCACAAATCTTCTTCACATCTAATTCTGTTCCATGCAAAAGAGCACTGTTTAAATGTTTAAGATTAAGTGCTGGACTTTTTGCATAATACAACATACACTAATTTCCTCATTTTGGTATGATGCACTGCTAACATCCTAAAATGATGAAAAACACTCTGACAGACTTTTCTAGAAAGACAAGCCAGTGAATGGCCTTGCAAACCTGTGATTCCTCTCACTCTGCAAGGATCTAAGTCTTGCAACAACTTCCCTTTCTGCTTCAAACTTTTTTTACTATATGTACGTAAGAAATTACAAAACAAAGCAATTGATTCCTATCGCACACTACAAATACTACTACACTTCCAAGTGTACACTGGACCCTTAGTACGTCTCCCTAAAACTCCATCAGATAACACCTCTTCTGGTTCTCTAGGCACAAGTTTCTCTTTTTCAATCGGACAACCGTCTTTCACTTCATACGCTCGACCACTGGTGTCAACTGCATGCACTAAATCATTCTCCTGGAAGTAACTCTCCTCATAAAAAAATGGCTCACAACTTGAACTGTGCATCCATTCTCCAGAACAAACTTTACAAAAATGAGTCCGATTAATTACTCTTTTCCATCTACTGTTTGATTTGAAAACATCAATTGTCTTGTTAAGTGTCCTAATTCTATTGATTATTAAAATAAATAATTTTTTCTTAACTTCAAAAGCCTGATCAACAATCTTCTCTACACGTTTCTTTTTCTTATAAAAAGCAGTCTCTGTTTACCTTTCCTAATGTTTTTTAACAAATTTAAAACCACTCTATTGCGAAACATTCGTCTACGAATGTCTCTGAACTGATTCTGCCTTCTTTTCCTATACATATTATTCTCTCCTGCTCCAGTTTTAGGATTCTTTGAAGTTCTCTCCTTCCTTTTCAATTTTACTCTCTCATTTTCTTTTTCTACATGGTGTCCATCATTTTTTTGGGATGTACATATGTTACGTAAAAAAGACTTAGTTGTCTTACCAGGAGCTTTGTTCCTGTTTTTTGAAGTATTTGTTGTGGAAGAAAGCTGTAATTCCGTTGCTGTTTTTGATTTTTCCCAGTTACGTTGTTTCTTTGTCCTTTCCTTTGTGGGCATCTTTGCTTACTCTTCAAATAACGATTTCAATCTGTGTTAAAGAAAA
Organism: Lissotriton helveticus; assembly: GCF_964261635.1. Classification (NCBI taxonomy): domain Eukaryota; kingdom Metazoa; phylum Chordata; class Amphibia; order Caudata; family Salamandridae; genus Lissotriton; species Lissotriton helveticus. The sequence goes on from NC_136063.1 coordinate 1,722,550,048, forward strand.
AAGTAGCACATTATAGACCACTATTACCAAACAACAAAGCAATGACAAAAAGCAAACGATCTATACAGGGTTACAGATCAGGTGAGGATTCTCCAGGGGTGCACAAAAGGTGAGGCCTGTATTGAAGAGTATAGTGGAAGACAGCTCTGTCCACAAGTACAAAGAAGATCAGACCTATGTCTAAGTCCACTGCACTCTTATACACAGGCTTCACCACCTATGCTTCCCGAGAAAGTATTGAGTTACATAGTTATAAAGAATTGTATTTTATAAAATTGTGAAGCTCCATGAGAAAGCGTTTGCCTCAGTCTTATTCCTGTTGTGAGGCAGGTGCAAGATTTTCGCCTCAGTCTTATCCCTGCTGTGAGGCAGATGATTGTAAATAGGATCTGTGCTGTGTTTCCTAAATGTGATGTCAAAAACGATTTTGGAGAAAATGAATGGTTTTTACATTTTTGATTATAATGTGGCGCAGAGGTTTAAAAAGTGACGCATCTACCTACATGCATCAATTTTTAAATATGGAGCAAAAAGGTACTTGTTTGGGTTTTCCTGGGGAGCGTAGGTGGTGAAGCTTGTGTAGTATTTTATAAAATTGTGAAGCTCCATGTGAGGCAGATGATTGTAAATATGATCTGTGCTGTGTTTCCTAAATGTGATGTCAAAAACAATTTTGGGGAAAATATTTTTTTTTTACATTTTTGAGTATAATGGAGGACAAACATCGTAGGCACTGCTTGACCCTCTAGGTTTTCTGAGGGGGTCTTAGGAGGCCGAAATAGGCAAACAAAAAAAAAAGTTTTTGTTTTTCTGTCTCAAATCTAGCGAAACACAAAATGGAGGACTCCCGTAGCGCTGCCGGTACGCGTATCCGGGGCGCGCACTGGGAAGCGCTCCCAAAAAATGTTAAAAGTTAATTTACATAAAAACCACTGGAGACACTTTCACCAAATATAGAATAGCTCATACTACATACCAATCCCTACCATTTTCCCAAATTCGATGGAATTCCATTGAGCCATTTGAGCTGTAGCACTGTCTAAATATCCTGAGGTAAATTACTTCACAAAAACACATCTGAAGTGTTAGAATTGACAACCAATTAAAATGTTACTTTTATTTTCTACTTTTTTTACCTGACATTTGATTGGTTATGTACCTGAATATATATAAAGAAAGAGAGGGAAACAGCCATTTTGACTACTACTTCCTGGTGTACATTTCAAAAGGATTTTCACTAATAACTTCAACTTCTTTTTAAAGGTAAGTTGTTATTTTGAAAACTGAAGTATATTGTGCACTTTAAGTTAATATGGAAAACTTTTTCTGATAGTTATATACTATCCCTCTGTAATAGTTATAGATTTAGATAGACTTCTCTGTTATAGTTATGGATGGATTTAGGCTTGTCTTGTATAATTATGAATTTAGTTAGGTTTCATCACATACACTTTTTTATATTTCTACTTCCAGCCTGATACCATACACTGCCCAAAGATAACTTCACTGTTAAAAAATCAAAACTACCTGTCTGAACTTAAACCCAACAGTGCCCTATCTCTACTGATATATTTATTTTTTATGCAATTTACAGCAACATAATGGAAGGAGATCAAAATAAATGTAATATTTCATTCGAAATTGATCTTCAGGACAACCCAGTGGAAGAGAATAACGATTCAGATTTTTTCGATCAGTCTCTTGATGAAGAGTTTCTGAAATATGTGGAAGAAATGGAATCATGTAATCCAAATGAGGACATTCCCGACGACATAATGTTGGAAGTATTATTAAATTTTGAAAAATCAGAGCAATAAATTTATATTTAATAATTAAAAATGGTTCCAGACATTATTCTTTTTTATATGTAATCAATGAAATAGTACCAAAATGAATATAATATAATGTGAGACTTATAGTATACTGTGCAACTTTTTTGTTTTACATAGTAATTTTGCTCATAGATACTTCCTTTCTCCCACTATATTATCTCCAAAGTGTATTTGACATCTCTTTTTCATCTCCTGCCTCCATGTTCTTTATGTTTTCCTGACAGACTATGGTATGCATTCCATATACCACAATAACTTCTATAACAACATGCAAATTATCTACAGAGTAAACGGTGTACATTGAATTTAAGACTCTGCATTGGTACCTACATGTTGGTACTTAAATCACCCACACAACACAACAACTCTATTCAGAGATACCCTACCTCTAAGCACTTTAAATTATTATTTTAGTGTTTCACTGAGTTTTTCCCATGTGTGGGGGTCGGGGAGGTGTGTGTGGGGGATGTGCGGGGTGTGTCTGTGAGGTGTGTATGTGTGTGTGTGTGTGTGTGTGTGTGTCTGGGGGGATGAGGTGTATATCTGTGTGGGGTATGTGGGTGTGGGTGGGGATGTGGGTGTGTAAAGTGTGTGTGTGGGTGTGTGGGGTGTTTCGGTGTAGGTGGAAGTGTGGGTGTGTGAGGTGTGTTTGGGGTCTGTGTGGGTGTGGGGAGTATGTGTATAGGATGTGTGTGTATGTGTGGAATGTGTGGATGTGTCTGAGGTGTGCGTGTGTGTGTGGGGGGAGGTGTGTGGGATGTGTGAGGTGTGTCTGTGAGGTATCTGTGTGTGCGTGTGTGTGTGTTGGGGGGTGAGGTGTGTGTGTGTGTGTCTGGGTGTGTGGGATGTGTGGTTGTGGGTGTGGATGTATAAGGTGTCGGTGTAGGGCTGTGGGGTGTTTGGGTGTGGGTGGAGGTGTGCGTGTGTAAGGTGTGTGTGGGGAGTGTGTGACTGTGGGGGTGTAGGGTTGTGTGCATGTGGGTGTGTGTGGGACGTACTTGTAGGTACCTAAAACAGCCACAGAACCCAAAAGCTCTTTTCAGAGCTACCCTACCTGTAATCACTCAAAATGATTATTTTACACTATTATTTTCACTATTTTTCACCAAAGTACGCTCCCCGGTGCGCGTACCGGGCGCTCCCCCCGCGAAAATCGGAAAAAAAAATTAATTTATTTTTTTACCCGAGGGACCCTTTTATGGCCCCCACATCAAACCTAGAGTGCCAGGGGGGGTCTACCCTGCCCCCTTTTTATTATTTTCCCTTTTGTTTTTACCACCTCTTGTGTCTCGATCCTACCGAGACACAAGATGGCGGCCACTGCGGACTGTTTCGAATGTTTACAGACACCCGAGAGCCAATCAGCTTCCCGTGCGCAGGTCGCGTGGCGCACCCGGAGCGCTCCCCGGTAAGCGCACCGGGGCGCGCTTACAGATATATACATTTTTTTTAACCTAAATTACTCTAAATCCTCTGGAGCACATATCTTGAGACATAGCAAAGGCACATCGGGCTACCAGTCCCTACAATTTTGCCAAGTTTGGTGAAAATCCATTCAGCCGTTCGAGCTAAAAGTGCGACAGACCACCCTATGGAAATTAACATGGGGAAAACACGTTTTGGGACCCCCCTTTTATCTCGGCCCCCACTTGACGAATCCCCCCCAAACTTTCAGGGAAGGAGCGGAGCGCCGCGAGGCAAAGTTGCTGAAAAATTCAGGCTGATTCCTCAACCGGCGCCAAAGTTATTCCAAATAGAATGTTGCGATTTCCCTATGGAAATCGATCCTAACTATAACTACCTACTGGCGACCGCCACTAGGTAATATATATATATATATATATATATATATATATATATATATATATATATATATAAAATTTCTATGGCAAAATGAAACCCCTCATTTTGTTCCTTTTCAAATTAAATGTATTAAGTGTTACCACTTTATTCCAATCAAGATGACTTCAGGTGTGCCATACTTTTGTCATAAGTAAGACTGTTAGCGTTCTAGTTGTTCTTCAGAACACTCTGGGACATTCTGTCATTGGGCTATAGTTGGGCTACATTTGGGCTCTTTTGTCTCTGGTGGCCATCTTGGGAGACTGCATATCAGAATTTTTTTTAATGAAATATAAGAGGATTTGAGAAGTCACTCAAAATGTGCCCTAATTTTTCTTTCTTCAGCACTAATCATAATTTCTATGGCAAAATGAACCCCCTCATTTTGTTCCTTTGCAAATTAAATGTTTTAAGTGTTAACACTTTATTTCAATCAAGATGACTTCAGGTGTGCCATACTTTTGTCATAAGAAGACTGTTAGCGCTCTAGTTGTTCTTTAGAACACTCTGGGACATTCTGTCATTGGGCTATAGTTGGGCTACATCTGGCTGATATTTGGGCTACATTTGTTTTTTTTTGTCTCTGGTGGCCATCTTTGGGCTACATTGGGCTACATTGGGCTACATTTGGGCTCTACCATATATATAGCCCGATGTAGCCCAATATATATTTTTTCAAAGTTAATTTTCGTAAAAACCACTGGAGCATATATCTTCAGACATAGCAAAGGCACATCGGGGTACCAGTCCCTACAATTTTGCCAAGTTTGGTGGAAATCCATTCAGCCGTTCGGGCTAAAAGTGAGTCCAACCGCCCTATGGAAATTAAAATGGGGAAAACACGTTTTGGGACCCCCCTTTTATCTCGGCCCCCGCTTGACGGATCCCCGGAGGGAAGGAGCGAAGCGCAGCGAGGCAAAGTTAAGGAAAATTACAGGCAGATCCCTCATTCGGCGCCAAAGTTATTCCCAATAGAATGTTGCGGATTTCCTATGGAAAACGATTCTAACTATAACTACCTACTGGCGACCGCCAGTAGGTAATATATATTTATTTATATATTTTCACTGAAAAAACCACAGGTTTTGGGGACGTTATAGTTTGTTGGACATTTCACTTGTACAAAACCAGAGAAATTCGGCTGTTATAGTTAGTTCAGCTAACTAAAACTTGTGCCCCTTCAATGTACTGCTGATGATGTCACATATTACATCATTCGTGACATGGTCAGTAACATCACTGATGACATCACCGATGACATCTCAAATGACATCACTGATGACATCATCCAGTAACTGTGCATTTTTGTAAAGTTTAAATATGTTTTATGTATATATATAGGCCAAGGTGTATTGAAGAATGAATGGGTTTATAAGTGTCTGAATGGATGATTTAATAGGTGCGTGACTGACTGTATAAGTGAGTGATTAAATATGTCTTACTGAATGCATGGGTTAGTGACTGAAGCATACATTCACACAGTTTAGTTTGTTAGCTGGTGTGTAAGCGGTGCATGGGTTGGTGAGTAGCTAAATGAGAAATTATATGGGTTATTGATTGGTTGTCTGAGTATCTGTATGGGTGCCCGCGTGTCTGTCCACATTATTGCAGGAGCAATCTAAAAACCGCTTGAGGGGAGTGATTGTTATGTTTTTAGCTTAAAAGTTGTACCAGTTTACTTTTAAAAATACTGCCACCTTTTTGAATTTGAATGTTTTACTAAACTCAGCACAGTGACGCTAAACTTGCACTGATTAATGCTGCAATCTCGACAACCACTTTCTTTTTAACAAAAGAGAACTGAAGCTGTTGGAAAGGTCCCGTATGTTAGGGCAGACCGCCATTCTCGGGTCTCTAGGCTACGCTCTAGCAGTTCAAGCATTCAGCTAGAGCATCACGTGACCCGATCCTCTACAAATGGCCATGCTTACACGACCGCGCAGCGGATGCACGCAGCGGGCGCGGTGCTGGCACGTCCATGCACGGACCACACCATGCGCCAAAATTCATCAATCACCTACACAAAGGCGAGTTTGTTGCCTGTTCGCGAAAGAGGTGAGCAAATGGGATGTTTGCCAATACTTCTCCACTGTAACCTATGAACATATCAATGCGCCACCTGCAGCTATCTCATTGACACTAATAGTTTTAATCTCTATTCCAGGACTGTTGCTCATTCAGGCTTGCTGAAAAACCCTGATAAATCTAATAAATACTCCATAACTTGTGTACTGATAAACGTAAGGTCATATCCTAAGCATAAAATTGAAATAGCTGATTTTCTCGACCAATACAAGCAAGACTTAATGTTTTTTACCAAGACCTGGCTTCACAGCTCTGCTGATCCTGACATAAACTTCGCTATACCTAATGGATATCTTATCCATAGGTGTGCCAGAGATGGTCAACATGGTGGAGGAGTGGCTATTGTTTACTGCTCCTATATTAAAGCTACCTTCTCAGGCATTCCTCAACTAACAGAAGAAGCCATTCAATTCTCATTTAAATGTACTAACTCCCATGTTTTCAATGGGCTACTAATCTATAGACCACCAGGGCCTAGACACCGTTTTACCGAATCTTTTGCTACCATAAGGGAGTCTTGTATGGAACATGCCAACTTTTCCATACTTGGGGACCTCAACTTTCATTTAGAGTCCACTGAAAGTTGCAACACAAATAATTTAGTTGACTTGCTAAAAAGTTTAGACTTTAAACAAATTATTACTGAATCCACCCACAAAGGGAATAACACACTAGACGGTATCATCACAAGCTATCCACAATTGAAATTTAGGAACACCCTGCCTCTGATCTGGACTGATCACAAGGCTATATTCTTTGATTTATTACTTTCAGAATCAGTCGTTAGGGAACAGAATTAAAACAAGGCTGGGTTAGTGCGACGCTGGAGTAAAATAAATACTCCTTACTTAGAAATTGCCCTACAATTCCAAGAGCTGCAATTAGATGTTGACCCAGACTCAGCAGCTTGCAAATTCAACAGTTGGATTAGTCAAGCTGCACAGAAGTTAGCACCAGAAACCCTCATACAGATAGCAACAGAGCACTTTCAGCCCCATGGTACTCTGTCGAGCTAAAAGAGCTAAAGAAAAAGTGTAGAGCCAAGGAGCGAATATGGAGGACAGTTTACTATGATAAAGCACAGTACAATGAGGCACTAGTAATATATAAAAATGCAATAACCTCAGCAAAATCTAGCTTTTTTACTGAGAAAGTTACGGCCTCTAAGAACTCAGCCAGAGAGTTTTTTAAGACTGTCTCCTCTCTATCCAATTTTGGTAACAGCAAACAGCTAAATCCCTCCAGTCTGTTCTGCGACAAACTAGCAGACTTCTTTTGCAATAAAGTGGTTAAAGTCTACGATGAGTTCTCCAATAGTAAATTAGGGACAAATTCAGGCCACCCTTACTATGACAATGAGCCTATGCATGTCTTCCTTCATGAATTCCATGCTCTCACAGTAGACCGAGTTGAGAAGCTAATATTGGTGACAAAGTCGGGTTCCCCCCTGGACTCCTGCCCTCCATGGTCTTCCATATGCCACCCAGTATAATTGCTAATAAATTAACACCTCTTCTAAACAACATCCTATGGGCAGATATTTTCCCAACATTTGGAAAAAGTCCCTAGTAAGACCCATCCTGAGGAAACCTACTTTGGACCCCATTGAGGTTAGCAGCTACTGGACAATCTCATGTTTACCATTCCCCTCAAAAGTACTGGAAAAAGCTCTCATTGAAGAACTACTATCTTACATAGAGATCAATGAAAAACTTGACTCAGCACAACATGGTTTCCGTCCCTGTCACAGCACAGAATCTGCACTGATTGCTGCCTCAGAGGACATACATATCCAGCTTGATGGGGGGCACTGCTGGTTTTACTCAAATTATCGGCTGTGTTTGATACGGTTGACCATCATACTCTCATTCAGCGCCTGGGTGCTATAGGAGTTGCAAACAAGGCCTCAGATATTCTTCGATCATATCTAACCGATAGAGAGCAATACAATAGGATGGAGGAGCATAAGTCACGCCCATATGCCTTGCCATGTGGTGTTCCATAGGGGTCATCACTCTCCCCTACCCTATTCAATGTTTAAGTAACACCACTAACCAACCTCATACGCTCCCTGGTTTTAAAGTTGTATGTTATGCTGAGGGTACAAAAAATAGCCATCTCCCTAGCATCTAAACTGGAGGAAGTGGCACTTAGTTTTAATTACTGTATGAGTCACATTATTACTTGGATGTCGGAAAATTGTTTAAAATTAAATACCGGAAAGACTGAGGTGATCATGTTCGGAAATGACACTTCCATCTGGAACTCTACCTGGTGGGTGAAAGCAGCCGGGTCCTGCCCTTTGCATGTCAAGCAAGTAAAGTACCTCGGGGTCAAAATAGCTCTCTCTATCAGACCATGTGAATAATATTACCTCCACTTGCTTTTACACTATGAAGGTTCTTTGTAAGATTTTACCTTTTATCCCCATAGCCCTCAGAAAGACAGTCATCACTGCATTAGTACTTTCCAAGATCGACTATAGTAATGCCCTCTATTTGGGAGCAAAAAGGAGTGTAATACGCAAATTGCAGATCTTACAGAACGCGGCGGCCCGCATACTCCTCAAACTTCAGCCCTATTAACCAAGCTATCCAAGACCTGCATTGGCTACCAGTCCAGGCAAGGATTCATTTTAAATCCCTGTGCATCTTGCATAAGACCCTACATGGGACTGGGTCAGCCTACCTAAATCAACACATTAATCGTTATACCCCACAGCGAGAGCTTAGATTTGCTTCAGCCTTTCTGTTGGTGGTCCCAAGGATTAGGACGTTAAAGTGGGGTGGCAGAAGTTTTCTACACCATGCACCTAAACTATGGAATACGATGCCGATCAGTCTCAGAAAGCAAAGCAACCAGCTATTGTTCAGAAAGGCGTTGAAGACATGGCTATTCGCTCCTACACCTTTGCTTACTGCGACTGTCCCTGTATAGATTGGCGACAGCTAGCGCTAAGACGCCACGGCAAACATGCTCTCTACAAACACTCTTATTTCATTTAATTTTCTGTGTGGGTGGGTGGGGGGTGTGACTCTGTGCATAGATATTTGAGTGGTTGATTCACTGGGTGTATGGGTTCAGGAGTGCATGTGGAAACAGCTGTATAGGTGGGTGAGTGTGTGTATGGGTATGTTGGTGAGTGAATGGATATCTCAGTAGTACATGTCCAAGTAACTACATATGTAAAAGGTGAGAGTTGGAGTATATAATTGACTATACGTGAGAGTCGGTGATTGTGAGAGTGGCTGTATGGATGAGTGTGTACTTGTATCAGTGATTGTATAAGAGAGTAATTATGGATTTGTTTCTGTTTGAATAAGTGATGTGTTGTGTGTATAACTGTATAGGTCAGGAAATGAAAGTGTGATTGATTCTTTGCATGATTGACTAGGTGTGTGAGTAACTCTGGATAAGTGCTGATGTGTGAGTGTCTGCATATGATAGTGTTGTATTGATGAGTGACTGCCTGTATGAGTGATTGTATGGGTGAATGAGTGGATGTGTGTGTAGACCTAGGAATCAGTGAGTGCGAATCTAGTAACTGGCACTGGTGTGTCAATGGTTTCGAAAATGGTAGTCTGTATTTTACAGTGTGTGTATCAAAGGTTATATTACAGTGTGAGGAGGTACATCAGATTTTCATGTGGAGGATGTCATCAGTGATGTCATCAGTGATATCATTTGAGATGTCATCAGTGATGACACTGACAATGTCATGAATGATGTAATATGTGATATCATCAGCAGTGCATTGCGGGCGCAAGTAATAGTTACCACTACTAACTATGATGGCGAATTTCTCTGGTTTTGTACGAGTGAAATGTACAACTCACTATAATGTCCTTGAAACCTATGTTTTTTCAGTGAATTTGTAAGGTTATTTAAATGCTAATTTCTAACAATATTGTCCCTGAAACCTATGGTGTTTTCAGTGAATTTCAAAGGTTTTTTAAATGCTAATTTCTAACTATGCCTACAGAGGTAGGACATTTGAAGAAAGAGGAAGAAAAGCGCAGAAAGAAGCAAGAGAAATGCAGAAAGAGGCAACAGAAGTCCCAAAAGACGTAGAAAGGTACAGAAAAAGCAAGAGATGTGCAGAAAGAACCAACAGAGGTGCAGCAAGAGGCCTTGTTTCAAAGTCAAACTGTAAAAGCAAAACAGGCCCCCCGTAAAAAGGATAATAATACCCTAACAAGGAAACAACTTATTTGGAAAGCAAACGTGAACCGGGCATAGTGCTGGAAATAAACTGTGTAGCATTCAAACCATAGATCTATAATCGATTCATGCAAACAAGACTGATAATTATAAAAATATATATTATTTAATTCATTTCTTTTTTTCTTATTCATCTAATAAATTATTTCACATATTATAAAAATTATACATACATCTAATCAATAATTCTGTCAAAAGACTTAGATGTCCTCAATCTTTCCCTATATACATAGAAAGCACAGGTTTTTGCAAGGTATGATATGCCAAAGAAATGTAAATGCCTTCAGTTATTGCACAAAAGCAGTCACAGTGGATCTAATACAGTATATCCTAGTGATATCCTGTTGGGCACCAAAACCTATAACACTTTTCACTAAGCGAAAAAAGGATTGATCACAGATATTAGTTTTTTGGTGTCATATATGCACTGATTTTGAGAAGATACTAGCTACAGTTATTTGTCATCACCAACGCGTTTCGGCCGAAGCCTTCCTCAGGGTTTTGACACCAGTGGTTTGCAGCGCTATTCCATTCTTTTTCTGCGTTAAAACATAACAGATTTCAATAACTGGACTATGTTCACAATTTGACTTTCTCTAAACTATCTTAATGATATTCTTCGATAGTTTATGTTCCACCTGAATGTCCGCATAAAATTAGATCAGTCAATAGTTAAAATTTAGAAGATATATGATGAGGCTTGTATTTAAACACCTTAATTTTGATGAACAAAGTCCTATTCTAACAACCATTTGTTGATATATGTATCTCCGTATTTTGAAGCAATTTGTATGCTTTGAAAGATAATCTAGATTTCTATGTGTCCACGCTAGCGAAGTATAAATGGGGAAACCATGGTGTATCCTTTATTTCTTTTACGAACCAACCCATGCGTCCGGGAACCAGGATGCAACAAGTCATCCTGTGCCCCCAACTTTCTACTGACTGGTACTGGTGGTAACTGACTGACTAACCAGGCCGGAACCAGTGCTACGCTGAAATACACTTAGAATACAGTGAAAACACCTACATACACCATTTAAACTACCTCTAACTCAGAGGTGCAGAAAGAGGCAGAGAGGTGCATAAAAAGGCAGGAAAGGTGCAGAAACAGGGAACAGGGTGCAGAAAGAGGCAAGTGAGGTTTAGAAAAAAGCAAGAGCAATGCAGAAAGATCCAACAGAGGTGCTGAAACAGGCGTACAGGGTGCAGAAAGAGCAAGAAAAGTGCAGAAAGAGGCAACAGAGGTACAGAAAGAGGCAAGAGAGGTACAGAAACAGGCAGGGAAGTTGCAGAAACAGGGAACAGGGTGCTGAAAGAGGCAAGAGAGGTGCAGAAAGACAAAAGACAGGTGCAGAAAGATGTACAAGATATGCAGAAAAAAAGCAAGAGAGGTGCTAAAAAAGGCAAGAGAAGTGCAGAAAGAACCAACAGAGGTGCAGAAAGAGGCCATAGCGGTACAGACAGAGGAGAGAGAAGTGCCGAAAGAAGCAAAAGAGGTGCAGGATGGGTCAAGAGGGGTGCAGAAAGAGGCAAAAGCAGTACATAAGGAACCAAGAGATGTGCAGAAAGAGGCAATAGAGGTGCAGAGAGAAGCAAGAGATGTGCAGGAACAGGGAAGAAGGGTGCAGAAAGAAGCAAGAGAAGTGCAAAAATAGGCAAGTGAGGTACAGAAGGAGGCAATAGGGGTGCAGAAAGAAGGAGCAAGTGTGCTGCAGACAGAGGCAAGAGAGGTGCAGAAAGAGGGGTACTGAAAGAGGCAAGAGTGATGTTGCAATTTGCAACAGATGAGCAGAAAGAAGCTAAAGCAGTGAAGAAAGAACCAACATGGGTGCAGAAAGAAGCAAGGGGTGCAGAAGGAAGCACCAGAGGTGCAGAAAGATACAAGAGAAGGGAAGAAAAATACAACAGTAGTGCAGAAAGAGTAGGGGTGGGCGTAGTACGCGTAGTCGCGGTACGCGAAGATGTTCTTGCACTACACGAGCTTTGCAAGTGTGCGTAGTAGCTTGTCGGACCCGTCCGCAAGGCGTTTTTCTTGCTTGGGAGCACATTGTGCGTGTTCGGGGCGCTGTTTGCTTGCTCGGTGGATCATAGCTCGCGAACTTACCCATGCGGTGGGCTATGGACGTGGCCATCTTGTTTTTTCAATTGTCCCGCCCACTTGTGTTGCCTTATTTCCTGTTCTGGGTCGCATATAACGTGTTCGGGTTGTGCATGTCATGTTCGGAAACGCTATCTACTTGTTGGTGATGACAAGTGCGTGTTAGAGAGAAATATCGTGCAAACTTACCCAAGTGGTTGCGACGGGCGCGGCCATCTTGTTTTACACTCTATACTATGGTTCTGTGCCTAGTTTTCTATCCAGCTTTAATCTTTGCAATCTTTACTTATTTTCACTGTTTTTGTCACTTTTTTATTTATCATCTCTGTGTCTCTGTCCCTAAGTTTATATTTTGTGATTTATTTCTACTTTCACTGTGTTTTTGTTACTTTTCTACTGTTTTATTTTACTTCTTTATTCAAACTCCTACTTCTTCCCCCTAACTTTCCTTTTTGCTTCTTTTCTTTTCTACCTCCATCCCAGAACCATGGGCAAGGGCAGCAGTACCGGCTCCAAGGGCAAGGCGCCTGCGCCCAAAAGCCAGCTTCCTTGCGGCAGAAGGTACCCTGCAGGGGTGCAGGCCCAACAACTTTTCGGGGAGGCGGAGGTGGCCACCCTGGTTTTCTTCGTCCAGCGTCACCTCCCCTTGACCTTGGCAGCAGGTGGCAGGCCAGGCTCCAGGTACCTTACCCAGGAGCATCACCGCCGGTGGGTAAAGGTGTGCCGGGCAGTGTTTTGCTGCTCGAGAATCCAGCGCACCCACCAGCAGCTGGCCCACTGGTGGTCCGACATCCTGGACCGGGAGCAGGACCTGTTGGACCTGCTAGGTTTCGAGGTCATGGGGCTTGGTGAGTAGCTAGTATTATATAGTAGTATAAGTATTGTGTATAATTCTTGGACCGATAACACGCTTACTGGTGCGCTTAGTTACATTGCAGATCAATTCCGTTCCAAAATCTTCTGTGATTGTGTGACACAGGTGCTGCTAGGCACTTCTCTTACTTGTTTGTAACTTTGCGCTAGCTTGGGCTGATTATTGATGTTAGAGTTTACTTTAGAGAACTGAAGTTAGTTATTGCTAGAGTCTAGTCCTTCCATTGTCCTTCAGTGAAATAGTGGTGGATGGATTATAGGTTTACTTAGTATTAGTTCATATTGTTTTTACGGTCTGCGCGACGCCTCCTCTGTCACTGAATAGTTCTTACCCCAGTCCTCCATAGAACCTTTTTGTAGTTTGTTTAGTGAGTGGTAGGCTTAGCAATAGCACTGTCACTGAGTGAGTAGCATAACAACATATGACGCAACCAACCAACTATTTGGTGTCTGTACTAATATGTGTCCTCCATCGCATCTATGCATTTTTGCTGGTGAAAATAAAATAGAAATGCCGACTTACTGAACAATTGGCCCGTCTAGAATAGGTGGTGTAGGTCAGGTGGTTCTGGATTCGTTAGTTAGTATTCTGCAATCAGAATGATTATGGAACATTTGATTAGTGTTCATATAAGTAGACGGTCCGTGAATCCTGCAAGCCAGTAGTCAGTCAGTCAGTCAGTCAAAAGTCTTTATTTCGATTAATTAAAATCATAAAAGCAGCATCGAAAATTTATACATACAAATTTTAACATTTTAAATTTTTTTAAAGTTTTTATATACAAACGGATAGGTATACTTTTTTTTAGCAGCTATTCAAAGCATATGCAAAACATATACAAATCATGATTTATGCAAATTTTTGTGCAAATAGCAAACTTTGTGGCAGCACTTAATCGACCACGTTATCGATGTACACTCTATACGAACGACATGTGCAAAAATTACAAATTTTCAAATATATACACTCATGTTTACAAATCACAATTTCTTCTTGAAAAACACCTTGTATTGTCTCTATTGGGCGCTCAGAAAAGCTAAATACCCCCATTCCCTTGTGCTGCATCCTGTAAAAAGCAAGTATTCCCAAAACTTTTATTAATCCTCACAGCTGCCACCAGGAAGCTAGCTACGCTAAAAATGATATGCACACTGCCCAATAGCTGCAAATATATGAGGGCTGGTCTCACTTGCAAAAATCCTGCTTCTCTTAATACAGGCAATAAAACATTTTTTACGGGGCACAGAGTACTTTTCACAAAACATAATTAAATGGAGTGAATCTTGGATGGAGAAGTTGTCACAGGAGCATGGTGCAGAATCTTCCGGTTTAGCCCAATGCACAAAAGAACCTAAAATGTGATGAATTAAATTAAATCTAATACTTGTCAACAAAAAACGTGGAAAGGTTTTGTGACAATCCTTAAGTAAGGTTCTATAAAAGGGGACGACTGCAAGAGGTAAATACTTCTAGCACCCTTTTTTTTTTAGCTCCACTTCCTCTCTTTCTGCCTCCAACAAGATTCTAAAGTTATGCTTAATCCAAGCCACATCCTCTTTCTTAATACTCTCTGGGGCTGTATACAATCCTGGTCGGCCCAGTCTGGCACACGCCGCTCTAACGTATGCCAGCCATGGGATTTCCTCAGCTTTCTCCAGTACCAGACAGTCTTTAAGAATGAGGTGATTAAGTGTGATTTCCTCATTGAGCCATGTGTTTGCCCAGCAAATCAGGGGCGCTATCTTTAATTGATCTGAAATGTAGCCTAGGCCCAGCTCCGAGTGTATAGATAGAGTTGGTGTTGACTGTGGGACCGATAACAGAGACCTAAGGAATCTATTTTCCACAAGTTGAATTTTCCCTACAGGGGCGTAGCCCCAAATAGAGGCCCCATAGGATGCAATAGCACAGCATTTGGACTTGTATATTTTTAGCATTGCTTCCATGGGTCTCGCTCCCAATTTTTTTGCAAAGTTAAGGAGAGCTGATGTAGATCTTGTAACAGCATTACTTTTGGAAAGGTGGTTACCCAGGCATCTGAATGTGGGGACCTTACTGATCTTCCTTCCGCGTTCCGCGTCCCGCAATCATTACGTGTGATTTGCTGCTATTAACTTTTAAATCTAAGCCAGTAGTCGTTTAGATAGGTCAATTTTATTGCAATTGTTGTTTGCTAAATTGTTTGAGCGGCACTCAATGTTTCTCTCTTTCTTCATTTTTTTCTTACATGATCAGTACCCAGGGGCAAGCAGACGGGGTCTGAGTCGGCAGGACAACAACTACCAGAGAAGCGCTCCTCTACCGAGGATCCTGCTGCTGGCCCCAGTAAGTCCTACAGTGCTTATATTATTAACAATTATATTTCCCTAACTTTTAACGCACCTTATTTTTTCCAAACTATTAATTAACCTTCCTCCTAATTCCATTTTTACAAAAGCTTCTTTGATCTTCATTATCTATTTTCCAACTTTTGGGTATCCTGCCTTTCAGATCCTTCCAACTGCCTCTGCCATGACTCTCTGTACTACTACTATTAGACTGTCTGTAGCTAAGCTTGCCCTGTTGGCCACTCTTTAGTTAAGGTATTCTTTTGAATAAAGCTGTGATAGAATAGCTGTAGCCACTGGGTCCACTCCTGTCCTTTGCGTTGTCCTCTTTAGGCTTTGACAATTCCCACCAACAAAATGCGGAACCAGATGTTTGTCTAGTATTTTTTGTTAGGGTAGTAGTACATACTACTACTACTGTTGTGGGTATTCTGCACAGCCACATACAGAACTATGCACAAGAAAATAGGATGTTGTTGATGGGAGGTTGGACCTTACTAACACCTCAGTCACAGAACTCAGTACCCACTATTCACTGACCGACTAGCTATAGTGTCTCAGTCATTAGTCATTTGTCCTGACCCACCACACGAAGATACCCAATGATTTTATTACACCACCCAGAACATAACACCCTTTCGCTCACTCACTCGTGTAAGTCCACAATACCACAGACCTTCCAAATATACCGCAGAGTCTATGTGCAAGTTCAAAAGCTTTATTTTTTTTAAATAATAACAAGCTTTGTAAGTTGTTCAATGAAATACATCCAGCTCCACCATGCAAAATAAAGAAGATTAAAACGAAACATTTGTACAACTAGTGCATGATAGAGAACTGTGGGAATTGTTGGAGACCCCTCACCGTTGAACGTATACTGGTTACACATGCATCTTTCGTAAGCTCTGCAAATCTCTGGTTCGTAGAACGCAATCTTCTCATCTGCCAATTATGAGAAAAACGGGATACGTTAGACAGTATAAAATACAATTATGCAAGCTTTTTGCAGTCATGCCAAAACGTGTAACATTATGGCTAAGCAATAGGGACTAACCAAACTCCATGAAAAAACGTGCCTTGTTTTTCAACCTCTTCACTTGTATGCAACACTCATGTGGCCTCAAAGGCGTCTTACTGCGCAACAAGCAAAAAGGTAACATGCGCAAAACAGTAGACATGAATCTAAATTGGTTACATGGCTCAGGCTAACTTTCCAAAGAATACAGTAGGAGTAGAGATGAGATGACCCTAGCGACCATATAATAAATGAATGCTACTAATGTCTGTCTACTGAGTCTACTGTAGTGCGCAATTTGGACTAGTGATGATTTATGTTGTACTTTAACTGTTTTTTCAATCTTCCTTACTGGTGAAAAAACGAGTAAAATAGGGGGAGGTGTGCAGGCATCTAAAAAGGTGTACTTATTTTTATAAGTGCACTACCAGTACCAACCACCAGTGCCAACGGGGCCAGCGGTGATGCTAATGCTGCCATCCAGGAGGGGGCAGGAGATGCGGCACCTGCAGGAGCACCAGTGGGGGAGGAAACAGCAGCGGTGGGCGGTGGTAAGTTATATTCATTACTTATTGGCATTACTAGCTGGAAGGGGAACATTTCCCTCACTGTACTGTGAGACTTATTAAGTAAGTATGAACTTGAAGTTGTAATGGACAATATACAACGGTTGAAGAAGACACCCTTTACTTAGTATTACCAATGCATGAGCAATAGCATTACCAGCGTGAGTTGAGTAAACAAAGGCCACTTCTATCAGACTCCAACTCATCTGTGAAAGTTATGGAGAAGACTAAAAGTCAGATCAGATGACCTTGATGGATGTGTTGAACAAAAAGGGAAAGAAGTTGGAAGGAGGAAGGACGAAAGAGATGTAATACGACTGGCATAGAAGGATACTTTGGAAGCAGCATGCAGGTGGCTGATAGGAATCAGATGAATGGGTTGTTGAAGGATGGGTGGAAGGTGAAAGAAGATGCCTGCCTGTGTCGTAAGTTGTCTTCAGTCTGTTATGCAAAATGTCATTTAGTTAATATTAAATAACAATTAAATAAAAATCCAGAAATGAACCATATGATATGCTAAAATAGCTATATGTTGCTATTTAATTTATAGAGTAAGCAATAACGCACATGTACAAACTGTTAAATGCTTAAAAGATAAAATTAAAATTCACATCCAATATGAATAAAAGACCTCAAAAATGAAATTGTGTGTTTTGTAACAAATAAACAATTATAAAACATTTTCCTTAGATACATTGTATTAGATATTAACAGGCAAACACATCATCTGAATAAATTGGATTTTGCTGTACTGCACACGCATTTTAAAACTAGAAGTGTCTTAGGGCCATATGTATCAACATTCCATTTTGCGATTCCTAAATAGCGATTTTTAAGGAATCGCTATTTAGAAATCGCAAAATGGTATGTATGTAGGAAATCGCTTCTTTTTAGCGATTCCTTAACATTCCTAAATTGCGATTAGCAAATTGCTAATCGCAAATTTCCAATTAATTTATGAATTGGAAATTTATGAAGGGGAAATTTGCGATTAGCAATTTGCTAATCGCAAATTGTGAATATTTTCAAGGGTGCAGGGGTGTCTCAAGAACACCCTGCTGTACTCCTGAAAATGACATGTGTGCGCATATGGCGCACATACATGCCCTAAGGGCATGTATGAGCGTCACATGGCACATTTGCCATTCTTTAATGGCATTTTGGAATGTTTTTTTCCTTGATACATTGCATTTAAGGAATCGCAAAATTTGCAATTCCTTAAATGCAATCGCAAAATAAGGAATGGCAAATTTAGCGATTCCTTATTTTGCACCAAAAATGTATCATACATACCATTTAGCAAAAATGGGTTCGCAAACGCCAGAATTCTGCGAATTTCGGCTTTTGCAAACCCATTTTGCTTTGATACATATGGCCCTTAGTTTTAAATAAGACTGCCACCGTGCCCACGTTACAACACTGAGAAGGGCTTTTACTGCCGCTAAGCAAACAGCTGTTGTTTTTGTAGGCCACAAATAGACAGGAATGTTCACTCTGCCAGGACTTTCTCAGTTAAACACGGGGCAACATTTTGCATTTCAGAATGCTGTTTTAAAAAGGTTACAAAAATCAGGTTCATTATTTTAGAGATGAGGAGAAGGTTTAAGGTAGGAATTTCCATTCTTAAAAGTTTTTTTATAAGCATATTCTTGGTTCTGTTGCTAAATAATAATTGTCCTTTTAAAAAAAGTGGCGCTAAAATTTGTCATGTTTCATGTTAGGCTTCTGTGCTTAGGCTTATGAATAAATGTGTCTAAATATGATAGGCAAGGGATGCAGCTTGCTTTTATATGTGGAATTATCAAAAATGATTGGTTTTATTAAATTATTAATTATGACAAATTATTTAAAAAAATAAGTGCTTTTAAAAATCTTTTTTTATATTTATGAAGCTTAGTACTCATACTATGACCTCCTAGCATTACAATTTAATTTAAGTTGTGTTGTACCGCATAATGAGGACATTTGCATATGGAATATCACTTGGCGCAGGCTTAAATAACAAATTTTTCTAAGGATTTACATGAGATATGTCTAATGTCCAATCTCTGCAATTTGTAGAAAATATTCTGCGGATGATTAATATGTAACACAATTATAGGATATTTATTTTTAAGTGCCCCAAATATCAAAGCCGAAATTGGGTAAAATAGACTATTTAAACAGCATTCTTGCCCTGTACAGTAGCCTTAAAGTGCATTAGGCTTCAGTAAATGCATACATTTAGGTATAATACAAATAGCTGACATCTGGTTTGTTAGAGAAGTATATTGCACACTGCTTCTGCTCTTGAAAAATAATGTCCACGTAGTTGCCTTCATTTAATAGAAAATAAAATGTTGCATTAGTTTTAGGCAGAAAATAAGATGAAGCTCTTTCTTAGAATTTTGTGGGCTACATGCCTAGGTAAAAATGATTAGCAAATTCAGATTTATTTTTCACAGGAAAAATTGTGGCGCAAGGGACACACAGAGTGTCTGTGAAACAGTTTTACTTTTGGACAGTCAAAATTAAGGTGGTTTAACATGCTTACATGTTGTTCCTGCTGGTCCTGTGTGTCAGAAGCGAGACAGTAAGTTGTATTTGACAGACAATCACCACTAAGGTGACCTGCTGTCAAAAGGGGGTGAGGAAAGTAAGGAAATGTAATATTAATTTTGACAAATTAAGCAGGCCAGAATATTGGGTTTTGGGCTTCAGGTTCACTGTGCATAAATTGCATGACATCGTGTTGTACGTCACCGCTCATTTACATATGCTATTGTAATTGGTCTATGCTTTCTGTGCTTGGTATGTAACAAGTATACCTGATGGCTTGGCATGTGTGTTTTTCTGTTATGCATGTTTTTGTTTCTATGCTTTTGTTGTTTAATACTATTACAAGCTCCTCTGTGTTGTGAGAGGATGGTCATGACGATGCCCATCGCTACGCAACAGTTGGTTGGACTCGTTCTGGTTACTAAATATTTCAGATATGATACTTCATGCTCTGAACATGACAGACAATACTTCATCAGTGTATGTCTATTTGGCTATAATGGCATTGAAGAAAAGAAAAAGAGATATACAGAATTAAAAGTGTGTCACCATCAGTGCCTAGTTATTGGGGATTTTAGTTATGTCCTAGTCCCATTTCCCTTTTCCGTATTCCTTTCACGAGTCAGCCCTTATTATTGTTGGTGTATTGTTCAAGTTCACACTTCCAGACTGCAGTGATGTACCAGGGACCCCCATATTATGTATAATTCCCTTTTGTACCGTTTTGGTCGCCATAAGTGTGGCAGGGTATGCTCAGACGTGAGTCCCTTGCTCACTTTGCCACTGGATTCAAGCAAGGCGGGCTGAAGAAGGCTGGAATGCCAGAATGCCAGAAACCGGTCCTCGGAACCTTGTTTCCGGTCCAGGGAAGGCATGGCTTGGCAGTTCGGGCTGGACTGTTCCCATGAGGCACAGGGTCAGACTGATTTGCATATATCCATGTCTGAACTGGGGTGGCAGAGTGGGCTAAAGAACGGTGATGGATCAAACCCAGATCTTTTGACTGGGTGTGAGTGTTTGATTGGTTCTGATGCTCCGTCCATCACCACCCCCTTTTGTACCGCTTTGGCCGCCATAAGTGTGGCAGGGTATGCTCAGACGTGAGTCCCTTGCTCACTTTGCCACTGGATTCAAGCAAGCCGGGCTGAAGACGGCTGGAATGCCAAAAAACGGTCCTTGGAAGCTTGTTTCCGGTCCAGGGAAGGCATGGCTTGGCAGTTCGGGCTGGACTGTTGCCATGAGGCACAGGGTCATACTGATTTGCATATGGCCATGTTTGAACTGGGGTGGCAGAATGTGCTAAAGAACGGTGATGGATTAAACCCAGATCTGTTGACTGGATGTGAGTGTTTGATTGGTTCAGATGCTCCTCCATCACCACCCCCTTTTGTACCACTTTGGCCACCATAAGTGTGGCAGGGTTTGCTCAGACGTGATTCCCTTGCTCACTTTGCCACTGGATTCAAGCAAGCCGGGCTAAAGACGGCTGAAATGCCAGAAACCGGTCCTCAGAAGCTTGTTTCCGGTCCAGTGAAGGTATGGCTTGGTAGTTCGGGCTGGACTGTTCCCATGAGGCACAGGGTCAGACTGATTTGCATATAGCCATGTCTGAACTGGGGTGGAAGAGTGGGCTAAAGAACGGTGATGGACCAAACCCAGATCTTGTGACTGGGTGTGAGTGTTTGATTGGTTCTGATGCTCCGTCCATCACCATCCCCTTTTGTACCTCTCTCTAGTATAACTGTCAGGCTATTTTTGCTGCTGTATGGAGAAGTAACTCTCCTCCCACTTTGTTGAGCAAGTAGATCTTGTATGCCCAACTTAGTAATTTTGCATGCTTACATGAGCCAGGACTGCCCCTTGGTTTTATGCTGAGTATGTAACCCTCACATATATAAGGCCTCAGTGTTCTGTACTCATTAGACTGCCTCATTCAGTTGCTATGGCTTCTGTGTGACGTAGTCTCAACTCATTTGAGTTTAATAAAAATGATCTTTTATATTTCAGCTTCTGTGCCAATTTCTGCTTTGTTGGTTTAAAAAGACTAAGTATCAGTGAGAACCCTATGAAGGATTTTGATTACTTCACCTGGGTGGGCGACACAATATGGGTGGATAGTGGATAGCAAGAATCATCAGCGGTGTTTGTGTCAAACCCAAAGCCAAGGCAAGGAAGGAAGGAGTGGACGCATGGGTGGTTGTTGGTAAAAGTGAAGTCAGCTAAGGTTTGTTAAGCGATACCTAATAAGGAATGATAGATATTTACTTTTAATGGATGGATGCCCCCTTGTTGATTGTATTCTTCATAGGTGGAGACTGTCACTGGATGCAGAGTCTTACTCTGAAGACAATATAAAAGAAACTGCGCCAGTGTAGCAAAGCAGAGGGTCATCATATATTATATAAAAGTAGGATTTCATTTCAGAATACAGTTGATGACTCAGTAGTTTGCAAGCACATCATATATATTATCAAGCGCCTTCCTCTGAATCCAAGGACCACTTCCTACCTATGTTCTATTTTTTTCAATTTTTACTTATATGTTTACTTACCATTAATTGTCCACAATCCATAGTTTGCTCCCCCTCCCTGCTCCTCTCCACGTCACTCACCACCCGCCAGCACTCCCACCTCTGACCGCTACTGGACTGATATGTCGTTCCATATAAGTATTGATCATTGGATCATAAGTATACTAATTCTGCCTTTTTGTAGTCGCCAGATGCCAGGGCACAGTGAAAGTGAAATTGAGCAATTGCCCTTCATGTAACAGAGAGAGTATGGCCAGTGCCACCCGTAATCGAAAAATATAAGAGCTTCCCCACCTGCAGCTTAGTTAAAAAAGTAACATGCGTCTGCGTATCCTGTATGTTGCTGTTGGATGCAAGCTTAGCTGACTTGCCGGCTACAGCCTACAGCAAGGTTATCTAATTTATGTAAACTAGAGATACGAAAAAGACTGGTGTTTTTCTGTGTACTGGAGTCCATCCATAGTACTAGGCAAGTATATTGCCGGAAAAAAACTCCAACAAATGTTAGAGGCTGGGGAAGCAGGAGGATAGATACTTAAAGTTACCACAAATGTTATGCACTGCGCTTGCTAGTGCTACTGTGCCACTATGTGTTGAATTAATTTTGTGTTACGGTTTTGCTAAGAGTTTCGGTTACAATTCTGTTTCTTTCTTTATAGATACTCCTTCCCAAAAACCATCACGGAAGGAGTTGGCAGCCAAGGCCCGCCAACGGAAACGGCAGGCCATCGTGGAGTAATACCGCCAGCTGGTGGCTCAGGCCGACGAGGAGGAGGAGGCGGCGGCAGCAGCTGATGCCTCTTCCAATGCCCCAGGCTCAGCCAGGCCCCGCCTGCAGGAGTACGGTGCCACAGTCAGGCAGTCGCCCACCACCACCATTTGTCAACATCTGCCGCCCCCCCACATGGATGCAAATGTAGGTGCCGTGCATTTCAGCAACAACTTCTCCTCCGGATGGCAAAGCTGGAGCGTTTCAAAATCCTGGTGGACAAACACCTTAAAGCCCGCAGATTATAGATGGACACTGTTGATTTGTACCTTTTTTAATACTTTTGTTGGTGGGTGGGAATTGGGTGTTGGGGTTTCTCTTGGACATTCGTTGGACTTGGACATTGGTTAGGGTTAGGGAGAGGGGTGGGTGAGGTGTGGGATAGGCTATTTTTTTAATGAAAATAAATGTTTTTTTTATTTAAACGTACACATACGATGTTAATGGTTTGTGGTGGGGTTACTGTTTCACGAATTAATGTACGTCACAAGGTTTACTTGCAGATGCAGGGCAGCAGTCAGTATTTGATTTAAATAATTGGCTAATTTTGTAACATGCAAACAGATAAATGCGGTACCCCTCACTGAGTTATATTTCTCCTACTAGTACTACCAGTCGCTCCTCCTATTCCATTATACCTCCCAGCAAACTTATCTTACCTGTGATTGATGATGATTAAGTTCGGCAAAGCAATGGCTGCATGGTTTCCCAAGACAATGGAGAAGATGCCATGATTGTCGTGGTAGTAGTAGACACTGTCACTAGCATTTGCAAACAAAACAAAGAGACAGTCATTTGCCTGAGAGAGACTCTGGGAGTAGTAGAAAAGTACAGTACATAAGAAGACTGACAAACAAACAATATTGAAACTACTAAACTAAAAGAAAACAATGGTGTCGGGGAAAGCCTAGTACAAGAAGATAAGAAGTTAAACTGTAGTTGTGTTGAAGTAGTCACTTAATCACAATCCTAATTCGTGAACTTTAAGGCTGTAAAATTAAATCTAAACAATGCAGCAATTAATAAGATGTATTTGGTGGGTCCCTTTGGAAAGTTAAACGGCTTGTAAATACACTGAGCATGGGTGGGCAAGCAGAAAAAGATCCTCGCCCTGCCTCGTTGACATTTAATTAGTGTTGCTTTCACCACATCTGCCCCAGCAAGCGTGTGATCAATTGTTGGTGTAGATTTAATGTAGTCACATCACACCTCAATATAAAACCACACAGACCGGGGGACGAGGGTTAGGGTTTGATGAATAGATGGGAAGGGGGTTTGGGGAAAGTTTTGACAAAGAAAAACCGTACGCATGGAGACAACAAAAGCAAAATAATGAAGACGATGATTGATGATCCACCATCCAATAAACCTATAAACTCTAGGTAGAAAAAGGAAATGCATGCATGAGGAAGATAACTTGATGGTTAAAGAGTAATACTTAACTACTACTACACAAATCGACAGTACAAGGAAGTAATTATTATATATGACATTTGCCTTGGCTGTATGCCCTCAGAGAAACCCTAATTACCTGCTGTACCTGGCTGAAAGCTAGCAAAGAAAATAAAAAAAAAGTTTTAGGGAGCAATTACCAAACAAAGTCACCCAGTCGCAAAATGAATGAAGAGAAAAAAGGAATCAAATTCTTAAAAATACAAAAATGATACTAAAGTTACTGTATTATCCAGGTCCCAATGTGTAGTTAAATCTCGTCATTTACCTTGGTCCTCCCTTCCATGGACACTCTGAACATCATTCTTGGGTGCCACTGGCTGGCTGATGAGGATTGGTAAGGTAAGTGTGAGTTGTTGCTCCAAGTATAATGGCACTGGGTAATAGGCCAGCCTGTAAGTTGTGTTGGAAAAACAAAAGGGGTATTAAAAAATAAATGAATGAAAAAATAAAAATGAATTACGGTGCAGTGCAAAAAGACAAGACTCGTGAGCGAGAAGACTTTCAGACTGAGGCGCTTGGATACATTGTGTCTACTCTACTAGTTACACAGCATTAATCTAGAAGAGCAACAAGATAGGAGCCAGCACAGAACAGGCCCACGGCACTGGGCCGCCTGTGAGTCCGTGACCCAAAGTCCATTTACCCTAATTTTTGACAAAGCCAGACAAAAGGTATATACATACAGCAACCTAGCATTTTCCAAATCAAGCGACTAAATCAATGCGCCACTGTCAGTCATCATACCACTATTCGACTCACCACTGTACAGACAAGTAGCCTAGGTCTGCTGTGGTTCTTGTTGATTGGTTGTGTTTACCTTTTATTCCACTTCCTGAAATGTATTCCATCAATCATCTCAGATCCAACTGACTGACTGCGTGCAAAGATAGTATGGTCGTCATCATCATCATCAGGTGTGGTACGTGTACGTGATGTCCAACAGACCAACAGCAACTCAGTCTGTGAGTGACTCTGATCAAGTAAGTCCAGACTGCACCTGCAGTAGTAAGAGTACAATTGGCTAATATTATTAAACAACATGGAAACATTGACTATCACTTTAGTCACAAGTACTTTGTTATTATTAAACTACTAGTATAGTTCTACTTCATGCACATTTGCTCAGAGTCAGCAAGCATCCAATGCAATGCATGGCATCATTCATTTCATATACCTGTCTTGGTCTTCTCTCTGGCTGTCAGATCGGAGATGCCGAGCCTTCTGAAAGTGATGACGAGTTTACTTTAGTTTTGGATGCCTACTCAAGTTCTAACAGCGAAGAGTTGTGTATGCCTGCAGACAGAGGTGGTAGCCTTAAGACAGTGATGAGTTTCCGATTGGAAACAAAACAGAAGATGGCTATAGTCACATACGTTTAACTTGTTATGGAGGAACTGTTAGAGGCTACATTATTGTACTATTCTCCATATCCATCCAATGTCTGGCAAGATGGAAATGTATTAGGGTGAGTCAGGAAGATGGGGCAGGACTCTGATGAGTCGAGTGGACAGTTAAATGCACAGACGTGCAACCCCTACCTTGTGAATTTAAATTCACTCCTGAGAAGGAGCCAATAGCGCTGGTTAAGAAGGTACGCAGCCTGGGGGTTTTGATTGATGACAACCTTCAGATGGAGTCTCATGCAAATAAGACCGCCAATGTATGTTTCTCCTTAATACGTATGCTATGAAAAATACTTCCGCTATTACCGACTGAGTCACGCCCACTGGTGGTAAGAAGCACCGTGTTAAGCAAGCTTGATTACTGCAATTCTCTGTATTCGGGTGCCCCACAATACATTATCCAGGGATTGCAGAGAGTACAGTCTGCAGCAGCGAAATTAGCACTCAATAGGCTGCGAAGCTCATCCTCCACCACAGCTCTGAGAGAGATGCACTGGTTGCCCATTAAGAAAAGGGTCCAGTTTAAATCCCTATGTCTGATTTTCAGAGCAGTGCATAAGCTGGGCCCAATCCCTTTGCAGGAAAAGTTCAAGTGGTACCAACCCAAGAGGCAACTTTGCTCCTCCAGTGCCGGCCTATTGTCAGTCTCCAGGTTCAAACGTGCCAGGTCAGGAGGGAGGGCATTCAATGTGGTGGGTGCCCGCCTTTGGAATGAACTTCCCCTGAATCTTAGACTAACGGACACTCTGATTGAATTTTGAAAGAGCTTAAAAATCTGGCTCTTCCTGAAAGCTTAATCTCCGCCTCCTATACAATCGGCCCAACCTCTTTCCACTCTGGTCACCCTCTTCAGTCGGAAGCACCAGGATAACCATATGGATTTGCTGTGGTTTGATTTGAACCAGAAAGACAGATATACACACAAATAAAGGAACGGAGAAAGTAACAATTTGAAAGCCTAGTTGTCAGGGAAGAGGAGCTTGTCCTCAAACCCTGGTGTTTCGGACATATGTAGGTCATGTAACCCACTAGTTATGTCTTCGGAGTCGCTCTCCTCTTCCTGCTGTGATTCACGTATTTTGTAGTCTGGTGGTATGAAGTGCTGATTTATTTTGATCATGGTTAAACTCTCCACGCTTTTGGGCGAGAGACTGGTCCTTTTCACAGTTACAATGGCACCAGCAGCACTGAAAACACGCTCAGAAGAGACACTTGCAACAGGGCAAGCCAGATTCTTTATCGCCAGCCTGCTGAGCACTGGCCATTGGCTTCTTTTCCCATACCAATACACCAATGGGTTTTGCTCCATGAACACCTCTGTTGTGTCATCCTGATAGGCCTGGACCATCCGCTCAATGTTCAGTGGTGCTCCGATTTGCTTGGCCTCTTTTGACTTTGCGACAGCAACGGACTTACCCATCCCTTTCTGTAGAAACCAAGCAGCTATTCTTTTGTTTTGTCTGATTAATCAGATCCTGTTGGTGCTGTTGTTGATTTTATTGGTAGTGTTGGTGACTGTTGGGAAGCAAACGCACTGCTCTCATGCTCTGAAGAAGAACTTGACTCTGGAGGATGCCCTGTAGTACTTGCACTGTCCTGGGCTGGCACTGGCAGGCCTCTAATTGAGAGCAGTTCATTTTCTAAATCAGTGGCTTCCTCAGCTAATAAAGTTTTGTACTTAGCAACATCCCCTTCTGAAAAAGGAATTACTGCATTACTGTTCAGAAATAATTTGTACTGTGGATCCAAAATTGTGGCAGTAATTTAATGTCGATGTGACACAATCTTACTTTGAATCCTTGTATTGTCAGATAAGCGGGCGGCTAAGGCGTTCGCCAAATAACATGCGTCTACTTTTTCTTCCACACCTTCGTATGTTTCAGATACCTCCTTCAGCTCTTGCTCTAGCATGTACAACAATGGGATAGCTTGGCACATAGTACAGTCCTTCCTGCTGACTGCACGTGTGAAGAACAAAAAAGCAAGTAGCATCTCTGTCAGGCATTTAATGAGGTCCCATTGCCACATCTCAGCGGTCATGGCTTTCACAGTAGGATCCCTAACCTTCTTGTCATGACATAAGCATTAAGTGGTATGTACTGCTCAAACAGATGATCAAGCATGTAATAAGTTGAGTTCCAAAGTGTTGGGACCTCCTGGATGAGTGCTTTGACTGGCATTTTATGCTCCCATTGAATGACCCTTAGCTGCTTATGGGCTTTAAAATAATGGTTGAAATGTGTGCATATTTTTCTGCAGGTGGTCAGTAAGTTTCTGACTTTGCTTTCATTTTACGCAGAACGTCTTGAACAACAATGTTAATGCAGTTAATGCAGTGTGCCAAACAAGGGACCCTGAAATAGCCACCATCTTTCATGGCCTTAACTACAATACTGCCATTGTCCGTGGCAACAAAACCAATGTTAAGCCCTTGCTGTTAAACTCAGCCAAAATGTTTGCAGCAGTATGAGATTTCTCCATAGCAAAGATGGCTACAGTTGCATGTCTGCGAGTCTCATTAAAAATCTCAACAGTGTCAACACCTACAGATAACTTGTCTCTAACACCTGAAAAATAGATCCAGTGTGCAGTGATGCACATGTAATCAGTGGCTTGGCAACTGGTCCACATGTCTGTTGACAGGTGGATACTATGAACAGCACTCTGATGTAAGGCTTTTCCAATAAATTCCAGCACGTCGTGATGTATTGCTGGAACAGCAACTCTGGCAAAATAGTAGCGTCTGGGAACGTTCCATTTTGGGCAGATGGTTGTCACAAATTCCAGAAAACCCACCCCTTCAACAAAAGAAAAAGGGAGAAGGTCCAGTGCTAACATTTTAGCAAGCTTAGCATTGTACAGACGTGCTATTGGGTGGTTGCGTTCGTACTTTCCCTTTTGCCTAGTAAACATGCTAAGAATGGTACGCTGCTTGGTATTTTTTTCGGTTAGGCTTGACGCAGCACTTTGCATCGCATACTTCACAGCAGCACTCCTTGGTGTCTCCGGCTGACTCTTACTATTGTGCCACTGAGATGTTGCTGATGCGGAAGATGTGGGCTGTACCACTGCAGTGCTGGGGACAGGGGTACTTTGTGTACCACTACCAGATAGAATGTCTCCCTTTTCTTCTTCCTGTTCGACTGTGAGTGGAACTTCTACTAGTTTATCCCCACCAACATCAATGGTTCCAGTTGTTATGCTACGAAGGTGGTCCTCCCACTTGATTGCATGGTGTTTTTTCAAATGGGTAATTTGGCCTCCGGTACCATAGTTTGTACCAAGCTTACCACGACTAACAGAGGAATGACAAATGGAGCATATAGTAATGTTGTCCTCCTTTGCGCTTACCGTAAAGAAGTCCCACACTGGGGAGCTTAACTTTTGTCTCCTGCTAGAGGTGCCACTTCCAATGCTGGATGAACTGGAGGGTGTGTGTTGAATTTGACTATGTGGCTGCGCAGTATTACCACTACCTACTTCTGCTGAGGTGGTGCTTGTGCTGGATGTAGGATGCTGCCAGCCTTTGCTAATGTAAAAATGGAAGCTGGAGGTCGTGTTGGTATTGCCTATGTTGGAGGTATGCGTGCTACATCCCTTCTAGTTGCAGCCACTTCGGGATAGGGTGAAAATGTTGGTCTTCATGTCCTCAGGGCCAGGAGTGATGCTTGTGATGATTGAGGCAGACTCATCATCATCATTATCCTGCTGTTCTACATCGACCTCCATAAGTGTAAGGCTTTCTGGAACCTTCCTTTTCCATAGCCTGGTCTTGGGATGTCTCTCCCTCTCATGCTTAGATTGTTGTGGCTCCCAAGTGAGATCTAGATCATCAGAAGGGATGCTTGGCAAAGAACTCTATGGACTAACCCTCCTTTTCCTTGGTGGGGATTTGGAAGACAATAGATCTCCTGCATGAGTGGCTTCCTCTTCTTCTCGCTCTGCATGAGGCTAAATTTCCTGAACTGCCCCTACTTCGGGAGGAACAACAACTACTATGGCGGGTGGTGGTTGTGGTTGTTGTTGTTGAACAACTACTATTGCGGGCGTCTGGCAGTACAACGGGCGATGAATGATGACAGACACCTCCTCCTCAGTCTTTTGTGCACCTACAAGCAAAGAAGGCAGAAGAACATCAGTCAAATGTGGAATTTGTTGAGCTTTAATTTTAATTACTAGTAGTGTTAGTACTCTCAGTAAGAGTAAGAATAGCAAACAACTAAAATACAAATGTAGTGGAAGTGGAACTTGTTTATCCTTAATTTGTGCATCATGTCGGATTGATGCAGCATCAGTGACCTGCAGCAGATAGCAATGGGGATGTAAACAGTAAGCCAACAGGAACAATGGAAAGACACACAGGCCTATGTGGCAAAAACAAAACAGCACACTACTACTACCACCACCACGGCTCCCAGCCACATGGTCACTCATCACAGGCACATGGGTAAAGTCCAGAAAACAATAAACTCAAGCAGGCCTATATATCCCTATATGGCCAGACAGAGGAGGATGCCTGTTACACATCACAGCTTAATGCAAAAAAGAAAATCCCCATGGCTAAAAGGTTGGAAAGTTACACAACAACAACAACACATACAATAAAGGCATTTAACAGACACCCAAACAGTTAACTACACCCCAAACACCACATTTGGGAATTCAATCCAATGCCATCCATGCCCTAAATGATGTTAAATTCAACAGACAACATAGAAACAGCTACATCAAGCACCCCCGCTGACTACCTCTGGGACTCTAGGCCTACTGGAAGAATAGGCCACAAGTTTGGAGGCCTGTGGAAAAAGCACAGTGGAAGGTCACACAAAATGGCCGCCACCACATGGTCAGCCCACTCAAACAACAAAGTACATACAAAGGACAGGAAAAGGAAGTTGAGGTTTCTGGGGAACTTCCTTCCTCTTTTAAAAAAATATCAAAATTAACAGAAATATGACTTCATGCTCCAAAAACTACAACCAAATGACAACCTGAGGACTTTTGTTTTAGGAAAATGAACAAAATCATCATTTTCAAGAAGGTTTTATGCAACTCGAGACAAATTGCTCGCAAAATTGCAAATTCGGCGTGTTCGGAAGCGCGAACTGTACAAAACGTCATTATCGCGTGCCCGAGCACGCAGATTGAGCGCGCGAAGAAGACCAAAACGGTAAGGTCGCATTGTCTCAGTGTGCAAAGTTACCAAAACAACGCGAGCTGAATTTCTAGGGTTACCTACTGGCAGAAAAAGCCATATTATTTACACACGCCCAAAACCTGCAATTCCACACCAAAAACACATTTTGCAAATCAATCCAAAGCCATCCATGTCATTCATGATGTTACAACTTAAACAAACACCACAAAACTAACTTTTCATGCACCCATGATGACTCGAGTAGTACCCTTGGGCCTACTGGCAGAGTAGGCAACAAGCTTGGAGGCCTATGGCAAAAACACAGTGGCTGGTCCCACAAAATGGCCGCCACCACATGGCCAGGCGCTCACAAAAAATAAGAAAAGGAATAAAAATAAGAAAGGAATAAAAACAGAAAAAGCAGGCCTTTGGGAAAAGCACAATGCCTGGCTTCACCAAAAGGCCACCACCCACATGGTGAGCCCACCAACAAGAAAGTACATACTATAAACTCAAGCAGGCCTATATCCCTATATGGCCAGACAAAGGAGGATGCCTGTTATTTCATTTACACATCACAGCTGAATGCAAAAAATAAAATCCACATGGCTAAAAAGGTTGGAAAGTTACATAAAAACAACACATACAACAAAGGCATTTATTAACACACACCCAAAAAGTTAACTACACCCCAAACACCACAGTTGGGAATTCAATCTAATGCCATCCATGCCCTAAATGATGTTAAATTCAACAGACAACATAGAAACAGCTACATCAAGCACCCCCGCTGACTACCTCTGGAACTCTAGGCCTACTGGCAGAACAGACCACAAGTTTGGAGACCTATGGCAAAAGCACGATGGAAGTTCACACAAAATGGCCGCCACCACATGGCCTGGCCACCCACAGCAACATGAAAAGAAAGAGAAGACAAACAATACATGCCTATGGCAAAAGGCCAATGCTTGGCTTCACAAAATGTCCGCCACCCACATGGTTAGCCCACCCTCAAACAACAAAGTACATACAAAGGACAGGAACAGGAAGTTGAGGTCCCTGGAGAACTTCCTTCCTCTTTTAAAAAAGAAAAAAATGAACAGCAAATTGACTTCATGCTCCAAAAACTACAACCAAATGACATATTGCCTGCAAGATTGCAAATTCGACATGTTCGGCAGCGCGAACTGTACAAAACGTCGTTATTCCGTGCCCAAGCACGCAGATTGAGTGCGAAAAGAAGACAAAAACTGTAAGGTCGCGTTGTCGCACTGTGCAAAGTTACCAAAACTACGCAAGGTGAATTCCTAGGGTTACCTACTGGCAGAAAAAGCCATATTATTTAACACACACCCAAAACCTGAAATTCCACTCCAAAAACCACATTTTGAAAATCAATCCAATGCCATCCATGCCATACATGATGTTACAAATTAAACAAACACCACAAAAACAGTTGATTAACTTTCATGCACCCATGATGACTCGAGTAGTACCTCTGGGCCTGCTGGCAGAGTAGGCCACAAGCTTGGAGGCCTATGGCAAAAGCATGGTGGCTGATAACACAAAATAGCCGCCACCACATGGTCAGGCCACCCACTGAAAGTAAATCAAATGAACTCAAGCAGGCCTACACTAACTTTATGAACTACTAGGGTTACCTATTGGCTGAAAAGGCAATATTTAATTACACACAAAAACTGAAATTCCACTTCAAAAAACACAGTTTGCAATTGAATGCAATGCCATCCATGATGTTTAAAAACTTGAAATTCAACAGACACCACAGAAACATGGTTGGACCCATGGGTACCTCCAGGCCTACTGGATGAAATTTCAAAGAAATACAACTTTGCCCCTCATGAAAGTACAGGCCTCCCTCAACAATAATTTTTAACAAGGATTGAAAAGCCCAGCAAACTGTAGTTAAAAAAAACCCAACTCAAACAAACATGTGCACCAATTCTCCAACTTACTTATAAAAGAAAATTTCAATCCAAAAGTCCTCAATAAATCAAATCAAATGATATGATGCAGCAGACATACACAAAAAGTGATCCTTCCAGCTCCAAATCCAAATGAAAGTGAAAAGCACATGGACAAAGCACTGGGAGGAGCCTGGTGGACCGGAACAGGAAGTTAGAGACTCAGGGCCACTTCCTTACTCTTGAAAAAAAGAGTAGAAAAAAAAGGAGGACTACTTGCACAAAAAACTACAGCCAAATCACAATCTGAGTGGTTTTCCTGAGCAAAATGATAATTTTCGAGAAGGTTTTATCATGCTCGAGAGATATTCTGTGCCAGATTGCAGTTTCTGCGTGTTCGTAAATGCGATCTTACCAACATTGCGCCGGAAGGAAGATCGTGCGTCCTAATGACGTGATCGCGCGTCCGAATGACGTGCTCGCGTTCGCACAGTCTCGTGGGATTGTGCGGCCGGATTCCAAACATCGTGGCGCACTCGACAGGAAGAGAAAATTGAGGAGGCGAACGAAGAGCCACGGTAAGTCGTTACCGCGCACACGAGATTGTTATTGAGCGTGCAAGAAAGAAAAACAACTACACTACGCTATAGATTGCAAATTATTCGACAACTTTGCGTTCACCGTGAAGCGCGAAGTTGCCGCTACTTTGCAGAATCCGCGAGCGACACATAGTTCACTGCCCAGGGTTAAGAAAGAGGCAAGAGAAGTCTGGAAAGTTGCAAGAAATGTGCAGAAAGAGGCATAATGGTTACAGAAAGAAGGGACAAAGGTGCAGAAAGAAGCAAGAGAAGTGTATAAAGAAGCAGCAGAGGTGCAGAAAGAGGCAAGAGGGGTGCAGTAAAGAGGGCTGCAGAAAGAGGCACAAGGGTTACTGAAAGAAGGGAAAAAGGTGCAGAAAGAAGCAAGAGAAGTGCAGAAAGAAGCAATAGAGGTACAGAAGGAGGCAAAATAGGTGCAGAAAGAAGGAAGAGGAATGCTCACCTTGGATATACAGTACTTCTCACTGCCTGGCTCACGCTCACCTCTGATATACAATACCTCTCACAGCCTAACTTACGCTCACCTCTGGTGTACAATATCTCTCACTGCCTGGCTTACACGCTCCTCTGATGTACAATACGACTTGTGCTCATGTCTGATGTACATTACCTCTCACTTCCTAGTTTACACTCTCCTCTATTAAAGAATACTTCTACAATACCTATAAAAAACTGGCTTACACTTTCCTCTGACGTAGAATACCTCTAACTGCCTAACTTGCACTCACCTCTGGTGTACAGTGCTTCTCACTGCCTGGTTTACACTCTCCTCTAAAGTAGAATACCGCTACAATATGTAGCAAAGCCTGTGTGTGTGTGTGTATGTATGTATATATATATATATATATATATATATATATATATATATATATATATATAAACCCAAGGTGCCCTGCTCCAAGGAAGCACTCAAGAATAGCCAGATCCTGTCGTTTGTGGCAGCAATCTTTCAAAACCAGCATTCACAATGTCCAAATTCAATAAAAAGCCCAACGCGTTTCAAAGCATCTTGCTTCTTGTTCACGGGCAATATGCATGCGTTTCAGACAGACAGGAGTGAAAAGTGAAGTCACTTAATTAATTCCTTTTATCGCCCTCTAGTGGGTCTATTCACGTTACCATCAAAACAGCATTCTGGGACTTTTAGTTCTCTCACTCCGTAATGATATCCTCCAGTGGATTCTGTCATCTGCGCCAAAAAATACAAACACCTTTAACACTTTCCAGTAATCTTCAGGCACAGGAATCCGGTTTAATTTTCTGCACCTTCTTGTGTTTATATTTCAATCCGGCCTGCCCCAGCCGGGAGGATTGCACCGCCATGGATGGAACAAGTGGGCTGCCTCGCACAGACAGTCTGTGTTGAGATGCAGAAGGACAGTTTCTGCAGAAAATATATATTCACTGAAAAAACCATAGGTTTCAGGCCTTATATAGTTAGGACTTAGCATTGAAAAAACCTTTGAAATTCACTTAAAAAACTATAAGTTTTAGGGGTGTTATAGTTAGCTGGACATTTCACTCATACAAAACCATTGAAATTGCTCCTATATAGTTAGTTGTACTAACTATATTTCGCGCACCCGCAATCCACTGCTGAT
This sequence comes from Lissotriton helveticus, assembly GCF_964261635.1. NCBI lineage: Eukaryota > Metazoa > Chordata > Amphibia > Caudata > Salamandridae > Lissotriton > Lissotriton helveticus. Next base: position 1,722,584,868 of record NC_136063.1, read on the forward strand.
AATGTCACATATTAGATCATTCATGACATGGTCAGTGACATCACTGATGACATCTCAAATGACATCACTGATATAGAAAAACTGTCTATGTCTGCCCAAACAGCTAAAACTGCCTCAACTTGTCTCGCCATCCTTAAATGGCTGAGGAAAATCCTATGGCAACTTCCAGAAGGTGCGCAGAGAACAGTTTTACAGGCCCTTATTGGCTCCAGACTTCACTATGGAAATATCTTATATCTAGGAGCCAATAAAGCAATCATCAATCGACAATCAATCAAAGCTCCTGCCTATCTATGTAAACTGGCACATAAATATCTACCCTCTAGAAACCTTCGGTCAATGCATCAGGCCAAATTTTCTGTCCCTAGATTCAAACGTGCACGATTGGGCGGGCGCTCATTTGCCTACTTGGCCCCGGTTCTGTGGAACTCACTGCCGCTCGAATTACGTCTTGAATCAAGCTGCCCTCAATTCCAAAAGGGTATCAAAACTTGGCTATTTAATCAATAGACTCCACACTTCTATTGCAATTTTTTTTCCATCTCTATAAACTTAACTCAGATCCAAGGAGCCGGGAAACCCTCAGGGTAGCTGTTGCGCCATATAAATGTAATGAATGAATAAATGAGTTTCACAATCAAACTGTGTTGACATTAAAATTGCAAGGTATGTTAATTACTATGCTGAAGGTAAGTGGTACTTGCAAAAATTGGCTCTGCATTGTTCACCTGATTACCAAGGCAAAACATCAATCTAAGGAGCCGATTCCGATTTTGGCTGGAAGGGCTTTAAACCATGGGACCCATTAGGATGTCGGGCTAATCGCCACCGCCATGCAGGCGGTGGTGATCCGCCCGACATCCTTGCCTGCCTGCCACCCATTTCCCCCCCACCATATTACTATGGCGGGGGACCGCGGTGGACAGAAACACCGTTTGCCGCTTTTCCGCCATGGTCGTCTTGCGGCCGGGGCAGAAAAGGGTTTATATGGTGGCGGTGTCTATCAGACACCTCCAGCCATATTAGAATGAGTTTGGGAGATGCTTTTCCGTGGCGACAATGCCACCACGTAAAGGCAGGCGGTCTTTACTTTGGGGGTCCCCTGCGGGCCCCCATGGTGAAGGTGAGGTGGGGGTGCTCATGGGGGGTACCTGTGGTACCCCCCTGCATTTGCATACCATGCATTTATAACATTGCGGCGGGTGCTGGTGTGAAAACCGCCCACCGCAATGTTATAAATCCATGATGCGCCTGCCTGTGTGGTGGGCGCATCATAATGGGCATGGCGGGACTGCCGCTCAGATCACGGGCGGTCCCGTTTTCCACAGGGGTAGGGGCGGGCAAAGTCCGCCTGCCATCCATATGGGGGCCCATGTTCAAAGCCCTCCAGACCGAATGGGTCAGTGGTGGCCGGATTCCTTTCCAACCGAGCCATTCCGATGGGCTCGGTCGGAAAGGAATCCGGTCGCCTCGGTCGCCTCTTTACGACCGAGGGAGTACGATGGCAGCTTTTGACTGCCTTTTCGTGCTGGTGTCGGAAGCTGTCTCTGGGGGCCCCCAGCAGGGCCCCCAAGGGTGTGAGGCTGCCGGATGGCAGCCTGGGGGCACCTATGGTGCCCCTCTGTTGATCCCTGCACCCGGTGGCAGGCACCTTGAGGTGGCGGCCACAGGGTGCAGGGATGAACTGCACCCCTGCTTTCAACAATGCAGGCATGCATTCCCCTCGGAATGCATGCTTGCATTGTAAAGTATACGAATGCGACCAAACCCTGTTTGGTCTCATCGTACTAGCAGGGCTGTAACTGACGACAGCAGGTCGGTGGGTTACAGCTCCTGTCCGATGTTGGACGGTCTCAGGTCCGTCCGACATCGGAATCAGCCCCTAAGTTGTAAAAATGTCCCTTTTGAACTCAGCTAGGCCCTGGAATTGTCAGATATACCTTTACCTCTCCACTGTCTTGGCCTGAATGATTGGGAGATGTTAGGTATACTTCCCAAACACCTCAAGAACATTTCAGGACATCTTACCACCTGCTTATTTGAAGCTGTACAGTTTGTAATTGCTAAAGATTGGGGTAGTATGTGCAATAAGACTGAAAGCTATCCTCACAATAATCTCTACCTATTTTGTCTTCTAGGTATCAACATTGTGTCATAAGATTTAATTGTACAATACACATTTACTAATAAAAATGTTCTTAATTTTAGGGGTGGGTGGCGAACTCCGCTCAGACAGCAGAGTTTGCGGAGTTTTGCCAAGTCTGCGCTCTGTTGGGAACACAAAGTTGGCAAAATACTCAGAGTTTGCCCCTGCATCCACCCCTAACGAAGCAACCAAGCCCTACCCCTGCCCAAGTCCTCCTTACCTAGTTCTGTGTGTGGCATTCTCCATGCTGGCTGCTTCCTCATGCAGGATTCTTCTTCTCCTCCAGTCCTGTGCTGTGAAACCCCTTCACTGCAGGACTGCACATGCGGAAGTTAGAAATTATTGTGGCACACCACTGAAAGTTGGTTGTAACATACCACTAGATACTGCCACAGTGTATTGGAAGGATCCTGTGGCCACAAAATGAAGTACTGCCATGAGTTTGACAACTGATGTAATAGATGTGGGATTTCTGTTTTGAGGCAGAAGATCTGGCTCCAGGGGATCACATAAGTCCTGTATAGTTTGCCTATTCACCTGAGGCTGTCAACTCTGTACTCTCCCAGGGTTCATATGTCTGCAATGGAGAAACATTTAAACTTTTGTTTCATTTTCAGCAGCAAGAAAATTGATTTTTACCAGTGCTGTCATGTACTGTTACAAAATATATCTGGTTTAACTACATATTTTAGGCCAACATTTGCTTTGTGTCCTTTATGCTTCACAATTTAAATGTATTACCTGAAATAATTGAGAAATGTAAACGATATGTAAATGTTACGGCGGGATTTCTGATCTATTTCTATAAGTCTAGATCCCAACTCAGGTCGACTGAACCGTTGATACCTGTCATAGAGTAAAAGGCAATCCACTACTAGGTCAATCAGTTAAGGACTTACACCACTCTAAAGAACCACTTACTACGAATACGTTTTAAAAGTTTATTATAAAGCCAAAGTTAACTGGAGATACAAACATCTCAAAATAAGGTTCAAAAGATATACTGGTATCAATACAAACATAAATTTTCTAAATTCTCTTAGTCGGCAGAAGAATATCACCAAAACCAATTCGAAAATCATCAGAGTTGCAAGAATAGACACAAGCTGTAGCTTGTGAGTCATTTACAGAAAGGAAGAAAATCCAGATTAGACTGTCCCTACACTAGACTAAGTGACATCCCTACTTAGTAGAATCTTAACCTAAAAAGGTGTCAGCTGTGGTGACTTCCAAAGAAGATCACTCACTTCCCTTAGTCTTCGTTGTGAATCAGTGTCTCGCAGTTAACCTATCTGCCTACCCATCCGCTCTCTTAGGTTCCTCAGACCATCTGCCCTAACTCCACCCACGGGTGCTGTCCCTAATACAAAAATCACATTTACAATAGAAACGCCCTTTAGAGACGCCCCTCACGTGGTGTTGGTTCTGGCATTTTCCATGCTGATACTCCTCTGGGCCCATCGTTAGCATTGACCTTGCTTCTCAGGCTCTTCTCCGGCAGGACGGTACCCCCCCAGGCAATTCCTGAAGCCTCCTCCAGGCCTGTGCCGGGCTCTCTGAACAAAACCCTATTCATCACTCTCTTGACTGGAACCTCCTCGCACCTGCAAACAGACACTTGTACAGTGGGCCCCAAATTCCGGCCTCCACCATATCTTCTAAGTCGTAAACCTTCGAGCAGGCTCCGCAATTTATGCTTAACATAACATTCCTCTAACTAACACATGCAGATCAAAAGAAATGACCTTATCTATTCAGGCCTATTAGAATTACATGAAACGGGCCTGTGCACTCTGTAAACCTTTAATTTCTTAGTCTAAACAGTATTCTAACTTATTACACACAATGGTTATATGAAACACTTCTATAAAACATATAATTCAGTTCTATGATCAATAATACTTTGAATTACAACAACATTAAAATCCATATCATGTGAGAGTGTAACAACACCTTTCATTCTCTGTGAACTGCCATGTGGCCTACACATTTCTACGTTTATCAGTATTACATTCTCCTCTACAACAGCCACATAACATGGGATTTCAACATCATTCTAACATCTCTACACACTTCTACATTAGCTTTTCACACTGATATATGCATTCTATTTTAATTAAACACTCTTATGTATTTTCACTCTATAAATTCGACACTCGTATGTAATCTTTACTAAACTAATGCAACGTGCTTGTAAATATGGTGCACTTCTATTTTGTTTTCGATTTGCGCTCTCTCAGTTCCCCCCTTTGATGACTTTCAGTAGTCATCACCATCACAACACCATCCCTGAGGTATGAATTGAATCAAACTGAACTCGTTGCAGTACTCTCTCGTTTCATCATCTCTAGAGCCCTCAGACTCCTGTACTGATTATCCTGCATCGCAGCTAATCTCCTCTCCTGCTCTCTCATGGATCTCTGCAACCTATTTGATCTATACCATTGGTACAGCCGCACCAATCCCCACAGGGTGATTATACAAATCACTATTATGATGATAGGTTTCAGTATGTACCAAATGAAACCCTTTCCTAGGTTGGCAAACCAACCTCCAACTTTACCCATTCCATGACCTACTTTTTCCCACACATTTACCTGTGTCAAATCCTCAATCTCATGATGAATCTCAGTGATGTTCCGTATATACTTTTCTAGAGGTTTTGAATTGTCTGGAATATAAGTACAACATTCCTGAACCTTCAAAGCCTTACAGACTCCTCCCTCTTTGGCTAACAGAACATCTAGAGCAAGTCGGTTCTGAAGAACCATTGCCCTTATCGATTGCATCTCTCCCTCCACCAGCATTAATGATCTAGCAGTACTAGCGGACAACCTATCTACAACTGTTGCCAATCTTCTAATCTTGACATCATTCAGTACTATCCCCAAAAGAGGAAACATAGCACCAAATACGTCTCCAACTACCTCCTCATCGCTTACATCCCTTCTTCCTCTAGCTTGAGTTCCTCCCTCTATAATTTCTAGATCCTTAGCATGGTATATTTTGGGGAAGACAATTGCTAAATAACATGATCCATACCAATTATCCGGTAGTTTCACGTATGCATTTCTTCCACAAACAAAATATACATTCGGGATCACCTGCATTCCCTGTTGAATCATAGAGTCGATTACGGATTTTATTCCTGCAATCGTCTCCGGGGTCAATTTGTATTGAGGCGTTCTTGGATATTCAACATTTGGTTTTACCATGATCTTCACTGGTTCTACTCCTTTGATCAATCCTATCTCTTCTCCAGTAAAATCCCATACCTCTGATGACACCGTATCTCGTAAGTCCCAAGGAAGCTCCTCCACAGTCAGGGTAGGATACAGTTCTACGCATACTCTCGAATTTGCAACTTTAAAGGTAGCATCATCGTCAGTAGTCTGTACCTCCACTCTCTGAGGTGTGCAGTATATTGTGCAGTTCAGTTTGCACAATAAGTCTCTTCCTAACAGACACACAGGACTAGAATCACATACTACAAACTGATGTTCATCGGTGTAGTTTCCTATTCTCACTAGCACTGATTCCGTCAAAGGGTTAGTCATTCTCCTATTTGCGACTCCTACCACTTGAATTGTTTCCCCCGACATTGGTAGATCTGGAACCACTGCCGATCTCAAAGTTGATCGAGTAGCTCCGGTATCTACTAAGAATGTTGTAGGACACCCTGCCACTTCAGCCTCAACAAACGGTCCTCTTTGATCCACCTCTAGAACTGCCCCGAGGGTACAGTCCTCCTCTCTACTTACACGTCGTCCCGTCAATGGATCAACGTAGTAACACTCTTCTTCGTCTATAAAAAGAGGCATTTGTCTATACATCTTTCCCCCTGTCGTAATCTTTGGTGGCTGCGGGAACTGGGCTCGTGGAGCCGAAGTCCCCCCTTTGGCCACCTTACTCTTTGGCACTGTCCCCCTTTGAACTGGAACTTCTTGAACTTCCTCCTCCTCTACTTCTAGTTCTCCGTTTTCAGGGTTATAGCGACACTCGCGTTTCCAATGTCCCACCTGGTGACACTGGTGACACTTTGTCGTTTTTTTCAATGTAGCAATGTCTATTCTAAGTCTTGAGTTTTCCTCGCTGTCCTTATTCTGACTATTTGGTTTCCATCCCATTGTCCCTGTTCCCTGTTGCTGCTGTCCACCCCTTCCAGCCGACTGCATCTGCACCATCATCAGTTTCTCCTTTAGTTTCTTTGCTTTGGAATCTATTTCATCACTGCAATACCTTGCATATCTCAAGATTTCATCCAATGGTTTGTTTTGCCAACAAATTAAATGTTGCTGAATCATCAAACAAATATCAGGTCTCAACCCCAAAACGAACTTCGATACAAACTGTCCTATATCTTTGGGATCTAATACATCTAATCCACTGTACTGTTTGAACGCTTTCAGCAATCGCTCATAAAATTCATGAACTGTCTCCTTGGGTTCCTGTCTTGTTTGGTCTATTTTTACCCAATCTATATCTTGTGGTCGCACCTTCTCCTTCAGCCATGTCATCACCCTTTCATATTTTAACATTACTGTTTCTGACGGTCCATTGGAACGAGCATCCCTTTCTGGTTCTGCAGTTGGCCATTCGACACTAACCTTGCATGCTATCCACAAGTCTCCTGGGACCACACTGTCGAATAAGGTGTTCAAATCAATCCACAATACTTTTGAAATCTTGACAAACCTCTCTACCTGCTTGTACCACTCTACGGGATTTTCCCTTAACTTCGGAAATGAATTGGTAAATGCAGCCAAATCTCCCCTACTCCAGGGCACTTGTACATAACTCCCATTCGCTATTTCTCGCAAAGGGAATGCCTCCATCTGCAGTAGCCTTCCCTCCGGAGACATCACATTCGCGCTCCGCCTAACAGTTCCCTTTTTGGACCACCTCTCTTCCCATTTGTCCAGATCTCTCCATGCTCTTATTCCTGTGATCAGTTCCCTTATGTGTGTTTTTAATCCAGTTGTCCTCCTCTCTTCTAAGTCCTGGTCTGAATAATGCAACCTATGGTTACCCTGCAATGCCTTTGTTCTGGACAAATCTACCATATACTTGTCTGCCAATTCAGACAGTTTCTCATGAGTTGCTCTTGCCTTTCGAGTAATATCCTTTGCTATAAACAGCAGCTCATCTTGTTCGTACATGTCAATCCTTTCTGAAGGCAACACACCATCTATTATCTCGTCCAGGTCAGATTTTAAGCTGGTCACATCGAGTCTTTTGGCTTTTATCACAGCTTTCAGTATGCTATCTCTAGAGAGTCAATTTACATCTCTCCCTTTACAGCTCTGAGTCCTACGTCTGGGCTCAGGCGTGTTATGGGGAGTCCTCCCATGCTCCCATCTCTTCAGGTCCCATGCAGTTCCATCCTCTCTGGGTGTATAGTAAAACACTTCTCTATTTCCCATAGTCCCACATTTCCGATTCTGCCTGGTTTCTCTAGGTGCATGGTAAGACATTCCATTATTCCCCATGCCTTCGCAATTTGCCTGTGATCTCTGATCACTCGACGCATGGCAAGATCCTTCGCGGTTCCCCATGTTCCCACGATTCCAGTGCTGTACGTTATCATCAGGTGCGTGGAGAGTGCACTTAAACCTATCTCTGTACTCTCGTGTCCTCTGGTCTCCCTCACTTTGAATGAGACGAGACGTCTCTCCACACTCCGCACTTCTACCTTTTTGCTCCTGCCCATTTCCACCGTCAATATGACGTGTAACTCCTCTACTCTCCTGACTTTTACCGTCCCACTCTTGACTGCTTTCGCTGGCCCCGCAGTGAGATAATGTCCCGTTGCCTCTACTTCCCCATTCAGCTTCTGCTCTTGACCTGTTGCTCGGTGCTTCTGTGGACCTATCCCATTCCTTCAAGTCAGCCCTCAACTCTTTATAGGATTTCGGCCGTGGTCCTCTCAGGTCCATCGGTCCTGGCAATTGCCTCCAGGTATTTGTCGTGTTATTCCTTCTTTCCATCTCAACTCTTTCTCTGTCTAGCCGTACCTGTTCTTCCTCTCTCCCTTTCTCTGGGTGATAAACCGACACTATAGGACCTATGGTAACGGGTACTTGAAGAGCATCTGGCAATCCATAAGACTCAACCCTCTCTGTTGCTGGGATCTTCTGCACCACAACCCTTACGACTACTCTCTGTACAGTACTATGTTGAGGTGTCTCCTCACCTTTGGTAGGTACCCAATTCGTTATAGGGAGTGTCCTGTTCCCTTCTATGTCAACCCTATCTTCCCTTGGGAGCTCAGTACCTTCTATCTCCCTATTGTCCGGAGGCGGTCTATCTATCAACAACCTATTTATTAGGCCATCCTCCGACTCGCTCTCGTCATCCTCTTCTATGGGTCTCTTTTCTCCTGTAACCTCTCTCACTGGGTACAACTTATCCACTTCAATCGTCTGTACCCTCCATTTCTTAGCTTCCGCATCCCACTTGGCATATTGCACTGCCCTTACTGATCGCCTTACCCTTTCTTGGCGCCTGTTCTGATTCCTGTCGTGCACCGCCCTAATCCACGCATTAAGCGCCTCAAACTGTGTTGGTCTAGGCAAAGGTCTCAATGAGGACATAACTGCTTTCAGCTGATGCAACACTTCTAATCTAAACGTTCCGTATTTCGGAAAAGTCCGTTCCTCATTCCCTTCTGTAATCTTACTCCAAGTATCAAGCCACAGTATAGTATGCAACCCAACATTCGTTGCCATATAGTGAGCTGGTGTACCCTCTGGCGGTGCCTCTTCCCCGTAATAAGATTCTCTTCTTTTTCTCTTAAAGATCACTCTCAAACATTTAAAACACTTCATGTTCAAAATCTACAAAATTTCTGTTTTCTCCGCGTTCGTTTACTTCCTGATGACAATCCACCAATCCCAGCGCGGTTCTCGATAACCGGCCTATCACAGCGCGGTTTCACACCAACCGGCCTATCACAGCGCGGCGTTCGCTGACATCACACCAACCGGCCTATCACAGCGCGGCTCTCGCTGACGTCACACCAACCGGACTATCACAGCGCGGCTTCACGCCAATCGGCCTATCGCAGCGCGGCTCTCGCTGACGTCACTCGTCCCCCTTCGCAGGAGTTCCCCTCCTTTCTCAGCTCGTCTCCAGGTCATGCATGCATCCCATTCATACTCTGAAAAATGATTACTTCCGACCAAGCGATCACTTTCCTTGACTGTACGCCCACAGTCTAACTGTAATTGTCACCTTAACTGACGAAATGTCTTTCCGTGTACGTCCAGACAATCGCCTTAACTGATAGGTTACTTTCACACGGTAACTTTCGACCTGCGTCCGTTACCCACACACTCACTCTTGCGTTCCCCCCATCTCGGTCCTGCGGGCGATCAATGGTACCTCATGACCCCCTTTACTCTGGTCGACAACTACTCTGGATGTTCGATACACCCGAACCACTTAAGCTCTTCCCCGAACTTAAGATTTTCCCAGTTTGCCAGGTTGCGCGCGCTCACAACCCTCTCTCATTCACACTACAGTCATTCAACTCCGCATGACATTACAATACAGATGCAACACAAAACACCGCAATCTGTCACCGCATGACCCTTGTTATACTCACTCTCGTCCGACCCTGCTGCTTTTCTCTCGCACCGTCAGCACCTTCTTCGGCAGGCGATTCTTCCGCTGCTCATCTCTCGATCTCTAGGGACCTTGGGGTAATCTTAACCTAGTCTAGATCACCTTCCTCTAGAAGGTAACCATCCTTTTCTGCTACCAACTGTTACGGCGGGATTTCTGATCTATTTCTATAGGTCTAGATCCCAACTCAGGTCGACTGAACCGTTGATACCTGTCATAGAGTAAAAGGCAATCCACTACTAGGTCAATCAGTTAAGGACTTACACCACTCTAAAGAACCACTTACTACGAATAAGTTTTAAAAGTTTATTATAAAGCCAAAGTTAACTGGAGATACAAACATCTAAATGCTCTTAGTCGGCAGAAGAATATCACCAAAACCAATTCGAAAATCATCAGAGTTGCAAGAATAGACACAAGCTGTAGCTTGTGAGTCATTTACAGAAAGGAAGAAAATCCAGATTAGACTGTCCCTACACTAGACTAAGTGACATCCCTACTTAGTAGAATCTTAACCTAAAAAGGTGTCAGCAGTGGTGACTTCCAAAGAAGATCACTCACTTCCCTTAGTCTTCGTTGTGAATCAGTGTCTCGCAGTTAACCTATCTGCCTACCCATCCGCTCTCTTAGGTTCCTCAGACCATCTGCCCTAACTCCACCCACGGGTGCTGTCCCAATACAAAAATCACATTTACAATAGAAACGCCCTTTAGAGACGCCCCTCACGTGGTGTTGGTTCTGGCATTTTCCATGCTGATACTCCTCTGGGCCCATCGTTAGCGTTGACCTTGCTTCTCAGGCTCTTCTCCGGCAGGACGGTACCCCCCAGGAAATTCCTGAAGCCTCCTCCAGGCCTGTGCCTGGCTCTCTGAACAAAACCCTATTAATCACTCTCTTGACTGGAACCTCCTCGCACCTGCAAACAGACACTTGTACAGTGGGCCCCAAATTCCGGCCTCCACCATATCTTCTAAGTCGTAAACCTTCGAGCAGGCTCCGCAATTTATGCTTAACATAACATTCCTCTAACTAACACATGCAGATCAAAAGAAATGACCTTATCTATTCAGGCCTATTAGAATTACATGAAACGGGCCTGTGCACTCTGTAAACCTTTAATTTCTTAGTCTAAACAGTATTCTAACTTATTACACACAATGGTTATATGAAACACTTCTATAAAACATATAATTCAGTTCTATGATCAATAATACTTTGAATTACAACAACATTAAAATCCATATCATGTGAGAGTGTAACAACACCTTTCATTCTCTGTGAACTGCCATGTGGCCTACACATTTCTACGTTTATCAGTATTACATTCTCCTCTACAACAGCCACATAACATGGGATTTCAACATCATTCTAACATCTCTACACACTTCTACATTAGCTTTTCACACTGATATATGCATTCTATTTTAATTAAACACTCTTATGTATTTTCACTCTATAAATTCGACACTCTTATGTAATCTTTACTAAACTAATGCAACATGCTTGTAAATATGGTGCACTTCTATTTTGTTTTCGATTTGCGCTCTCTCATAAATAATACATTTTAGAAGCGTTATTTACACATACGTTAATAAAATTAGTTAATCACGAAATACCGTCAACGGAGATGTAAACATCACCATGCTAATATCGCTTTTCAGCACACTAACGCACTACATATAATAGTTTTTTGTGTCCAGAAAAGTTTGTATGTTTGTACAAACTAGCCCTCATTTTGAGTGGCGGTGACACACTTAACAGTTACAAACATACTATTTTGAAATTTTGAACTTCTGAAATGGCAACTGCCTGACCTCGCAGAAAGGACATTTGGATTCAGACTGGTGTGACGGTTGTCGACTGCGTAGTGGACAGTGAAATTCATGATGGACACAGCCATAGGCTAACAATGTTGAAAATAACATACAAAGACCAATGGCTGTGTCTGTGTATGCTGATGATCACGTACATCGTGCACATTTAAGCGGCAGTTGGAAAAAACTCACTTGTCTCCTAACATTGCTGCCATCAAGACCTCCTCCACTTTTGCTGCTTCTTTTCACCCATTCACTGTGAGCCATGCACCATGTGGTGCATGGCACACAGTGCATGGATGTGCGTGGGGCCCCCCAAAGTCCCTTTCTGACAGTCTTTTCATGGCAGTGAGACCACCATGAAAAGGCTGTCAGAATGGGACATCATTCTCCTGACACTGCCTCTTGGCTGAACTACAATTAAAACCGCCGCCTGTCAGGATCAACTGTATGAGGCAGCGGTCTTTACCACCAAACACTGTGGTCTGACTGCATGCATTGTAATGTGGCTCTAGGACCGATGGTCTATCTGTCGGGCAGATTGCCACTGACTGCCTGTCATTGGTGGTCCATCCGACTTCGTAATCAGGCCCTTAATACTTAAGATTGAAAACTTCTTCTGACCTGCAATCATCAGAAATCCATAGACCTCAGATATCCTGAGCAGATCTGCCAGCCATGAGATACACACGTGATTAACACTGTTTGCATGCTTCCTTGAGCCACTCTAATTAATTCCTGAATGTAGCAGAGTGACAGGAAGCTACTATGCAGAGTGTCTACTGTCTCTACTGCATATTGTCACTGTTTCGTGACTCAGAGAGTTTGGTTGGAGGTTCTGCCATTACAGGGGGTTCACATTTGCAACCTTGCGTTCCAGCTCATGCCAAACAGTGTTATAATACAGTTCAAGCCTATCAGTGTGTTTTCTTTGATAGCCATTCACTTTTTCCTTACTTCCCATGTCCTGAAAAGGTTGTTACAAGAATTTTAAATGTATCCAGCAAACTATGGATAGATTTGCATTCTTAAAAATATGCTGTACAGCAACAGCGTGATTTAGCTGCGATCCATCCATTACAGCTTTGCTTTCCTTGAAAATATATGTGCTGATTGAAATCGGAAAAAGTTCTATACAAATTTTTTGCCATTTATCTCCAAGCAACTTTTTAACTTTCTGCTAATTCTCTGGTAACTATATGATCATGACCTGTAAATTTTGATATTCAAGCAAAGTGCCCAATTGATACAAATACATTCTGAAATATTTGTTTTTTTATTTGCACTATTAAAGAGAGAAAAACAATGATCTTAACGTGCAATTAAGCCATTCCATAGCCTTGACTAAAAAATAGGAGAACTGAAAGTGGGGGAGTATGATGTGAAAGCAGAACAACATGACTGCCTAAACTTTGAGATATCCAACTAAGGGATTGGCTCCATCAATGTTTAGGTTCTTCATCCTCCTTGTGGAATTTCGTTGTGTAGGAGATCATGGGCCTTGTACGACCCCACATAATGTGTGAGCCCTGAAACGTTCTGAACCCTGTGGCTATTTGAGGCATGACCCCCTCAGTGGTTGCAGCAGCAGTTGGCAGTATAGAGCTGCGCTGAGATGGCAGCAGAGTTGCTTTACTTCAAAATATCAAGTACAAGAATAAAGTGCTATTAAAATACCTTTGCTAAAATATCGACAAACTATATAAAGATATTTATACTTTTACTATTCTTAAGTCAATCTGTATCTACCTTGAATATATGTATAACATCAAGGTACATGTATGTGGAGTTAAGCATAGTACAATTTTATTTACTGATATACACTTACCGCAACAGTATTTTCATCATCCATATTTTTGATGTGATATTTTTTAGCACAATATTAAGTACTCAACATTCTGATACCGTGCCAGCAGTCTATTGGAGTAGTGGGACTGACTGGGCGTATAGACACTGATGCTCCATGGCAGTGTTGGTGGCAAGGGTTTGAAAATGTAGAAACACCACTATGGGAAGGTAGGCAGCAGGTGGCACTTAGGTGTCCGTGGGAAGGGGTCATGCATTGCTGACTGGGAAGAGCCGCCAGTAGGCACGAGTGGGCGAGTGGAGGAAGTGAGGAAGCTTTACCTCAGGTTATTCTGCAACTGATCATTGAGGTCTAACCTGAAGTAGTAAGGAGGTAGCAGAGACATCTGCCATCCACTGAAGTCCTCAAGGGGAGCTCACACAGAGCAGGTCAGACAAAAGGGGTTGCCTACCACTTTTGAAGAATGGTCTAGTTCAGCTCCTGGTAATGCCTCAAGTGGCCTGCAAAATAATAGGAATTGGGAGGGGCTTTGAGACCCTTGCAATATATACATTAAAGAGCTGTGAGGGCAAGGGAGGAATCCCCTGTAAAAGAAATAAGGGTGGAATCCCCTGTGGAAAAAAATTCAGATACCAGGAAAGGTTTATAGAAATCTGACATGCTTAATGCAAAAATATCAGCAAGTATAAAAAATACGTAATGGTAAATTATATATTTTTCAGCTCTACATTTACACATTTTTTCTCAATGCAATAAGTGTAGGAAAGTACACATGATCAAACAATCTACAGATGGAAGCTAATGAGAAGGGGGCATGCTTTGGTGGCGTGGGAAGAATATGAGAAGATCTTGAAGAAGGAACACAACAAGCTAGAAAAAAAGGCTGGCATCACTAAATCTGCAGTTCTCGCTTCATTGGGTCAAACTAAGAACGTGGCTGTATTTACTAGAACAGCTAGGCTAAATGTGCATCATACAATACAAGACAACACTATGTTAGTGAATTAAAAAATGCAAGTAAATGTGCATTATTTTAAGGGTTTAGTGTGCTTGAAGCAAGAATAAATGGGAATTCACAATTATTAATACAGGTGGGTAGGTCTGCGAAAAAGTACACCCTCAGCCCTAACGTTCCCACTTTTACATGAAATCTCACAATAATTCAAAAGCATCATCTGAGTACTTCAGTTTTGTATTACTCACTGTCACATCTAACTTCATCATCAGCAATGTCAAGCAGATACACATGTGCAACACCTTTATTTTCACAAGTGTGTTGAATGACCCATAAACTCATTTTAATCAAAATATAAAAGTCAAATTAAGAATCACTGATTTCACTATTTCAAAAATCTTCATTCCCCATTTAAGACATAGTCCACTGCTTTTATTATGATCTATTTTTCATGGATACTGAAAGAGGAGTTATGGGTACAAAATGATAACATTCTGACACCGCTATTGGGTACACATCCCTTTTGGCCACAAGTACATAGTGCAGGGTCATTCTATTTTTCACAGCATGATCTATGGGCATCCAGCTCATCATTTATCAGGCCTAAAAAATGACAGTGGCATCGGCTACTTCTTCCAATATTTGAGCATTTGGTTTTTCTTCCCTGAAGACTTGCCCAACACCATAGTTGTGGTACAAAATTGGGAACAACAGCACCACCACAACTGTTAAAGGTGCTGTTTGACAGACTCTCTGGTGGCTGCAACCCCATATCCAGCATAACTGACATGAACCCAATCCCTGGGCAACTGTAGTAAGTTCCCTTCTGGACCTACGTTGGTTCTACCTTAGTCCTGCACATTACACATGTTATGCTGCTTTTTGCTTCATCCGGCCACACATAATGCATTTGTTTTTGTGCCACAATACTATTTTAGAAACATGCTGCACATATTATTTGCTATGTAGTTTCCCTTCTGGGACTCAGTCTGAACATTTCATACAAGGTTGAACAACATGGTGCACGGTTTTCATGAGGTAGGTCAGCAATATCCGCTGATGTTTTAGACACTATATCACAAAAGGTACTCCCCGTGTGAGCTAGTTTGCCATAGGGGAATTCATTTTCTAACTTGAACAGACTATTTTTAGGTAGGTGATATGCCCTGTATGAAGTGTTAACACCACCAGTGCATGGGGAAGGAAGCAATTCCTTTTGTTATTTTATTCCCTCACACACCCTAGTGGTGTCATGCTTCATCATCGGGACACCCTGACGCCTAGAAGTCCGGTTGGGCTCGACCATATTTCAGGGAGCGCTTAGTGAAATCGTTTTTGGCCAGAGGGATAAAGGTTAAAAATCGATGTCAGACCCCAGTGTCCCTTTATTCTTGGGTCTGGCAACGATGTTAAAAGAACAAATTACAAGGGTCTCTCGGGAGATTATGGTCCTAAGACCCTATAGCCAACATGTTTCTGTCTCTTGCTGCCCCATAAAGGGTGCTTAGACTTTCATCAGGGCGTGACCCCCTGGAAGTTAAAGACAGGTAAGAGAATTTCCCTACTCTGTACGCGATAAGGGCAGTTAGCTGATCCTTATATAAACGTGACCTATTGTCGTAATGTTTCACTCCATCTGTAAGGAAAAACAAAATGAACAAACAAGACAAACCCATATTTATGTTCGAATGCGTTAATTCAATGTAACCTATGAAATTGTGCTCATATCACCGTGTTTTAATGTCTCTGCAATTAGTGAGAACCCAAGGTGGGCGTTCTCATGGCAATTAACCTGTTCACGCAGTCACAAACCACAACTTTTGTAGCGTATGTAGTCCTATGTTGGCGGTCTTGTGCTGCAAGCTAATGTCATGTACTCAGAGGTGCGTGACTTAGATTTTAACATATGGTCATCACTTTCTCATATATATATATATATATATATATATATTCAATGAAAAAACCATAGGTTATAGACCATATATAGTTAGGAATTAGCATTTAAAAAACCTTATTTTACTCACACAAAACCAATGAAATTCCATATATAGTTAGTTGTACTAACTATATATCACGCACCCGCAATCCACTGCTGATGATGTCACATATTACATCATTCATGACATGGTCAGTGACATCACTGATGACATCACTGATGACATCTCAAATGACATCACTGATGACATCACTGATGACATCTCAAATGACATCACTGATGACATCATTGATGACATCATACAGTGACTGTATTTTTCTGTAAAGTTAAAATATGTCTTACATATTTAAGAATGAGTGGATGTATAAGTGTCTGGATGAAGGATTTAGTAGGTGCATGACTGACTGTATGAGTGAGTGGTTAAATGTGTCTCACTGAGTGCATGGGTTAGTGACTAAACTGTCTTAATTTGTGCATCATTATGTCTGTTGTTCTGTAAACTGCTGCATGTGTTGATCAGTAGCTATATGAGTAACTATATGGGTTATTGATTGGTTGCCCAAGCATTTGTATGGGAGACTGAGTGTGTGTGTGGGTGGCTGGGAGGTGTATGACTCTGTGCATAGATGTATGGGTTCAAAAGTGCATGTGGAAACAGCTGTATGGGCGGTTGACTGTGTGCATGACTGTATTGGTGAGTGAATGGATATCTCAGTGCTACATGTCAAAGTAAGTACATATGTAAAATACAGTACATGTGAGAGTTGACATATATAAATAACTGTGCATAAGAGCCAGTGAATGTGTGAGTGGCTGTATGGATCATTGTGCTCTTGTATCCAGGATTGTATAAGTGAGTAAATATGTTTTAGTATATGTTTGAATAAGTAAGGTGTGTATAACTGTATAGTTGTGAAAATGGAGGTGTGATTGATTCTTTGCATGACTGACTAGGTGTGTAAGTAACTCCATGGATGAGTGACAGTCTGTGAGTGTCTGTTTACACTGAGTGTATCTACGGTTATATTAGAGTCTGAAGAGGTTCATCGTATTATCACATGAATGATGTCATCAGTGATGTGATCAGTAATGTCAAATGAGATGTCATCAGTGATGTCATCAGTGATGTCATTTGAGATGTCATCAGTGATGTCATCAGTGATGTCATTTGAGATGTCATCAGTGATGTCATCAGTGATGTCATTTGAGATGTCATCAGTGATGTCATCAGTGATGTCACTGACCATGTCATGAATGATGTAATATGTGACATCATCAGCAGTGGATTGCGGGTGCGTGATATATAGTTAGTACAACTAACTATATATGGAATTTCATTGGTTTTGTGTGAGTAAAATAAGGTTTTTTAAATGCTAATTCCTAACTATATATGGTCTATAACCTATGGTTTTTTCAGTGAATTTTCAAGGTTTTGTAAATGCTAATTCCTAACTATATATGGTTTATAACCTATGGTTTTTTCAGTGAATTTCAATGGTTTTTTAATAGCAAATATCTATAGCTGTAAAATGTATTCTTATTTAAATCCAAAAATATATTTTATATGTTTATTAATAATTTTTTTTCAATATTTTTTTTGTTTCGCTCCCGGTCTGCGAACCGGGAAGCTTCCCGTTAGCTCAATTTGATGCCGCGACCCGGTCCGCGAACCGGTAAAAAATCAACTTAGTGACGGTATCGCGTTGCCGCGTAATGCGTCTTATGACGTACTGCGTTAGCGCACCCGGAAGTGCCCCGGGGCGCGGACCGAGGCGCGCAGCTCAGCGACCCGGAAGCTAACCGGGGCGCGTCGCGAAAGCGCGATGTATCGCGTTGCCGCGTAATGCGTCTTGTGACGTACCGCGTTAGCGCACCCGGAAGTGTCCCGGGGCGCGGACCGAGGCGCGAAGCTCAGCGACTCGGAAGCTAACCGGGGCGCGTTCCGCAGCGCGTAACATGAGCGTGAGAGGTCATGTGACTTGTTAATAAAACTTTTCATTGGTTCATTTCACTTTTGGTTTCATAATGATGTAAGGCTAGGTCAGGTGACCTAAAAATAACACTTTTCATTGGTTGAGAATTATTGTTTTTCCCAAATGATGAAAACCCCTCCTTCTTTCCTCACTCTGACTTTCATCATTGTGAGAGGAAGACCTATTTTGCTTGTTGGAAAATGGCTTCATTGGTAGCTTCAGCTGGTGGACCCCCACCACCACCACCACCTCCTCATGGGAAGAGAGGACCACCTCCCCAGGTCCTGACCAACACTGAGGAGGAAGAGGAAGAAATGGATGAGGAGGGAGAAGAACCACAGTTCTTAGAAGAGGTGCCCCGTGTTTCCAGAAAGAAAGCCAGTTTCATCTGGCAGTTTTATTCGATCCCTCGTGGCCAAAAAAAAGTCAATGCGAGGTATGTCACCTGCCGCATATGCAAAGAACAATTGTCCAGAGGGACGGACAAGAAATATAGCTACGGAAATCACACAATGCACAGGCACATGACAAGGAAGCATCCGCTCAATTACAGCCGGGCGGAAATAAGGGATATGCAGGACAATCCAAGACCAACTCCTGTGGCCAGACCAAGATTACCAATTGCATTAACATCAGAAGAGGCACGGGAAACTGTGCCAAATATTCAAGAAAATTTTGGGCACATGATTCACTCTTGTATGCACTGTCGTGCATTGTTAGCTTGTGGCAACATGAGCATCAATGCTATAAACCTGGCGTATGAACACCATGATTGCCCTAACCGCCCCCAGTAATTTTTTTTTTGCTCCTGTTGAGCCCTTTTCAACGCCTGTTTTTTGTTGTTTCCCCCCCCCAAAAAAAACCCAAAAAAATATAAAATCGTTCAAAAAATACAAAAAAAACAAAAAATGTTCAAAAAATAAAAAAAAAATATAAAACAACAAAAATATTTTAAAAAAAGTTCTTTTCAGAACTACCTTCCCTTTCAAAAAAAATTGCTAGAATGTTTAGCACTATGGCAAGCTCTATTTCTTTTGGTTCGCTCCCGGGTTAGCTTCCCGGTACGCGGACCGGGAGCTAACCCAAAAAAAAAAAAAAGAGTAAGTATAAGGAAAGTAAACAGAGAGGGATGTTAAAAGAAAGACAGCTATAGGGAGTAAAGAAGAGATACTGTTTAATAGATCTATTTACCGAAGAAAAGACGGAAGAGGGTATAATTGTGAAAAACAAAATAGATAACGAAGTGAAAGGAAAAAAAAGAGAGTATAACATTAACTAAGAAGAGTTTCTTGGAGAATGTGAGTGAATGTTCAAAATAAGATTAAAACATGAGGAATAACAGAGAGAAAAAATAGAAAACAGAAAACAAAAAATAACAGAAAAAGATTAATTGAAACAGCAAAGAAATGTAAGTAACATAGAGCCATATCATCAACATAGGCAATAAAAGTTTTGCAGCTTTTATTGGCAGAAATGTGTCGCTAAAGCTGCTTTTAGCGGCAGAAAACTGCCGCTAAAACCACTTTTGCACCAGTTTTCTGCCAATAAAAAGAGCAATAATTTTATTGGCTGTATTCATAATATGCCCCTTAGTGTGCTTCAACTACACAGAGAAAGCATTATGAACAAGTAGTGATAGAGTGATCAGTCAAAGACACTAAGAGTAATAGAGACGGAGTGAGTGAACAAGAGTGAGGAACTATGAGAAGAGAGGGACTGAGAAAAAGAGTGGAAGGAGTTGAGTAAGTAGTTAATAGAGAAAGGAATGAGGGAAGTAGCAAAGGCAGGAAACTGAGGGTTAAAGAAATGAAGCTGTGGAACTAATAGTAGGTGAATGTGATAGAAATGTAACGAAAAGAGTACAAAGCATTTACCTTATAATTGTCGTTAAATTACTCACTTTTTGTTTTTATACTTTCAATCTGTGAAAGAGAGAACAAACATTTCAAAAATATTAAAACATGTATTTAAAAATTACAAAAGACAAGGGAAAAGATTGAAGGACAAACAGTTTTTCAACAACTTTGACACTTACAGAAGCTTCTGCTTCTCCAGGCCCCCTACACAGTCCTAAAGATATACATTTTAAACTAACAGTATCTTGATGCAGATGAAGTGAGGCCTATCTTAAAACATGGTGCATCTTTTGCATTGCTGTTGTCTCAGAAAAGTGTCGCAAGACACTAAAATTTTAAATAATTGCTTCAGGATGCCAATAAGATGTGTCCTATCCAGAGGTTTGTTTCAGGTGAGGCCTACTCAGGGTTGCAGATGAAATTTCGAGTTGTTGAAGAGAATAGAGGACATAATACATGTGAAGGTCTACCAATGAAGTGAGTCATGTCCACTGCACTCTTGAACAAAGTCCAAACCTCCTATGTTTCCCTGGAAAGACCTAAACTTGATCTGCACAATGTGATTCGTAATGATAGGAAACACAGGTGATGTAATTGAAATACGTGCAATTTATTTTGCTCATTTCACAATCACATCACTTGTGTTTCCTTTGCTTAGGTATCTCATTGTGCAGATGTAGTCTAGCATATGAAAGAATACGCAGAAGTGCAGCACTGCATGCAACAACTTTGACACTTACAGAAGCCTCACCTTCTCCATGCCTCCTACACAGTTCTACATATACATCATAAATGCAAACAGTACAGAATTAATTATACATGTTAAATGGTTTATTTTTGCTGTTCTCAGAATGTATCAAAATTCACTGAAAACAGTGACTTGAAGGTATTCATCATATAACAGCGGGGAAAAAAAAACACAATCAAAATGATTGTGTTTAAAAAACCCATACAACATAAGAAATCAGAATTCAGAACTCCTTAAAGTTAACTTACTTTCCATGACGTCAAAGGATGTCCTATGAACAGCTTACACTCTTTTGTGCTGTTATTACTTTCAGCCCGCCACTTTCTGAAAGAAAATCTCCATCGTTTTTAAAAACATGTTACATGCAATAAATGACTTCTTGCTCTCTACCACAAGTTTCCACAAGGCCAAATCTTGTCAGACCCATTTATAACTCTTGGATTTCTTGTAAGCCAATCCCGTCATTTGGCATTTCCGCAACTTTCAGAATTAAAATGTTGAAGATCATTTTCACAATCCTGGAATAGTAATATCTTCCCCTTCTTGCTCAGTCATGTTCTACATTTCCTATGACACTGATACTGCTTACTATGAAGCAGACTTACACTAACTCTATGACTACTACAATTATTTAATTCTCTATATCACTTTCAATCACAAAGCAATGTAAAACAGTAGACAGCGTTGCAGACTTACATTCCCTCTACTTTATGTTATGATTGGCTGCTTCAATTAGCTTATAAAAAGAAATAGTTTTTCTGAACTCATTCAAATTGCACTTATTTCTC
Source organism: Lissotriton helveticus (assembly GCF_964261635.1). Classification (NCBI taxonomy): domain Eukaryota; kingdom Metazoa; phylum Chordata; class Amphibia; order Caudata; family Salamandridae; genus Lissotriton; species Lissotriton helveticus. The sequence continues at coordinate 1,722,606,517 of NC_136063.1, forward strand.
CATCATGTCCAGTCTTATGGTTAGAAGTTATGTCTCTGAACTACACTTATCCTCAAGGCCAAATTGTGTAGGAGCCATTAGAACTTCTTGAAATTCCACAGAGCACATCCCGAGATTATTTCCCTAAAATTTTGGTTTTAAAAACACCAGGTAAGAGTTTTTAAGGTCATACAGCAATTTCTTTTTGAAAATTAAAACAGAATCGTTGCAGAATGACCAGCCATTTCTAGACTTTAAATAAGCTGTGTAATGTCCTGATGTTATTGAAGGACCATCATGATATATAATTGCTGCAGTTACAAAAGTCCTTCCTGATATTGACAACTGCGAAGCTACAACATTTTTAATTAAAGTTGTCAATTTTGTTCCATCAGGCCTACATCGTTGGAACATTAAAATGACATACTGGCCATATGTTCGTATAAATAATGTGGACATCATTTCAGATTTACATTGGCTACACTCCATGTTGTGATCAGCTGCTTTTACTAGCTTATTAAAGGAGACTGATTTACTGTCTGGCAAAGTTAAATATATAAATCTTTCTGAGTCTACACTAGTAGTACTTGATACCATACAGTTCTCGCAGTCATGCTGCCATTGATAAGAAAGGCCAAACAGCTGATCTACATCTACACCTTCAGCATGCAATACATCAAGCATATACATTAAAAACTCCTGACAATCTTGCTGAATATTTTGAGAGAATTGTGTTTGGCCTGAACATCTGTCTAACAGATTTCGAATTTCAGACACACTTTCTATGTTTGTTCTATCAGTGCTACATTTCTCTAACACAGAATTTAACAAACTGCAAAATGTTTGATCAGAATTGACCACAATCTCTTCTTTTACATTTTCTAGAGAAAACAAAACATTAACCACTACATTAGCATAGCAGTTGACACCAGAACTGTTTTCAAACTGAAAACCAACAACATCTTCAACAGAATCCTTTTTGTTTCTGCTTGTAATTTTAGGTTCATCTACTTTTTGTCTTTTTGCTAGAACCTCCCCAGTATTGGTCACATTTCTTCGTTTCCGGCCTACCACACGTTTCTCAAACAAAGGATACTGAGGCAAATGTGGCGCATACTCTCTTCTTAACCTATTGTATTCCTTAACACAATCTAGATCCGCACAAATGTTTGTGACATCACACTCAATCAAGTACAATCCCGATAAAGTTCTAACTCGTGACAATGCCACATATGCCATACCCTCCTTGAACACAGAACTGCCAATATTCACCAATGCACTGTCTACACTTAAACCTTGCGATTTATGTATTGTCACCGCATATGCCAAGCAAACAGGAAACTGCTTACGGCGAACATATAAGTCTTTTACAAGCAAAAATCTAGCAGAGAAACGACCAATTAGCTGTACTTCCTCAATGCCATCAAATTTAATTTTTAAAAATTCAATTCCATCTCTATTTCTGTATTTTACAAAATCAACAACATTACCCATTGATCCATTTACCAGACCTCTTTCAACATGTAAATTCCTTCTTAAAATTATACGGCAGTTCAAGCACACATTCAGAGTCTTTTCAAAACCTGCAGTTTTAGATATACTCTTCTCTAATGAATCCAATTTTGTTTTCAGATTCTCAGACAAAATAATTGTTGATCCCATATGCTCTACTCTGTCAATAGCTTCCAGTTTCACAATCTCTTGCTTTTCTAAATGCAACATTTTGTTGTTGAATTTGGCACATTCTGCAAGAGTTGGCATCAAACATATTCCAGATTTCTTCTCAGTAATTTTCTGAAAAATATTCTCAGGCACAACATCTTGTTCTGGATATAAATTTGACAGTAATCGTGCATGTAAAGCTTCTTTCCCATGCTCGGTCACTTTTCCAATTCTAACATCTTGTAGAATAGTCTTGTAAACTTCATCCTTCGCCTGACGCATATTTTCATGCAGTTCAGCATAATTGAAGTTTAACCATATATTGACGTTGCCAATGCTGCCTAGGCACTTCCTGGTATCTTCATGCGTGAGCATTTTGAACACAGGTTGCCCTTTCACTGGTGTCAGCTGCAGAAGATCTCCGAAAACAATGATGTGTTTGCCACCAAATAACACATCATACTCTGTTTTGAGAACTTCTTGCATTCTCAAATGCACAAAGGCAAGCATGACATTGGAAACCATGCTTACTTCGTCAATGATAAGAAGTTTCATTTTCCTCAAGATTCTTGAAACTTCAAAACAAGCATCTCCAGATAGCTTGTGATATTGTAATTTGTTGTCATGCTCCACTGGCAGCATCAGTAAACGATGTAAAGTAATCCCTTTAATGTTATGTGCTGCCAGTCCAGTTGGAGCGGTGACAACACAAGACAGCGATGACTCTGTCCTTTCCTGCAAATAGCATGAAATTGCTTTAATGAGGAAACTTTTTCCAGTTCCCGCTTCTCCACTCACGTACAGTCGGACAGGCTTCAACGACGTACATGAGCACTCTTTCTTGTCATGACTTAATCCATGATCAATTTGCATGGTAACTTCGTCATATATTTTCCTCTGCTCAACGTTGAGTTGTCTTTCCAACTCTTCTAAGTTAACCGCATCCTCCTGAGCATGTGCCATGGCTCTTTCCACTTCATTCATGGCAGTGGCAGCTTCATTTTCGATAACAGGTCCTCCTAGTGGATCCTGACTCAATGAAGCAGAACTCTGACTGTCCTGAGAACTGTCTCTGGCAATCTCGGCTGCAATCGTTGCTTCCTGCTCAATTTCCGCATTCAACATTTCTACATATTTGGGAAAAGCAGGACATTCTATGGTCTCCTTGGCGGCATTGAAAGAGTCTTCGTAACAGAGGAAATCTCCAAGCAGTTCCTCTTCTGCACGCCAAGGCTTGAAAAGTTGCAAAAGTGCTAAATAGAAAAACTCCTTTTTTTCAGGAGATTCGCCACTCAATTTTCGATGGTTTACCAAGTGGCATTTTCTTTGCTTGACCAGACATCCCTCACTTCCTATTACAGCATACACTCCTTTCTCAGTATCTTCTTTGATGTTCCTCTTGAATATGTAATTTTGAAGAACCTCATACAGACAAACATTGTCGAGGTGACTGCTTCTATTTGGATAATATGTATCCAACATGTTGGTCTTCAAAATGTCGGTACTGTTTGGCTCCTTTTCCGCCAAATACTCAATTTCCCGCACAGGTTTCAGAACTCGATTACGCGTTGCAGCAAGACCAAGACTCGCCCAAACGATACTCCTGGACTTGGCATAGAGACTTGCTGAAGACAACCGGTCAGAGCATTCGTAAGCTCCAATTTCTCGATGCGACAACATCTTCAGACTGAAACTGTACAACTTCTTGCTGAGGCTCTTTTCATGGGAAATGTCCTCCCACATATCCTTCAATTCTGTCTTCTCTTTTTTGGTGATGTAAGACGTCACATACCGAGCCACAGCCATACAGTTATCAGCCACAAACTGTATATCCATGTTAGCATTCCACATGGACAAAATCACCGGGTTGTAGTCGTTGATGTACTTGGACTCTTCGTTCCTCTTCAAATTGTATGTGTTTTTAGGTGATTTCTTCATGACATTGTGTCGCAGCGAAGACATCAAACTGTTTACTCTTCCTTTAGAAATCACCGGTCGTGGAAAGCCGAAACGACATTTGGTGTAGAACTTGTCCTTGTTTCGGAATTTACGACGGCAGTACTTTCCACATCGATGGCTTTGGAAACGCAGAACTTTTTCTCTTAGGCTTTTCTTCTCCTTTGCGTTTGGAACAGCACACGTAGAATACTGTTGGATGAAACTCATCACTGAGTCTTCTGGATCCGTTCCAAATTTAGGTGCATCCTTAATCCACAGCAACATATGTATATGAGGAGCACCTCTTGCTTGGTACTCCTTTCTCCAGAAGAAATCCAACACCTCTCCAAGAGGTGGATTCTTCTTATTCATGATGAAAGACATCATAGCTTCAAATCTATGATTGAAGTACCTACATACATTGACTGGATCCAAAGAGCACAGTTCTCCGGGTGTCTTGAATTCGATGTTATCTACGTTAGCATTTGCCTCTCGTAGAAATTCAAGTAAGTCTTCCCAGCCATACTCGGCACAGCTCAGAGTGAGGAACCATGTGGGAGTACCTAAGTTCCTCAGCATACATTTTAAATCACCATGACGACGGTACCAGTACTCATTAGTACCACGCTGACACGCCATGAGATTAATCAGGTGAGAATCCAAAATACTGTCTTGGACATTGACTTTATCCATAAAGTCACTTGCCGAGATGTTTTGCATGTGTATACCACTTTTCAAGATGTGGTTCACTGCATATGACAGTCCAGACAGATCGCTTTCAAACAGGAGATGAAACAAATAGGGAATGCATTGTCGAAACCTAGCATCTCCTGCATACAATCGCAAAGTCCGGTATTCAGAAGCAGGAATTTGATGAGGTCGCTCATCATATCTTCCTCCCTGACCTGTTGGAAAAAGCTGTGGGAAACACCGAGCTTCCAAACTTTCCTCCCAAACACTAATGTGACTCCCTTTGGCTTGTTTCATTTGAAACAACTCAATAGCATTCCCCATGACTTCCTTGGAATGCAAAGGATGAACACTATAATGTTCATATATTTCTTCACTAGTAGAGGGTTCTACTTTCTCAATTTGACCAGCACACAAATCGCTATCCTCTTCCTCACTTACTTCCTCTTCTGCAACATATACATTCTTATAGTATTTATTATTTTTTTTCAAATACAATGTTGCCTTTTTAACTTTCCTAACATCTACTAAATCTTGTCATATTTTCTTATTCTTTGTCGGAACTCCATTAACTAAGATAACCAGAGGTTCCTCTTCCACTTTTTCTACTCCGATTGTGTTAATGTTTTTCTTCAAATCTAGAGGCAAATAAACAACTCTTCCCTTTAATCCTCTCTGTAAATCTGATGGAGGCAATTTCCCTGTCTTTGGCTCCATTCTTACAATAGCCTGAAAGGGATGGATACTTTGAATCAAAATAGATTCATAAGTATTTAAATCCTTCAATTCAGAAGGAATCTCAACCAATTCCAGATTATTATGAACTGCTCTAGCAGGCATCTGGTTTTGATTTAATTTGCAACAACAATAAGTACACACACGTTGATCGAATCCCAAATCAAAACAATTTTCTACCATCAAGTATGTTGCAAAATCCTTCCATTCACTATTATTTTCCCTTTCACTTTTTGCATATAAATCCACTAACTTAGTCTGATTCTTATAATAAGTGCGTCGACAACACACACAAGTGAAATTAGGCCTCTCACTTGATTTCACCTGAAACGTCGCAATTTCCCTCTGGAAATTATCTGTACTGGAAACCTGTACACTATCTTCCACATTACCCTCTTCTTCTGGGTCAATTTCAACATTCTCCTCTTTACTTCCAAAGTAACAAAACTCAATTTCTTCACATATGTTCTTCACATCTATTTCAGAACCATGCAAAAGAGCAGCGCATGATTGTTTAAGCATAATTGCTGGACTCTTAGCATAATACAACATTCTAACTAATTTCCTCACTTTATTATGATGCACTGCTAGCATCCTGAAATGATGAAAAACACTCTGGCATACTCTCCTGGAAAGACAAGCCAGTGAATGACCATGCAAACCTGTCACTTCTCTCACTCTGCAAGGATCTAATTCTTGCAACAACTTCATTTTCTGCTTCAAACTTTTCTATTAAATGACCGTACAAAATCACAAAGCAAATTGATGGAATCCTGTCGCACACTGCAAATACTACTACACTTCCAGGTGTACACAGGACCCTTAGCACGTCTTCCTAAAACCTCATTACCTAACACCTCTTCTGCCTCTGTTGTCACAAGTTTTTCTTTTTCAACTGGACAACCATCTTTCACTTCATAAGCACGACCACTGGTGTCAACTGCATGCACCAAATCATTATCCTGGAAATAACTCTCCTAATTAAAAAATGCCTCACAGCTTGAACTATGCATCCATTCTCCAGAAAAAACTTCACAAAAATTACTACGATTAACTATTCTCTTCCATCTACTATTTCTTTTGAAATCATAAATTGCCTTGTTTAGCTTCCTAATTCTATTGATTATCAAAATAAATAACTTACGTTTAATTTCAAATGCCTGATCAATAACTTTCTCAACTTTTTTTTTTCTCTTATAAAAAACCAGTTTCTGTTGACCTTTCTTAATATTTTTTAACAAATTGCCAATTATCCTGTTGCGGAACATTCGTTTACGAATGTCCCTAAACTGTTGTTTCCTTCTACTATCATGCACAGAGTTATCTCTTGCTCTAGCAGTAACATTTTTGATTGGCCTTTCCTTTCCATTTGATTTGCTTATCTTTTTATGGACTGAAACATTTTCTGTAGTAATATTTTTTTTACTACACATATTTCTTATGAAATATTTTGTGCTCTTACCCGGTGCTTTCTTCGTGACTTGACAAATCTTTTTGTTAGAGGACTGCTGCCTATTTTGTTTCACCTGCTGTCTTTGACGTTTTGCAGCCTTTCTCTGTCTTTCTATTGTTGGCATGGTGAAATCTTGAAATGATCTGCAGTTGAATCTGTGGTAAAATATAATAAAAAATGTTATTAACCATTATTACCAAACAGTAAATCAATAACAATGATCAAAAACTTAACACACTACTTGACATTTTAAATAGAAGATTTTTTAGTCCTTGGCAAATTTACAATACAGAAATAGCAGAAAAGAAATGACATTTATATTTATGTTACCTGTGCTATTTTATATGTGAATCTGATCTAATTTTATGAGCATATTTTAATATTTTATTGAAGACACTACACATAACCTGTTTTTGAAGGTGTCTTTATTTTTAAATTAAACGGTTTACCTTTTTACTTTTTATTAATTATAAATTTTAAAAATAAATGTTTATATTTCCATAGGCTCAAGCAGGTCAGCTTCCCACCCTATGTCATATAATTGGGACAAATCTGCATCCTCATCACGCTCTTCTTCATCCTCAGGATTTAAATCATCCAATGGATCAACATCCACTGATGTTTCAATTACAAGTTCAATGATGAGGTCAAAATCAACTGATTGCAGATTGTCACTCATGTTGATGTTGTCTTTATCTTTAAAGAAAGATAACAACAATGAGATGTTGCAGAGTAAGAGACAAATCTCAGAGATTATAATAGTAAAATTGTTTAACAAGAGTAATATTTTGCAGCTATTATTTAGCCATGTCCAGCAATGCTGATCAGGTGAAGACTATGTCTAATTTTTCAGTGAACAGGACTCATCTCTTCTTAACCTTGGATAAGCCTCACCGACTCTGTGTGTCCTGCACATACTTAAATGTAAAGGGGCAGATTTATGTTAAATGGCACATCCCCAGGCATGCACCAGTTAACGTGCACCGCTGCTCTGCCACCCATGGTGTGCCGTATTTACAATCGGATAGGAGAAAACTGCGTCAAAACCCTGCGCCTGCTTTAAGCAGGCATAGGTCTTGACGCAACATTGTGGAGATGGGGCACCCCTGAGCCTTGCTTGAGCTGCATCGCACTTGCGATACAACTCCAGCAATCACTACCTTTACATCACAGATACATCACGCATCTGTGCCATTTTTGCCCCATGATGCCCCGCATTGTAAATGCAGCACACCATGGGTGGCGGAACAGCGGCACAGGATGACTGACACATCCCTGGTGATGCACCAGTCATCATAAATCTATCCCTAATCTTCTTATCTTGTTACAGATGAACCGCCATATGTACCATCAAACTATTTTGCATTTCCTAAATAGCGAATTTTAAGGAATAAATAGCAATTCTTTACCATTCCTAATTTGCAATGAGCAAATTGATAATTGCAAGTTACCCATTCATTTCCATGGGCTAGGAGCCTCATAGGAATGAAGGTTTAATTTGCGATTAGCAATTTGCTCATCACAAATTAGGAATTTTTCCAAGGGTGCAGGGGTGTCTCAAGAACACCCTGCTGCACCCCTGAAAAAGAAATTTGGGGGCATATGGCACACATACATGCCCTAAGGGCATGTGTTGGCGTCATATGGGACCTTTTGTTTTTTTGAAAAAAAGCTTTTTGAAAAGAATTCACAAATTACCACCAATTTACCACAATAGTTTCCAAATCCTTAATGTCATTTTTTACATATTTTTTGTTTCATACATTGCATTTAAGTAATCGCAAAATTTGCAAATCCTTCAGTGCAATCGCAAAATAAGGAATAGCAAATTGTGCTATTCCTTATTTTGCATCAAACTTGTTTGATACATACCATTTGTCTAATTAGCATTCGCAAAGGCCGAAATTCGCAGAATTTTGATCTTTGCGAATGCTAATTAGCTTGATACATATGGCCCCAAGTGAGGCCTGTCTTGCAACATGGTGCATCTTTTGCATCACTGCTGCATCGGTTTCATGTGGTACGTTTTTTTTACACCATGACATGTCTGCCTAAAAGCATCAATTTGTAATTTTGTCGCCTCATAGCAAATCTTTTGCACCGCCGCTGCATCATAAAAGTGACGCACAGTGGCGCAAAAGAGGCATACACCTATCATAAATCTGTCCCTAGCATTTTAAATGATTAATCCAGGATGACGATAAGGTGTGGCCTATCCAGAGGTTTGTTTAAGGTGAGGCCTACTCAGGATTGCAGATTAAAGTTACGCTTGATGAAGAATACAGAAGAGATAATACATGTAAAGGCCTACCAATGAAGTAAGTGATTTGCACTTTATTTCGCCAGTCATCATAAATGTATCCCTAAGCTTCTTATCTTGTTACAGATGAACCACCATATGTACCATCAAACTATTTTGCATTTCCTAAATAGCGAATTTTAAGGAATAAATAGCAATTCTTTACCATTCCTAATTTGCAATGAGCAATTTGCTAATTGCAAGTTACCCATTCATTTCCATGGGCTAGGAGCCTCATAGGAATGAAGGTGCAATTTGCGATTAGCAATTTGCTCATCACAAATTAGGAATTTTTTCAAGGGTGCAGGGGTGTCTCAAGAACACCCTGCTGCACCCCTGTAAAAGAAATTTGGGGGCATATGGCACACATACATGCCCTAAGGGCATGTGTTGGCGTCATATGGGACCTTTTGTTTTTTTGAAAAAAAGCTTTTTGAAAAGAATTCACAAATTACCACCAATTTACCACAATAGTTTCCAAATCCTTAATGTCATTTTTTACATATTTTTTGTTTGATACATTGCATTTAAGTAATCGCAAAATTTGCAAATCCTTCAGTGCAATCGCAAAATAAGGAATAGCAAATTGTGCTATTCCTTATTTTGCATCAAACTTGTTTGATACATACCATTTGTCTAATTAGCATTCGCAAAGGCCGAAATTCGCAGAATTTTGATCTTTGCGAATGCTAATTAGCTTGATACATATGGCCCCAAGTGAGGCCTGTCTTGCAACATGGTGCATCTTTGGCATCACTGCTGCATCGGTTTCATGTGGTACGTTTTTTTTACACCATGACATGTCTGCCTAAAAGCATTGATTTGTAATTTTGTCGCCTCATAGCAAATCTTTTGCACCGCCGCTGCATCATAAAAGTGACGCACAGTGGCGCAAAAGAGGCATACACCTATCATAAATCTGTCCCTAGCATTTTAAATGATTAATCCAGGATGACGATAAGGTGTGGCCTATCCAGAGGTTTGTTTAAGGTGAGGCCTACTCAGGATTGCAGATTAAAGTTACGCTTGATGAAGAATACAGAAGAGATAATACATGTAAAGGCCTACCAATGAAGTAAGTGATTTGCACTTTATTTCGCCAGTCATCATAAATGTATCCCTAAGCTTCTTATCTTGTTACAGATGAACCACCATATGTACCATCAAACTATTTTGCATTTCCTAAATAGCGAATTTTAAGGAATAAATAGCAATTCTTTACCATTCCTAATTTGCAATGAGCAATTTGCTAATTGCAAATTACCCATTCATTTCCATGGGCTAGGAGCCTCATAGGAATGAAGGTGCAATTTGCGATTAGCAATTAGCTCATCACAAAATAGGAATTTTTTCAAGGGTGCAGGGGTATCTCAAGAACACCCTGCTGCACCCCTGAAAAAGAAATTTGGGGGCACATGGTGCACATACATGCCCTAATGGCATGTATGGGCGTCATATGGCACCTTTTGTTTTTTGGAAAAAAATGCTTTTTGAAAAGAATTCGCAAATTACCACCAACTAGAAGTTGGTGGTAGTTTCCAAATCCTTAATGTCATTTTTTACATATTTTTTGTTTGATACATTGCATTTAAGGAATCGCAAAATTTGCAAATCCTTCAGTGCAATCGCAAAATAAGGAATAGCAAATTTTGAATTAAGGACATTTTAAGTCATTTCCACATGTGCAGTGTTTTCAAATTATGATTTGAAAATCGTTTTTGGGGAAAAATAATGGTTTGCAAATTTATGACAAGGACATAATGGTGTATGCTTCTCTATAAGGCATTTCAGTGTCTCTGATGTCATTTTCCCCATATTACATTATAAGACCTTTCCCCATGGAGCACATTCCTTGTAAATATGCTCCCACCTGTGCATGGTGAATTTAGATTTTGACTGTTTGAGTCACATAGCCATGTTAAAAGTGACCCAAAAAAATTGCAAACGCTTTAAAAAAACACATTCATGTGTCTTAAGGACATTTTAAGTCATTTCCCCATGGACAGTGTTTTGTAAGTGGCGCAAAAGAGGCATACACCTATCATAAATCTGTCCCTAGCATTTTAAATGATTAATTCAGGATGACGATAAGATGTGGCCTATCCAGAGGTTTGTTTAAGGTGAGGCCTACTCAGGATTGCAGATTAAAGTTACGCTTGATGAAGAATACAGAGGACATAATACATGTAAAGCTCTACCAATGAAGTAAGTGATGTCCACTTCATTGCGCCAGTCATCATAAATCTATCCCTAAGCTTCTTATCTTGTTAGACATCAACCGCCATATGTATCATATAACTATTTTGCATTTCCAAAATAGCGAATTTTAAGGAATAAATAGCGATTCTTTACCATTCCAAATTTGCAATGAGCAAATTGCTAATTGCAAATTACCCATTCATTTCCATGCGCCAGGATGCCCATATGAAAGAAGGTGCAATTTGCAATTAGCAATTAGCTCATCGCAAATTAGGAATTTTTCCAAAGGTGTAGGGGTGTCTCAATAACACCCTGCTGCACCCCTGAAAAAGAAATTTGGGGGCATATGGCGCACATAAATTTTAACAACATTCCTTTACCTCAAAAACGATTTTCAATTCATAATTTGAAAACACTGCCCACAGGGAAATTACTTAAAATGTCCTTAAGACACATGAAAGTGTTTTTTTATTGCCTTTCCAGCATGGTTGGGTCACTTTTAACATGGCTATGTAACACAAACATTTAAAATCTAAATCATTTAAAATCTAAATTTGCCATGCACAGGTGGGAGCATATTTACAAGCAATTTGCGCCACAGAGAAAGGTCTTACATTAAAATGGGAAAAATAACATCAGGGACAGTCAATTGCCTTATAAAGAAGCATACACCATTATGTCCTTGTCATAAATTTAAAAACAATTCCTTTTCCCCAAAAACGATTTTCAAATCATAATTTCAAAACACTGCACATGGGAAAATTACTTAAAATGTCCTTAAGACACATAAAAGCGTTTTTTAATTGCCTTTGCAGCATGTTTGTATCACTTTTAACATGGCTATGTAACACAAACATTAAAAATCTAAATTTTCCTTGCACAGGTGGGAGCATATTTACAAGCAATTTGCGCCACATAATTCATAATTTTCTCCTTAAAGCACACTATTCTCTATCTAAATTAAAGAAATATTTTCTCACCTTAGCAAATACTTTGAGTTTGAAAACAGTCTCAGAAACACACCAATTTGTCTTCAGCAGAGCAAAAGGTATGCACTCCAGAGTCTGCAGCTATCAAAAGCACAGAAATGCTGTAATTCTTCACACATATCTCTCATGTCACCCAATCAAAACTCTTCCCTCACTTTTTTTCAAATGAAAACCCTTCCCCCCTCTGCCCTTTCTGCCTTTTCTGCATGGCAACCACCTCTTGGAAGACTTCTGGTGTTTGCAAGTTCACACAACAATGTTGCAATTGAACTCTGAACTCTCAGTGCACCTGCATATCCAGTGCATTCTTTCATTTAATGATTTTTTATTGACCATTCAAAATACATCTTTCAAATAACTCATCCGTGCACCCTAACTTTCTGTTTTCAGCAATCAAAATCCACCAATCACTGTTACTGCTTCATGAACACAGAAACTCCACAGTTTTTTTCATTTTAAACTCTCATTTTTTCAACTGCCATTTCATTGCCACACTTCATCTGACTGCAGGAGAACCTTCTCTCACCATGTTTTCTGTCTCGATTGTTGGACATAGTTATATTCACTGGGCTCAAAGGTACACTGAAAACAGGAATTTACCTAACCTCAATTTACAAGATGTGGAAATTAAGTGGTTTGGCCACAGAGGATTAAAATGTCACCAATTGATACCATTGGTGAAAACCTTTATGCATTTGCCCAAACCTGACCTGTTAATTGTGCACTGTGGAGGTAATGACTTGGGCACTTTGACTGGTGTAGGTCTGGAAATGCTTTTAAAGGACACCTTTGAGCAATTGATGGCACTTTTTCCTCAGACTGCCTTGGTATATTCAAATATATGCCAAAGACAGAAATGGAGGTGGTCAAACCAATTTTGTCCACAAATTGAGAAGTCGAGGAAGCATGTAAACAAATCTGTTTCAGCTTACATGAGAGACCATGGAATGGGCTCCCTGTACAACAATAACTTGCGTTACTACATGCAAGATATCTACAGAGGAGATGGAGTTCACTTCTCAGATGAGGGCAACAGAATTTTCACTCTGAATTTAAGAATGTGCATTGGTACCTACTTATAAGTACCTAAATGTACCATAAACCCAAAAGCTCTTCTCAGAGCTACCCTACATCTGATCACTCACAATTATTATTTTACTCTAACATTTTTCACTAATTTTCAACAAAGTACGCTCCCTGGGGCGCTACCCGGTACGCTAACCGGGAGCTAACCTCGCGAAATTTTTTAAAAAAATGTGTTTTTTTCGCACATATGGGCCTCCTCAGCCACCCTCACAAAACCTAGGGGGTCAAGATAAGTCTACCGTGCCCCCTTCTACCCATTCTGAACATTATTTGCCCTCCATCTTGTATCTTAATTCGACCGAAACACAAAATGGTGGACTCCCGTTACGCTTAAGGTTCGCGAACCGGGGCGCTCAACGGTTCGCGTACCGGGTCGCTCCCTGGGAAGCGCACCATCAAAAAAGGTGGGAAAGTAGTTCACAGAAAAGCCACTGGAGACAATTTCACCAAATATAGACTAGCTCATACTACATACCAATCCCTACCATTTTCACAAATTTGATTGGAATTCCATTTAGCCATTTAGCCTGTAGACCTCTCTAAATACCGTGAGGTAAATTACTTCACAAAACACATCTGAAGTGTTGGAATTGACAACCAATTAAAATGTTACTTTCATTTTCTACTTTTTTTACCTGACATTTGATTGGTTATATACCTGAATATATATAAAGGAAGAGAAGAAAACACAGCCATTTTGACTACTACTTCTTGCTGTACATTTCAATAGGATTTTCACTAATTCCTTCAACTTCTATCTAAAGGTAAGTTTTTATTTTTAAAACTGAAGTATATTGTGCACTATAAATTAATATGGTAAACTTTTTCTGATAGTTATATACTATCCCTCTGTAGTAGTTATAGATTTAGATGGACTTCTCTGTTATAGTTATGGATGGAGTTAGGCTTCTCTTGTATAATTATGAATTTACTTACGTTAAATCACATACACTTTTTTATATTCCTACTTCCACTCTGATACTATACACTGCCCAAAATTAATCCCAACAGTGCCCTATCTCTACTAATATATATTTTTTTAATCTAAATTTCAGGCAAAATGGAAGGCGAACAGAAAGTTGAATTTCAAATTGTCCTGCAAGAGAGCAGCCAAGAAATCAATGATGAAAATGATATTGAATTTTTCGATGAAACTTTAGACAAAGAACTACTGCAATGTGTACAAGCAGTAGATAACCTCCTTGAAAATGAGGACATTTTACACCCTCAGAGACTACAATGTATATTCAATGATAATTATGAAATTTCTGACAATGAAATGTTAGAAAGTTTAATAAATTATGAAACACAATCACAATAAAAAAAAATGCTTAAAAAATAAAGAAAATAAAAAATAATCAACAAAACCAACAATCAATTAACATACAGCATTTGAAAAGTCTATCATTCATTTTTCATTGCAGTACGCTGCCCAGAACGCTTCCCGGTTCGCGGACCGGGCGCTCCCCACGCAAAAAAAACAAAAATTTTTTTTTGTTTTTTTTGCCCCGCGGGGCCCTTTTAAAACCTCCACATTAAACCTAGGGGGTCAGGGAGGATCTAGTATGCCCCCTTATGGTTATTTCCCCCTTTGTTTTGGCCTCCTCTTGTCTCTCAATCCTACCGAGAGACAAGATGGCGGCCGCTCCGGACTGTTTAGAATGTTGACAGACACCGGAGAGCCAATCAGCTTAGCTACGCGAAGTTCCGGTACGCTTAAGGTCCGCGGACCGGAGCGCTGCCCGGAGCGCGCTTACAGATATATATCTTTTTTTAAACGTTAATTTCTCAAAATCCACTGGAGCACATATATTGAGACCTAGAAAAGGCACATCGGGCTACCAGTCCCTACAATTTTCCCAAGTTTCATGCAAATCCATTCAGCCGTTCGGGCTAAAAGTGAGGCCAACCGCCCTATGGAAAACTCAATGTTAAAAACACGTTTTGGGACCCCCCTTTTTTCTCGGCCCCCCCTGGACGAACCCCCCCCCAAATTTCCAGGGGCTGCTCAGAAACAAAATGTTCCATTTTCCAGAAAATTTCAGCCAATTCCGTCCACAAACGCCAAAGTTATTAGACATAGAATTTTCAAAAATCCCATAGGGAAAAAATCCTAACTATATATACCTACTGGCGACCGCCAGTAGGTAATATATATATATATATATATTATATATATTATATATATTATATATATTATATATATTATATATATTATATATATTACCTACTGGCAGTCGCCAGTAGGTATATATAGTTAGGATTTTTTCTCTATGGGATTTTTGAAAATTCTATGTCTAATAACTTTGGCGTTTGTGGACGGAATTGGCTGAAATTTTCAGGAAAATGGAACATTTTGTTTCTGAGCAGCCCCTGAAAATTTGGGGGGGGTTCGTCAAGGGGGGGCCGAGAAAAAAGGGGGTCCCAAAACGCGTTTTTCCCATGTTGATTTCCATAGGGCGGTTGGACTCACTGTTAGCTCGAACGGCTGAATGGATTTGCACGAAACTTGGCAAAATTGTAGGGACTGGTAGCCCGATGTGCCTTTGCTAGGTCTCAATATATGTGCTCCAGTGGATTTTGAGAAATTAACGTTCAAAAAAAGATATATATCTGTGACAGCGCTCCGGGCAGTTCTCCGCTTCGCGTACTTTTCGCGTTACGGAGCTTTGCGAAGCGAAGCTGATTGGTTCTCCGGCGTCTGTAAACATTCCAAACAGTCCGTAGCAGCCGCCATCTTGTCTCTCGGTAGGATCGAGAGACAAGAGGAGGCCAAAGCGAAGGGGCAAATGACCATAAGGGGGCATAGTAGATCCTCCCTGACCCCCTAGGTTTGATGTGGAGGTTTTAAAAGGGCCCCGCGGGGCAAAAAAAAAAAAATCGAACGGGTGAATGGATTTGCATGAAACTTGGCAAAATTGTAGGGACCGGTAGCCCGATGTGCCTTTGCTGGGTCTCAATATATGTGCTGCAGTGGATTTTGAGAAATTAACGTTCAAAAAAAGATATATATCTGTGACAGCGTCCCGGGTAGCGCTCCGTTTCGCGTACTTTTCGCGTTACGGAGCTTTGCGAAGCGAAGCAGATTGGCTCTCCGGTGTCTGTAAACATTCCAAACAGTACGGAGCGGCCGCCATCTTGTCTCTCGGTAGGATCGAGAGACAAGAGGAGGCCAAAGCGAAGGGGCAAATGACCATAAGGGGGCATAGTAGATCCTCCCTGACCCCATAGGTTTGATGTGGAGGCTTTAAAAGGGCTCCGCGGGGCAAACAAAAAAAAAATTGGTTTTTTTGGTGGGGTGCGCCCGGTTAGCGTAACGGGAAGCGGACTGGGGAGCGTACTACAAGGAAACAAGAATGATTGAATTTTAACTTATTGTATGTTTATAGACTTTTTTTAATTTTTTTTTCTGCTGAGTGACGTCTCGGCCTATCTCCACGGGATGCAGTCCCTACCATCTCGGCGTTTAAGCCCAGGGGGACCGGTAGTGTGAGAGAGATAACGTCTGTTAACGTTCGATTCGAAGGAAATCAGGAAGTGTTGAAAAACATTGTCTGCGCCATCTTGCCTTTTTTCAAATGCCACACTTTTGTCGTGCACGGCAGCCATTTTAGATGCCTTGACCAGGCCCACTCTCTGCACGCTGTCGATCCTTAGCATGGCTCCCCACCCTCGCAAGCATCTCCCCCAGGCACTGGTCACCCCCGCTCTCTGTCTTATGCATGGGCAATAAACCTCCCCCCATCTGCGCTGCTCTTCCCTGAGAATCACACTCTGTGCCCGCCCGACACCTCCCTTTCGCCCTATTCACTACCGCACCCTCTGACACTCCTCTTCCTCTGTGTCCGATTGTCCAGGCCGGTCCCAGGCTATCAGGTAGCCCTGCAGATGTACTTTATGGCCCCAGCTGTAAAGAATCACCCCTCTTCAAAGGAGTTACAGTAGATCAAGGCACCCACCCGATGAGATCCGTCACACCACACGCGTTCCTACTATCTGAAAACCATCCTGTATTGTGATTGGGGAGGGGACCGAGCCTGAAGCGGAAGATTCCAGGGATGCCTCTTTGTACATCAAAGTTTTTACAATTATGTGTCACATTAAAAATATATAGCACTCCAACAAAGTAGTAGGATTATAAAACTTTAATAACTTATAAATATAAACAACGCAACAAAAATAGTAAAAACATTTAAACATTTTTAGGAAAAAAGAAGGAACAATGGTCAGTAGTGGTCGGTTGTGCGAATAGTCCCAAGGCAGCACAACGTCCTGAGTTCTGGACGGCACCCAGGTGATGTTGCCTCGGTGCCGCACTGGTTTTGGGTATCCTACAATGCTGCTCCGAATAACGGTGTGGGGCGTCCCGGGGGGTGGCTCGTCAGTAGCGGTCTGTTGTGCGAATAGTCCCAAGGCAGCAGAACGCGCTGAGATGTGGATGGCACCCAGGTGATGTCAAGTAAGTTGCCGCACTGGTTTTGGTATCCCACAATGCTGCTCCGAATAACGGTGTGGGGCGCCCCGGGGGGGGGGGTGAGGCGGCGTGAACGGGCCTCCGCAGGTGGAGGCTCGTCTGCTGTAGTGGGGCGCCCCTTTACCGTTTCAGTTGCGATTCCGCCCGCTTTTGGTACACTGTGTCAAAATCCGCCATTCAGCTGAGTTGCGCCCACTCTTGCGGTGCAGCGATAGGCGGCTGCCACAGGAGTCTCAAAATGGCGGCAGGCTCTTTCCTTTTTGGGCCTGGTCCACTGAAATGGCCCTGGGACACCTTGGAAATCGGACGCTTGTCTGCTAGGTCTTGGACCCCATTCTCGAAAGCGTCCCCTCAGCCTTGAGGATTCTACAAAAGTCTTGGGGGCCCCCGACTCTTGCAGGCTTCCGGTGGGGAGCGGCTGCCATGATTGCTCGCGGAATGACCACTACGGAGCCACGAGATGGTGGTGCTCTCATGCTGACGCCAGCTTCAGTCTGAAACATCCAGAAACAAGGTGGGGCTTTCATCGTTTGGGAAAAAAAAAAGTTTTCATCCAATGAAAAGTGTTATTTTTAGGTCATATGATCAAGCCTTCCATCATTAGGAAACCAAAAGTAAAATGAACCAATGAAAAGTTTTATAAACAAGTCACATGACCTGTTATGCGGCATAGGGTATAAAAAGCGTAGAAAATCCGTTGGCACGTGAGGCGGCGTCAGTTGCGGACCGATGTGCGAATAGGCCGAAGGCAGCACAACGCGCCAAGATCCGGATGGCACCGAGGTGGTGTCTAGCAAGTTGCCGCACTGGTGTGGCCATCCTACAATGCTGAAAGTCGGCGTGGGGCGCCCCGTTGGCCTGTGAGTTCGCGTCAGTAGCGGACCGATGTGCGAATAGGCCGAAGGCAGCACAACGCGCCAAGATCCGGATGGCACCGAGGTGGTGTCTAGCAAGTTGCCGCACTGGTGTGGCCATCCTACAATGCTGAAAGTCAGCGTGGGGCGCCTCGTTGGCCTGTGAGATGGCGTCAGTAGCGGACCAATGTGCGAATAGGCCGAAGGCAGCACAACGCGCCAAGATCCGGATGGCACCGAGGTGGTGTCTAGCAAGTTGCAGCACTGGTGTGGCCATCCTACAATGCTGAAAGTCGGCGTGGGGCGCCCCGTTGGCCTGTGAGTTCGCGTCAGTAGCGGACCGATGTGCGAATAGGCCGAAGGCAGCACAACGCGCCAAGATCCGGATGGCACCGAGGTGGTGTCTAGCAAGTTGCCGCACTGGTGTGGCCATCCTACAATGCTGAAAGTCGGCGTGGGGCGCCCCGTTGGCCTGTGAGATGGCGTCAGTAGCGGACCGATGTGCGAATAGGCCGAAGGCAGCACAACGCGCCAAGATCCGGATGGCACCGAGGTGGTGTCTAGCAAGTTGCCGCACTGGTGTGGCCATCCTACAATGCTGAAAGTCGGCGTGGGGCGCCCCGTTGGCCTGTGAGATGGCGTCAGTAGCGGACCGATGTGCGAATAGGGCCAAAGGCAGCGCAACGCGCCAAGATCCGGATGGCAACGAGGTGGTGTCTAGCAAGTTGCCGCACTGGTGTGGCCATCCTACAATGCTGCGCCGAAAGTCGGCGTGGGGCGCTCCGTTGGCCTGTGAGTACGCGTCAGTCAGTGGGGGTTGTTTGAGGATCTGACTGCATTGGAAAGCAATGTGATGCTGTGCGTCGCCCCCAAGATGAAGGTTCCTCGGCTGCAGTGGGGCGCCCCTTGGTGTTTCACTCGCTATGCAGCTGAGTTGCGTGCGCACTTGCGGCGAATAGGCCGAAGGCAGCACAACAATATTTTCTGAATAGAAGACACCACAAGGCGCTGAGATTCGGTTGGCACTGAGGTGGTGTCTATCAAGTTGCCGCACTGGTGTGGCCATCCTACAATCCTGCTCCGAATAACGGCGTGGGGTGCCCGAAGGGGGGGGGGAGGCGGCGTGAACGGGCCTTCCCAGGTGGAGGCTCGTCTGCTGTAGTGGGGCGCCCCTTTACCGTTTCAGTTGCCATTCAGCTGAGTTTCGGCCGCTCTTGATGCTACAGCGACAGGCGGCTGCAACAGGACTCTCAAAATGGCGGCCTGTTCTTTGGATTTGGGCCTGGTCCACTAAAATGGCCCTGGGACACCTTAGAACTCGGACGCTCGAATTTTTTTTCCTTTCCTCTACATGCAAAAAAGGTAAATGCCCGGTACGTTACCTGCCTCATCTGCCACGATGTACTCTCCAGAGAAACCGAAAAAAAATATAGTTATGGTAACTATACCATGCATCGTCATATGGAGAGGTGGCACCGATTAATTATAGTGCTGCACAAAAGAGAGATTTGGAGGAGAACCCCCGACCTGCCAGTACATTCACCAAAGAAGTGACACTGACAGCATCAGAGGCAAGGGAAACGGTCCCAAATATTTAGAAGAACTTTGGAAAGATTAAAATGACATGTTTAGATTGTGGCAAATTAATTTCATGTGGACAGATGAGTGTTACTCTAATAAATACAGCATATGAACATCATCATAGTCGATGGTTGGTAGAGACATTTTGACTATATCCTGGACCTGCCCGTCCTCGCCCAAAATGGCGCCGGAATAAATGGGACTCGTAACTCCTTGTTGTGTACTGGTTGCTGAACCTTGAAATCACGAGATACGTATGCAGTTTTGAAGCACATGGCGGGCGGGGACGAGAATTGATTGAATATTTCGACATCCCTATTGATATTAAGTTCTGATGTGTTATTGATTACTGTACTATTGAAAGTTCGAATTAACGTCACCCATGGTACTTGCCCGCAAATGTATATCTAGATAATTTTATTGTAACTGGCTCTGTCGTATTTTAATTATAAAATGTACGTCCACCGATTCCGCAACTGTTAGACACCTTAGTTCTTGCCACCTAATGGCCCGCCCGTTACGTTCCTCTACAGTGTAAATGTCTACTCATCATATATGATTACAGTTTGCTCCGTGGCCGGCCCACGTGGTTATAGGCCCGTATTTGTATACTGACATTTTCACAATAAAGGTTTTTAAAAGAAAACATGGTAGTAGTATTTACATTGGTAAAGTTTTTAATAATAGTCACTGTTTTAGAATCAGTAAAAGGCAAGTGAAATAAAGCAGTCCAATTACATGAAGGGTAAAAGGTATAATACGCAGGAACGCAGTAAAGATAAATGGTCAAGGGCTGTTGTGTTTCTACTTCTGCAACATAAAGTGATCGATAAGAATCTGATATTCAGGCGTATCGGCGACTAAGACAGCAGGCCGAGCCTCTTTTGCTCAACGGCTCCGTCATGGGACGAAGAAACGCCCTTTTTCTCGAAAAAGGAATATATTTTACCCGCAGGACAGTTGTAAATTTTCCGGGAAAGTACATTAGCCTGGAACATTATAACATATGTTTAAGAAAAAATAATGTTCGAAAGTAATAAAAAGCGTAATTTTTAGGTCATATGACCAAGCCTTTCATCATTAGAATAAGAAAAGTAAAATGAACCAATGAAAAGTTTTATTAACAAGTCACATGACCTGTTATGCTTACGTTACGCGCTGCGCGCCGCGCCCCAGATCGCTTCCGGGAAGCTGCGCTTCGCGCACCGGAGCACTTCCGGATGCGCTAACGCGGCGCGTCATATGGCGCATTACGCGACAACGCAGGTCCAGAATATAGTCAAAATGTCTCCACCAACCAGCGGTCGGAACACAACCCCTTTCAGCAGGCTAAATAGTTCTGTTAAATGACAACAGAAGGGACGGGCAACAAGAACCATCAGTCAAAGAGGGGAGGGCAAGTTCTTCTCTACCGGGTCACGTTGGGGCGCTACCGGAACTGATCGAATTGGTAGTCTACAGTGTTTCTGGATGTTTCAGACTGAAGCTGGCGTTAGCATGAGAGCACCACCATTTCGTAGCTCCGTCGTGGCCATTCCACGAGCAATCATGCTAGCCACTCCCCACCAGAAGCCTGCGGGAGTCGGGGGCCCCCAAGACTTTTGTAGAATCTTCAAGGCTGAGGGGACGCTTTCGAGAATGGAGCCCAAGCTCTAGCAGACAAGCGTCCGAGTTCCAAGGTGTTGCAGGCCCATTTTAGTGGACCACGCCCAAATCTGAAGAGCCGGCCGCCATTTTGAGAGTCCTGTGGCAGCCGCCTATCGCTGCACCGCAAGAGCGGGAACAACTCAAGTACATGGTGAGCGAGACGCTGTAGTCAAAAGAGCAGGCGGTAAACAGCTGAATAGCGGAAGAGGCACAGTGTAGCAAAAGCGGGCGGAATGGCAACTGAAACGGTAAAGGGGCGCCCCACTACAGCGTGTCTTTAGGTGAAACGGATTGTGGGACAAGGTCAAGAATGGAAGAGTCACCAAAAGGCAAAAAGTTCCGCTTGACCCCGGGAGCCGGCCACCTATGTCGGGGGCGATCTCAGGCCACACCAGGGCAACACGACTTGCGGAGGGGGCCGGAGCCAAGTGCCCCCTCCGAGTCCGCGCCATGACACCATCCCTCGGGGGCCTCCGTCAAGCGGTTCAGGGTGGCACCGCATCACATTGTTTTCAAATGCAGTCACGTCCTCAAACAGCCCCCACTTACATTGAGAATAGTGAAGCTGTAGCAAGTGCAAATAGGCTTCAGACAGTGTTACAAGCACTCCTCAAAACTTTGAATTATCAGAGTGCATGAGTTTCATGTTCGATCGATTGAGCTAGCCGGATCGGGCAACAAAAAGTATAAAATAGTTATGTAAATAGTTATTTAATAAAATGTTTTAACCTGTTACTTTGCTGGTGTGTTGTATATATTTATAATATTTGCATAGAGTTTATCGTTATTTTGGGCGGGGTGGGTGGCGGAGCCGAGCTGTCTTGCAGCCATCATGGTGTGGAGCTCAGTTCATCTCACTAGTTTCGTATTTCTCATGAGGGGTTGTTCCTAATGTTTCTATTTTAGCGAGGTCAAAAAGAGATCCCATTAGTGGCCTACTGATTTTGCTCGATTCCTTTTGTTTTTTAACACGATTTTTCACTATCTGCAAAGACTAAACAGAGTATTGCGACTCTGTGCTTGTTTGTAAATAGAGAATGAACCAAAGAGAAACAATTCTAAAACAGTAAATGCTTGGATAACAATCAATCAAATGGAGAGAGAAGCAGGCACGACGGATTACAACGGGGGCAAAGGCCTGCGTTAACTACCCTTCACTATCTGCAAAGAGAGAGTACTCCTAATAGAAATGAGGGGGAGGGGGGGCAGCATTCAAAGCAGATCAGTGTGCATAAACACGAAAATGTTTTTACTTACCACGTACTTGACATTCGACAGCTTATGATATTTGCTATTAAAAAACCATTGAAATTCACTGGAAAAAACCATAGGTTATAGACCATATATAGTTAGGAATTAGCATTTACAAAACCTTGAAAATTCACTGAAAAAACCATAGGTTATAGACCATATATAGTTTGGGATTAGCATTTAAAAAACCTTATTTTACTCACACAAAACCATTGAAATTCCATATATAGTTAGTTGCACTAACTATATATCGCGCACCCGCAATCCACTGCCGATGATGTCACATATTACATCATTCATGACATGGTCAGTGACATCACTGATGACATCACTGATGACATCTCAAATGACATCACTGATGACATCACTGATGACATCTCAAATGACATCACTGATAACATCTCAAATGACATCACTGATGACATCTCAAATGACATCACTGATGACATCTCATTTGACATCAATGACCACATCACTGATGATATCATTCATGTGACAATACAATGCATCTCCTCACACTTTAATATAACCTCTGTTACACCCAGTGTTAAATACAGAGTATAATTTTTGAAACCATTGACACACCAATACTAGTTACTACATACGCACTCAGTGATTCCTATGTTTACACACACATTCACTCATTTACCCATACAATCCTTCATACATACAATCACTCATCTTTACAACACTATCATATGCACTCATACACCTATACAGACTCTCACACTCTGTCACTCATCCATGGAGTTACTCACACACCTAGTCAGTCCTGTAAAGAATCAATCACACTTCCATTTTCTAATCTATACAGTTAAACATAGAGCACCTTACATTTTGAAACATATACTAACACATTCTTACTCTCTTATACAATCATTGATACAAGTACACATTGATCTGCACAGAGTCACACACCTCCCAGCCAGCCACACACACACTCAGTCTCCCATACAAATACTTGGGCAATCAATCAATAACCCATATAGTTACTCATATAGCTACTGATCAACACATGCAGCAGTTTACAGAACAACAGACATAATGATGCACAAATTAAGACAGTTTAGTCACTAACCCGTGCACTCAGTGAGACACATTTAATCACTCACTCATACAGTCAGTCACGCAGCTACTAAATCCTTCATCCAGACACTTCTACATCTACTCATTTTTCAATATGTAAAACATATTTAAACTTTACAGAAACACACAGTCACTGGATGATGTCATCAGTGATGTCATTTGAGATGTCATCAGTGATGTCATCAGTGATGTCACTGACCATGTCATGAATGATGTAATATGGGACATCATCAGCAGTGGATTGCGGGTGCGCGATATATAGTTAGTGCAACTAACTATATATGGAATTTCAATGGTTTTGTGTGAGTAAAATAGGGTTTTTTAAATGCTAATCCCTAACTATATATGGTCTATAACCTATGTTTTTTTCAGTGAATTTTCAAGGTTTTGTAAATGCTAATTCCTAACTATATATGGTCTTTAACCTATGGTTTTTTCAGTGAATATTATATATATATATATATATATATATATATATATATATATATATATATATATATATATATATATATATATATATATATATATATATATATATATATTCACTGAAAAAACCATAGGTTTCCCACCAGCTATAGTTAGCTGGAAGTTTTACTCGCATAAAACCATTGAAATTCCCACGTTATAGTTAGTTGGACTCACTATAACTTGCGCGTGCAGTGCACTGCTGATGACGTCACATATTACATCACTCATGACATGGTCAGTGACATCACTCATGACATCACTGATGACACCATCCTTGTGACAGAGTGACAGACCTCCTTTCACTGTAATGTAACCCTGGAAACACATATTCAAAAATAGAAACTAAAATTTTCAAAAAATGGAGATACCCATACCAGTTACAACAACCAATTCAGTAATTCCACCATCTATATACACATCCACTCATTCACCAACAGTTCTATGTAGTCACTCATACATATACTCACTCATCATATGTAGTGATACACCTATACATCCTGTTACACACCGACAGTCATCCAAAAGATACTGTCACACATACTCACACATGCAAATAAACTATTAAACATCCATTTATTTGCATATACAGTTATACACACACTACCACTTTACTTTTGAGGAAACTTACACATACTTACTCTTTTAAACAATCACTTATAGAAACACATACTAATTTAAACAAGAACTCTTACCATCCCTCACTCTCACATATACTCACTTATATACATCAATATTCACATATACTAGATTAAAACATATGTAGTTACTGATAAAAACACTAGTGAGACCGTCATTCACTCACTAACACACACATATACACACTCATCCACCCATACAGTCCTGCAAATATGCTGTCTTCAAAACACATACAAAGAGAGAGTCAGTCATTCATGCATCTATGTGCTAAGTAATACCCCCACCAAACCATAGAAACACTCATACTGATACTAAGAAAAACATCTAATAACCCATATACATACACATGTAGCTACTCACCAACCCATGCAGCCACTTATACACAAAGTGAAACACTAATACATATATTTAAATATTTAAACATTACTCACTAATATTTATTTTTCAGAAAGACACACATTCACTGGATGGTGTCATCAGTGATGTCATGAGTGATGTCACTGACCATGTCATGAGTGATGTAATATGTGACGTCATCAGCAGTGCATTGCACGCGCAAGTTATAGTGAGTCCAACTAACTATAACGTGGGAATTTCAATGGTTTTATGCGAGTAAAACTTCCAGCTAACTATAACTGGTGTGAAACCTATGGTTTTTTCAGTGAATTTAATAGGTTTTTTAAATGCTAATTCCTAACTATAACTGGTGTGAAACCTATGGTTTTTTCAGTGAATTTCATAGGTTTTTTAATAGCAAATCTCTATAGGTATGAAATGTGATATTGAATTGAATTTTATATTGTATAATTATGTAATAGTTTAAAAAAAAAAAAAAATGTGTCCGGAGCGCTCCCGGGGCGCATACCGGTGCGCTCACCGGTAAGCGCAGTGTTATGGCGCGCCCCGGGGCGCGTACCGGTGAGCGTCCCGTTAGCGCTATTGCCGCGAACGAAAACAACATTGTAACGTATCGCGTAGCCGCGTCTGCGTGATACGCACGGCGTAAGCACACCCGGAAGCACCCACGCGCATACGAACGCGCTACGTAAGCGCCCCGAGGTGCGCAGCGTAAGCGCGTCGGGTCATGTGACCTGAAAATAACACTTTTCATTGGTTGCTAACATTTAAGAATGAAATCCCCACACATTTCCTTCACTTCTTCTTTCACTTTTGTGACTGAAAGACCTGCCTGTTTTGCTGTCGGTTCTTTGTTGGATATCTTGGATTATCATGGCTGCCAGACCATCCAGCAGTGAAGATGACTCCAATGAATTCATCGATGAAGAGCCTCCTCAGCCAAAATACAAAGAACATTTTATTTGGAATTTTTTTTCCATACCTGATCACCAGAAGAAGGTAAATGCTCCAAAAGTGGAGTGCAGGATCTGTCACACTCCTGTCACGGGGTAACCCCAATAAAAAATATTCTTTTGGGAACTCCACAATGATTCGCCATGTGGAGAGAAGGCACCCCCAGAATTTTGCCCGGGAAAGTGTCAGGGCTCTGGCACGAAAGGTTCCCAGTGATGGGGCCTCTACATCAACCGGAGGACGAACACCATTGGTGAGGGGGAGATCACAAGAGCAGGTTCCGAACATTCAGCCTGCATTTAACAAAGGCACCCTTAAATGCAGATACTGTGATCAGCTACTTTCCTGTGGGGAGCAAAGTGTTTTCCTCATGGTTCGAGCATTGGAGAACCATCACTGCCGTTACCAGCCCTAATTTTGTATTTTTTTTTTGCTCCTGTTGAGCAGTTTCCATTCCCTGTTTTTGTTGTAGTTCTAAAAAAAGAAAAAAGAAGAAAAACAAAAGTTCTTTTCAGAACTACCTCCAATTCTCATCAAAGAGCTATATTCTTAAAAAAATGAAAAAGAGTAAGTGAAGTGGAGTGCATTGATAAATGAAAGGAAAATGAGTAAGAAAGAACAGAAAAGTATGAGAGGAGAAAGGAAGTGAAGTAGGGGGACTGAAAGAAGGTGAGTGTTGGGAACGAAAGTAAGGAGAAGGAGAGTGAACATGGGGAATGTGGTTATTCAAACAAAATGTAGAAAAGGAACGGGGGTGTGGAAGGGTACGAAAAGATGCATTGCTGGAGTTGCATCATTTTTGTGACACTCTCCAGCAATGCATCACTTTTGCGCTTACAGATACGTCTGAAATACTGACGTATCTAAAAGTACTTGCGACATAATACGTCATATATTTAATATGACGCATGAGTAGAAGACTGAAGGCCTCATTTATGAGGCCATGCGTCACTTTTACGCCACCGGTGCGTCACTTTTTGTGACGCACCAGTGCTGTTAAAAATGCACCTTATTCAGTCATATTTACAAAGTGACGCATCTAGGTAGATGCGTCACTTTATAAACCCCTGCGCCACATTATACCTACGTCAGGTGTAATGTATGCAAAAGGGACGTATTGACGCAAGAAAGGGTCGTACAGGTGACGCAGTAAAATCTATGAGATATCACTACGTCACTTTTATGACGCTGTTGCGTCCAAATCTTGCGCCTGTTTCACAGCAGGCGTAAGACTGATGTAGGCCCTTTCACATGGGGCCTGGCCCATCTGAAAGGATGCATTGCTGGAGTTGCATCATTTTTGTGACACTCTCCAGCAATGCATCACTTTTGCACTTACAGATACGTCTGAAATACTGACGTATCTAAAAGTACTTGCGACATAATACGTCATATATTTAATATGACGCATGAGTAGAAGACTGAAGGCCTCATTCATGAGGCCATGCGTCACTTTTACGCCACCGGTGCGACACTTTTTGTGACGCACCAGTGCTGTTAAAAATGCACCTTATTGAGTCATATTTACAAAGTGAGGCATCTAGGTAGATGCGTCACTTTGTAAACCCCTGCGCCACATTATACCTACGTCAGGTGTAATGTATGCAAAAGGAGTGTATTGGCGCAAGAAAGGGTCGTAGAGGTGACACAGTGAATGAACCGGGTTTTCCCCATGCTACACTCCCCGGTACGCTCCCCGGTGCACGTACCAGGCGCTCCCCCAGCGAAAATCGGATTTTTTTTGTTTTGCCCCGCGGAGATTTTTATGGCCCCCACATCAAACCTAGGGGGTCAGGGGGGGTCTACTCTGCCCCCTTTTGGTCATTTGCCCCTTTGTTTTTTGCCACCTCTTGTGTCTTGATCCTACCGAGACACAAGAAGGCGGCGGCTCCGGACTGTTTGGAATGTTTACAGACACCCGAGAGCCAACCAGCTTTCCGCTCGCGAACTCGCGTGGCGCGCTGGTACGCGCCCTGTACGCGTACCGGGGCGCGCCTATAGATATATATATTTTTTTGAACCTAAATTACTCAAAATCCACTGGAGCACATATCTTGAGACATAGCAAAGGCACATCGGGCTACCAGTCCCTACAATTGTGCCACGTTTGGTGGAAATCCATTCAGCCGTTCGAGCTAAAAGTGAGTTTGACCGCCCTATGGAAATTAACATGGGGAAAACACGTTTTGGGACCCCCGTTTTACCTCGGCCCCCGATTGACGAATCCCCCCCAAACTTTCAGGGAAGGAGCGGAGAGCCACGAGGCAAAGTTGAGGAAACATTCATGCAGATTCCTCAACCGGCGCCAAAGTTATTCCCAATAGAATGTTGCGATTTCCCTATGGAAAACAATCCTAACTATAACTACCTACTGGCGACCGCCAGTAGGTAATATATATATATATATATATATATGAACAAACAATCCTGCTCCCAGAGAGAAGGCACGCACACGAAAGCTGCTGGAATAAGGCATCTTTATTTTCCTGGGTCTCCCTCGACCCCGAGCTCAAGAGACGCGTTTCGGCTTCGCAGGAGCCTTTGTCAATCAAATTGGCACCCAAACAGAATTAGTATATATAGCCCTCCCCCTACAGGCACGAGATAGACATAAACAAAATACTGTTGCGAGGATAGACTGCACCGAAGTGGATTAGATGTAAAGTTTAACCCTATTCTTATTGTTAAACATTTGGGCAATGTCACTGGTACCATTTAAACAAATCTGATATTTGCCAAATTTGCATAGTGCAAAAAATGAATGGATTTCTGCAATTCCTAATTTATACGTAACCAGCAATGTAATGGCCCTCTCCCTTCCAGTGTGCATGTAAACGCTCAGAAATGGACACATTCATGACCACCTGCCTGAACGGGAACATTGGGATGCATTGGTCCGCCAATAGCTCAGAAATATGTGCCTGAATACACAAATAAAATTATACATTAAAATAAACGCTGCAAAGTATCACTGCTTTTCTATAACACGGTTCTCCCCAAATCTGGCAAATTCAAACGGGCCGGGTCAAAGGTTGCTTTCAGTTCGAACTGTCTCTGTTGCTGCAGACACCATATTGTTAGATGCCAGCTGTTGCTGAGAGTTCGATTTGTCTCTTGAGTTTAAAAAAAGCAATACC
The DNA here is from genome assembly GCF_964261635.1 of Lissotriton helveticus. NCBI lineage: Eukaryota > Metazoa > Chordata > Amphibia > Caudata > Salamandridae > Lissotriton > Lissotriton helveticus. The sequence goes on from NC_136063.1 coordinate 1,722,635,992, forward strand.
GTTCAATGCCCAGTTATCCTCATATCGTCCAAGGAAACAGTGTGGAATAATGTTGGTAAGCGACAACACGCAGGCAAATAAACACATATTGTGGTTTTCCAACATCAATTAAAGCCAGCAGGTGCGCGCCCATGTCCCCACAAAACTACAACTCCCATAAGGCAGCTTGTCGGACCGATGAATACCGGAAGTCCATGGGCAGTGACTCTTAACTAAGTCCATCTCCTCATGGCCAAAGTCGAAATAAACAAAAGAATTAGTGAATGAATGAAGCCATCAGAAAGGAGGGTTTCGAAATCATGTTGGATGCTGAGCATAAAATGTAAATTCCATCAAGCACAAACCCAGGATCGAAGGAGACCAATAAACAAAAACTGAATATGCCACACAGCTCTCACCGCTTCCGCATTGGCATCCACGGCGCCCAGTCACCAGAGGGCACCAGACTTCTGGGTAAGGCATTTCTAGCTGGGGAAATGCACACCCCATGCTGGCAGTCGCGAAAACCGCCCCGCTACGGGATCCTGGTCTCCCCACTGCTGTCATCCTTAGTCCTCTTCCTGGTATCCACTCTGGGGGCTCCACCTTTAGTATTACCATACTCCTCCAAACAATTGCGGTCAGAAGGAAGAGCCACAGCCGACTGGTATATATTTAATACAGAACATCCTGAAAGAAGATTGGCTTAGTCTCTTCTAAGCCATGGTCAATCCACAAAATACCCAATTTCACAATTTGGGACTGGTGCATCTGGAAGATCAATGTGAGGCTTTGTTCTAATCTTGCTTACCACAAGACAGACATGGGGTCTTCGCTGGTGGGAATCAAAGATACAGGTTTTAGGGTGTAGTCACATGAAATGAGAGGCATTCAACAATAGAATTTTGTATTGGAATGATCTTGGAGTGGAAAGGTGTTGCGTCTTGGTAATGAGGAGAAGAGCAGCATGAGGAGTGGGGAACAACCATCAGGTTGAAACTCTGTGCAGTATTTCTAAATGCTTCAACAAGATGGGCAGCAGTAGCTCCAGAATAGAGGTATTTAGAAAGTCCTATTGATGCAAGCAACACAACTCGACTCAGGACCTTGCATTACAACCGTCGCAGCTCCTGATTGGAACCAACGCTGCAAGAATCAACTTGATGCAGGACTTTGTAGCATAGCAATGTCCCTGATCTCAACTAATGCTGAGCAATGCAAACCCTCATAGCAAGGACATAAGGTACAACTTGCAGTGTGACAAACTTGTTCCTTGTGTCTGGCCCATGCTCCATCGTGGTTGACCTAAACTTGTGACTTCGCTCTGGTCCAGCCCCTCCAAATAACCACCGTTTGTGCTTTCTGCTTTTAGGGTAAGCACTTTCAAATTGAATATCTCCAATTCTACTGATTGGATTTTATTTGTCGGATTTGTATTGTATTGTGTTTTAATTTTACTACTGTTTCTCTTCTTTGTAGATACTTTACACATTGCCTCTAAGTTAAGCCTGGCTGCTTTGTGCCAAGCTACCAGAAGGTTAAGCACGGATTACTTTAGTAACTTTTGTAGTTCAACTTGACAAGGATTGTGATTGTAGCCTGAGTGAGGCTTCCACCCCCCTCAACCAATAGCACAATTTCTTACAGGTGTACTCAAGTATCCATTACCTGCTTTGCCCAGTCATTCCCAAGAAAGATTTTGCCTGGGAGATGGACAATGGTTGGGTAACTTACGGATGGTTGAATAATAAGTGGTGCTTTCCGGAAGAGACAACATGATCAAAATACCATGTACGGTAAAAGTATAATTTCAGTTTCTCCTTTGTAGCCTTAAACCCCTTCTTACCCAAATCATTGAGGAGGTAGATAACATTACCCTGCATTGGTCTAGAGTAACAGAGGCAAGAAAAAGGCCATACTAGTTCTGAGTTAGAATAAAGCCCACGGGAAGTTGCAAGGTATCCAACTTTTGCTTTAAGGCTTAAAAGATCAACAGGTACTCCATGAAGCCTGTGGGAGTCTCTGCCGGACAGGAATGGCAGCAAGATTGGGGCCCACGTGGAAATTAAGGCTAACCACATGTTTTTGGTGCACATGTACTGAACACATTGGTATTTCTGCCTCCTTGATAGAACGTATGGCCATTGTTGTGTAGTTACCACAACATAAACTAAGGGTTTGGTGTCCAGACTGATTCCAGACACCCCCCAAAGGATATGTTAGTCTGTAGACCTGTTAGCTCACAGTGCCACTATAAGCCCCACAACCTTACCAATGAGCAAATAGTTTCAGCATGGAAGCTTCTCCTTTGCTTTGCCCAATGAAGATATGGTACTTATATACCCTAAAGGTACCCTCAGGTGTTCTACCTAGATGTGTCATGGTACTGTGGGCCTGTTGACCAAGGATGACGATAGTGGTGACTTTTGTACGACGATATTATGCATTAGATGGTTATCCTTCTGTGATACTAAAAATCCTCATACATAATAAATGAAGCTAGTTTTCGAAGAAAACCACACAACATTTATTCGGCACCTAACTAGGTAAAAGGTCAGCACCAGAGCAGTTAAGTAGAGCAATGAAGGACAAATGCAGGTAAAACGTGCAACTACCTAGGCCTATATTGGGGTACATTGGGGCTCATAACAGCATATTGTATTTGCTAACAATTGGCAGGAAAACACCTTGTTTAATGAGATCTGTCATGACCAGTTGAGTCCCTGCCTTGGCTTCAGGCTTTAAAGGATACCTTTAATTGAATTGTCATTATGGAATTCTTAGATTAAATGAATACCAAGCCGTCTGCCCTTGTAAACCATAATGTGGAGGGCACTTGAGAAGGCTACTGAGATAATTTTTTAGACATTTGAGGGTTATCAATAACAGGCTGACAATCTGCCTCACTCAAGGGGCATGACCTTAGCTCTCTCTGTTCTGAGGTACTATCAATTCAACTCCACCAAGTGCACAGAAAACATTGCAGTTTAGTTTACATCGTATAGCTCAACTCAATAGATTACTGTGTGAGGTAGCAGTTAAAAGGAAAGGATGCTTGTCTGGGGTAGGCTGTAGGAGTATAGAAACAGGGTCATAAATATGGTCTGAAACATGCACATTTAAAATATTGGCTTTGGGCCCGATTACGATGCAGGCTGGAACAGCCCCGAACATTGGTCCTCCAGCCCGCATCATAATAGGCTGGTCAGATTTCTTTCCGACCAAGCCATTTAGATGGGCTTGGTTGGAAGGGTATCCAAATAGGTTTTTCCGAATGGCTTCCGACAGGCTCGGAGAGCCCGTCCACCATTCGGGAATACTACAGTAATCCTTCGGCCAAGCGATTAAAATGGCATTTTCCCACTGCCTTTCTGTGCCTGTCTTTCTGACACGGAAAGGCTTTGGGAAACTGTCTTTGGGGCCCCAGCAGGGCCCTCATGGGTGCAAGGCCACCGAATGGCAGCCTAGGGGGCACCTATGGTACCCCCTGTTGATCCCTGCACCCGGTGGCAGGCACCTTGATGTTCCTGCCACGGTGTGCAGGGATGAACTGCACCCCTGCTCTTTGCTATGAGAGCATGCATTCCATTTGAAATGCATACTCTCATAGCAAAGTATAGCATTGCGACCGAACAGGCTTTGGTCACATCCTAATTCCTGGGCTGGAACCGATGACTGGAGGTAATTTGTTCCAGTTCCAGAACGATGCTGGATGGACTCTGGTCCATCCAGAATCGCAATTGGCCCCTTTGTCTATGGATAAGCCCTAAAGACATAAAGAAGGCAGTTCAGAGGCTTTCAGGGCAGAGCGGCTTGTGCCACTCTCAATGAAACAAGTGCTTGGTTTACAGTTTATTATTCAATCAATATAGCGACCTTTCTAATCAGCAGAGATCAGTACAGTTAGTACCTCTTGGCCTATCCTAATATTCAAAATAAGAGTGGCCTGATTAAATTCAGATGGGTTGATAATGTAAGGCATATTTGTAACAAACATTAAGATAATCCTTTTCCAGTGCTCCAATTGCCCACGGGGAAATCAGGACCCTCGGTCACCTGGGGCTTCTCCTCTGACGGTGCCATTTCCTCTCCCCACGTGTCCTCCACCCCAGGGTGGGGAATCCCCATCCGCTTCCCTTCACACTCTGTTTCACAGTTTGTAATTTCAAAGACATCAGTTTAGCTTTATCTCTGTCTTTATTTAATTCTTGTGGGGTGATGCAGTGGTTTGTGATGGTCATTAATTCAGCCAGCCTTTACATTTGCCATTCAGTACAAATAGTCATTATTTGACTTGCCCTTCCGTAGTGATCTCTGCATAAAAGCAGCAACTAAAGTTTCCTGAGCCATTGCGGTTGGACAGGTGGTTCCCAAATATATGTCAAACATCTCTAAGTCTGGTCAGCTAATCTGGTGATTCTTCTCTTTTGCTTGCAATTCAAAATCTTAGTCCAGTCTGCTTTTACTAGGAACACACCAGCAACTGCCTTCAACAACACATTGTTTGTCGTGTTATGAGCCCCATCATTTGCAGGTTGCTGTTTCAGCCAATCTGACTTTTCAACCAACTGATCTCTCACTTCACTGGGCACCACCAGACTTAACAATTGTTTCACATCCACCCAATGTGGTCTATAAACCTCAAACACACTTTGCAATTTCTCACAAAATTGGGAAGCATTATCTTTAATTTTGAGCAACTAGTTCTTAATGCTAATTAAAACAGAAGGGCTCTGAGGCACATGGACAATGACTGTACCACCGGCAGTGAAGTACTTTCTTAAACAAAGGAGGGTGTTTTGACCGGCAAAGTGGAGTCTTCATTGTCTGTGTAACTAGAGTGAAGGGAGGCCTTTGTCTCTGAATTATTTAGTTAGCCGGTCCATCTGTGGTCTTTCTTATACTGTCTCGGGTAACAGTGGGACTGCATTCAGGGGTATCTCTACATTCATCTGGGGCTGAACGCGCTCTTTGAATAGACTGCTTCACAGTAATGGAGCCTGTGTTTTTTCTGGCTATTTGTCCGCCTCTGACTAGTGCTCTACTTTCAGTCGCTCACATCACAGCACTTGATGTACATTGCTATTTTCTAGACACAGCTTGCTCTGTTCCTTGGATTACACACACACACGCACTTGTCCTATAGGATTCCTCCCACTCTATGCCATACATGTTATGACAAAGTAAAATTACTATGGCTTGTTACCCATATTATTGTTGTTCACCTTCACAAACATCACATGTTCTTTCTTCAGAACTCACCAAGGCTAAGATGGTTACAAACCTTATGACTGGTGGGAAAATAGGCTACTTCACTTCTTTTTAGAGTAGTTTGTATTTTATGTGGTACAAAAAATCCGTGCTAAGGGTCTCTTATTGTTTTTCGACAGCAGCACTTAAAAGCAATTTTCATACCAGCTCACACTATAGATTGTAGAATTTATGCTATGCCATTGCCACCTGCCTCAGTTTAATGTGATGACAGTATATCAAGTATGTGTTTGTGACATGAAATTCATGACGCTTGTTGGAATGGCAGAGTTATGTTTGAAAAGCATGAGTAGCCGCGCATAGTGGGTTGGATGCTTATTAGGGTGACACAGAGAAAGCTAAAGCGGGCATATTTTGAGGCCCTACCATTCATCATATTTTGGTTGTCTCATTCACCCTTGAGCTTTGTGTGAGACATTACCCTTGGGCTACCATCTATGGGCTTATTCAGTCATCTTTACACACAACTTCAATGTGCTATAATTTTGTTACCCTGTGTTATACAATGCACATTTTAGACTAACTGTTCTAGTAAGTGTGTTCTATTCCTGCTGTAATGTGTCTACTTTATTTGATTTGGAAACCTTTTGGCATTGTGAATATTTTTGTTTACATTGTATACTGTTTGTATATGTATGTCTACTGTAACATGATGAGCACAAACTGTTGTCTTTGTATTGAATTGTGTTGGTTTAAACAAAAATTTTACTAAATTGACAAAATCCTTTTGTGAGTACCTGTTTTGTGTTTTTTTTCCTTATTCAATTTGCATTCTTTGTTGAATTTCTTTCTATAACCATTGTGGGTTATCATTACTTAACGGTCTCAGGTTCTGGATCAATGGGGCGTAGCCATCATTGCTGTTTGGGCATCAACACTCCGAGTGGACATATACAAATAGAAATGCAGAAAGAGACCAAGCTCGCAGCGCCAGATAGGGCACAAAATAAACGCCTGGGGCGCAGATCCAGAGATGTAGTGTTAAAAAAAAAACAGACGGTCCATAGAAAGAAAAGAGGCACGCTGAGACAGATGTGGTATTGGAAACAGTAGCACACAGATATCTATTTATGGCTGGAGGACAACCCATTCCCACATAAATGGAAAAAACAAGCACCAGCCTTTCAATATTTGGAATGCCAGCATTTTGCTTGTTTACTTACACTGGCTTTGTTGCAATTGCTGGCCTTTTTATCTTGCTAAATAATTATATTTTTATGTGCATCAGCTGTTGTTTATATTATTATGTTGTTCATATTATTTACGAGTTTCTCTAATTGCTAGCGCGATGAGATGTCGGGCCACTCTGATTGAAACTGATTTTGAACAACTGTGAAATGAAATTCTCAAAATGCATGAACCAGTAAAATTGATTTTTTTTGTCGTGTAACTCAATGGATGCCACCAATGCCACTCACTCTAGCACAGGCGTATATTAACATACATGTGCGCCCCCTGCACACATTTTCTCTCTCGCACATTCTCTCTTTTCTCTCTCCTTGCCTCCCTGGCTTCCTCTTTCACATGTCAGTTCATGCATTTGGGGACAGCTTAAGTTATTCCGTCATTTAAAATACCATTCTGCTGATAAGGACAGAAACATTCCCATTAAGTAAAAAAAATATTCCCTTCAGGAGACAGGCTAAACTCAGAGCATTTGTATTAAAAAAGTTCGATTCTCCAGGGCGACCAGAGCAGGATGAGAAAAACATTGCTTTTGTCTCTTAAAGGCATATACAATCACCCAGTGCCAAGAGCGTGGAAAAGATGGCATCTACTTACACACTTCATCTTAAGAAAGTGTCCAGATTACTATTATAGAAATAGATGGTTCACATGACTCACTCTGCAGTGAATCAGAGGGGCCGGAAAATGGTTCAAAGACTACTAAATTTTCAAGGACAAGGTGAGTAAGAGCTCCAACAGAAATCTTTATAATAATTCTTTATGACACGTGTGCTCTATTACTATCGAATTCACATTCATTTGAAGCACCATTGTGAATATATATATATATATATATATATATATATATATATATATATTTGCATATATTTATTCAGCACGCACAACAAAATTAATTTTATTTATTTATATGTTTACCTACCTCTAATTGGCCGTATTCCGTAGTTTACTACCCCCCACCCTGCCCCTTCCACGCCCCACTTCTCCCCCCACGGACCGCTACTGTAATATAAATATGTGTGTGTGTGTATATATGTATATGTTCTCTGAAAAAACCATAGGTTGTAGGCATGTTATAGTTAGGAATTAGCATTTAAAAAACCTTAGAAATTCACAAAAAAAACCATAGGTTTCAGGGACGTTATAGACGCTATAGGTATAGTATAGCAATGCACTGCTGATGATGTCACATATTACATCACTCGTGACATGGTCAGTGACATCACTGATGACATCACTGATGACATCTCAAATGACATCACTGGTTACATCACTCATGACATCATCCAGTGAATGTGTGTTTCTGTAAAGGTTAAATATGTTTTATATATATATGCCAAGGTGTATTGAAGAATGAATGCATTTACAAGTGCCTAAAGGAATTACTTTGTATGCGCGTGACTGACTATTTAAGTGAGTGATTGAACGTGTCTTATCGAATGCATGGGTTAGTGACTAAACTGTGTAAAAGTCTGTATTAGTCTCTCTGTTGGTGTGTAAGCAACTGCATGGATTGGTGGATAGCTTCATGAGTGTCTATCTAGGTTATTGATTTGTAGTCTGAGTATCTCTACGGGTCCATGAGTGTCTTTGTGGGTGGGTGCGTGGGGGGGTGTATGAGTCTGTGCATAGATGTCTGAGTGGGTGATTCAGTGGTTGTATGGATTAAAAAGTGCATCTGCAAAGGGGTGTAATGGTTAGTTAGTGTGTCTATGGGTGTGTTGGTGAGTGAATAAATGTCTCAGTGGTATATATGTGAGTAACTACATATGTTTTAAGGCAGTAGATGTCAGTGTTGGAGTATATTAATGACTATACATGGGAGTAAGTTATTTTAAGAGTGGGTGTATAAATACGTGTCTGCTTCTATCAGTGATTGTATAAGACAATAAATATGTGTTAGTATCTGTATAAATAAGTGAAGTGGTATGTCTAAAAATAGCGAAGTTGGTATGTGTAACTATACATGACTAAATGGGTATGTGATTGATTCTTTGCATGACTGACTAGGTGTGTGAGTAACTCTATGGATGAGTGTCGGAGTGTGACTGTATGTATAGATATATGAGTGCATATTATAGTCCTGTATTGATAAGCAACTACAAGTATAAGTGACTGGATGTGTGTGTAGACCTACGAAATAGTGAGTGCTAGGTAGTATATGGCATTATTCTGTGTATGGTTTCAAAAATAGTAGTCAGCATTTTAGAATGGGTGTATCAAAGTTAACATTAGAGCATCAGTATGTGCATCAGATTGTCATGTGCATGATGTCATCAGTGATGTCATCAGTGATGTCATTTTAGATGTCATCAGTGATGTCACTGACCATGTCATGAGTGATGTAATATGTGACATCATCAGCAGTGCATTGCGGGCGCGCAAGTTATAGTTAGCTCAACTAACTCTAACAGGCACATTTCTGTGGTTTTATATGAGTCAAATGTTCAACTAACTATAACATCCTTGTAACCAATGTTTTTTTAGTGAATTTCTAAGTTTTTTTAATGCTAATTCCTTACTATAACGTGCCTAAAATCTATGTTTTTTTCAGTGAATTTCTAATGTTTTTTAAATTTAATTTCATATTTTAATGTTTCTAAAACCTATATTTTTTCAAATATTTTTTTTAATATTTTGCAACTCTATTATACGTCTTTTTTTTAACTTTGAACATTTTGTAATGTTTTATATCTTCCCAAAAAAATGTTATATTTTTATTTTCTCAGAGAAAACTGCACTCCCATACCGGTAGCATACTCAAATCCATGACCACGCGAACCCTATCCGCCATATTGATAAACTCGTAAATGATGTGCATATTGTATCCGACGACTTTGTGGCACCGCATCCTGCGTAACATCATATATGCATGAAGTTGCCTCCGCTGCTACTTTGGTATCCGACGAGTACACAGTACCAAGCCACTCATTACATCATGTACGTAAGGGGTCGCGCCCGCTGCGCGTTGCGTATGCGACAAGTACACACTGCCGGGCCCTGTGTTACGTCACAGACATATGGGGTCCCGCCAGGTACGGCATTCCCTCATTTTTTTGGGCCTAAAAGTATATCAAAATAAGTTTAAACAGTAGACGAGAGCAAGCGATATTCTAAAATATTTCAAACATTTATATATTTCAAACTGTAATAAACTTATATTATGATAAATATATTTTGTCAAAATCGCGTCGGGTGCGGCCTCCTTGCGCGCTCGGTGCGCGATTGCCATGTGACCTTAAAAAAAAGCACTTGATTGCTTCATAACATTTCCCATTGTAACAGTTGGACGACCCCACCCATTTTACTCAGTCTCTCTACAGGATTTGATGAGAGACACCTCATCTGCTTAGAGAGATTTTTTGAAAAGGTTTTTTTGCTATGTACACATATCTTATACTACACATAACATGCAATGATCATTTCGATCAATATTCATGGTCTGTACATTAGCCTTCCACGTGTGATTGTCATGCATCTCAAACGTTCCATCAAAAAACAAATATGTGTTACACAATGCCACTGGTGTGTGTGAGTGTGCACATTATTGTGCTCCCTTTCGGCCTGGGTATTCGTGGCTCCAAGAAGTATCAGGAGCCATGGGCAGAGTGCACATCCTAGATCAAATGTGACAAACAGTAAACAGCAATGTGTAGATTTCTTTTGCTGTAGGCTCTGTTGACAGGCTTTACCAATATACTAGTGTGTTATATGTGGGACTTTCAGATTCACATTTGACACGTAATCCTTGATTTTAATGAGTCTTATCACTGTGTATGACATAGCCTCACTACTGATCATCCCTCCATCCGACCACAATCAAATGTGTACACTTCGTGACAGCAACATTTTCAATAATACCACATGCCAATGACATGCATGTCTGCGCATATCCACATCCTTGACAATGACATGTAATGTTCGCCATGCAATCTTTTCAAACACCGGAGAGGGGTTGGCCTAACGGCTAAGGCGCTCGACCTCGGACCTGGTGATCTGAGTTCGAGTCACGGTAACGATGCCAAAAACCCCCTGTGATTCTGGGCAAATCACTTAATCTCCCCGTGCCTAAAAAAAAATTTAAAAAAATGAAAGTGCGTCCTCATGTAACGTAACTGGTGCTATGTAAAGCGCTCTGATAACTGATTCGGTTTGGTTCTAGTTCGCGCTATATAAAACTCTGCAAAAAAAAAACGGTAGTTTCTGCACTCCCTACACATGCTACACTAATGTAAATTGCACACTCTGCGAGGTCAAAACTACAAAAGAAACACACATAAGTACGCTCACTGGCCACACAGGAACTGAACAACACCCAGGTCCCCGGAATATTTATTCCCACCCCTACGCTGGCCGGGTGCACGCAAGCCCAGCCCACTTTGCGTACGTATAAATAGGATAACCACGATGAAGAATGTCCCTCTTCTTCCACACTGCCTCAGGTGATATGGCCGCATCCACCTCGCATATGACAATGCTCAATAATAAAAGGATCCATGAGGTGTACACTATCCTGGCAATCAACACTGGCTCTAAATTGTGAGCCCTACTGCCCGTTGTCTACAAAAGGGATCCATGAGGTGTTCACCATCCTGCAATCATAACTCCAGCTGAATTGTGAGCACTACTGCCCGTAGTGTTTGCTCACACAACAATGACAGCAGGTAAGCAGAGCGGCCTGGGTACATAAGTCCTCCAATTGAGTGCGGTGCGGCGGGACAGGTGGGGTGCATCACCCTGGCTGCGCAGGTGCGAACAAACGATGTTGCCATGCGGAATGATGTGATCTCTGACCTGATTCAGTTTCATCTCTGTCTCATTTTAAAAGCCTGCTGGACTGTACTTCAGGCCTGAGTCAGCGGGCAGCGCTGCCCTACAGAGAACTGTTGAGCGCAGTGCTGCAGGAGGGGTGGGTTGCATCACCCTGAGTGTGCACGTGCGAAAAAGCGATGTTGTTGTGCGTTATGATGTGATATCTGACCTCATTCAGTCACATTTGTCTTTTAAGGACCAGCTGCACCATACTGTAGGCCTGAGCCAGCGGGCAGCACTGCTCTACAGACACGTGGCTTCGGTTTTTAGGGCACTGTAGTGAGTTTGTTACTAAGTGTACATGCACACAGCCTTCCGCCACTGCATTACACGCGCACATTATGCTTCTAGCATGCACTCTGTTCCTTTCCATATGAACCTTCGAATAACGTATTACTATTATTTAACCTTGTGAATTCTCGAGCACTCCAATTCCTCTTTGAACCACGATTACCACTAACAGTTGGTAGATCGTACTTAAAAAACAAAAGATGCACTCAATCCCTGTTCTTTATCATGCTTGAAATAAACCTTCATGTACCTCCAGACATTTCCACCATTACATTATTTCTCCCTTTTCAGACATTTAATTGGTTGGCGCAAGAGAGCGGAGTGGGTGCTGACCCCACAATGATGTCCTGGGCATTCTGACACCTTCCATCGTGGTATCAAGACACCGTCCCCGACCGCTGACCTGGTCTCCTACCGTACAAACGTACCCCAGACTCGGAGCTTGCACCAACACGTCGTGGGACACACCGGTGGTGGCAGGTGTAGCTAATAATGTAGGACTATATTATCAAAGAACGGCGATAACATCATCCCGCTTTAGCGGCAGGAAACTGCAGCTAAAGAGGCAATAATGGGCTTGATAATATGCCCTTGTGAATACCTATAGAAGCCCAGTATCACACCAGAACCTGGGCTTCTATGGGAATTCACAAGGGCATATTATCAACCCCTTATTGCCACTTTAGGGACAGTTTCCTGCTGCTAAAGCGGCGATAATGTTATCGCCGTTCCTTCATAATATGGCCCCTAATCTCTGACCTCATGTGTTTCATTTTGAGGACTTGCTGAACCACACTCTTTCTTGCAGACACCAGCATCTTAGACAAATGGGTGACAGGAGGTTAAACACTAAGGGCTGGATGCAGTAGGCTGACACTCTGTCTCCTCCCTCTCTTCTTTTGACTCTCCCTCTCCTTCTCCCTTCCACCCACTCCCTCTCCCTCCCATTCTCACTATCGTCCTTTCATTCATACTACCATTCTTTACCTCTTCCACATAGCACACATACTTAAGTTTCATTTTTGTCTTGCAGGTTTCCTACGCTGCTTCCACTGGAGTCCAACCCATGCTTTTTTATTATAATGTTTGTTCTATTATACTTACGTTTCTATTTATTTGTGCTTTAATAAAGGTTACTTTTTTCAAAAAAAATGACTGAGTGTATAGGTCTTCTTTTTCTGACAACCTTGTCTATTATTTATTGTGAAAATCATCCTATTATAGGAGAATTTAAGGGCAAACCTTTCTAATATTACAGTGCACCTACTAAACATAATCTAACTGAATATTACAGTGCACCTACTAAACATAATCTAGCTGACTATTAGACAAATGAAGCCTGGGTAATGGTGTATCACTTTATAACACCATACGTACTGGCCGTGTGAGTACAGAACAAATAAGGCACTGCCTAGGAACACCGAGGCTTCAGGGACTGCCGAGGCCCACCCTGCATATTTAAATAAAGCACCGGAGTATAGCGATCCCCGGACTTCAGTTGGCCTAGAACCCCCTGAACAATTAATAAACAATACCCGGAAAGGTGGCGGTCCCCTAGGCTGCAAAATGTATCTGTGCCCTTCCACGCTTAATTTACATGTGACATTAAGAGCCCCAGTCCTACAGAGACCCTGCAATATAATAATTGCATTGGCCACGGAACATTACCCACCAGGGGCCTCATTTAAATGAATGGGTGAGACATAACTTTTTTTTGTTTGTTTCTTTTTTCTATCCATTTTTACGCATCCCCTCTATTAAAGTGATACAAGATTTTCCTCCTCTCACTTCAAGTAGTCAAACAAGATTTTTCTATCACAGGGTGGAAGCCATGCATAAGCCCTCTAATAGCAAACACAAATGTCCCACAAATGCACACCCCGGAACATTGTATGAGCTGCGCCTGACAGATCGCTCTCCCTAGGACCATGATGCATTTGTTAGTATAAACACATACTAACACTACTTACACATGTAGTACAGCGACCAGAATGTAGTGAAGAAGCAGAGGAAGCTCAAAATCGAAAAATATAAATCCTACCAGAAGTTGGATGACATAGTTCAATGAAACGACGACCGTGGCATGAGTAGAAACAGCTAAACGAAGAAAATGGGTCTTCATCACAACGTAAGCAATTTAAAATATTGGTGAGAGGTGCTTTCTTTTTATCTTCTCTCGCTCATCGCCAAATTTACCTAGTGAAAAGGCAGACAGGAGTGGATTCAATAAGTAGATTTATTACAGAAAAACAAGACACCTGAAACAGCCACCAACAGGAGCAGACAGCAAGGCAACCGTCTTCTCCAGCGCTATGTAGAAACTCTACAAGGTTCCCCTCACGACAGTCATACATTCTAACATTACATACTTAGATTCTAGTAGAATTACATAATAACATTCTACTATGACTTACATTGGAATACTACACAGAGCCCATGACTTTACAGCAATGAGCTCATGGATCATCCACGAGTCTTGAGACCGGTAGGGGTAAGTATTTCGCTTTCCACTCCCTATATTGTATAAACGCAAACTAACACTACTTCCACAGTTATGCTACAGCGCCCAGAGCACATCACTTTACAGCAATGAGCTCAGAATTTAGGCTCACTGTTTAATCCCTGAGTCTTCACACCAGTAGGGGTGAGTAGTTAGCTTCCCACTCCCTATATACTATAAATGCATACTAACACTTCTTACACACTTATACTACAGCGGCTAGTATCTTACCGCGCCCAGAGCCCATCACTTTACAGGAATAAGCTTGGTTTAATCCCCGAGTCCTCACACCGGTAGGCGTGAGTACTTCGCTTCCCACTTCCGGTATAGTATAAGCACACGGTACCGGTCAGTAGTTCACTTCCCACTTCCTGTATGGTATAAACGCCTACTAACACTACTTGCACACGTTTACTACAGCGCCCAGAACCCATCCTTTTACAGCAATCACCTCGGTTTCATCCCCAAGTCTTCATACCGGTAGGCATAACTACTTTGCTTCCCGCTTCCGGTATACTATCAACACACAGTAGCGGTCAGTAGTTCGCTTCCCACTCCCTGTATGCTATACACGCCTACTAACACTACTTGTACACATATGCTACAAATACAAGACCACATTACTTAACAGCAATAACCTCATGGTTTAGGCTCTCAGTTTCATACCCGAGTGTAGCACCATATCATATCAGCACCATGTCACTCTGAGCAACACCGTACTTTTAGACCGGTAACAGTGACTACTTCGCTTCGCACTCCCCCACAAAGCTTACAGTGCTCCTACCCTCCTTTCCCACTTTTTTGCCCTTTTTTCCCTTACTCGCTTCAACGGAATCACAAAATGGCAGCCAACACTTCCTAGTTGCAACACCATCACTGCCAATAAGCAGCAAGCTCCTGTTTGTAACACCTCAGCCAATCAAATGGCAGAATTCCCAAATATCGATATCTGTAAATTTCAATATTTCTCAAAAACTACGGAACTGGTTTACACCAAATAAACAAAAGCGTGCTTTCTAGACCAAGATTCCTCTCCCTGCCAAATTTGGGGTAATTCCGTTCACCTGTTCGACCTGTAGCCTTGTCTAAAGGTTCCTACAGAAATTAACATGGAGAAAGCACGTTTTAGGACCCCCTTTTTTCTCCGCCCCCCTTGACGAATCACCCCCAAACTTTCCACATAGGATTTGATATCAACAAAAAATTAGTTTTGAAAATTTTGCAAAGATTCATCAATCGGCACTAAAGTTATTGGGAATAGAATGTTGCCATTTTCCTATGGTAACTAGGTCCTAACTATAACTACCTACTGGCGACCGCCAGTAGGTAATGTATATGTATATATATATATATATATATATTAAAACAGGGTTTCATCCCGGAGGAAAAAACAGTTGGTCACACCTGGAAGCCTCGTTTCAGTAGCTTTTAATGAGGTTCAAACAAGCAGCTTGTGGCTTATGTCCGACATGTTTCGTTCCGCATGGAACTTTTTCAAGGTAAGCCTTTGCTCATGCGTCACACCACAGTCCGATTTTCAATGTCATTTTATTTGCCTCCAGTGGCATTCATTTGCGGAATCACTTCCTGTAAAAAATGCATTGTGGTACTTGTGGTCGTGCTCTGGTTACAGACCCTTCATTACATCGTCCGAGTTCTTCACAAATTGTTTTATTTGGTTTCGTGTCTCCCTCAGTGTTGTTTGTTGTCAGTTAATTGTTTTTTGACACGAGAGGTCGGACAGTGATTTGAAGAGCCTGTAGTTTATTTGAAGTGGGCGTTTACGCATGGAATGCTGGTAGTTGTGGTTCGTGGTAAATGTTAACCCCAGTGGGTCGCATGCCTCGCCCAAAATGTTTCAAAATAATATCCCAAGTGGGCTGCTCTGAAGCTGTCCGGAATATCACCCTGTCCATACAGCCTCCATGAACATTTTGGGCGAGGCATGCGACCCACTGGGGTTAACATTTACCACGAACCACAACTACCAGCATTCCATGCGTAAACGCCCACTGAGGCGGAACATTGAAATATACGCAGGTGGAACGTGTGCTGCCTTTCCCTTGTGCCAGTGATCAAGAGCGCTGCTGCGCTCGAAACGCGTTTGGCTTTTGAAATGTTTGCAAAGGAGCAGATGGCGTGATTATCCTGTACTCCATGAATAAAGGATTCAACTCACCGTGGTGTGGCTTCATCTTGGAGGCAACTTCGTTTTTTCTGTGTTTAGCGGCGTGCCCCGCCGCGATGTAGCCCCACTGCTTACAAGGCGGGCCTGCAGTGACAGTGATTCAGACGCTGTGGGGACGGTGAGTCCGCTTCATGGAGGCTGTATGGACAGGGTGATATTCCGGACAGCTTCAGAGCAGCCCACTTGGGATATTATTCTGAAACATTTTGGGCGAGGCATGCGACCCACTGGGGTTAACATTTATCACGAACCACAACTACCAGCATTCCATGCGTAGACGCCCACTGGGGCGGGACATTGAAATATACGCAGGTGGAACGTGTGCTGCCTTTCCCTTGTGCCAGTGATCAAGAGCGCTGCTGCGCTCGAAACGCGTTTGGCTTTTGAAATGTTTGCAAAGGAGCAGATGGCGTGATTATCCTGTACTCCATCAATAAAGGATTCAACTCACCGTGGTGTGGCTTCATCTTGGAGGCAACTTCGTTTTTTCTGTGTTTAGCGGCGTGCCCCGCCGCGATGTAGCCCCACTGCTTACAAGGCGGGCCTGCAGTGACAGTGATTCAGACGCTGTGGGGACGGTGAGTCCGCTTCATGGAGGCTGTATGGACAGGGTGATATTCCGGACAGCTTCAGAGCAGCCCACTTGGGATATTATTTTGAAACATTTTGGGCGAGGCATGCGACCCACTGGGGTTAACATTTATCACGAACCACAACTACCAGCATTCCATGCGTAGACGCCCACTGGGGCGGGACATTGAAATATACGCAGGTGGAACGTGTGCTGCCTTTCCCTTGTGCCAGTGATCAAGAGCACTGCTGCGCTCGAAACGCGTTTGGCTTTTGAAATGTTTGCAAAGGAGCAGATGGCGTGATTATCCTGTACTCCATGAATAAAGGATTCAACTCACCGTGGTGTGGCTTCATCTTGGAGGCAACTTCGTTTTTATATATATATATATATATATATATATATATATATATATATATATATATATATATATATATAAATAAATATATATATACCTTCCAATGTTCTTTTATCCTTCAGGTATTAGCCCACATATGCATATATGCCACCATTTTTGGGCAATGTACAAAAATGAATAATTACATTTGTGTTGTTTATAGATTAGAGATTTAGAGTAGCTACTAAACTAAACACCTTTTGTGGGTTGAAAATGCCTTTCGACTGGCAAAATGGGTTTTGCGACTTATTTCAAATATCAATTAAAAAGAGGCATTATTCGGCCATGCCCGCCTAAAACAGATGCACAATAACATATATCAATGATTTGCAACCATAGTTGTTCCCACTACCCATTGTTAAGATACTGACACCCAAGTTAATGTTCTATTAAGGCCTAGTCAGAATTTAGATTATGCCGGAGTAATTTTGGTAATTCCGCGTTACACTTTGACACAGAATTACCAATAACTATGCACATAGTCCTGCTCCCTTCATTTCAGAATTGTTTTGGGGAAAAATACCTTACACGAAATCCCATTATTGAGCATGAGCGGCTGTTTGCTTTCTTCATTCATGTACTGCTGCATTTATATCAGTTTCTTTGGAAGTGACGATGCATTTTGCGCTAAGAAAATAGTGCTAAATGTCGGCATCAAGTTAGGGGAAAGTCCTATCCCAAGAACACATCTAGTGAGCGCAAACAGCCCTTCACGCTTTGGGGCATATTACCAAGAAATGGCCATAACAATTAGTAACCTAGGTTAGCGCTAGTTTTCCTATTGCCATCGATCCTTGCAAGTTATCAGCTTGTTAGTGAAGTATTAGCAACGTTTTTTTAACAGGCGATAGCTTCAGGTATCAGCGGTGAAAACGGCCGCTAACATTAGCGTGATAGGGTTAATGAAACCGTCAATAGCGGCTGGAATCCAGCGATAAGCCCTTAGCGATACAAAAAAAGTCACATTAACCCGCAAGTTTGGTCGACCTTCAATATAAAAGATGCACAAAAAAAGGAAAAATGCAGATTTGAGCAGCCAGGGCATAGTGCAGCACACAACAACAACCCCCTCAAGCCACCTACATCCCGGTCGACCAGGATGAGATCCTCCGTAGGAGCTGTGTCTGGTGCCTGGATCCCTTGCTGGACCTGTGTCTGGTTCCTGGATCCCTCGCTGGACCTGCATCTGGTTCCTAGATCCCTTGCTGGACCTATGTCTGGTTCCTGGATCCCTCGCTGGACCTGTGTCTGGTTCCTGAATCCCTCGCTGGACCAGCGTCTGGTGCCTGGATCCCTTGCTAGACCTGTGTCTGGTTCATGGATCCCTCACTGGACCTGCGTCTGGTTCCTGGATCCCTTGCTGGACCTGCGTCTGATTCCTGGATCCCTTGCTGGACCTGTGTCTGCTTCCTGGATTCCTCGCTGGACCTGCGTCTGTGGCCTGGAGTGGGATGTGGAGTAGCTGTGGAGTCGATGAGCAGTGGCGGGAGACAATAATGTGCAATGATCGCCCGTACCTGGTTGTGACGTCTGTCAGGATGCATGGAGACACGTTGCTGACCTGTGTGAAAAGCCCGCCTTGCGCACCTTGGTGCAGTCAATGGTAGAGGTGATCCTACGCACCAACATAGTGAGGTCCGCTTTGCATACTATAATCAAACACTACACCGGGGTGCACAGAGGGGATTACCAACTGTGGGTGCCGTCTCCCTGCATCACAGGACGGATGATGTTGGGCTGGCCGGAAGCGCTGGAGGGTGAGGCCCCTGTGCCAGAACTTGTGTGGGCTTAGCGCTGCAATTACACGCCTAAGGGAGCCCTGCTGCATCAACTGCATCAGGTGGTCCACCAGTGGACTACACGGTGACTGATGTACCCAGCCCAGTGAAAGCACACCTGGCTCAGGCTCCTGCTGGCTGAGTCACAGGTGTGGAGAGTGCAGTGGATTGCGCCATGGGATCAATGTCCAGGTAAGGAGAAGGTGGGATGCGTAGCGCAGGAGGTCCAGGAGCAGACGCCCATGACTATCACATGTAGATGACGCACCCCCAGTGGCGCCTCTACCGCTATGTTGGAAAAGCGTTGCCCTTCGACCTCAAGCAGTGTAGAAGAGGAACATTCATCACATGATGATAACTCAATCAATCAATCACTCAGGGGAATTGTAAGCGTGCTACTCACCCAAGAGGGTATCAAGGCACTGGGGTGGGGGATGCAGATCTGCTAGCTGAAGAGCCAGGTCTTAAGAGTCTTCCTGAAGGAGTTCAGGGAGGGGGCCGCTGATGTCTGCCGGTAGCTTGTTCCAGATATTGGTTGCAATGTGGGAGAAGGATCTTCCGTCTGCTCTGGCCCTGTGGATGTACGGGGTATTGGACAGTGCAAGTTTGGAAGATCGGATGTCTCATTTGTGTAAGTTTAAGTTGCTTCTGTTGTTGAGGTATTTGGTTACATTGTTGTGTAGGCATTTGTAGGCATGAGAGATGATTTTGAAGGTGACTCTTTTCACCACAGGGAGACAGTGGAGTCTACATAGCTGTTGGCTGGTGTGTTAGTGCTGGGGGATGCCAAGGACGAGTCTGGTGGTGGTGTATTGTAATGTCGGTACTTTGCAGAGTAGGGACTTGTAAATGGCGGCATAGAGTGTGTTTCTATAGTCCAGTTTGCTGGTGATGAGTGCATGGGTGACAGTCTTCCTTGACTCTGGGAGTATCCATTTGAAGGTCTTGAGGAGGATGCGGAGGGTGATGAAGCAGCTGGAGGTGACGGTTGAGACCTTTCTGTTCATGGTGAGAGATGGGTCGAGAACAATGCTGAGGTTTCTTGCGTGGTCCAAGGGGGGTAG
This sequence comes from Lissotriton helveticus, assembly GCF_964261635.1. Lineage (NCBI taxonomy): Eukaryota > Metazoa > Chordata > Amphibia > Caudata > Salamandridae > Lissotriton > Lissotriton helveticus. The sequence continues at coordinate 1,722,656,028 of NC_136063.1, forward strand.
GTGGGCTTCTAAGGGCGAAGGCCAATAGGTGTTGTCCAATGCTGAAGGTGTGGTTCCAAGGACAATGACTTCTGTCTTCTCAGCGTTGAGATTTAGGAAGCTGTTGATCATCCAGACAGCGATGTCCTGCATTCCTTTCTGGAAGTTGAGTCTGGCAGTGGCGGGGTCTTTGGTGAGGGATAGGATGAGCTGGGTGTCATCAGCATAGGATACAATGTTAAGGCCGTTTTTTTGAACAATGGCGTTGAGGGTGCCATGTAGAAGTTGAAGAGGGTCAGGCTCAGAGATGAACCGTCTGGGTGTCAAAATTTAGTACCTGATGTCTAGATTCCATGGGAGCCTAACGACTGAGGATGACTGTGATGATAATTTCCCAACTCCTGAAAAATATAAACAGAAGTTTACTACAGTTCTAACGTACCCAGAATAATTCTATTGTGTTATCCTAACTAATAGTTACCTGAACGTGTGTGGATTTTAGCCTCTCTGTACTCCTGGTTATATATGCGTAGAAGACTGAAATCTACTGTCCATATACAATAGAGTTCCTTCTACTAATTGGAGAAATATGATTAACCAGTAGTCATAGAAGTTGGTCTTTTATTTCAGATGCTGATGCAGATACTCCAACTGGCGCAGTCTATTAGTTTAACATGCAGTACCAAAAACTTCCTTTTGGTGGAGCTAGCTGTCCATGAAATTTCTCTATGCTGCTGCTTAAGGTGAGATGAAATACTTGGGATGAACGTAGATTGTAAGAAATAAAGTGCCAGAAACTGTTGCCTCAGTCATAAACGTCAAGCTCCAAAGAGAACAGATTACACTGAAAGTAAATGGTGGTTTGATACCTTTCATTATCGACAGTGATGCAACGATAAACATTATGCCGAGGAGAAACACAATAAACTATCTTCATTGCTGCAACTTACACAAATGAAAGACAAAGTGCATACATGGGCTGCATCAAAGCCCTTAAAAAGTCTAGGTTCATTTGTAACTACAAAGAAACACAAGAATGAGAAGGTTCAAGCACCCGTCCATGTGCTTCAAGGCATAGCGTCAAGTGCCTGTCTACTCAGTTTCAGCACAGCCACTGATATGGGACTGATTTCTGTGAATTACAACATGAATGCTCACCTCAAAATAGTAAGTCAGTTCTCTTCCTTATCTCATGGCTTGGGAAAGCTTAAGATTAAGAATTTAAAGTTACATATTAATGAAGATGTCTATCCTGTTGCTCAAAGACATAGACAAATTGGTTTTCAATGGGAAGATGCTGTTCAAATAGAACTTGAAGTGTTACTTAAGCATGATAATATTGAGCTATCTCCTGGTCCATGCAATGGGTTTCTCCCATTGGATAGTCAAGGTGCTGTATGCATATGTGTTGACAGGTGCCAGGCAAACAAGGCCATTAAACGAGAAGGATATCCAGGCCCATACATTGCTGACATGATAATGCAATTGAATGGTGCAAAGATCTTCTCCCGCCTTGATTTAATAAAATGTTATCATCAGTTAGAACTTGAAAAGGATTGCAAGTATATTACAACCTTTTCTACACATGTTGGTCTGTTTCAATACAAAGGACTACATTTTTGAATGTCATATGCTGAAGACCTGGTTCAAGACATCACTCGTCATGTCATACCGCCTGTCATGAATGCGTTCAATTACAGCAATGACATATTGGTTTACAGAGCTGCACAAAAATAACACAATAAAGCTTTTGCACAAGTACATAATTTACTTGCTGAAACAGGTTTGACTTCAAAGACAGACAAGTGTGAGTTACATAAGACAAAGCTAAAATTATTTGGCCATACCTTTTCTGATGGGGGTATGGCACCAGATGGTGCCAAAGTACAAGCGCTGTCAAATGCTGATCCCCCAAAAGATGTTTATATGGTGTGTTCATTTCTTGGTATCACCAGTTACTGTTCCATATACATACAAGACTTTGCCACTGTAAGAGCTCCATTGAGAGACTTGACAAAAAAGAATGTTACATTTCATTGGTCTGATGAATGTGAAAAAAGTTTTAAGGAAATCAAGCAAATCATTAAGAATGCTATTGAAATTGCATATTTCAATCTGAAGCATTATTCTGAGGTTGTTGTTGACGCTAGCCAAGTTGGGTTAGGTGCTATCCTTGCACAACACAGCGGACACCCAAATGCTTGAAGACAGACTCGGGTAAATGAAAGCAGAACTTTGTCCCAAACAGAACATGCTTACTCACAACCCAAAAACAAAAAGCTTAGCCGTGGTATAAGCTTGTCAACATTTCCATGTATTTCTGTATGAAAATCTCTGATCATCAAGCTTTAATGAATATATTTGGCAATCGAAAGACCAAAATACCTACTCACATTGAACGATCGGGACTACAGTTACAAGAATATAATTATACCATTGTGTATCATACAGGAAAGTATCAGAACCCTGCTGACTACTTTTCCAGAGTGCCTATACAAGGTCACAGTACTCCTTCAAAGATGAATGAGGCCTCTATCAACTTCATTGTAAAATCAAACACACCATTTGCCATTTTGTTAGTCTAGATTATCACTGCCACAAGCCATGAAGGTGACATGTTAAAGTTGAAGGATACAATCAGTCATGGAACCAACGCACTCGACCCCTCACCAGTGAGGGTAAATATCAAAAAACTAAAATGTCTAGGATTAACTATCCACAACTCAGGAAGGAGTTGTACAATGAAATCTGAATTCTGATTCCAGAGAGTCTGTGACAGAAAATAATTGTGGCCCATGAAGGACATTGTGGAATTGTTGCTACAAAACGAGCTCTCCGAGACCCAGTATGGTTTCCATATCTTTACAACAGGGTTAAAAAGGAATTAAAGGCCTGTCTATTTTTTTTTCATCTATGAAACTGCTTTTCTACAAAAGCTACTCACCACACCTTGAACATGTCAGAACTCGCCAAAGCATGCATGGAAGAGAATAGCCATTGACTTTGTCGGTCTACTTGACAATGGACATCACTAGCCACTGATTATGGACGAATATTTATGATTTTCATTAATTTAAGATCTTTCATCTACTACTGATGAATGAGTAATTGAAAGACAAGATGGGATCTTTGCAACATAGCGTGTTCCAGTCATGGTAAAGTTTGACAATGGCCAGCCTTTCAACAGTGAAAAAGTTCAAAGATTTCTTGGAGCATTGGAATATAACATAGTTCCCTCTCTCTTTGTTAACACATACATTTGAATATAAAGCATCAGACGAGCACATCTATGTGGCCCCAGGCCAACTGCTCGTGGAGCCTTTTATGCATATGTAAAAGAAAGCAATGCAGGGTGCTACACTTGATAAACTCGATTTGAAAGCTGCATTAAATTCTTTGTTGAGAACTTATCACTAAACACTTGACGTCACCACAGGTGAAAGCCCTGCAACTTTGATGTTCCTGAGAGCAATAAAAACCAAGTTACCTCAATGGACCAATCAGAGAAAGAAAGATGAGATAGCAACTCATGAGAAGGACTTGGTGAACAAACAAAAGATGAGAGCATATGCTGACCAAAGACGATGTACAAATAACATTGTCTTTAAGAAAGGAGATCGCTTGCTCGCATGACAGATGTGGAGAAGCAAATCTGAAGCTCCATTTGACTGAGAACCTTTTCAAGTGGTGTCTACCAAGGAAACGTGGTGACTGCCCAGCACCCATGGAAGTCTATTACCATAGACTCTACTCATTTTAGGCACTTAACTAATTGTTTATCATATCTAACTGTTGGAGGAGAAACTGGGCATTAAACATCAGTGACTGCTGTTGCCTCTGCTCCATTGATACAGATACTGAAGATTGGTGATGAAAGTTCCCAGTTTCCAAGCACAAGATTATGTCGAATAATTAAAGCGCCAAAAAGATTTATTGAAGAGATTTAAATGCATATGTCTATCTAAATATATTTTGTAAAAAAATATCTTTTTTTATTTAACAAATAAGCAGATGTAGTGTCTTGTGAGTTAGAAATAATGGAACCCTTTTGGCTCCTGATGGACTCCATAGAACTGTGACGAAAGTCTTCGAGAGCAATGCATTGAAGGCTGGTTTGGAATGTTGAGTTCGCAGTTACACACAGACTATTAAAGACGTGTAATACTAAGATCTATGAGTGGCGTAGTAATTGGTGTGGTACCCTGACTGGGGTGGATGCTGCAATCGTCATATTGCTAAAGCATAGATTGTATGTATTTGTATATATATATACGGTTTAACATGTATGCAGCAGAATTAACATTATAAGGCTTACTCCTGAATACCAGACATACTATTGTACTATTCCTGGCTCCCCCCTAGAACTCAGGAGTAAGCAAGTACTACCTTATAAAATGTGGAAACTTTTTCCCAAGGTAATCATGGATTGCTGTGCTCAAATTGTGGCAGATAGAGGTTTTTATCACTGGTGCCCTTGTTCTGAACTTTACAATGAACCCAAATTGAGCAAACATGATACTCCTTTACAACTTAATCCTGAGGATAGTGAGGTTCCGTGGTTTTCGGGACCAGACTCCATTTTGTTTGAGTTGTTCGTGACGCCATTTTGTATTGCCCTCACGTAGGCCGTGGAGGTAACCGAACGAACAAAGTTGCATGGACTTCGTTGTTCATGTACGTATTAACTAGGCCTTTTCTGACTTGTGAGTGAACTGCAGGACGCTGACCCCGTCACCTGAAATTGACCCTTTTGCGAAGCCAATTTCTCTAGCTGATCGTTGTCTGAAATTGCCAATCAATGTTCAGGAGATTGTTAACTTTAGTTTCCTTGCACATATCTTATCGTATTCAGCATCTGAATTGTTTCTTTTCTTACGACTTTTCATTACATGGGTAGTGCTTTCAATTATGGGTTTGTCCGGCTTGTGGAAATTGAATTTGGGACATTCCTAATAATTAACTTGTGGATTGGTACAATCGAGCTTTTTGCAATGTGATAATGTGTGGGAAAATGTATTTCATTCGTCAGTATTTGTCGCAGTGGGTGTGCATTTATAATGGGTAAAATATGTATAAAAAGTGATGTTTTGCTCTACGAATTTGAGCAGTTTCCTGAGTTGTACACCGTGTTGTATTGCTGGGATAACTGTTACTAGCTGCAGCTAATAAATTTGATCTCTGACGCCACCTAGAAGTATTCCGTGTCTCTGTATACCAAGACCGGTGAATCCGAAGACTTTGGGCGTGCCCCTGGCGCCGCGGGGTTCTGAAAACCCGGTTTTTCAGTTGGCGCCTAACGTAGGGCGACTTCAGCGGTACCGGTCCAGGCCCGAGGAACGTGAGGAGCCACGTGAGGAAATTCTGGAGGAAGGCCGCCACTTCATTGACGCCTGCATGTCGACGTGGACCGAAGGTCTTTTCTGCGAGGCTTCCCGCTTTCCAACGGCTACGAAGGACTGCTGCCCTGACTGTCGCCCTGTCTTGGACCCTTGATTGATCCTTTGTAAAGCGAGACGATAGACGGTCTTCTGGTGGCGTGACAGATATTTTGGTTAAGTATAAGTGGGTCGCTCCCACGACTTTGTTTTGGTTCTAGGTTTTGATTCGGATATTGCAATAGCCGAAGCCGAGGGGCTCCTATATTTACGAGTATATCGATAGTTGATAAACCCTTGAAGTTTGAAGCTAGATTAGTGAGCTATAAGATGCCTGTTCTTAGCAAAATTAGGAAATGATTTAGTTGTGGTTGCAACAGGGATTCCCGATTGGAGGATTCATGTCCGATACCTCCGGTTTGAAATCCGACTTATGAGCTCTATTCAAAACACGGAGTGGGTCTTCACTTATAACGAAATATGGGTCCGCTATACAAGGAAAGATGATGTTTTACGATGGCCCCAATATGGTAGTTTCGAATTAAATATTTTAGATAATTTGGAAGTTGCGCTATTTAGGAAGAAAGCCCGGCCGGCGATGTTTGACTCTTTTCGCCTTTGGCGTAAGGAAGCCAAACAGCAAGAAATTAAGCAAGCAAAAAGAGATAGGAAAGATAAGAATATGTCAATACTACAAGCTGCTAGGCAGTTTAAGGAAGATGGAGAAGAGTGTGCGAGTGAAGTCTTAGATAGACAGCGTTGCATGGCTGTCGATAAATGTTATCCGGCCTTGCCACCTTCTCCTTCAAAAGCGATTGAAGATCCTGAAAAAGATCCTTTGATGTCTCATTTATTGAGATTGCCACCCCCTTATGTGCAGGGTGCTACTGTGCCTCCATTACCCCCGGTTGTTGCACCCTTGGTTGTTCAGCCCCCTGCTGTTGTCCAGCCAGTTACAGAATGGTCTCCCTCCTATGGTGCAACCCCCTCTAGGGTAGCCAGCTTTGTCATCAGCTTTGCCTCAAACTCCTTTGCCTTCCATTCCTGTATCTCCGACTCCTGCTACTTTTGTCCCTACGCCTCTCTTGCCTCAAAATACTCATTCTCCTGTCCTTATGTCTGCTTCTTCTTCTTCTGCTCGAAAACGAATGACCGAGACTGTTGCTAATCTTTTGTCTCCATTGTTTGGGTCACTGACTATGACCCCTGTTTCGGAGCGTAAGCAGAGTCGTAGTCAGCTTCCTAGTTCGGAAGAACGGACAGTGTTGGATCTATTGGCTCGAAGATAGGTTTTAAATGCTTCTAGGTATGATTTGCAAGCGGTTATGGATGTTTTCTTTCAGTGGGATCCGCCTAAGCAAAGGTATGTTTTTGATGTAATGTGTACTTTTCTTCGTCAGGAATGGGAAGATAATGAGTTGGGTCCGATTCCACAGGAAGTGCTTGATGTCCAGTTAGAATTTGCTAAAGGGACGATAGTGGAGTCTGATGTTGCAGACGCCATAGAGATGATACTTGCTTTCAGATCTAGGCTTCCACCTCAGACACTGTATGAAGCTGATTCCGCTGTTAGGAGGAATGTGAAGCAGAATCCTATGAGAGAGGTTCCTCCTGTATGGAGAGAGGAAGTTGTTGCTAATGCTAATCAGGGTATAGTGGCTGTACCGGCACATTTTCAGCGAGTGTGTTACATGTCCCTTGGAAGAGAGCAGAGGTATTGGCTCTTAAGCAGACCTTACCTGATCCTCGTAAAAATCTTGCTGGTTATTACAAGGAGTTGTCTCAGACAGTTGATGCGTGTATTATGAATTTAACTGACATAGATATGTTGAGGGGTAATGTAGTCCCTCAACCTTTGTGGGCGAAGATCCGCCATGAGGATCATGCGCCAGAGTTAGGAGATACGTTGGTTAATATTGCTGCTGCAGATGGTCGGAAGGTAGGAGGTGGCAAACCTGAATCCTTAGTTGCAGAATTAACTGGTAAGATTATTAATTTAATGAAAACTATGATGCCTCCTTTACGAGTGAATTGGGATAAGTTAGCAGGATGTAAACAGAAGAAAGACAAGAGTGTGTCTGATTTCTTTACTAGGTTTGAGGAAACGTTCATCGATCATAGTGGTCAGGACATGAGTACTGAAGGTGGTCAAAGGTTGTTCGTGGACAAATTTGTCTTTAATTTGCTTCCCGAGCTTTCTAATAAGTTAAAGGACTCTGAGAGTTCATGGGCTGTTTCTTCGCCGGCCCAGATATTGGCTACTGCACAATATTACGAGAATAGGGATAAAGGTGAGAAGGATAAAGCAGAGAAGAAAACTAGAGACCTAAAGACGAAAGTTCTTTTACAGCAAGCTTATCCGCCTCGTCCGAATCAGCCTCAGTTTCAGCAACCCCCACAGTTTCAGAGATTGTTACAGAAGCCTGAGTCTTTCGCTCCGCGATTCTTGCCAGGACCTAATCAGTGTATTTACTGCTGAGAGGAAGGTCATTTCGAGAATAGTTGTCCGATTTTGCTACAGCGTGTGAATGGTGTATCTGGTCAAAGATGTCGTGGTGGTTTCCAACAAGCTCCTAGGGGTAGGGGACGTGGTGTGTTTTCCCAGAGTGAGCGTTCCTTTCCCCCTCAGAATTCTGCAAATTATTTTGACAGACAGAATGTTCGGACTGTACAGTCTGCCCAGTACTATGCTGAGGATTATTGTGTTGAAAGTGAGAGTGTTGGTTATAATGATAGTTAGGACAGCCATGGACAAAGTGAGGGATTAGTGTCAGTTCCAGTAGACCAGAGTGGACCTTATGTTGAAGTGATTACATCAGGTGTGGCAGAACCTTTTCTTTTGCATACTGGTGCGACGAAGAGTTCGATTATGCACTCTAAAGTTCCTGGCGCACCTTTGTCTGGCTTGACCAATGTTTCAGTAGGATTTTCTGGCGCCTCAGTTCGTAATCCGGTTTCTAGTCCTTTGCCCCTTTATATTGGTCCTTGTGAATTGGAAGCTCCCCTCATTCCAACGACTGGTTGTGGTGGGAATCTGTTGGGTTTGGACTTGCTGACAAGATTGTATGCCACATTACATTGTTCTCCTTCGGGAGTACATCTTACATTGGGTAAGAAAGTGATTTCTCCGATGTATTTGTCTAAAGATTGTCTTCCACTGGAATTATTTTCTCTTCCTGATACACTTTGGGCTACAGATCCCAATGATGTTGGTCTTTTGCAGATTCCACCCTATGTTGTTACCCTTAAGTCGAATGCTAGGCTACCTCGTATTTCCCAATATAAAATATCTAGTGATGGTGAGAGAGCTCTTCTAGCGATTATCTATGATTTGGTTGAGAAGGGTGTAGTTGAAGAAACGAGAGTTAATGTGTGTAACAGTCCTGTTCTGCCTGTTCTTAAGCGTACTGATGCTTCTCAGCCACCTGTGTACCGGTTTGTGATCAATCTTCGAGAGGTTAACAAAATTGTCGTGCCACAGTTTCCTGTTGTCCCTGACATTACTGCTTTGTTGACTCTGATCCCTGCTTCGGCTGCTTGGTTTTCAGTTATCGACCTGAAGAACGCTTTCTTCAGTATTCCAATTGCTGAGGAAAGTAGGGATATCTTCGGCTTCTCTTTAGGAGGCCGAAGCTTCCGGTTTAAACGTGCTCCTCAAGGTTATTGTGAAAGTCCCTCCATCTATAGGCAGGCGTTGAAAACTCAGCTTGATGATTTTGTATTGCCTTCTGGTGCTACTCTTATCTAGTATGTTGATGATCTGCTGGTTGCTGCTGATGACGAAGAGATTTGTAAAGAGGCTACTCTTTCTTTGTTACATTTGCCTGACCTTCATCATAAAGTGTCACCATCAAAGTTAAAGTATTGCCGCCAAGAAGTAACCTACTTAGGTCATCTCTTGTCGAAGGAGGGAAGGCGATTGACCCCAGAATGAATTCAAGCGATTGACCAAATGAGTGTGCGTGCTTTTTTAGGTATCACTTTGTATTGTAGACAGTGGATTCCGAATTTTTCCCTGATAGCAAAGCCTCTGTTGGTTCTGACTCTTAAAGATACTCCGCATCCTCTCCCTTGGTCTGACGAATGTCAGAAAAGTTTTTCTGAATTGCGTGATGCATTGTGTTCTGCTCCGGTGTTGGGTACCCCGGACTACAGTAAGCCTTTTACATTGTATGTACACAAGAGAGAGGTTGTGCATTGTCAGTGTTGACGCAACAATTTGGAGACAAGCAGCGTCCATGTGCGTATTTTTCAGCTACGTTAGATCCGGTAGCTAGGGCGTTGCCGAGTTGTTTGAGAGCTACAGCAGCAGCGGCTGTTTCTATCTGACAGTCTGCTGGTTTGGTATTGGATAATACGCTGATTATGATGGTCCCACATGCAGTGGATACTTTATTGAATAGGACCAAGACACAGCACCTTACTAGTGCACGTTTGTCAGGTTATGAGTTGACACTTTTGGCTAGCCATGTGCACATCAAAAGGTGCAATGTGTTGAATCCAACTACATTGTTACCGATTTCTGTAGAGACAGATGTTCAGGAACAGCATGATTGTCTTCTCTGGACAGAGGAGGAAACGAAGGCTGGAGTTGATTTAAAAGATACTCCTCTTCCGAATGTTGATGGTACCCTATGGGTAGATGGTTCGTGTTTTAAGCTTCCAAATGGAGATACGACTTCAGCATATGCTGTCACAACTTTACATACAGTTGTTGAAACAGCACGTATAGCACAGAATTCACCGCAAGCAGCAGTGTTGATTGCATTAACTCGAGCATGTGTGTTGTCAGAAGGAAAGCAAGTGAATTCTTATACTGATAGCCAGTATGCGTTTGGTGTGGCCCACAGTTTTGGACGCTTGTGGAGAGAGAGAGGATTTCTTACTTTCCATGGTACGAAAATTCAGCATGGGCAATTAGTGAATGAGCTTCTTGAATCACTTACTCTCCCAAAGCAGATTGCAATTGTGAAGTGTAGTGCACATAAGAAGGTTTTGGATGATGTGGGCCGGGGAAATGCGTTTGCGGATGAAGTTGCGAAGGAAACGGCGAAAGATATGATGAGTCGAATGTATGTTGCAGGCCCAGCTAACTGGGTTATGGCAGGTGGAATGTGTGAAGACACAATAGAAAGTGTGAAGTCAATTCAGCCTGAAGCTACGGAAAAGGAAGTGAGTACGTGGATAGAAAGTACGGGTATGTTGGTTTCGACAGGTTGTTGTGTTGAGTTGTCAGAGCACCAGCGATGATTGTTGCCTGATGCGTATGTGCTCCCAGTGGTTACTATGGCTCATGGAATGGCTCACATTAGTTCGAAAGGAATATGCAAGTTGTTGGCTGCAGTATGGCAGAATGCTGGAATTCCGAAATGTGCTGAGAATGTGGTGAAGCATTGTATGGTTTGTCTGATGTATAATCCTGGAAAGGGAACTCCAACTCCAGCTGGTCATTTTGCTCCTCCAACGTATCCGTTTGAAGTGATACAGCTAGATTACATTCACATGGAGAGATGCAACAATCTGAAGTATGTCCTTGTGGTTGTTTGTGCCTTTTCCAGATGGATAGAGGCCTACCCCCTAAAGGATAATACTGCCTTGTCTACAGCCAAGGTTTTGCTCAAGGAGTACTTCCCTAGATATGGTTTGCCGAGAATTGTATGGAGCGACAATGGGAGTGAATTCGTGGGTCATATCATGAAGAAAGTGTGTGCGGGTTTGGGTATCAATCAGAAATTCCATGCTGCGAATCACCCCCAGTCTGCTGGACTTGTCGAGTGCTATAATGGCACTCTGAAATTGAAGTTAGCTAAGATACAAGCGAGCTCTGGTCTTACATGGCCAGATGCCTTGCCATTGGCCCTTTTGTCAACGAGGATGACAGTACATTCTCGTGTGGGACGTAGCCCATGTGAAATTGTTTTTGGTCGTCCGGCCAATGTTTGGGGTGTGCCGAGGCCTAAAAAGTATAGTGACATCGAGTACCCTATGTTGGTGGATTACTTACAGGACTTGACTGCTAAATTACGTGTTCTCCACCAACAGGTCTATGACAGTTTGCCGACAGTGACTGCGGATCCAGGCCACACAATTCAACCTGGAGATTATGTCCTCACAAAAAATTTTCAATGAACTAAGAACTTGGAGCCAAGGTGGACTGGACCGCGTCTAGTTTTGATAGTCACTCGAACTGCTGTTAGAGTAGCTGGTAAAAAGAATTGGGTACATGCTACCCATTGTAAAAAAGTTCAGTTGCCATTACCGTATGACAAGTGGGTGAGGTATAGCAGATTCTGAATGTGAGAGAATTCCTAGATTTGTACCTTTTAGTGACGCACATTTGGTATGGACTCAGTCAGAAAGTGCAGATGACGAACTTTTGCAAGCTGCTTTGCCATCACATCGAAAGTTGAATACAACGGATCCGGAAACACTTTTTCAAGAGCAAACTGTACCTGGCAAAGAGCGTTATAACCTGAGACCGAGAAGGGACAAATCAATGGACAAATAAAACTTGAATTTTTTGTTGTGAATTACACCTTTTCAGATCAAGAGACTTTTTTTTCCTTTTTCTTTTTCGAATCACCATCCGGACTCCACTGCAGGGTAGCGGTACAGCCTTAAGGGGTGAGCCGCGAATTGACGAAAGGTCTGTGGTTCATGGTCGTTAGTACGATCTTGACGCACACTTAAGTGAAGAAGGTAATAGCCGTGAGCAGCACGTTAGAGGATGGAGTCTTTTGAATCTGATAAGGGTGTTGAGAGAACTGATTCTAAAATGAGAATGTGTACATTGGTCCTTAGCAAATGTTTTTTGATATTGTGTTTTTTAATGCTTTTGAATATTATATTGGCTTGTGCGGGTTGGATTGTCTATGTTACACAACAGACGCTTGCATCTACGTTCCAACCTACTCTTTCTTTTTCTACTGTTTCTCCACATGAATTTCATACGTTGCCTGAACATGAACAAACACGGAGATCAGAATTTGTCAACAATTCATTTATACAGATGTTGCATCATCATCAGTTAGTAGTAAATACTATGAATTGCTGGGTATGTGGTCTTATGCCGCATACGACAGACAAGGGAATGCCATATTTAATTTTGCCTTTTTCGCCTAAAGGGTCAGTATGGGCACTCCAAGCAATGTTTATCTATGCGAATGAAGCATCTCCTGTACGTTCCGTCAAAGATAATGCGAGTAATAATGCCTTGATACAGGGAATAGTAGATAGGATCAGAAATATTGATGCGTATAATGCTATCCCTAAGGATGAGGTACGAGCATATATCGGTTGGAACAAGACTGGATATAGCATTAGCCTGACAGAGAAGGAGAGACGAAAAAGGTCTCCCCCTATTTGGATTGTACCCCACCGAGGTCATTTTTGTCTGCAAGGTAATGATCAGAATCCGAAAGCTAAGCTTGGTAAGAGTGTGTGTGTTCACACTTATGTCTATACATCCCAGAAATCTCCACCGTTCGTGCCAGCTAAAGGCACGTATTTTGTTTGTTACGACAGAGCATATACATGGTTGCCTCCTGATTTTTCAGGCACATGTTATGTGGCATTTTTACTTCCCCCTACATACACTGCTGTTTTCAATTACCATAAGACAAGATATGGTAGAGGTGTCATCGATGCGAGAGATACTGTTGCACAAGAAGTTGGAGACTTCTTTAAGGGTTTCGTGCCCTTTTGGGGTCCTATGGCTAATAGTAGGAATATTCGTCAGCTCACGAGAGTGGTTGAGGCCACTATATATGAAACTGCAGGTGCCCTTAGCAATATTACAGCTGAGCTTTAAGCGGATCGTCTTATGACATTACAAAATCGTATTATTTTAGATATTATACTTGCAGATAGAGGTGGAGTATGTAAATTGATCGGGTCTAGTTGATGTGTTTTCATACCAGATAATGCCCCGACAGTGTACCAAGCCATCTTGAAGTTACATAAGTTTGCTGAGTCTATACATGTAGACGAAGGGAACTGGTCATTGATGGAATAGTTTTGGGGACTGTTGTTCAGATGGGGATGGAAGATTCTGATGTTCCTTGGTATGGCTTTAGCTATCCTTTTCTCGTGTTGTTTATGCATCCAGTGTGGTCCCGCCATTTGTAGTCTTTGTGCTAGGATCTGTGTGAGAAGACCTATCCCGAGAGAAGTAAAGGATAATAAGATGATGCTACAGCAACACCTTGATGACCTGACGAGAATAGATATAGACCTGGATTCAGATTGACATGAGTTTAGGTTATTGCCTACGTAATGGTAAAAGAAGGGTCTGAGGTTCCGTGGTTTTCAGGACCAGGCTCCATTTTGTTTGATTTGTTTGTGACGCCATTTTGTGTTGCCCTAATGTAGGCCGTGGACCGAACTAACAAAGTTGCATGGGCTTCGTTGTTCATGTACGTATTAACTAGGCCTTTTCTAACTTGTGAGTGAACTGCAGGATGCTGACCCCGTCACCTGAAACTGACCCTTTTGCGAAGCCAATTTCTCTAGCTGATCGTTGTCTGAAATTGCCAATCAATGTTCAGGAGATCGTTAACTTTAGTTTCGTTGCACATATCTTATCCTATTCAGCATCTGAATTGTTTCTTTTCTTACGACTTTTCATTACATGGGTAGTGCTTTCAATTATGGGTTTGTCCGGCTTGTGGAAATTGAATTTGGGACATTCCTAATAATTAACTTGTGGGTTGGTACAATGTAAATCGAGCTTTTTGCAATGTGATAATGTGTGGGAAAATGTATTTCATTCTTCAGTATTTGTCGCAGTGGGTGTGCATTTATAATGGGTAAAATATGTATAAAAAGTGATGTTTTGCACTACGAATTTGAGCAGTTTCCTGAGTTGTACACTGTGTTGCATTGCTGGGATTACTGTTACTAGCTGCAGCTAATAAATTTGATCTCTGACGCCACCTAGAAGTATTCCGTGTCTCTGTATACCAAGACAGGTGAATCTGAAGACTTTGGGCGTGCCCCTGGCGCCGCTGGGTTCTGAAAACCCGGTTCTTCAATAGTGAAGTTAAGTGGTAAGTAGTCCAAGGCTTACTCAGGGAGGTGGTATGTGGTTATAGACTCAGAAATCAATAGAAAATGTTCTAGTAAGCAATAAAATAATGTCCAGTCAGTATTTTACTTTTGTATGCAACACTGCACAAACATCTTAAAGGGCATGCCGTATGTTACAGCATTATTGTGATCCTTTGTCACAGTTCAACTGGGGGAACAGCCCCCGCTTCTCCTGCTCAGATAGATCTCAATGAATAACTGTGCAAAAGTAGACATTACCCTCTGAGGAAACTCTTCAGGAGATTGACCTGGTGATGTGTTCAGTTTTACTCCATACCTAAAGCTGATAACGTTTAAGTTCCAGTGAAATACAGATTCTCCCTGATGTCTGGGGTTCAAAGTTTGCATCACTTGATGTTGGGTGCAGGCTGGGCCTGCAATTGTCGGTGGTCAGCAGGCCTCCACATTCATAGTGCTATGCTCCGTTACTGTTCTTCCTTGGTACGTTTTTTAAGAAAAGTACATCTATAATAAATTATAATTGCTTTTGTAAATTTGTCAATGTGTGTGTATAGGCATCTTCACTTTTTCTCTTTATTTACTTATTGTTTATTGTTTAACTGTTGATTTTGAATATCTCACCTGAACCCCTTGTTAGGTGTAATAATATATTGTCCCTGGTTCAGGGTTGTTGGACAGCCCCTGTAGTCTGTCAACGATTTAAGTACAACCGGTGGGTTGTGAGGGCTCTGCGCTTTGGTATTTTTCATACACATGATGGCAAATACTGAAGCTCCTACTTACTCGGAGGAGTACATTGCACGCATCAAGAGTGGTCCATCTTTTCTCGGTGCTGTAGCAGCAATACCTGCTTTGAATGAAGGACAAGCACTGTTAGATTAATTGGAACAGTGCCGAAAACAACATGTAAGAACCACCCTACATGCCCTTATGATGACGGAATATCTCAAGAAAGATGTCATCCCTATGGGTTTGCAGGTGCGTAATGTGCCTGTAATATTTACAAACGACCCCAAATTTCGCAAAGGATTTAGCCATATCGGTGTCACGTGTTCCCGCCATTGGCTGGTACACGGCATCGATACAGCTCTTGAACACAGCAAAAAGGAATTAGAGATTATAGCAGATTTGGAAAAGAGAATTGCAGAAGGAAATGTAGCTGCTGATGCTAAGGCATCATTGGAAAAAGTCACTAAAACCATAGCTGAATTTGAACATATTGAGAGGACAAAGAAAACCAACAAAATGCAGAAAGATATTGCTAATTTTGACCAAATCCGTTTTCTCCCTTATATCCAGGATGAGTTTTTTCTCAACCTAGGCAACAGTATTCAGATAACGACCTCACTTGGGGAAGGTTTAAGAGAAATATAGGCGTTACTTTTTCCGATTCATCTGCCAGTTCTGGTGATGATAGTGATGTAGGTGCCGGTTCTCGTCCTGGTCCCTCCAATCTCAACTACCCTCCGCCACCTCCTTTCTTAGAATCACGAGGGAGGGGGAGAGGCAGAGCCACAACTCGCGCACCTCTACCCAATCCACAGATACTATATTGGAATTTTCAATTAGGGGAGAGGCAGACAGGCAGGAAATTTTACCAGTGGGGCCCCCCCGCAATAGTTGACCTAGACAGCTCTGTTGCAAATACCATCCCTATTTTCAATATCTCTGAACATTTATTGCCCTCAGCTGAAGTCTCCTTATTGTCTAAGGGACTCAGTTTTGTTCCTACAGAGAAATCAAGCTTGTTTGATATTGAGCTAGAACTTTTACAGTTCTTTAGAAAACTACGTATCAAAGCATTTTTCCTTGGTAAGGATAACAAGATGACTGAAAGTTTTTCTGGATAAAGGCCTCCCTCAACCTTCAATCCTCCTACCAATCAGGTCCCTATTGAACTGTTGGCTTTCGAATCAATGGTTTTGAATGATGTGCTTGCTTTAAATAACATTTTTGAATACATCCCATACAACATCTCCTTAGCCGAACGACAAGCACTTACTACATTGAAAACAAATCAAGAGGTCATAATAAAGCTGGCCGATAAGGGCGGGGGGATAGTGGTGCAGTTCAAAACTGATTATAAGACTGAAATTAAACATCAACTGACTAATCCTAACCACTACCTCGTGTTGAGAACTAGCCCTTTGGCCGATATCCAACATATGATCCTCTCAGTGACTACAGCAGCCAAGACTGATGGGTTTATCACCCAGAAGGAATTCACATTTTTGAATGTTAAATCGCCACAAACGCCTGTGCTGTATACACTTCCAAAAGTGCATAAGAGTGCTCTTTCTCCTCCAGGCCGTCTCTGGATGTGGATCAGTCCTGGAGCAATTATGTAAGTATATTGTTATATTTATTAAGGATTTTGCCTGTGCCACTCGCAGCTATGTGTGCGATAGTGGGAGACATCATTTCCCAAGTTGAGGTCATGCAATTTTGCCCTGAGACTGAGTTGTTAGTGTGTATGGACCTTGAGTCCTTATACACAAACATTCCTCAGTTGTAGGGTATTGAAGTGATTCGCAAGGTTTTGGACACGCGGGTCGCTCCAGTGCCTGTACCCACTGACTTCATTATTGACCTTTTGCCTATTTCTTTGACAAAAATTTTTGGGGAGTTTGACGGACAATATTATTTACATATCAAGGGAACATCTATGGGGGCTTCTTATGCCTCCAATTTTGCTTTTTTGTTTGTTGATGATTTTGAAAAACGTTTTATTTTTGACAGTAATAACAACCCTTTCTTTGATAGCGTTCGCCATTGGCGACGCTATATTGACGACGTTTTTTTAATTTGGACTGGGACTAAGGACTCGTTAGACAGGTTTATGATGTGGCTAAATTTATGCTCTAATGATCTTAAATTCACATCCAACTCTAGTAACTGTCATGTTGACTTTTTGGATCTTACCATTTTTTCCCACGAAGGGAAGCTGTCCACAAAGTTATTCACTAAGCCACGGCCGCAATACTCTTTTGGAGTATTCAAGTAATCATCCACGCGGGTTGAGGGATGGGCTACCCTTTGGACAATATTTACGGATCAGAAGAAATTGGTTTTTTAAAGATGACTATTTTCGGGAGGCTGATATTTTGTCCAAAAAGTTGTTACAACGTGGCTATCCCCGTAAACTTGTCAAACGCTCTATGAAACGGGCATGGTATAATCATCGTGATACCTTGATGATCCCCAAAATCAAAACACCTATGACCCGCATTCCATGTGTGACTACGTTTGGGATTCGCAGTAACCAAATCTCTAGTATTATCAAAAAACACTGGCCGCTTGTTGTGGCCACTGGTATCACACAAGAGCTACCGTTGTTCTCCTTCAAGCGTATCAAAAATCTTCGTGACCATTTGGTGCGAGCAGCTCTACCTCGCGTTGAGAGTCCCACTACAACATCCATGTGGGGCCTTAACAAAACTGTTGGACACTACAAATGTGGCGGCTGCCTCATGTGTGTGTCCTGCCTGAACACCAAACAATTTTTGCATGGCAACATCAAGCATGATCTGCGCAGTTTGTCAAATTGCAATACGGCCAATGTCGTATATGCAATTTGGTGTCCGTGCGATCTGATTTATATCGGTCAAACGACACAGAAAATTGAGATTCGACTTGGACAACACAAGAGCCGTATACGTTGCCAAACCGAAAATGCACCCTTAGTGGCACACTATCAACAGTTCAACCACGCCCCCGAAGATATGCGCTGGCAGGTTATAGATGTAGTGAAAATGCCTGAAAGGCGAGGGAGCATTTCGAATATTTTGAATAGAACTGAATGTCGGTGGATGCTCCGCTCTACCTCGCGTTGAGAGTCCCACTACAACATCCATGTGGGGCCTTAACAAAACTGTTGGACACTACAAATGTGGCGGCTGCCTCATGTGTGTGTCCTGCCTGAACACCAAACAATTTTTGCATGGCAACATCAAGCATGATCTGCGCAGTTTGTCAAATTGCAATACGGCCAATGTCGTATATGCAATTTGGTGTCCGTGCGATCTGATTTATATCGGTCAAACGACACAGAAAATTGAGATTCGACTTGGACAACACAAGAGCCGTATACGTTGCCAAACCGAAAATGCACCCTTAGTGGCACACTATCAACAGTTCAACCACGCCCCCGAAGATATGCGCTGGCAGGTTATAGATGTAGTGAAAATGCCTGAAAGGCGAGGGAGCATTTCGAATATTTTGAATAGAACTGAATGTCGGTGGATGCTCCGCTGTAATAGCATCAACCATGGCCTCAACTCTATGGAAGAGTACCATTTGTTTATAACTAGCTGAGCTCTTTACTTGACATTTTGTTGAAATTCTGTATCTATTCTGTAATAATTGATAGCATACTCTACATGAAGAAAATTAACTTGTAATGTATCACCGAATAGGTTAATATGTCAGCACTACATGAAATGTTTGAAATGTGTATAACTACTTCTTTGATGTTATTCTTACTGTTGTATATGCTAAATTGGGATGCTCTGTGAGTATGCTACTATTGTGATCTTGTGTAACTAGACCTGTTCAAAGGAAAACATTTTTTATTGTAATTATGGTAATTACATATTGGTTTTTTTTCACTCATGAATTTCATTTTGTTATTTTCTCGGTGCTGGGTTTAATTTTTCACATTCCGTCTCTATCCCTAATACCTTTTCGGTGTATAGGGTATGTAGGTACAATTTATTGAGGTGGAAATAATTGTTGCCCCTTCTGCTTTTCTAATTTGACATTGGTAGAATTACCAATGTCCCTCGTGGCGAATGCAATTTTTATTGCTCCTTTGGGTATATACTGCTTGGCACACATTCCATCTTTATGGACCCTGTGTCCACGTTCTTTAGCACTTCACGGGATAGTTTTTTATTATTGGGCATTTTGCCTCTCCAAAAAGAATAGATTTTTTTTTATTTATTTTTTTGATACACGATATAGAAGTAAGATTTGTGAGTCTTTTTTCTTCTTTTTCCTTTTTCTTTTTGTATTTAGCAACTTTATTTGCTGCCACTTTGCGACATTAGTATGTCATGCAGGTCCATCTAAATTAACTTACTAGATCCGATAGGACTGCATTGAATTATGGACAGGTGCATTGTTTCACCAACGTCCTTTGAACTAAACCATTGAATTTTACAGTAATTTCCTGTCGATCGGCACTTATTCAAGATGGCGCTTTGAATCGTGCCATCGCCCGATTCAACATGTCCACCATGTGTGGTTTATTCGCATGGCCGTCCTCTATTTTAACAAGCCATGCCGCCATTTGAGGATTAGCACCTCGTTGGAAACTCGCGTTGTGTGTACATCCCCATATTATCATTTGGTAAGTGGCTTGTGCATAATTTTTTGCTCTTTTGGCTTATAGAGTACTTGATTAATGCGTTTTTTTTTTAACGTATTGCTGAACGTGTCTCCTTCATAGCGGATACGCTGAGAGCTTGGGCATATCTTAACGCTACACTTTTTTGTGTTACATTTGCACAAATGCTTTGTAATTTTAAACTTTCTTGCTACCTGCATTTAGTGGATCGACATTGAGGCTATTATAATTGGTATGACTAAGCACAACGAGTTGCTTTGCGTGCAAGGCAACCTTAGTGTGATACACAATGTATTTAGCTTATTACCGCTTTAGTTGTTGTGCACCCATTAATTTGGCTGAATGGGGGGCATAGTTACTTGCCACCTACTAGATCTACTTATTTAGAGATATCAGATGATATGTCTCGAGTTGGGCACTACGTCATGCTGAATTGTCTTCTGCTCACAACTAATGAGGGCACAGCAATTTCTACATCCCTCGTGCCACCTACATATATTTG
This sequence comes from Lissotriton helveticus, assembly GCF_964261635.1. Taxonomy (NCBI): domain Eukaryota; kingdom Metazoa; phylum Chordata; class Amphibia; order Caudata; family Salamandridae; genus Lissotriton; species Lissotriton helveticus. The sequence continues at coordinate 1,722,676,279 of NC_136063.1, forward strand.
AGGCCAGATTGTGGCTATTGTAATTTGCATGACCACGTTCAAATCTTTTGGCATGCAAGTTGGTTTCTATGTGATTATATACTCTTTTCTTGTTTTATAGCTGATTAATGGGGCAGATTGGTTGGCACAATTATAGGTCACCCACCACATCCATTTCCTTGGAGATACTGGCAGGCAGTATTCGTACGCCTTGACCTAAAATAGACGATTGCTCCATTTAATTTACTATTCGGAGTAAGTGTAGCATTTATAAATCAATTATTTTGAGTTCCGTTTCACTGCACTGGCGGTTTGTTATTAAATGCATATCTGCTTTATTTGCAGAAGTGGAAGCTTTATTCATATGCCATTTCAATCATGACTGGCTGGTTTTATATTAAGGTGATTATTATTATTTTTTTTCTGCGGTAGATGGAATCACGAGTGGTGTGGTGGCAGTTCTCTCTGTCTCCTTGTTCTAATTACTTTCACTTGGTGGTTTCCTTCCCCCAGTCTTTTCCTTTGAAGAAGCCTACTCCCTATATGTATTCTAATTTTATGAATATTTATCATACAGAAATTAAACACTCAAAACAACCCTTTGTCCTGAAGATGACCGCACATTTACCTAGCGGTTGAAACGTCGTCGACGTTTTTTGTGGCCATAATCTGTGAAAGGACACATAATTTGCTTTGCTGTTCCTTTTTTTATATATCATGTTTGTTTTTAGCCACTGGTTTGGCATGTGAATTGTTTGTTTTTGTTCTGCCAACATCCCCTTTTTTGAGCGTTACTGTTCTTCCTTGGAATGTTTTAAAAAAAAGTAAATCTATAATAAATTAAAATTGCTTTTGTAATTTGGCAATGTGTGTGTATAGGCTTCCTCACTTTTTCTCTTTATTTACTTATTGTTTATTGTTTAACTGTTGATTTTGAATTTCTCACCTGAACCCCTTGTTAGGTGTAATAATATATTGTCCCTGGTTCAGGGTTGTTGGACAGCCGCCGTAGTCTGTCAATGGGCTCCGTGCACAGCTGATTAGAGGGTATTGTCTGCCTGGCCCTGGCCCAACTGACATGATAGTGGTGTAGGATAGCTGCGAAGGTACTCACTTAGTCACGTGAGCGAGGGCAATATCAGTGAAAGCGGTGAAGTACCTCTGTGCAGATCTTGTTTTAGTGCAATCTTTATTGGGTGAAAAAACAAGCACCCCACTGAAACAAAGCTAGGGGTCAAGCCAGGTTGCAGCAATGATCTTCGGGCATCAATCAATATCCATTCCATTGAAAAATTATACCTTCATCCCTGACTTTACGTCAGTCAGATGGGGCTACCGAATGCAGTCATTTTTAATTAAATTTTTATTGAGTTCTCGACAAAGATTCAGCAACACCTTAGTTACGTAATGTCCAAAAGTTATACAATACAAAGCTGGATAAATATAATACAAATGTAATGTAAACATAAAATAACGAATACAAAAACATAATAAATGAATTTCAGACTTAAACATTACATTCCTGAAATCGGAATCCAGCAATTATTTCAATCAAAGTAAGATTTCCAAACTTTAGTAAATTTTTGTAGTGCTCCAATCCTTCGAGCAAACAAGTATTCACTTCTCCTAACTCTCTTAATTTTTTTAAAGCACTCACCAACGGTTGGAATTCTATCTGTTTTTCAAAATTCAAGAATTAATGATCTGGCAACAGCTACAGAAATATACAAAAGCTTTGCTAACGAAACAGCCAAATTAAGTTCCGGATCGACCCCAAGTAGAATTAAATTATTATAACATGTAATTGAAAAATGTAAATATTGAGAGAGCATAGCAAACATATCTTCCCAAAAAACCTTAATTTTAGGACAAAAAAGAATAATATGTGACCAGTTAGCAGGGTCCGATTGAGTGCATCTAAAACAACTAGACGACGTGCTACTGAACATTTTAGACATGACTGCTGGCGTATAATACAAAAGCCATTTACTAAAAAAATGCATACGCCTCCAATTAGCACCTCTAAGAACCGTAAAATTAAATCTATTCAGAGTTTTCCAAGCTATATCCGTTAATTGAAAGCTTTCATGTTTATTCAATTTTTTAATTACTTTAACACCTATATCCTCCTCCCTACTTTGTGTTAATTTTTTTCTCCATGCTCCCGCCCTTTTAAATACTGGGGACCAAAAGAGATCATTAGATAAATCAGAAATTTGACTTTTCTGTGAAATTTCTATGTCGACCAGTAACTTATATAGTGCCGTGTATGAGCCCATTAAAAGAAAATTTCCACGGATTACCATGGACATCTCATCAAGAGTCATCCATGCTCCGTTTCCCATGAAATTAGATAAGGTAGTAAACCCACATCTAGCCCAATTTCGTATAATTTCTGATCCTATTTTTATCCCCATTCCAACCATAGCATTTTTTAACCGCTTCAGCGCGGCGCGAATTTTCGCGCTGTGCTGAGCGTTCTAAGAAACGGGTGTGGTCGTGACGGAACGGTTCCGTCATGAGCACAGCTCAACCGTCGCTCATGACGGAACCGTTCCGTCATGAGCATTGAAGGGGTTAATAGGGTTATAGGGTTCAGAAAAAAAAGTGAATAACTCTTTAGCATAACCTCTCGTTTTTTGAAAAGCCAGCTCAAAGCCTTATATCGAACCAATTTAGGAGATTTAAAAATTGAGAGTGGAGAAGGAATATCCGTTACTTTACAGATTAAATAAAAAAAAAGTTTATAAACAAATTCTCTCTAAGTGCTGGATATTTGAATCTAGAAAGATACTGTGCGAAAAATGCATAATAGTAGTCTCTCAAGTTAGGTAGCCCCAGACCTCATTGTTCCTTATCTACATATAACATTTTCATAGCTAATCGAGGAGTTTTTTTTGCCCAAATAAATGCAGAAAAGAGAGATTCAACTTTTGGGAAAAAAAGCTAGGAAGGGAGCAAGAAATGGTAGAGAACAAAAAATTTAAACAGGGGAAGTATTGACATTTTAATCAATGCCACTCGGCCAAGAATAGATAGAGGCAATGCATTCCATTGAAAAAACATATCACGCACTTTCCGTATTAAGGGTTCATAATTCAGCCTATACAGATCCTGTACTGAAGATGAAAAATATACCCCTAAATATCTCTTGGGTCTGTTATTGATACATCTCTGAATGTCTGGGTGCAAAACCGGGTTCTTATTACCGCAGACTATGATTTCCGTTTTTCTTTTATTTATACGATACCCCCCCAAGGCCTCAAAATGGGTAAAAATGAAGAAAACATGTACTTGTGATTGCATCTCAGGTTTCAGTAAAAGCATAATGTCATCTGCATATAGTTTGATTTTATCCATGCCTTCTATGGGCGGAGAAATATACTTACTGTTTCTTATCGCAGTTGCCAATGGCTCAATGAAAAGGCAAAGAGGATAGGGGAAAGGGGACAGCCTTGCCTAGTACCTCTTTGGACTAAAGTTGTTCCCACCATAGACTTATTAATCAAAATATAGGCTTTTGCACCCTGATATACATTTTTAATCAAGGTAATAACTCGGGAGGGGATACCAAAGCGAAGTAAAATCAAGAAAAGAGTGTCCCAAACTACTAAATCAAAGGCTTTTTCCGCGTCTAAAAGAAGAACTAAAGCCGGCACTTTACGTGTTTCAAAATAATCTAAAGCTTCCACTAAATAATGTGTGTTAGTGATCAATTGACGTCCTGAAATAAAACCATTTTGATCTGCATGAATTAAATGTGATGCAACATAATTGAAACAAATAGAAAGTAATTTAGTAATGATTTTATAATCTGAATTGATTAATGTTATAGGCCTATAGGAATTTGGATTGTTTGCTTCTTTCCCTTTTTTCAAAAAGCTAACTACTGTACCATCGTTGAAAGACTTCGGAATCGCACCCCCCACCAGCATTGAATTGAATAACAAAAGTAATATCTCTGAAAGAGAACTAAAAAATGTAACAAAGAATTCGGCTGGAAACCCATCTGGGCCACAAGCCTTACCTCGTGGCAAGCTTTTAACTACCAACTCTAATTCATTAATTAGAAATAACAACTCCATTGCGTCTTGATCACTATCTGAGAGGTAAGGAATGGGATATTTGTCTAGGAACTCATTTAACTTATCTTGATCCGTATTCTGAGTGAAGGAGTATATATTCTCGTAATGAGACAAAATGATTGCCCCTATTTCTCCTTCATCTAGGGTATCTACTCCAGTAGTGGGAGATTTTAAAGATCGAATTACGTTAGCTGTCGCTTGTTCTTTGGCTTGCCATGCCAAAAATTTGCCCGTAAAGACTGTGTTCGTAAATTTTTTGAGTTTGCCTGCAAAAGATTTCCTCGCTTCTTGCAAAGTAATGTGCGCTCAGCTCCCGTTTCGCAGCACTTAGTAGATTCTGTACCCCAACGGAGGGATTATGGTACCTTTGATAAACTAACGTCTGGATTTTTTGTTGAAGCTGATTCTTATTGTCTCGAAATATAGTTGCTTCCCTTGCGTCCCTACTAATAGCTACCCCACGGATAAATGCTTTTAGAGAGTCCCATACAATATGAATGGGGGCTGTCCCCATATTTCGCTCTAAATATTCCTTGATTTCAGATTGAAGAGAGGTAACCCAGGCTTCATCATACAAATAGGATTTGTTAAAAACCCATTGTTTTACCACATTCACCTTATCATCCAACATGATTTCAAAAGCCAGCATTGCATGGTCGGAAAAGCCATTATGTAGAATTTGATAGTGCCGATTTTTAAGTTTTGAGGAGACAAGAAAAAAGTCAATGCGAGAAAATGACTTATGCCTCCCCGACCAGCAAGTATATTCCCTTTTACAAGGATTTTCTAAACGCCAGCAATCTGTCAAGTCAAAAGAACAAATATTATTCAAAATCGGCTGAAATGACTTGGGTTTTAACAGTTTTTTCCCCCCCAGGGTTGAATCTAACTTTGGCTTCATCAGGATATTAAAATCCCCTCAAATCACCAGATCTCCACCCACCATTAGTAGGGACTGAAACATTCCATCATAAACTTCTGGACTGTCATTAATAGGAGCATAAAAACTTACAAAAGTTATGGGTACTGATCTATTCTTAAATTTACATGTGGCCCAACACCAGCGACCTCCGGGATCTACTTCTGTTTGAGTCACCTCCACCTCCCATTTCTTACTAATAAAGAGTGCCACACCACGCTTTGACTCAGAAAAAAAAAGAAAATACCCGGTACCTGGCCCATCCTCTAAACATAGAAAAGTTTTCAGCTTTAGAGATTGCAATATGAGTTTCTTGTAAAAGTATGACTGCAGGATTCTCAGTCAAAATCCAGGCCTCTATTGCCCGCATTTTCTTCTTGTTATTAAGGCCATTAACATTAAAAGAAATGATTTTCAAACCAAACTTAGACATACCTCACTAATGTAATTGGATCCAGTGACATTATTGCCCTCCATAGTTCCCCAGACTTCTTAGAGTGCTTGATTGGGCGAAGGAAGCCATACTTTTTTTGCAAACAAGGGAAATTGCTTAGCCGATGGAAGTAAAGGTGGCGGTGGCGACGGCAAAAGTGGATGAGGCAACACAGGAGTATTAGATGGATCTTCCAAACATAATTCATTCCGCTTATCCTCTGTGCTAAGCTGAATTAAATTCTCAACCAGTACATCCTCAACCTCAGAGCTTTCTGAAGAGTGTACGGAATCATTTCCTTTCAAAGAGCCTCCCTCTGTTAACTTTGCTGCTGCTTCCTTTGCTTTTTGACGAGCATTGAGTAATTTTCCCATTGTGCCCAAACTTAGAGAAAAGCACCACTTTTTATTACAGCCTTGACACACTATATGTAGGGCTTAGGGCTTAGGGCTTAGACTGAGTTATGCAAAACAAGAGAAAGGAAAAGAGGGAAGTACAAGGCTGCAGTGCGCTGTTGCAAGCTGCTAGTTTGCACTCTACTATCAAACTCAGGCAGCTCCTTTTATCCTAGGCTGCTCCAAAATGTTGTCTCTTAATTGTCTCTGGGCTACCTCTGTGCCAGAAGGAACAGCCAAGAAGCGGAGTAAAGATAGATTTTTAGAAGTGTTTACACTTACACTTAAAGCGTTTACACTTAAAAGAGCCAGGACTCCAAAGTCCATTGTCCACTGTCCGCTCGTCCCCACGTTACTCCAGGAACCACAGCGTCATAAAGCATAGAGAGTTTTAGAATTCGCTTGAAGAAAATGTAAACAGCCCGTATGCCACTGCTGCCTCACCTCATCTCGCCGCACCGCGCCTGTTAAATTGATTCACCATTTTGTTCTCCTTTTAAACAAACCGCTATTCTGCACTAGAGCCCAAACCTCCGTGCAGTCCAGTCTGCTGTCCCCATCTTCACCACGTTCATCGAAGCATTTTCTTTCTGCCAAGCCGGCAGAGATGCAGCTCCATAGAAAACCTGCAATTATCCGCTGGGAAAAGCACAACCTGAAAACGCCAGCAACAGCTAGCTAGCAACAGCGAACGCCATCGTCCACCTCGTGGGGGGGAGGAGCAAGCAGCACGGACCTCAGGTGCTACGTGGAGGCGTGGATCTCCACCGTAGCGTCACCCGTCCCGCTCATGGCTCTTTCGCTGTTGTTGACCTAGGGGCTACCGAATGCAGTCATGAGTTACTCTTCATCCCTCCCTTCTAAGAGCTAGCTTCTATATGTGGGTGAACTAGCAGATGCATTGCCATTCCTCAGTAAGGCTACAGAGGCAATTCCATAGATAAATGTCCACACCAGGAAATTCCAGGACACTCAGACCTCACCTGGAAGCTTTGTAGGTGTAGGTGCTTCCAAGTAGCTGCAGAACCCTCAGTGCAAAGTCTCACAGCCCCTTAACTATCCACCTCTTCCGAACAGTGTCTTTTTCATTCCAGTTTGCCTAGAATGCCCTTCTAAGTTGGCGGTCAGCTTCTTCGCTCAAAGTGACTTCTCCTTGAAGGCCGTATAACTCCCAAGTATTTGGTCTCTAACATGGAAAAGGGACGTTAGCTCTGAAAAGCCCAACCTTAGAGCAAAAAAGTGTTTATAGGTCGTCCCTTATGTGGGGCTCAGAATTTTCACTGAGAAATCTTGCCACACTTGCTAAATTGTCTTTATACTGAGGTTCCAATAATTGTTTCTGTATTTCAATAGTCAGCACATAGAACATTCTTGCCTTTTTCTTAGTCTTCTCAGAATGGTCCTGAAAGGGTCATTGCCTTCAGGCTTCACCAGGAATATCAGAGTAATCGGGTAATGTCCCCAGGGAAGGCACCACAGAGGAAGAGACTAGCCCATTTAACTATCGTTTAACTTGTGTGTGATGACCTATAAGGTGAAAAATGAGGCAGGAAAGGGCAGGCAAATTTCCCAAAGCTTCAAATGAGCACTTTCTTTCCTCTCCTCCACCCACTTTAGTCTGACCCCCTACAAAGGTTCTCTGCAATGCCCTTGAAAGCCATCTTATTTACTATTTCATGTTTTCTACACACAGAACTAACAAATGTACATGTCAACCATGCTCCACATGGACAGAGCAAAGGACTTGGTTGCAGGAGACTGTGTACCAATAGTGCTGTGAAATTAGTACTGAAGCTGCAATTACTAAAAGGCCTAAAATAGCTGAAATGAATTTGAGGTTTCCGATTGTCAAGAGCTGGTCCTCTAGGTGGCGCTTGGAGTGTCTTCTAGGTTCAAAGATATGGCCTTCTATCCCGGAGTCAATCCCAGATGGCAGATTGTAGCTGAGGTCTAGTGATGTTCCACAAAATAAATCCAGCAAGATGTGAAAAACTGGAAACAACAAAAATCCTTCCAGCTGACTGGGTCAAACAGTAAAGTGACGAAAAGGGCAGCACCAGGAACTGGGAAAGGCGAAGAGACCATAGAGTCCGGTGAGCGAATAATGGTGCAGATACAATTGTGACGCAACTGGACTCAAAATGGACTCCTCTTACATAGTGCAAAGTGTAGTGATCAGGTCCACACAGAAGATGATGAAGAGATGTTTATTAGTAGTCAAGTAGTCAAGATGGTAATAACACCCCACCAGGAACATCTAGCATGATGCTCAGCCCAATGCCAACTGAACTCCTCAGTCCACAGAGCCCCAACATTCTACAATGCATCATAGCTGCAACATTCCATAAGCTGAGGTAGAGAGGGAAATAACATGTAATGCATTAACAGGATACCAGAATACTACATTTTCCCCTTTTGTCCGAAATGAAAACAAACAGAGAAAGAACACAGAGCAGAAAGAACCTCGGTAAGAAAGAACTAAAGAAAGAAAGAAACAAACAGAAGAATAAAACCCATCCTCCTTTAGAATAGAAACATGAAAAAGTCAGGAAGACAAAAAGAAGCAAGCAAACTTACAAGAACCTATCCACTCTCCCTTCAATAACAGAAGAAAGATAAGAAAACAGCAGACAGGAAAATCAAGCTCGAAAGTACTAACGGCTAACCGACAGACATACCCATTGGCCAGACAGGCATGCAAGACGGAAAGACAACGGTACAATAACTAAAATTACTATTAAAGCCCAACTCTCAGAGAAATATGATAAAGAACCACAACTCGAGAGTGTGAACAATATAAAACAATGAGAAAATAGATAAGATTGCAACATCAAAAGAAGTCAATATTACCTAACTTCCCACCAAAAAGATAAAAATATGCATATAGATAAAAATTTTACCAAGTGGAAGAACTCTCCCACATTAGGGAACTATAAATGGGATTATGACCCATCACTTAACCATACAAAAAGTTAACCATTTAGAAACGTAAGAACAATGGGACTAGTTTAAGAATAAGGATATTGGGACTCTAACCCAAATCCTGCCTCTAAAGTAAGAGACGGTGAAAGTCAAACTAAGGTGAATGGAACTAAAACCCAAACCTTGCGTCTCAAACAAAAGACAATAACAAAGGAAATTGGGACTTAAACCCAAATCCTGCCCCAAGAAGAAGTAGCATGTAAGATAGAGTATATGGGACTAAAACCCATTACAGGAAACATAGGTGAGACTAGTACCCCCTTAACACTGAGTATATGGGACTAATACACCCAATACCAGACACGTAGGTGGGACTGGAACCCCCTAACTACATACAAGTGAGTCACACGGAAAATAGGTTTGAAACCCAGTAAAACACCAACTATAAAAATAGGATATGGGACTTAAAACCCACCCCTAAGGATTATGGGACTGAAAACCCACTCCTACAAAAAAATTGCATGCCAGTTCAAAAATTAGCAAACTACACTTAAAGCGTAAATATTTTCCCAAGACTGTGAAGTAAAACATTTAGCCTATTTTAAAGTTTGTATTAATAACATGAGAATGGTGTGCCTGAAAAAAAAAGAGATATTAAAATGTAACATTCTTCAATAAATGAGAAAACATTACATAAATGTAGTAAGATGCACCATTGCCAAATTGAAACGGTAGATGGCAGTGTAACTTTTTTTTTTTAAATTGTGAACTAATCGTGTTGCAACATCAGCCTTAAAAAAAACGTTTTACTCTATAAAAATACTGAAGACTAAAACAGCAGACTGAAAGACTCTTCGATGAAAAATACATTTTGTAAAGTGGCACATTGCAGAACGTAGACTGTAAAAGTAGTACTGTAAAATAGAAATACGTGCTTATAATAATGTGACAGTAATATGGCAACACCATCCAGTACAATGAACAGAAGTTTCCACAAAATCGAAAGTTCTTATTGCAACCTTGAGAAGAAATGATCCGATTATCCTCTCACGAACGTTTGACCATGACGATAAAGAAAAATTCTTCATGTTGCTGTTTTTGCTTATCCTGGAAATCGACATCGTGACGAGTTGTATACTCGTACCGGGCAGCAAACAGTGAAGCGTAGTCATGGGAACAAGAACGATATAATGAAAAGCAAAAAAAAATATTGGCTGCGTCACGTCGCGTTGTGAAAGTTCACGTTGTGCAGTGAAACGGAATGACGAATACAGGACTCTTCACATAGCGCGGTGATGCTGAATGACGCACACAGGATTCTTCGACACACTGCAATGACGCCGAAAACACCGCGCTTTTCCACTGAGTCACACAGAGATTCCACCACGTCATCAGATTTGAAAGTGGCATGGTGAAGACCGGATCAGCGCGTAGGAAGACACATAGACCTACAGTTAAACGGTAACTCCATGACAGACTCACGGTAGGAAAGCACAAATCTGGCTTCATCTTCTTCCTCTGTAACTGTCTATAAATGCTTCGTTCATGCCAGCATCTCAGTTACTAGATTGTGTTTTGGCAGCATGTATATCCACACAATAACTGTGATTTCCTCGCTGAAGACAACAGCTGGGACCCGAACATTGAAAGTATCCAGATTTTTAAAGCAATTTTTTTTTTAATTCCTAGTGCACACATTGGAAATGTCATAGACTGGTGTTAGGTAAACAGTTCTCTCCGTGATAAAATATACATGCTAGATACGTTCTGAGTAGCAATACTTAAGCAGAAACTGACTCGTGTCTCCAGGTGTCAAGTATATAGTTTTTACCTCTTACAGGTTCATCAATGACCAGAAAGCAACTTAAAACGAGCTGCGCAGCTTTCTTGCATAAACAGTCTCACACTCTGCGCAGAAAACATGCACTCCACAAGATTCTTGTTTTAAAAGTCTTTTGTAATCATTAACAGGTGGTAAGGTCATACTCACGGCCCCTGTTATCTCCTTGTCCTTTAGTCTGCATATAATTTCTTTTCGTTGCTTTGGGTTTCTCGTGGCTTTGAAGGCTTCTACAAGATGACAATTTGCAAGATGATGTAAAAAAAAAACAGGAACACAGCACCTGTACTTGGACTGTCCAGTTTTAAGGACACTGGTGGGGTTTACAGGTGTGACTTCTCTTTTGCTTGACAGGTTAGTCTTTTTTTTTTGTGCTTGACAGGTTTCTCTTTGTTTCTTCCCTTTTTAAAAGTAGGACTCTTGCTTGACAGGTATCTTTAGTTTTCTTGTTTGTGTAACGTTGCATTTCATCAGCAAAAAGTGTAGGTTCGTTAAGTCCTCGTCGCCATGATTTATGTACCGATCAGGTCCACACAGAAGATGATGAAGAGATGTTTATTAGTAGTCAAGTAGTCAAGATGGTAATAACACCCCACCAGGAACATCTAGCATGATGCTCAGCCCAATGCCAACTGAACTCCTCAGTCCACAGAGCCCCAACATTCTACAATGCATCATAGCTGCAACATTCCATAAGCTGAGGTAGAGAGGGAAATAACATGTAATGCATTAACAGGATACCAGAATACTACACAAAGCAGAACGTGATGCAATTGAAATTATAATAGTGGTAAAACTAAATTAAATGAGCAATGGTCATAATATTGTTATTTGAGAGGTTTTCCAAATAATCAATGTCACCAGTCGACAAAAATAAACATATTGTGGCATTTGGAAAATTGCTGTGTTAAAACTCTCCTGCATGCTGCGTACTATGGGGCCAGCATGCAAAAAGGGAATCACCCCATAATGCACAGTTCAAGCGATGAAGCCACGTGCGCACAGAGAAAAGCTGCCCCTACGGACGTCTGTCCATCCCGGGAAAGATGGCCTTGAAGTATGTAGTATGCTGCTCAGCCAGGATGTGTGATGTGTAGAATGTGGAATGTTAGAATGTTGGTATGATTGGATCAGTTGCTGAATGGGCTGGGCAGAGCACATACTGCTCCTGGTGAGGCTCTCTTCATGAATACTTCTTGAATAAATACTACATTCAAATTACAAAGAATGGACTACTCTTATTATTGTCCATTACAAAGTGGTCGGCACCTGGACGAGAGAAAGCCGCTGGGGACTTGGAACCAGAATGTTGCGTCAAAAATTTAAGGAGTAAAACTTTGACGTTTTTAAGCCCATAAAAATAGATGTGAACAACAAATTTCAGATTGCCATTGCCAAACATTTTTGGGGTCGAGCCAAGACTGATTTGCACATGATTAGTTCCTATTTTCAATGGCAAAGATTAACTAAAATAATAGAATGTAGCACACACAAAGTAATTACCAGTTATTCAAACTGATTAAAGCATTTTCATCCATCGCTTTGTGCTGTCTAAATGAGTTATCCTAACGTGTCCCCAGATGATCAGATGAGGTACACTGGTTGGAGCAAACTGAAACTCATTGATGACACCCAAAAAGTCTAAAATGCATTTGTGCGTGCATTTGTTCTTGATTAGCGAAACGTTTTGAAGTATCTTAGGGTGGTCTGTCTCTTTTGGAGCGGTTCCAAAACTGATTGAAATGTCATTGTCCCTCTCTGTACTAGCCAAGACAGGCTAACACATGTCTAATGGGGTGCACTGTGGTACAGTTTGATTCGAGCATAAGCATCAACTCATCACTTCGTTCTACCTAAACAGAACTTTCATTGACTCCAGATTATACTGTATTCCATCTATACACTACAGAAGGTAATTTATTGCAATCGTAATGAAAAATAAATACATCTTTTTGTCATCTTTTCTATGTCTGAAGGAGTGGGCTAAATAAACTGCAGCGCAAATGAGAATATTTTTAAAACTGACGGATTTTATGTTTTTACCTTGATTTAATGCTGGGACATATCTCCGCCTCACCTGTCAGCCCTGACTATAAAACATTTGAAGCCTGACCTTATGTAACAAATATATTTTTTAATGGGTTCCTTCATTTTTGAAGGGCTTAATTATCCTGCCAAGCGCAGTAAAGACATTTGATTATATTAACCTTTTTGTTGTCAACGTTTGGTCACTGGTCTGAAAAGAATTGCTTTTCTCAATTTCAAAGACATGTTTAGCTTGCGTTGAGCCTTCTATATTAATGCTGTATCCTTTATGTGCATCTTAACTGTAGCATTATGATATATAAAAACTTGAAATGTACACCCGATGATTTTGCCATTGAAATCTAAAGGTTAAGGTTAAGGATTTGCAATTTATAGTTGTTTTTCACACACCAGGCAACATTTGACATTACTCAATATAGATTCTTTTTTTAACATGTTGCTTTTCAGTGCTGAAGCACTCTTGAATAAATTGTCCAATAAAACACTATGATGAACGCTGATATTGTGAATTAACGTATTCTCTACAGAAGTGTAATTTTCAGTACTTTCAGAGAAATTATCCCATACAAAAATATGTGTTTAACATTAAATTGGAGGCAATGTCAATATCTTTATTTTATTATATATTACATTTTACAATCAAATATTTAATGGCCTCAGTTGCTGTGGGTCCCTGATGTTTGTCTGAGCACATTTCTCGATGTTAAAGTGAATAATTTGTATGGCCGAATTCCTGTGCAGTAATACCAGCACAAGAATTACTGTTGTAAAGACCGTTGTTACTGCACAATATTTCCTTTGCAAATAGGAACTGGTGCCCTAATCTGATTGAATACCATGCACTAATGGTATACCCCAGTGTTTTTTGCACCCACATTTTACAGTTAACGAAAATCCCTCAGATTTCAGGAAAGGAGAAACATTTATGAGAGAAACTGCAGGTGGAATCTGCTTCACCATAGGCAAAGTATGGTGAAAGAAATGGCATTACTGGAAGAAGAAAAATATCTAATTTTCAATCTAATTTTTCCTTCAGAAAGCACAGCATTGGTTTATAATGGGAGAGAAAATGTTCATGAATATTGTGAGATCGAGAGAAAGGTAATAGATCCCTGATGGTTATGGATAAAAGCATTAATGCCTAATTTCAGTAAGGGTGTGCACCAGCGCAGAGTCTTGCAAGGGTATTTACTTTCCAGCACAAAACTTTTGCACTAGAAAGGTGAATTTTTCTCAGTGCCAATAACGCTTTAAAAAGCTGTGCTTCCTAGGGGCGTTACTGGGGAATACAGTGGTAAGACCCATAAGGGCATATTATCAAGGACCGGTGTTAAAATTATTGCCGTTTTATCGGTGGGCTTCTATGGGAATTAACAAGGGCGTATTATCAAGCCCTTTATCGCCATTTTATCGGACGTTTCCTGCCGATAAAACGGCGATAATTTTAACACCGGTCCTTGATAATATGCCCCTTAGTTTTTTTACTCAAGTTCCGATCTATTAAAATAGCCAAACCTTTATGTAAAAAACGAGTTCCTCTTTGAATCAGGCACTAACAAGAGGAAGTGTTTTCCTTTCTCAAAAAAAGGCAATGCCTTCTGCTGTAGTGTCCATGAACACATCCAGTGTGTGGGATTCTTCTATGTTCCTCTAGGCATAGGAAATTGGATTGAACGGTACGCTTCCAGTACTAATCCTATACTAAGTAATGCACACTGACATGTGTGTTATGAAAGGCAACATTTATGAGTGCCAGTGCAGGGAGTGCAATGAGAGGCAACATATCTTAGTAGATATTGTTCTGTGTTGCGCTTTTCCCTCCATGCATGATGCTGCCCTGCAAGCTGGTTGCTGCACTGGATTGCTTGAAAAATTAGTAGATTTCCCCCAAAATGTGGCACCCTAGCAGAAATTATATTTTTTCCATGCTGAGTGTATTTTGCGCCTGAATGACACCATGATGGAAAATCATGAGTAGCAATACATGTAATACTTTTTTGCAATTGCTATGTACACTCTAATATTCGCTGTTTACTTTTCACAATATGGCTGACAACCAGTTGCAAAGCTATTGGTTAGAAATGTATTGTGAACATAAATACAAACATGAACAAGTGCACATTTGTGCATGCTGGTGTCTGCATGAATTAGTACTTTAAAAGACAGACCAGTAGTTAATTGTGACCAGGACTTGGGGTCAAGACCTGCTAGTCTCCCTGCTGAGTGAGGGAACGTCACCCAGGGAATCCAAGACCACCTGCCCTAGAAAACTAACACCTGCCTGCTTTCAAAGACAAGTGTGCCCTGTGAGGAAGAGGAGATCAATAAAGAGAGTGAGATTCAGCTGGAAGCACTGTCGAGTGTACTCCATTTGCAAGGAGTGATAAGATTGCTGCTGCGCCGATCAAGTAGCTGCCCATGTTCGACTCAAAATCAGTGACCCTCGTATGCCAGAGAAGGGTTTATGTGAATTGAGCTGTGTGCATCACTGCACCGATTGAGCTTGAGTCTGTGAGTAGTTGAAAGGAAAAACCCTATGTGCCAGGAGGGGCTGCTGCTAGGAAACTGCAGCTAGGTAAGGGCCATAGCCTGTGTGCAGTGGTGGTCTGCGATGCTGTATGCCAGGAAGGGCCTCTGTCAATTACCTCGCTGCGTCAATCGGATCGGATCCCTCGTACCATGAGGATACAGTGACACAGTATGCCATAGGGGGTGCTCTAGGAACCGCAAATTGTGTCCCAGGCAAGATGAGTGAGGCTGCTGTGGGACCTGCACACCTGTCCAGACTGAAGAAAGAATTTCCACCAGGAGCTGCTTTGTATCACTACGTCCCCCCATTGCAGGAGGAACCTGAGATTTACCCTGCAGAGAGGAGCCACAAAAAACCTCAGGTCACTGCAAATGCACAACTGGGTGTATGTGGGCCATGTTTAGGGCCCGTACCTGAATCTGCTGCCAATACAGCATTCGTGGAAGGGACGCGGTCAGGAACCCCTGTTACTCTGATCCTGTGAGGTGCGGGTAAGCCTGATTTCAGGTCAGTCGGCCCAGAGAGAGCTAGCTGCTAGTTAGCGCTTCATGGCTGGAACAATGTTGACTTTAAAATAGAGTTGTAGTGGACTCTTAAGACACAGACTGCTAGTAAGACTTACTCTGGATGATGCCTATAATGAATGAGCATAAACCACTACTGCTAGAAGCAAAGAAGGAGTGGGGCCTGGGGGAACCGCTGAACAAAATACTGGAGCCCTAGGCACTGTTTAGTTGTTTCGGAATGTCAAAACCTTCCTTTTTGTTGGTAATGGTTCTACTTAATTACTTCTCTATTTTCACAAAAGTGAGCATTTGGATGGTCAATGAATTATTGCTGCTACTGTGCATATTTTTTGTTGTGAGTCTGTGTTCACTCCCCTGCACCAACACCTCCAACAAATAGAGCCTTGGCCTGCTCGACCTTGGTACTAATGAGAGTCAAGTGCAGAAGGGGTACTTGGTGCAGTTGCTCAAAATCCATATTAGGGCAGGCCCCTGCACATTAGGAGTAAAAAGCCTCAATTCTCATGGTTTAGTCTAGTAATCCCTGTGAAAGAAACTGAGTGACTAGTTGACCGGGGTTAAACCCTACTTGTATGAAATTGAGCTACTGGTTGAGGAGGGTGAAACCCTTCTCAAGCAACAACCACCATATTTCTCAGGATAAAGTCATAAGCAAACCCTAAATTGACCTGTGGTCAGCCCTCGGGTAGCTTGATACAGAGCAGTCAGGTTTAACTCAGAGGTGATGCATAAAGTATTTGTGCAATACCTCAAATAATAACACACTGAAAAAGCACAACAAAAAGAGCCCATACAGTATTTGGAAAATATATTGATTTTTAATAAATAAAATAAGACCAAATCGACAAACATCTAATTGGTAGAACCAAAGCTATTGAATTTTAACGTCTTTAGAGAAAATAGTGCCAAGAGGTGTAAAGTGCTGACTGTGGATACCTGGCCATGCCCGACCGGGACAATGTCACAAGTTCAGACTGACCGCGATGAAGAGCAGGCCGGCTACAGGGACCCATTTAGGCTTGCTGAACAAAAGTACCTTCAATCCTGGATTGCAGAGTGTTGCATGGATCTGCGTTAAAATTTGATTGTGATGCTGAAGTGATGCATCGGTTCTGAGATGCAGCGAGGCTGAAGTGCGAGGGCCTGTTTTGTCATTGAGGATCCTTTCAACAAGGCTTCCATAGTGAAGTTCGGCATTGAGGGTGTGGTGCACACTTGGGCCAATGGATTGGTTCTGAAGGCCTGCGAAGCTGTGATGCAGAGCTGGCGGCATAGTTGAGGCTGCCATCGACAAGAGATGTGTGGGCCTGTGCCAAGGATGTGTCATGCAGTGGCAGTTCCAAAGGTGTAGCAGGTTTTCGCTGTGATGCGGGTTTTTGCAAAGGGTCCAATCCAAGTAGCAACAGAGATACATTGGTTCAGCTTGGTGTTGCGCCAGGGTAGCAGAGGAGATGCATCGCCTTCACCAGGGCCACAGAGGGTAGTAATGAATCCTAAGCCCACTTCCAAGGGACCAGGACTGGGGTGGCACCACTTTGCAGGGTGGGCTCACGGATTGAAGAGTCCAGGTGCAGATTAAAGGTTGTTATGATCCTGTAGCTTCAGATCGGGAGGCCAGATAATTAGCCTTGGAGTCACGTTGGGATCTAGGTTCAAGAGATGTCACCGACGCTGATGTCGATGAGGAGCTACTCATGTGAGAGCCGGTGTCAAGGATGCATTGAGCAGCATGCAGTTCTGATGACTCTATGGGCTGTGAGGGAGATGTGAAGTCCTGGCTTGGGAAAGTCCACGCAGCCAAGGCGTTTCATCATTTCTGCTTATTGTTGCGCAGCAGACGAGATGATTTGGTTCTGCTGGGTCCACAGACGGGCAGGCAGAGCACCTTCAGGCTCACTTCCCATCGTCCAGGACTGTGGTACCACCACTTGGAAGGTAGGACTCACAGCTGCAGAGTCCAAGTGCTGGAGAGTAGCCCTTGGAGTCACTCTGGTGGTCCCAGTTACAGGTTGAAGGTTTCAGTCCTTCTCACCCAGGCAAGAGAGCAGGGCAGCACAGCAGGGCAGCTGTCAGGAAGAATGGCACTTGTTTCAGCAGCATAGCAGTAATTCTTCCAGTCAGAGACTACCACAGTTCCAGAAGTGTACTGTAGAATTGGTGTCTGAAGTCCAATATTTACCTGGTGCCTTCTTTGAAGTGGGAGAGAACGTTCTAGACATTTACCTTTGAAGTGCTCAGGTTTCCTGCCTCCCCTGCCATGGTTCCAGACTAACTACAGGGGTATGCAATAATTTGTTAGAAGGCAGGAAACAGACTATTCACATATATGTGGAGCTATGCCTAGCTCCTTCCTCCCACTCTACCAGGGGTAGGTCATCCAGTCACACCTTAGCTCTGTTTTGTGTTTGTCTGTCTAGGAGGAATATACAAAGGCCAACTGCACATAGTCATATGACCTAGTACAGGCACTAAATGGAAAGGCAGGAAAATATCAACTTTCTAAAAGTGCAAAATTGCAATTCAAAATCCGTCTTTACCTTTTTTTTGTACAATTCTAAAGACACCACCCCTGAACATTTTACCTGTTCCCATCTGGAAGATATTTTCAATTATATGTAATAATGTAACTTCAATGTTATCCTATGGGAGAGGTAGTCCTTGCATTAGTGAAAAATTAATTTAGGAGTTTTTCACTTTCAAGGCATGTAAAACTTAAAAGCACACATCCTACTTTTTAAATACATTGCACCCTGCCCTTTGGACTGTTTAGGGCCTACCGTTAGGGACACTTATAAAAACTGAAAAGGAAGGTTTACGTCTGTCAAAAAGTTGATTTTGCCAGGTCGAAATGACAGTTTGTAGCTGAACACACAGGCTGCAATGGCAGCCGTGAGACAGGTTGGCAAGGTTAGTCTAGTGGGTGGCACAGCAAGGCCCTCTCGTAATCAGATAATCTGCGAATCACTCCAGTAATCTACGAATGACTTAGGACCAGGTCCCCCACGACCATGTGGTGCACTATAGGTGATGTAGGTGCCCCCCTCCCGTCCGTGCTCCGGTCCCCATGGCGAGCAGCTCTATACACAGGCCCAAGAGGCCAGCTATCCTGGGCCAAGCGAGACTTCACGTCACTGCGATATTGTTACGGTTTAGAGGGGATTCTGACTTAGAGGCATTAATTCATAATGCCACAGATGGCAGCTTTGCCCCATTGGCTCCTCAGCCAAGCACAATCACCAAATGTGTGAACTTTCGATTCCTCTCATACTGAGTAGGATTGCTATTGCAACAACACATTATCAGTAGGGCAAAACTAACCTGTCTCAGAAACGGTCTTAACCCAGCTCACGTTCCCCTATGGTGGGTAAACAATCCAACAGATGGTGAATTCTGCTTCACAATGATTAGAAGAAGATCAAAAAGTGACATCTGCATGAACACTTAACCCTGTGGTAACTTTTCTGATTCCTTCTGCTTGAAACCCAAACGTCACAAGGATTGTGAGGCCCCACTGTGATAGTCTGTATTCATATTAAAAATCAAGACCAAGCAAGCTTTTTCCCTTTGGCTCTTTGGGAGATTTCTGTCCTCTCTGAGCTCGCCTTAAGACACCTGCTTTATTGTTTGACAGGTGTACCACACAGACAAAATCCCCACCTGGCACTGTTCCCAGAGCGGCACCCGACGCTTGGAGCCAGAAGCGAGAGCCCCGCAGGGCTCACCCGATGCCACCACCTCACCGGTTAAGTGGGGTGAGAGCCCTGGGGTCTGGTGGGAGTTCCTGGATCAGGTCGAGTGGAGGAGGCCCCAGGCCTACAGGACCCCGTCCCTGGCACTTTGCTAAGCAGCGGACCCGAGGACAGAGCCCAGGATGAGGGGCCCCCACTCCTGGGCCCACCGGGTCCCCAGTAAGAGCTTCTGAACCCAGGCAAGCTAGGCATGCTTGTCCGGGCCAGATGTAGAACCATCCCAGATGCTTGGCAGGGTGGAAGGCAAGAGGACGGGGCCAAGAGTAGGTGTGCCCACTCCAGGGCCCAGCTGGGCCTGGTCGGAGCTCCTGGCCATGCATCGGAGGCCTCCCCGGGTCTGCAGGACCTTGTCAAGTTCGCCAGAGGTCAGAGTCAAGGGTAGGGACTCCCACCCCAGGGCCCACCAGGGGGGCCCCTGTCAGAGCTTCTGAACCCGGCCAAGCAAGGGAAGCCTACCCAGGCCTGATAAGCCCCTGTCCCATGCTGTTGGTGGTGCAGCATGCTGGAGGATGGACCCCAGGGTGGGAGCGCCTTTCTCTGAGCTCAACGAGGTCCTATGCCCGTTTGGTGCTCCTGCACCCAGCCGCGCAAGAGACGCCATTCTAGGCACATGGGACCCTGTCCTGGGTGCTTTTCCATATGATGGGTCACGGGACTGAGCCCAGGACGGGGGCTCCCACCCCAGGTGCTTCCCCAGTCACAGCTTCTGAACTTGGATAAGCAGTGGAAGTCTTCTCAAGCCTGATGGTCCACTGCCTTGGACTCTTGCTGGTGTGACAGGCTGGAGGATGGACCCCAGTGCTGGAGAGCCCTCCACCGGACCCGGAAGGGTACTGGTTGCAGCTACTGGACCCAGCCACGCAGGGGAGGCCTCCCCTGGCCCGCAGGACCCAATCCAGGGCACTTTCCCTGAACGGGGGCTCCCTTCCCAGGAGTCACCATGTGTGCCCCGGTTACAGCTTCTGAACTCAGCCACGCAGGGAAATCCTCCTCGGGCCCAATAGCTGAGCAGCAGACTGGAGGATAGAGCTAGTGGCGTCATGAACCCCCCAGCTCCAGAAGCCTGAGCAGGTGGAGAGGGGGATGCTACTGGACCCACAGAATACATTGTGTAGAGCGGAGTTCAGCTTGTCACTGTGATGAAAATCTCCTGCTCGTTAGCTCGTTGCAGTACGTTAGCTTTATGGCTGTTCTCTCTTTTTGGAGGCCAGCCTGTGTAGAACTACCGCCCCAGAAGGCCTCCAAGGGCTGCCTCATCGAAGTCCAGACAGCCTACTCAGTCTCGATTTACATCGCCGACATAGTTGCTCTCTTTTGACCCTTAGGCACGCACTGGAAGTAGGAGTGTACAGCCATGCTGGATTTCTGAAGGTTAATTAGTGTTATCTTATCACATTTGCTGTAGACTTTGAGACAGAAGTCAAATGTCATGCTGTGTCTTGTGACAAATTGATGCTTATTATTTTAAGGTGCAGCTCGGTGTTTACTTTTCTTTGACTTCTTTTTAAAAGTGAACTGTTTGATACGTGTATGGGTGTGAAAGAAAAGCATGTTGGGTGTCATTGTATTCAACAACAACATTTTAATACCTATATAAGAAATGTATATCTATTTCAAAATGTATTAGCAGTCAAGATAGCCCAAATACGTGTTCTTTTTAATTCAAAGTGTGATGAAAACACTGATTTTAGTAGGATCAACACAAATCAGTTACTTGGTGTTGCATAAATGACAACTATTTACCGTAAACAAATTTCCACACATCATTTCTGCACTGTATAGTTTTATGAGCAAAATCTTTGTACGGATAAGTATCCATTTTAATGGTCAACGTGCTCTCTATAAATAACTGTGTGCTGCAACACAATGCTTTAATAATATGTTTTTGACAATGTGATCCAAAAGACACCTCCAGCTACGTTCCAAACCTTTACCACTCTCCTACTGAATGGGCATGGCACATTTGCTTATTCTTTGTATGATACTTGGATTTTTTACTCTCCTTATGACATCAGTGATGTAACATTGATGGCAGCACCCCTACTCTAATTACTACTCCAGCACCACTGTTTGAAAGAAGTTGTGTTTAACAGGAGAGCAATCGAGGTCATACCTACCTTTCTATCCCTTCTTTCCTTTAATGATGTGCATCTGGTGGATTGTTTTGTCCATGTGGAAAGACTGGCCTACATACCTCAAAATTGTTTCCTTTAGGCTCGAAATATTTGTGCTTTTTCTAAGTGCTAATAATTTGACAAAAAGAACGGAGAAGAAAAGTGAAAACTGCTTTGACTTTAAAATTGCAAAAACTATGTCATTAACTTTGTCAACACCAGAAATGCATATAGTCCACTTTAGTAATTGTTGGAATACCATTTTTTTCTGCTTTAAAAGTAAGCTCTTCCCCTGCTCCTGAGGCTGAAAATACCAAAGAAGGAAGGGGTTAACCCTGCAACAGCACCTGGACTCTGCCATCTGTGAGTCCTGCCCTGCCAAGTGATGCCTATTCCAGTCCTGGGGCATTGAACAGTGACTTCTGCTGTACAGAAGCATCAAAATTGATGCAGTGATGAATTTGCCATGATTGGAACTGACACATTGCCCTTTGACTCAGGAGCTGATAGATGACATTGGTACGACAGACTGCGAGGCTCGATGATGACAGCCAGTGTGCTCAACAATGACCCAGTGCCTGCATAGTAAAGTGGTTAGTTGACGAAACCTTCCATTGTCTGAGTGAATTGAAACCAACGTATTGAGTCTTCTTCAATAGTGCTTGCTCCATCCAAGGTACTTTTTCAGTGGTTTCATTTACTGCCAGTGCATGTAGCGCACCTGCACCCATGCCCTGCCTCTTCCTGACATCACACACTGCCCCCAGGATGATGTAGCGAGAGACATGCAGAACCTTGGCAAGTAGCTTTTTAAATGTCAAGCTGAGTAACAGTAAACTGCACCCACAGGCACTGCCTGGCCAAACCTGTGGCATGTTCGAACATCTACCTTAACGGGTGGCACAACCAGTGCTGCATTCCCATAGTGGAGCACTTGAGTTACATGCCCTAGGTATATGTCTTACCCCTAGACAAGCGACGTACAGCTAACTCAAATCAGCCAGTCATGTATTACCCAATCACCAGTATGTATACAGCAAGCACAGCTCTTTTGCACTGCCCTAAACCTAGTACATAGATTAGTGGAAAACCAGAAGGGACAAAAGCAAAAAGTCAAGGGCAAGCACCCTAAAGAAGACGATTTCCAAAATAACCCATCATAACAACTGCTATTCAAATCACCCTTGTAATACCAATGTATTTTAATTTATATATCTGCTCGTTGTACTCATTAAAACATCTTCATTTGCCCTCGAAGTTAATGTTCAAGACAATGAAGCATAAAATCCAAGCAAATGATTTATATATAGAGGTGAACAAGCAGCTACAGTGAGAGCAAGCAGAACAGAGAGAAGCCTCAGCGTTAAATTAATTTCTTACTGGACATTAAGTCAGAGACCATAGAGAGATTTCAATTAAGCTAACTCAGCACATATCTTTTTGGAACCTGCAGAATCTTTTTTTGTGAACATACATTGAATATTACATTCATATGCAACAGATGCAGGACAGACAGCGATTATAGCAAAAAGCATAAATGCAACAAACAGAAGACTTGGGGCTAGATGTAGGTAATCTGATTTTACCGATTCTTAAATACCGAATTTTACCGAATCGGTATTCAAAAATCGGAAAATTAGATGTAGGGGAAAAATCGGTATTTTTTACCGAATCGGTAAAATTCGGTATCGGAAAATCGGAAATTACTGAATCGGTATTTACTGAATCGGTATTTACCGAATCGGTATTCCCAATGCATTCCTATGGGCCAAAAGGCCCATAGGAATGCATTGGGAATACCGAATCGGTAAATACCGAATCGGTAAATACCGATTCGGTAAATACCGAATCGGACTGCAAGCAAAAGTGAAAGTCAACACAACAGCCAATTAGGTGCAACCACCCTCCCCCTTCCTAGCAGGAAGTGGCTACACAGGCAGCTACAAGCAATTATAAGGTTCTGGAGAGGCAGTTGGAGCAGAGAGACTGGGAGCAGCAGCAGACAGAGTTTGTGGACTTTCAAATTAAAACATGGTAAGCAGCAAGGACACAGAGCAAGCTGAAAGGAAAAGAAAGCTCAAATTCAGCAGCATGGAGCTACAGGTCCTTGTTGAGGAGGTGGTTAAGGTTCACCACAGACTTTTTGGGAAGCAGTCCTTAACAGTTCCAGAATCAGCAAAAAGGAAGATTTGGCTGGAAATCCTGGAGAAAGTTAATGCAGTGGGAGTGACCACCAGAGTCACTGAAGATTTAAAAAAGCGGTTCTATGACCTAAGGAGCCTCACAAAAAAGAAATTGGCTGACCACCACAAACAGGCCTCCCAAACTAGTGGTGGAAAGAACACTGCACCCCCCCTCACCGACCTGGAGGAGATGGTAGCCACAACCCTGGAGCATGAAAGTGTCCATGGACTGGGAGAAGTGGACAGTTCGGCGAAAGCTGCAGCAAAAAAAGGTAAGATGCATGCACAGCAATCCCCCCTAACACCCTCATCCATCCCTCACCCCTTGCAGCTAAGTTACCCCAGCCCCAGGGTGTCTGTGCCAAAATGTAGCAATGCATCATGGCACACGTAGTCAGTTAATGAAAGAGCATGTCACACAGCAGTGTAACCACCAAGTTATTCAACAGAATGCATACATAATGAAGGGCAGGCAGCATGTACTAAGTGCAATTACATATGTTTAATTGTAGTGGCAGTGAGACATTTGCACCCAGCTGATATGTGCTCATATGTCCACAGGTAACACATCCAGAAGGCAGTCTGAGGAGGCAGAAGGCACGGCACCCGAGAGGGATGACAGTCATAAGGCAGGTCCCAGTGCTTCACAGGACACAGGTGTTCTGAGTGGGCAGGCACCTTCCCAAGAACCTGACGTCAGTGAGGAAATGCCGGCCTCCCCAATACCAACACAGTCCCCACTATTGCTATCATCACCTGAAATGCCAGCATCCCTGGAGGTAGAAACACCTGCTGCACACCCTAGCAGGAGGCATGTTGTTTCCCCACTGCTGGAAATGGAGACAGCTGCTGGTGAAATGGTGGGTGAAGACTCACACAACTTGGCTGGGCTGCCATCTCTGTCACACTGTAGCCCAGCACAGAGCCTGTACCAGGTACCACTAGAAGGCGCACAGTACAAGGAAGGAGTGTAGGTGCACGTGGGGAGGGGTCCAGTGTCTTCCAAGGCCTGGAGGGATCCATGGTCAGGATTCAGAGGATGCAAGGCAAGGGCATCATGGCCTGTCAGAGACAAATGAGATTCCTCAACATCAACATGCAGGAAATTGGCAAGGGCATAAAAGAGCTGGTGGAAGTGAACAGGAGCATTGCAACAGGCATACAGCAACTGTGCACAAAACTGGACTCTGAAATTACTTCCAGGCGCAGGGACAAGCAGCGTGCAGAGAGAACTGAGAAATCCATACACCGCCTGGCAACAGCCACATCCCTGCTATGCAGACGTAGCATGAATAGTCAGGAAGTCCTGACTAATAACAGCAATCAGCTCACTAGGGGCATAGCCGGAATGACCGGTGCGCTGGAGGCACTACTCAATGCCCAAAGTGCACAAACTGCTGCCATTGATGTGCCGGACACAGAAGGTAGCACCAGTAGGAGCAGCACGCCAAGCGCCCATGTCGTAGAGACAAGGAGGAGCAGCAGTTGTGCCATTTCAACCTGCCTAGTGACAATATACAACTATGGTGGGTGGATTCAACACCTGTGTGTGTGTGTTTGCTCACTGTGAGCATTGCTGTGAAATGCTTACTGTTGCACTTTTGTTCTTTGACATACCTGGAAATATACAAAATTAAACAACAGCTTGTGCTTTCAATATAGGTTTCAGTGTCATCACTCACTCAGAAATAGTTGCGTGTTATTTCCTCACGTCTGTATCTGCCATCACTTGGTGTTGACACTCCAGCAGGTTGTGTTTCAGGCACAGCACTGTCGTCGTCATGATCCTCATAGTCTGACAACTCCACCTCAGTACCCCTCTTTACAGCGAGATTGTGCAACATAGCACAGGCAGCTATGATCTTACAGCAGGTGATGGGGGTATACTGCCTTGCACCTCCACTCTTGTGCAAGCATCTGAACCTGCTTTTCCAGATGCCAAATGTTCTCTCAACAACATTGCGTGTGCTCTTGTGTGCCCGGTTATATCTCCTTTGGCTGGGTGTTGAGGGGTTGAGGTAGGGGGTGAGTATGAAGGAGCGGAGGGCATATGCACTGTCTCCTAAAAGAAAATGTGAATGAATTATTCACATGCATTATAGGGGTTGCAGAACTGTGTCTTACCTAGGAGGTATCCTTCACCAAATTCCCCTGCAGTCAGCCGTGCATAGATGCCACTGTTCTGAAATATATAGGAGTCATGGGTACTCCCAGGGAATTTTGCCACAAGGTCAGTAATGGCGAACTTTGCATTGCAGATCACCTGCACATTGATGGTGTGGGTGGACTTTCTATTCCTGTAGATGTATTCTGTGGCAGCTGGGGGACAAAGAGGAATGTGCGTGCCATCAATGCAGCCAATGATATTGGGGAAACGTGCCATTTTGTTTGGACCAGTTTAGCATGGGTTGCAGGAAATAATATGTAATGCTCCATCCTCTGTAACATTGTGTCAAGGAATTTGTGGAAAAACCTTGACAGGCTGCTCTGGGTCACCCCACCTACCACAGCAACCACACTCTGATAGCTCCCAGAGGCAAGCAGGTTTAGGCTGCACAACACCTGCACATGGGGAGGAATATCGTGTGCCCTTGGGGTAGTGTGATCCAACAGTGGGTGGAGGTCCCTGATGAGGTCAGTGATGGTGTCTGGGGCCAACCTGTACCTCTGGAGTATCTCTGCCTCTGTGAGCATGAACAGGGTTATCCTCTGTCTGTAGACCTGCTCCTCTCTCTGCCATTCCCTCTCCCCTTCCTCCTGTAGACTTAGCCGTCTTGCAATCACATAAAATGCCGCCATTGTGCAAGAAGAATTGCATTTTGGGTCAATTTTTATAGGTTGCACCTGTTTACCACCTGATTCCAATCCATGGTAAATACCGACTCTTAAATACCGAATTTCAAGCAAATTCGGTATTTTAGAGCTTCCCTACATCTCAATATCCATTTTTACCACTTCTTATTTACCGAATCAGTAATTTACCGATTCGGTAACTTTACCGATTCAGTAAATATTACCGAATCGGTAAATTTACCAATTCGCAAACCTTTGCGATTCGGTAAATTTACCGATTCGGTAATATTTCCGATTCGGTATTTTACCGATTCGGTAACTTTACCGATTCGGTAAATTTACCGAATCGCAAAGGTTTGCGATGTCCTACATGCCGAAAGCTAAATACCAGTCGGTAACGGCCGAAAATACTGATTTTCGGCCGTTACCGACCGGTAAAGGCCTTCCTACATCTGGCCCTAAGTAAATATTACATGAAATAGGAACACCAAAATAAAAAAGGAGAAATAAGGGGGCTTCTTCCCAAGTAGGAGAGCATCAATGATGGGGTCCGTGCCATTTTTTAACAGAAGGGGAGGACTAAATAACACTATTATAAAGAGTTTTTGGATGGGGAATTCAATGACAGTTACCATGTTGGGGGAATGCCTTCAGGGGAGTGTCAGGTACACCTGGAAACAAATCAGGGGATATGGGGTTGGGAAGGTTGCTGCAGTCACTGGAGAAGAGGACGACTACAGCCGTGTATCGCCAGGCGCTAAGGCGTCTTAGAAGTAGGTCCAGATGGCATCCCATATAGCTGCTAGCGGGTACTTACCCAAGCCCCATGTGTCCTCCCTGTGTAGTGCATCATCTTCTGCTTGGGCCCAGGATTTGATGACTTTCACCCAAGGGTGATCAAACGCTTTGCAAGAAGCATTCCCAGGTCCATGAACCTTGTGGTGGCTCTGTGTTTCCTGTCTCTGCAAGTACGGCCCAGTAAGCAGACCTCCCAAATGTGGGGCACAGGTCTCTCCATGCAGTCCTCTAACCAAGAGGTCACACCTAGACAGTACTAGTGAAAGGCGGGACAGTCCCAGAGCATGTGCACCAGGTCAGAATCAGGAAGGAAGCAAAAGGGGCAGGCAGCGTCAGTGTAATTATAGTATCAGTTGATCACCAGAATGCCCAATTTTATCAAATTGATTATTATCTTTTCAGACCTTTGACATTCTATATAGGGATTTGTGGGTCTTATATGAACTAATTACACACATAAGTACACATTTGAGCTTAAAGCATGTGCCCTCAGCTGCTGTATTTAAGCTGTAATCAGCCACTCTGCCGCACTCACACCATGAACAGGCTTTTGTTTTATGCCTAGATACTGCCCACACCAGTGGGATGTGTTTGAGCCCTTAATTAGTTACTTACTAAACAGTCTGTATTGTTTACTTGATGAATGTGGATGCAGCACAGGGGATAAATAAATCTTTATTTGCAGAGAAGAATCTGTTTGGTTACCACTTGCCTCCTTGTTGCCAGACAAAATGGTATTTTCAAAATAATGTAATTGAATCACAACTCTTCATGTATAAAATTATATACATTTCATAATATCAATAAGTTGAAGTAAAGTGTTGCATGCATTGTGCAAATCTTAATTAATTCTGTCAAGTAAGCACATTCATGTAAAAAAATGCTCCCCAACAAGTAAGCACATTCATGTAAAAAACATGCTCCCCAAAATTGGGCGATCTTAAAGTGACCAGTGCAAATAAATATCAATATTCGAAACCATGATCTCACTAGTACCAGACGGCTCACAATATTTAGGACTGTAAACTTTATCACAAAGTGTCCTGTGCCTGTACCAAACTGCTATTAATGTCAATAATATTGTAATTGGAAATTAGGACAAAAGATAGCCCGTGTATATATGGATGAGTGGGCGGTACACACGGCCCAATCCTACAAGGGGATGTTGGCTATACTTGTTAGATTTTAATAGAGTGATCGGGACAAAGCATTGGCTGCTATTACAGAGTCAGAAGAGGAATTATCAATCTAAATTGGAAGAGAAGAGGGAACTGATGAAGAAAAGACTTAAAATCTATGAACAAAAGAACGCAGGATGACGTAACTGCCATTGGAAAGCAAAGTGAGAGTTAGGAACATGGACTCCTTTTAGAAAACAAGCTAAATTAGGGTCAGAAACATTGCATGCGCCGTGGAGTTTTACTAGCTGGGACACAAGGGAATGCCCAACAATATTATCACATTCCTACCCTGTAAGAAAAACCTCTTTCTCAGCAAGCAGACAACGCAATGTTAACGGCAAGGACCATAGCTCATGTATGTAACTGCTCCCAAGTGATTCATATCTACCTACTGGATAATGTTTCATGAAAGCCAAGAATTGAAACAGTGAGATTGGCAATGAAATAACCCCATGTATTAACCATACTGCTGAATCTGTCTCTGCCACAGTGAATGGTTAATGTTCTAGTTTTTCAATACTTAGCATAATGTATGTAGAGTCTTTCATGGCCATTAACTTTTGTTTGTCTGTCAAGTTAAAAGGTAAAAACAATGCTGATGCATTCATGTAACCCAATGGTACCCTATCATTTTTAAGTGCTTATAGTGTCCACCCAAAGTGCATAATGGAGCGAAGTTGGTTCTAACCATGATACTGAAGTACCATACAAATAACATAAAGGGCTATACCTACCAATAGCCTCAATCCCATTACCAAATAATCAGTCAGTTGGCAGTGAAGAAAGTTCAATCATTTATTAAGCAACAATAACTCTATAGAGGAGCCTCTTCAACCCTCACCCATCAGGTGCGCAGAGAAGATTGTTGGCTCGCATTCAAACATGAGGTTATATACTTTTCGGTTCAACACATATAATCACAGTAAAAGGAAAAACACCAGTTGGCCCTCGAGCTCCAGGGAAGGACCATATATGGCACACATGATAAGTTCAAAGCTTAGCTATTTATTACTGGGAAGGTCAGGAGGGGTGACTCCCTTTCGTCTTGGTGCCCGGGAGTGTAGGCACGGCGCCTCCAGGAATGCGCTTATCGCACCCAAAGCCAGATGTGACCTTGAGTCTCAGGACAGTCGAGTAGACAGCCTCTGTTCAGCTGCTCCTAGTAATTCAGATGAACTGGGGCTTGACAACTGCCGGAGACTAACACGTGATCACAGCCCGTGTTTGAGCATAGGTTTGAAAATGGCGTCTGTATGGTTCTCGGCCTACTCTGTTAGCAAAAGATACGCAAAGAGCGAATAAACGTTTCCCCCCTGCAAGTGCATATAAAATATATACATATAGTTTTAGCAAAAGAGGGTAGGTATGAATAGATGCATCATGGTAACATAATATAGGTCTGATGCTCCTTATGTATGGGAAATCTATTTTTTATCCCTCAGAACGGCCCTTTTAGCATGATGTAGCTAACTGAAACAGCTCAATCTTCAAATATTCCCTCATCAATCATCATTAAATCTTTGGAGCTTCTGCTGAATTAACTGAGCCTTTGCTGCTGCTGGGGATGGACCGGCAACGGAGGAGGTGAGTTTAGTTGAGCAATAAAAGCAACATGCAGGTCCACATTGCACACAAAGGCAGCACGTGAATATGATACCGGCTATACATGCCAGCACTATCAGACATTTCCATCCCCAAGAAGACAACAGACCCAAGAACCAACCAGAGAGGGACCATGTACCAGTCTCCACATGTATTTCGGAATCAAAACGATGTAGCTTCTGGATAGCCAAATGAACGGAGGGGGTGGAGTCAGGAATATAAACACAGCAGGAACTGCCGATCACTCGGCATGCTCTTCCTCGATCTGTCAAGATAACCTCTAAAACCATACGATTTTGAAGCGAAACGAGCCTGGTCGCTTGCAGCTCTACGGTTATATTAGTCAATATCCCTGCAGTAGTGTTAATTACCCCTTCAACTACTCTGGACAAACGCCATACTTCTTTGCTGGTTATTATAGGCCCCAAATGGGAAACACTCCTTTTATAATGTCGGTAAAATGCTGTAGTGGAGTATCTGTCTGATCTATATCGGTAGTATCTATCTCTCTTTTATTCCTCCTTATTAGCACACTTCATTTATCTGAGCGGTGATCCTTGTGATAATTAAAAGGGGCAATATAGACTGGTGGGTACAGGAAAGACAGGTAGCAACGTCCAGCCCAACCTCGTGGAAGCCAAGTATAGGCATTTTCTCCACAAACAAAATATACATGAGGAGGGGTTAACAATGGAGAGCTGCTAAAAGTACGCAATAGATAAGTGTAATTACATCGGCTTTCTCTTACTGATATGTACCCTACTTACTGAACACAGAACGCAGAGTTACTCTTTAGTATAGGCTCTGGAATAGCACTATCTTCAGTAACATTTTGGTCTTGAAAATGTCAAAAATACTGAGTGAAATTAAACTCAACAAAATCCAAAATCTCATTTTTCAACCAAGTGGTATTTTCATGCGTTGTATACATATTCATACATGCATTCGGATCTAAGGTTCCCTCTCCATTATTCCCCTCGGGGTCGAATCCCTGATGAACCTCAATATATGCTAAAATCATTTAATAATCCTTTTCCGAAAACCTTTGAGTGTCCACAGTATAATGCATATACATCATTGAAATTAATTTAAACCAAGCCTCACAACTCCCCAGATGAGACAAGGGTAGGGATATGAATAAGTCGTGCTTGTGCATAACAGATAGTAAAAGACCACAAACCCAATAATTTGTAGTATTGGTGGCACTGTGTGTTTGGTGAAGCATTTCAACAAATACATTTTTCACATAAGTCTGACGATGCCTTTCCTTATGTGGCGCTAAAGTATGAAACACATGTTCCGGAGGAGGGGCAGTTGTTCCTAAAATAGTATGCATAGGGTGGCAAAATTCTAAATAGATGAATACTCCCATCAATGTGATTAGTAATATTGATATAATAACTATAAATGCAATTTTAACTCGTTGGGTCCAACTAGAAAAGACAGGCATATCTTCATGGAAATAACGCGGTACAAAAGGAAGTTCCTCTTCAGGAACGAAACAAGCAAAGGGATACATGCTAACTAAAAGTCCAAAAATAAACTCGGGCGATGCATTCCAACCTGCCACAGGGTGCTTCTTTCCTGTGTCCGTTTAGAGCCTCACAGGCAGGCTTCTATCGTTCATCACAAATAATATCAAAGCAAGCTTCCCACGTTGGAGTTATGTTCTCACACAACCCTTGAAGATAACACAACCTGGGCCTCTTTAAACAAGAAATTCAGTCTTTCTTCCTGAACAGAGCAAACAAATGTTCAAGGCTCTCAGCACGTTCAGTCCAGTGTTTCGCTCAGTATCCCAGAAGCGCATCTAACAGACATTCGTGGAACGGGTCTGTACCCTATCACTGAAGTCTCTCCCTACCTCCTACCATATTCACCTGGGGTACCGCGTTGTTTTCTGGGACGCAGGTTGTATCGAGCATGGCCAGGCACTTCTTGATCAGAGAACAAAACAGAGGATAATGAATCCGGTGAAACAGGGGTTCTGCAAGCCTCTTGTTTGACTGTAGGGGCAACAGAATCTGGGGCAATCACTTGTGCTGATGACAGAGCCCCTTCCGAGCCTCAAACACCTTCTCCTTGCCCTTCTCCGATTACCTGGGCATCAGAAAAAGGGACAAAATGAGGAACTCGCTCACTCTCCTGGGCCAGAACCCCTTCCTGGATTCGCTGATGATAGGGGAGCGGGAGGGGTAGTTTTTTCAGATGTGACACATGGATCCATTGTTGCTTGCCGTTCACCTTTACCGCCGTCCGCGTGGCCAACAATACTTGAAACGGTTCAGACCAATGGGTATCCAAGCTGGATTTTTGCTGATAATTACGGACCAGAACCCACTGTCCTGGCTCCAAGCGATGTCCGGGACCCTCCGGCAGGGGCTGCAAAACTGATGAGACCTGTTGATGAATGGAACGGAGATCTTTAGTCAAAGCATACAGATAGTTGGTCAACATAGGATACTCTATATCATGAAATGTTCTGGGTCTCGGGACGCCCCAAAAATGAACTCATATGAAGATAAGCCAGAATGAGAATGTGGGGTAACCCGTATTGACATTAATACCAGCGGCAGAGCATCTGGCCACTTCAATCCGGTACTTTCTTAAATTTTTGCCAATTTGAGCTTCAGTATCCCATTATACTTCTCGACCAACCCAGCGGACTGGGGGTGTCGAGCCGCATGGAATTTCTGTTTAATCTGTAGTCCATTACAAATGTGCCTGATGAATTCTGCATTAAAGTTTCCCCCGTTATCACTCCAGATCACGCCACGACCAAGACATACTTTAATTTATTTACGCGCTCCAAGTGGATATAATCCATTTGGAGCACCTCAAAAGGCAAAGATGGTGGTGCAGTTTCCACTCAGAACAGGCTCCCTGCCTCCAGGATGATGTCGTAAGCAAACCGTGCAATATTGCACCAAATGAGCAGCGGTCCTTGGAATATTGGGATTTGTACGATACAGGATCTAATAATACACAAATACCCTTTGCCCCAATATGAACTGAACCATGTGCCATTGTCACTACCGCATTCACTAATGCATTAGGCAACAACCATTGCTGTTTTTCTGTCAAATCAATCCAACAATCCTCTGCATCTAATTTCCCCACTTTCTCTTTCCAGTGAGCCAGCTCAATAGGGGTAGCTTCTTTTTGTATTTCTCGGACACTCCCCATGGTGTTATTAAATATCTCTGTTTCAGCCACCCACCTAGCAGAGCTAGTCACAAACATTGAGGTCAATTTGGATGTTTCAGTTTCCTTAGCTACTTGATCAGCAAAGGCATTACCTTCACCTATTACATCAACAACTGCCTTGTGTGCACTGCATTTAACTACAGTCACCATCTCTGGTAACGTTATTGCTGTCAGTAATAGCAAAATCAAGGGGCCATGCTGTATTACCTGACCATGGGAAGTGAGAAAACCTCTTTCGGCCCAAAGCCGGCCAAAACTATGAGCCTCTCCGAAGGCGTACTGGCTATCGGTGTAAATATTTATTCTCAATCCTTCACTTAGCTCACAGGCCTGAAGCAATGCCACTAACTCAGCTGCATGTGCTGATTTATAGGGTACTGGAGAAGCTTCAACTACAGTGTGAAGAGTAGTTATCGCATATGCAGCAGTTGTTGTGCCATCTGGTAATTTGAAACAAGAGCCATCGACATACAATTCCCCTTGAGGGTCAAATAGAGGATTGTCTCTCAGGTCTACCCGTCCCTTCGTCTCTTCCTCCGTCCGAAATATACAATCATGAACATCATTGTTTCTTTCGTTCGAAGGGAGGGGTAGTAACATAGCAGGGTTCAGAGTGGCACATCGTTTAATCGTAATATGGGGAGCAAACAAAGTCAATTCGTACCCTGTAAGACGCGCACTCGTAAGGTGCTGGGTCTTCGTTTTGTTCAATAATGTATCCACAGTGTGCGGTACCATCACTGTGAGATCAGTGTTCAGAACGAGCCCTTCCGACTGTTGAATAGCCACTGCTACTGCATCAGTAGCCCTTAAACAGCTAGGGAGTGCTCTGGCAAAGTTTTCCAACACCGCCGAGAAATAGGCACAAGGTCTCTGCTCACCACCAAATCCTTGTGTTAACACAGAAAGCAAGCAACCGTCCACCTCGTGTACAAGCACAAAAGGTTTTTGGTGGCCAGGGGTACCAAGAACGGGTGCAGAGCAAAGCGCAGATTTCAAAGAGTCAAAAGCATTTTTACAAGCATCAGTCCAGGGTAAAGGTTCATGCACATTTTTAGTGGTTAAATACAGGAGATGTTTAGTAAGAAGGGAAAAATTAGGGATCCATTGGCGACAGTAAGAAGTTATGCTGAGAAATGCACGAACATCACGCTGAGTACGAGGTACAGACATATTAAGAATGGTAGTCACACGCTCAGGGGTTAGTCTCCTCCCCTGTTTGACAACAGATGACCTAGGTAGGTCACCTCCTGTCGACAATATTCAAATTTAGAAAGAGATACTTTATTGCCATTAGCCGCTAAATGAGACAATAATTGTACTGTGGCTTCCTTACAACCCTCCTCAGTATCGGAGGCCACTAACAGATCATCAACATATTCCAAAAGCACATTACCAGGTGGCAGGACCAAATCATCCAACAATGTCTTCAAAGCTTGACTATAAATACTAGGACTCCATGTACCCCTGGGGAGCGCGACAAAACCGGAAGCAGCGACCAGATAATGAGAAGCCAAAAACATGGCGGCTATCAGGATGTATCGGAATGCTAAAGAAAGCATTCTTTAAATCAATCACAGAGAAATATTTAGCAGTGGGAGGAATCATCGTGAGAATAGTAGTGATGTCAGAATCCACAGGGTTTTGGGGCACCACTATTTTATTATTTTCAGACAAATCAATCACGAACCGATAAGTATCAACATAGTCAGGATCACTACCAACAGGGGCCTTTTTTAAGACCGGTAAAATGGGGCTGTTGCATATATTAGCAGCTGTCTCTTCCACCACACCCTTTTTGATCAAATCTTGTATGATGGAGAGCAAAGCTTTCTCGCCTGCCGGAGAAATTTTGTACTGAGGTAAACGTGGAAGCCGAGCATTTTGCCTCAAAGTAATAGAAACGGGTGGAATCCTTAATAATCCTACATCTGAATCTCCAGTGGCCCACAGCGTCGCTGGGATAGCAGCAAACTTGGGATTGAGGGGTTCTTTTTTGGTGAAACACTGCAAAGTATGCTTGCCAAGGGGATTGATAGTCAAATAAACACCATCAGGTGAACAATACATTTTTGCATGTAATTTCTTCAACAAATCCAAGCCCAATACATTTTCACCACAATGGGAAGTCAAAAGAAACAGGGAGTCTACCGTAACTGGACCAATTGTAAACGGAATAGGTTTGGAAATGGGGCTCACCACTGGCATTGCCGAGAATCCCACCAAAACATTATTTTGCCCTGACAGAGCAGCTCCTGGGATCAGAGAACGAGAAATAGAACTATTCATTGCACCCGTATCAACTAAAAACTTTTCAGATGTCCCCATCCAATGCGCCTTTATATAAGGACCTTGCTGATCAACGGATACTGACACCTGGCCCCCACTCTGTCCTTGGCTGTCCTATGAATAGGCATCCCCATAGGTTGCATCCATCGCACAGTCCTCATTATAATACTGCCTACCTCTCGGATTATCGAAATAATTATTTTCTGATCCCACATGCATCGCCTCCTCTCATCGCATATCACTGCGATCCACACCACCTCGACCTCTTCCTCCTCCTCTCATAGCCCCGTTCTGAGCCAGCAACAATGACACTGAGATCACCAATGCCCTTCTTTCTTACAGTAAGCACACTGGTTTATTCCCAAAACAACAACAGGCCCTCCACCTCGTCTGGCTCCCACCTCCCTCGGGACGAACCCTCTACCACCTCTCTCTCTGCCTCGTCCTCGAACAACTTGTTGTAACAACACCCGTGTCTTAAGATCTTTCATTTTCTTTTCCGTCTTATCCTTACTCTCATTTTCTCTATGTTCGTAATATTGGCCATACTTAATATAACCGAGGGCGTAGACGTGGTCCAGGTACTTTCAGCGGCTTGTAGCCGCGCAGAATCAACCGGTAACAAATTGGTCACAAAGCGATTAACAAATAATCGTATACCGCCTTCCAATGATAAATCCTGTCCACTAAAATCAATGAATACGCCTTCAAATCTAGTGAAGAAATCAGAAACACTTTTGTCTTTCTTCTGCTTACATGCTGTCAATTTTTCCCAATCCACCTTATGAGGCAGAATTAAGGAATGCATGCAAGTAATAATGTGGCCAGGTAACGCCAATAGTTCCTGTTTTGGTTTATCACCAGGCTTACGTTCCTTATCCCAATCTTTTATCTGTTCCCATGTTCCGCCCAACTCCTGAACATGGTCCTGATCATGCACCTGACGCCATACATCAACAGTGACTAACAACACAAAAAAATAGCTCTATGTCAGCTAGGGTCATAATGGCTGAGGAAGACGCTTGAGTTCTTTATAATTAGCCGTGGGATTCTTATGGGGGTCAGGTAGTTGTGATTTTAGCGAGAGTACTTCACTCCTCTTCCAGGGGGTGTAAACCCATTGTTTCTGCACTTGTGCCTCGACACGAGGTCTAGTCACCTCATCCTGATCATTCTTTCATTCCGGTATTTCAGGATGAAAGATAGGATTAACTTCTCGCATAGGGTGCTGAGAGTCCCATAAGGAACATTTTTGGTGCATCCGCCCTCGATAACTTAATAAAACCTCAACATTTTTATACACTTTCTCTGGTCTAAGTTCAGACTTATGAGCCCTGTCCCGAATATCATAAATCACTTGGGGGGGCCATCCCTCCTGCAAAACACAGTTCTCATAAAGTAAGAAGACATGTGGCCATGTGTTTCAGGGCATGTTCCTGCATTACAGGCTCAAAGTCTCGAAGCGTGCTCCATATATCAGTTATAGTATAAATAGGCTGTTGCATCCACTGGGATGACTGATTTTCAATCATCTGTTTCTCGTTTAATCCTACAGTCGAACGAGTAAACAACTTTCGTGTGTCGAAATCCCCCGGAGCACGAGCTCGGGTTGGAACAGCTAAGGATAGGGTCGTGCTCGTGGAATGGGAAACCCACACAAGGGTAGGGGGAGACAAAACAGCTGTGGACATAACAGAAGATGGCATTGTAACAGACCACAAGGTAGCCGTCTCAGACATAGAGGGAGATAAAACAGAGGACGTTCCCGGAGAGACAGGGGAAGAGGAAACAACAGGGGCAGAGGCTGAAGGGACATGTACTGGAGTTGGGGGAACAACAGGATATATACGTTGTGGGGCATAAGGTGGAGGTGGACGAGTATCCAATAAATCCTCCATTTCATTCTCCACTTCAGTCCTAGCCACATAGGTCTTATCCACTTGCAATCTAAATTGCCTATGTGCACAATCAATTCCCTGTTCGGTTTGAGCTTTATCATAAGCCATGGCATTCTGCGTAATCGTCTGACCTCCCTTCATTCTGCATACTTTCTCCTCCCGTATACGTCTACGCTTTGCTTCCTTCTGCCATAGGTTTAGGGAATCAAACATTGAGTGTCGACTACGTTTAGAAAACAATCGATCCTGCAAAAAATATATCTTTTTCTCATCAAAAGACCTGGTTAAAGGCCATTGCAACTCTACATTAACCTTAGTATATTTATGCCATAGTGTATTAAACAAGAGAGGTGTAATACCATGATTTACATACATATCATCATAACTCGGGCTGCACTCAGGCGGGGCAGGTTGACTTTCAGCCAAGCGTGTATCATTAGGGCGGCAACAACATCCAAAACAACTCAATTTGCTGACACATGGCATAGTAATTGTTGTCACGTATTTCTCATTCAATCATAAAAACATACTTGCAAACATGGCCATGTTCAAACATTCACAACATATTCAACCTCACTTCTTATTCAAACATACACAGAACAATAATATATGTACATATAAGGATATTCAAAACAACATGTCTCTTTTCTGTCTTTTCAAACAAAGAACAGAGCACGTTGACTCCTGTTCATGGAGAATGAATCGATTCAGATTCCAGACCTGCAGATACCAAAATCAAGCAGTCCAAAGACTACCAAGAGACCATCGGACAGGTATAACCATAGACTGTCGTACAGACCATCCTGCAGTCTTCCGGTTCACCCTCGGGACTATTCCGGCTAAGGCCGCTTCCTTAGCATTGCTTCAGATATGTCCCCAAGGCTACCCAGGTACAACCACAGGCCTTTCCGAGACCAGTCCGGCCGGGTGAGCACCACACGAGCCACACCAGGGCGTCCGATCGGCATCCCTATTGTTCACAAAACAAGTCCGTGGAGCATCTACCCGTGCAGCCACAATGGTGCCCCGTCAGACCCCCAAGATTCTCCGTGGTACGCCGACCACCAAATCCTACACAGTTAACTGCTTCAAAAGCACTGCTAGACAGCGCATTCCAAAAGACAACAAAAACAATCCACTCACCTGGTGCACGCAGGTACAATTGCGTATTCTCCACTGCCAACTCCTGAAGACCAACACGGTCAGTTCCTGGGTTATGCCCGTAGGACTCCGGCGAAGGGTCACTAGCAGCTGGGGCACTCTGATCGTGAGAGCGGAGTAAGTAAAAAAAGAAATTCGGTCCATTCACCCGCTTGACCAGCGACGAGACGAAACACATATTGGCTGCATTCTGTTCAGACTGGCTGTGATATTACCTATTTGGAATTCTGGCATTTGGAACACAACAAAGAAATTACAATGACTACGGACTGCTGGATTGACTTCGGAATGGACATTTGCTTAGGATATGATTTTGTTTATAGTGTATACTTAAAAGATGGATGCTGTCTGCTGGTTCTATGGAGAAAGTGATGCCCATAATGTTGGTGACAAAATGAATCTGCATATTTAGCTTCATTTGAAATAAATCTTCTGCTGCAAA
Organism: Lissotriton helveticus; assembly: GCF_964261635.1. Classification (NCBI taxonomy): domain Eukaryota; kingdom Metazoa; phylum Chordata; class Amphibia; order Caudata; family Salamandridae; genus Lissotriton; species Lissotriton helveticus. Next base: position 1,722,715,372 of record NC_136063.1, read on the forward strand.
GATAGTGAAATATTGCAAATCAGAAAACAAGGAATTCACTGCATTCACAGCATTAACATCCCAATCATCTGAATGTAAACCAGTTATAACACCATCACCCAAGAAACACTGAATACATATGGTATCTGTAGGGTCTCTGTAGGACCATATACATTGAATGGCACTTTATCCCACACAATACCATCAGCAGTTGGGACTGCTGAAATGTTGACACGGGTTTTGTCTCTTTTCCTTTTATGGGAGAATGAATGTGGACCAATACTCGGTCGATTAGTTCCAATGCAGGGCATCCAGGCAGTAAGTGGACATTAATTAAAAAGGAAAAACACAGTCTCAAATCCAATCCACATGAAGAGGAACACCATTGAGAAATGATCCAGATATAAGTTCAAGGCGGAACCAGATAAGTGAGTTTAAGCCAAGCGATGAAAACACAAATCCGTGCAGGTGGCGGTGAATCTTGATCGATATATTAACTGTTGGAATGCAGTTGAAACAACGGGAGCTGTTCAGGATTAGAATTTGAATCTAGTTGTGCCACCAGGGGTTCAACAGGTGGGGAAGCATAAGTAATGTCCATGGTCGAATATGTAGAAGGTAAAACCGATAATATTCAATCAAAATAAAATGATTGTCTATGGATTCTATTAATGGAGGTACAAATCACAGTTTGGGTGCACTTAAGACCAAGGACTGGGACTCGGAGCACGGTATGTGGCACTAAGTTATTTTTTGCTTGCCACTTTTGCCCAAACCAGATCACCAACTCTTGGTAGCCAGCCTGAAACAGGAATCCCCACTGCTGCATCCTTCGGCATGGGCAAATGGGTTTTCGCCAGGGCCTCACAATTCTTTTGTAGATCCTGTAACATAGCACAGTGGTTATCTACGTCATCTGCCACACGTCTAGACCATCAACGTCTGGCACAAACATCTTAATGCCAAAGAGCATTTCATAAGGGATCCGCCCACCCAGAGATCTTCGAGGGAGATTATTAAAGGCACGGTAAAACCCATATAGATGTGTTAACCAGCTACAGCCCGTACCTAATGCCCTTGCGGTTAAAGAATGCTTTAAGTCATGGTTCATCCGCTCCACAACAGAATTGCCCTCTGGCCTATATGGAGACGAGAAATGCCACTGCATCCCCATGGATGTCATTGAATTATGGTCAGCCTTAAAGGCAAAAGCCAGACCTTGGTATGATTGGAAGGTACCACAGGCATAAGTCCCGCCAAAGATAATCAAATCTTTTATAACTATACAAGCCTCAGAAAAGTGATGTGTCCAAACCCAGAGGAAGCTAGTACATGAAGCCACTGCAACCAAAATATATTTGAAAGCAGTATCACATGATATGAGACCACAATGATCAAGATAAATACACCCAAACGGATGGTTAGATATGAAAAGATGAGGCTACGGTGGAAGCAGCATAGTAGAACTCTTTATTTGTTGACAAATGTCACATGAAAGTACATATTTGAAAGTCTGTTGGTATAAACTGTGCCATCAATAGCATTGCTGTAAAAGAGAACCTGTAGCCAACACTCCTGCATGAGCAGAAGCCATGCCTTCATGAGCGGCCACAAGGGACGAGAGTCTGCAGTCCTCGCTGGGAATCAAATGATCACTAACCGTAGGAATAGTTAAAAAGGGTTCTTTGTCAATAGTCAACTGGGAAGTATAACATGAAGGGAAACCATGCAGAAATGGTAAACCATCCCTCGTTGCGGCAACCGCCGCCAAAATATCATCATCAATCTTAGTCATGGACCTCATAACAGATGTTACTGTAACTCTGGCTACTGCAGATTTGAATGCTTCATCAGCCATAGAGTTACCAACAGCGTGCGCTCCTGCACGCCGAAGTCCTAATGTATGGATAACATGTGTAAGTGGCAAACGATCTTTAAGAGTGGTTGCCCGGGGGGTGTGGCCAACTGCCAGCAGACATGGCCGCTTCCTAAGGCGGCTCCGTCTAAGCGTACCCGCTCACACAAAAATCCGCTCTTCATAGATCCGGGAGCTGATCTAATTGCACACCGGAATGCACAAGTAAGCATTGGGGATCATTTGAGCCGAGTATCACCTGGATCTGATCAGTGGTTCTCGAGATTGGGCCGCTGATGCCTCCAGTGAGGAAAGAGGTGCCTGCCTCGTGGTACAACCGCGCTGGGCCGCAGCCCGCGATTCTGTCCTGGTGAGCCTGTAGAGTTGAAAACACAAACTACATAGAAGGGGTCTAAGGGCTAGTTTACCGACTCATACTAGATACATGCCACTAACTAACTGATTCTACACAAAGGAATATCTAGGAGTCTAAAAGTGAAATCTAATTACAAACAAACAACTGTTGACGTGACAACTAAGAGAGGGGGGGCAGCTATGTTAACCAATTGCACCACGTGATATAAGGACACCACATTCACGTGAAGCACATACTCAAGGTGAGAACTTTCCCATCAGTTGTCTAACTGTACCGCCACATTTGCATCATTTGGGTTCTCCTTACCCAGGAGTCAATGCAGTCACAGTCACACAACACGAAAAAGAGGACTGTGAGAGTGAGAAGACCCACCGTTCTTGTCTGGTGAGCGGAAACAGTGTAATAGGACAACTGAAAAAGCAGTGCAAGTGAGTGTTTAAGTGAGAATATAAAATTAGGTGAGACTGAGTAGAAGGAAGACTTTTAATGTTTTCTCTCAGCTCCCTAAGTCTAAAAAAGTGTGAAAAACAGATTTAACAGAATATCTGCTCAGCGAGTGGTCAACATGTTTCTTCATACAGGGTAGTGCCCATGCATTCATCAGGACCTAGTTCGTGCTACTGCTGTAAAATTAGTGACAAAAAAATAAAAGGAATCATATCACCTGATTGTCAGGTACAGATGCTCCACCACAATCTACAAAATAAAATCACATCAACAGGAGGGGGGGAGTGAAGAGAAACACGTAGTTTTATACACATTAATAAACAATACACTCATAGGTAATGTTATTGAAGCGACTTGTCAAAACATCTTTTCCTGACATATTCGCACTAACCCAATTAGTGTGGGGATCGCGCCTCACCTCCCCTGGCTGCAGCTCAGGTAAATGAGGAGCACCGCTCTGTTTAGAAAAAACACATATACACATATGAATTCACTGGTAATCCCGTAAAGTGCCGAAAATGACAACACTGGTCAGTATTATAAACGCTATGAAAATACAGAGTATCCTCTTATGCCGTATGATAGTATAAACGACTCAGGGCACACCATTCACTGACCCTTGTTTCACCTTTGAAGAGGCTGTGGAAAACGATATCAGCACACTCTTCAAGACCGAAAGGCCTAGGCCCTATATGAATCTTCCCAAAAAAGAAGAAATTAGCGTTACGCTCTTTAACATCTAATGAAGCAATTATAATTAAGCCCGCAGATAAAGGCGGTGCAATAGTGCTGTTAGATACAGAAACCTATAGAACAGAATGCTTAAGACAACTTCAGGATCGGAAATCCTACATGCCACTGAAGGAAGATCCGACGGAGAAATTAAAAACTAAGATCAGCCACCTAGTAGAAGAGGCCATCTCGGAAGGATGGATTACCCCTCAGGAAGTCCAATATCTGTGCACTTCCCATCCATCCATTCCATACTTCTACTGTCTCCCAACGGTCCATAAACCACAGAGACCACCTCCAGGGAGACCGATAATCTCTGGAGTTGGTTCTATTCTTGAACCTCTGTCTACATTTGTAGACCATTTCTTGAACCCTATAGTAAGAGAGATGCCTACGTATTTGAAGGACACAAAGGATATATTGCGGCTCCTTCCTGACATTGATTTCGACATCTCAAGAGACCTGCTTGTCTCTTTTGATGTCGAGTCGCTCTATACTTCCATCCCCCAGACAGAGACCCTAGAGGTCATCGATACCATTCTACAAGGGAGGGACCTACAATCTCGAACACCTGTCCCTTTCATCATGAACTTGGCTGAACTAGCTATGAAAGAGAATTATTTCAAATTCGAAGACAATACCTATCTCCAAATATCTGGCACGAGCATGGGTAGTGTCTTCGCTCCAAGCTTAGCTAATCTTTATGTTCATGTATTTGAACAAACGAAGGTGCTCAATCATGACAATCCATACTATGTATCGCTCCTAGTCTGGAAGCGATACATAGATGACATCTTCGTAGTCTGGAGAGGTTCAGAATCAGATCTCATGGATTTTCATCGCTGGTTAAATTCCTGCAACATGTATTTGAAATTCACAATTGAATTCAGCAGAACCCACTTGCCTTTTTTAGATCTTTTGATATTGGCCACTCCCGCTGGCCTTATCTCTGAACTGTACAGGAAACCCATGGCCAGGAATGCGCTCCTCAACTATGAGAGCTGCCACCCAAGAGCACTGAGAAACAACTTGCCCTTTGGACAGTTCCTTAGGCTGAAAAGGAATTGCTCAACTAAAGAGGCTTTTGAGACTCATTCGGCCAAACTGTCAACACAACTGCGTGAGAAGAACTATCCATCTAAAATTATACGACAATCTAAGAAAAGGGCGTCGAATAATAACCGTGAAGCCCTCCTAGATTTAGCGGTCCCGAAAGAGAAGTCGGACAGGATGACTTTCGTGAACACCTTCCACACCAGATCCAATCAGGTTCAAAAGATCATAAAAAAACACTGGTCAATTCTAAATACCAGCGGGGACACACTGCCGTTACCACTCTTTGCTTTCAAGAGAGGGCAAAATATTAAAGATCAGATGGTGCATACCCGGCCAAAAAACAGGATGACCCGACAGGTGGGGACCCTATGGGATCTCCCACCTGTACAAGGACATCATCCCTGCGGAAACTGTTCCGTCTGTCCTCAGACAACTAAATCTACCACAGTTGAAATAGGCACAGGCCGGCCGTGGCAACAGATAAAATTCACAAATTGCAACAGTGAGAACACCATCTATCTCATCACCTGCCCATGCTCAAAGAGATATGTGGGCATGACCACTAGGAAAACACGAACTCGCATTTGTGAACACAAAAGTACAGTTCGTTGCCGCAAACAAGCGACGCGCCTTACAGCCCACTTCCTTGAAGTGGGACATGGCCCCAATGATTTCACATGGACGATACTTGAACAGCCAACCATTCCTGACCATTGTCCTGATATAAGCAAATTTCTGTTAAAAAAAGAACAGAAATGGGTTTATAAACTCAATAGCGACAAGGATGGCCTTAACGAACCTATTCCCTGGATGTCGCTATGATCTGATTAACAAACTGGGGGTGATCTTCACATATACTGATCATGCTACTGTGCAAAACAGATAAAATTGTCAACCTCTGAATTACACACGGTACTGGTAGTGATCAACCGCATATTCTATATTTAGCGGTGATACATCTGGTTCACACTCGGACTCCGTGGATCCATACTACTCATTGTATCTATCATCTGAGTTATGGGAGGCTAAGATCAAACTTAGTAATTCACTACGTCAGTCTCTTATGATCAATTTTGAGGGTCAGTATCACTGTCTGAATATTATTACTACATTTTCACTTAAAGGACTGCAAAAACGGTTTTATATAACTTAGGCACACTCATCCAGGTGCACACTTATATTCCATCATAGCCTAGGTTTAAAAGAGAGTCTTTTCGTTAAGATCTATGCTTCATGTACTACAATATCCATCATCCCTTGCGCTATCACGTGAGCGCATGGAGAACATGAGTCATCAAATAGCCGCCGCCTCTTCCGTTCGGTGCCTCCCCGAGTCCAGCGCAGAGGAACGCCTGGAGACACCGACGGAGAGGTAAGGGTCTCTTGCTTTGCACACTCACGCGTGAAGGTTAACACTAAGATTCGCCATACTGGAATGAAGGCAGAGTGCCTCATTTTTGAACGTATGTGGGTGACTCCCAGCATATCACCGAGTTCAGTAGCGTTATTTCCTCTGAGCCACTTTGTTAAGCGGAGTTACGTACACCGAGTCCCGCACTGGCGACAATCTGATGGGCGTGTACTATTCATCTAACGACCCACAAATGCTGTTTTCATAAAATCATTGGCTCTGCCGTGGGGTCTAGATGTAAAGATCGTGTGTAACATGAAGCTGGGTACTTTGTATAGTGTTACTACCGATACAAACATGCGGCACAACTACTGATTACCATCAATGTGCGCATGTAATACAGATATTATTTTTAAATTGAAACAAGGGTCAGTGAATGGTGTGTCCTGAGTCGTTTATACTATCATACGGCATAAGAGGATACTCTGTATTTTCATAGCGTTTATAATACTGGCCAGTGTTGTCATTTTCGGCACTTTACGGGATTACCAGTGAATTCATATGTGTATATGTGTTTTTTCTAAACAGAGCGGTGCTCCTCATTTACCTGGGCTGCAGCCAGGTGAGGTGAGGCGCGATCCCCACACTAATTGGGTGAGTGCGAATATGTCGGGAAAAGATGTTTTGACAAGTCGCTTCAATAACATTACCTATGAGTGTATTGTTTATTAATGTGTATAAAACTACGTGTTTCTCTTCACTCCCCCCCTCCTGTTGATGTGATTTTATTTTGTAGATTGTGGTGGAGCATCTATACCTGACAATCAGGTGATATGATTCCTTTTATTTTTTGTCACTAATTTTACAGCAGTAGCACGAACTAGGTCCTGATGAATGCATGGGCACTACCCTGTATGAAGAAACATGTTGACCACTCGCTGAGCAGATATTCTGTTAAATCTGTTTTTCACACTTTTTTAGACTTAGGGAGCTGAGAGAAAACATTAAAAATCTTCCTTCTACTCAGTCTCACCTAATTTTATATTCTCACTTAAACACTCACTTGCACTGCTTTTTCAGTTGTCCTATTACACTGTTTCCGCTCACCAGACAAGAACGGTGGGTCTTCTCACTCTCACAGTCCTCTTTTTCGTGTTGTGTGACTGTGACTGCATTGACTCCTGGGTAAGGAGAACCCAAATGATGCAAATGTGGCGGTACAGTTAGACAACTGATGGGAAAATTCTCACCTTGAGTATGTGCTTCACGTGAATGTGGTGTCCTTATATCACGTGGTGCAATTGGTTAACATAGCTGCCACCCCTCTCTTAGTTGTCACGTCAACAGTTGTTTGTTTGTGATTAGATTTCACTTTTAGACTCCTAGATATTCCTTTTTGTAGAGCCTGTAGAGTTCCCTTTCTCCCGCGGTGTACTTGAGGCGTAATAACTGACCGGGTGCTTGCACTACCTGCCTCGGTTAGACTGAGCTCTGCAGACCTCCACTGGACGTGACCCGTCACTGGCCAGAAGCACCGGCAGGAGAGCCTGACTCCCCCTCTCTCTGGGTTCACTAACTCCTGGGCTCCACATTGCGTTTTACTGGCTGGCTCCAACTCAGGTTATTGACTACTAGCTGCCTTTGCGATGCCCATTGCTATACGTGGAGAGCCGCGGAGGTCCTCACTCTCCTCGTGGAACCTAGGGAAGTTGCTCCATGTGTTGTGGCCCGACCAGGCTCAGTGCGGACTGTGGTTGGGCGCTGGGAAGGGTGCTGAGGCCTACTGCTTTTATGGCCCAGAGGACCGTCTGGCTGCTTTGGTGATATGACCCAGACAGTCCCCAAAGGTGCACCAAAGGCAAGTCCGTCTGCGCCCATCCGCGGCCGTACAGGGACCGGGGCTAGAACCCCTGGCCAAACAGGGGCAAGTATTCAGTGGAATTCGGCACAATTACACACCATGATAGCTACTGTGTGTAGCCACAGCATGATGGCTAGCCAGGACGCTGGTTGTAAGCATTGCTCATTCAGCTATAACACCGTAAGGAAGCTGCAGCCAGGGATTCTAGGGCTGTGTTGCGGTCTGTTGAATTGCAGATCTTTGCGCAAGCACAAATTGGATATTTTTGAATTGCTCACTGATAGGAAGCTCGATCTTTTGTTTCTTACGAAGACATGGTTAGACTTCGACTCTGAGCCAGAAATCATTGAGGCACTACCTTTTGGGTACATGCTAACTAGGATTGCTAGGGTGACAGGTAGAGGAAGTGGGATTGCTATCATTTTTAAACACTCGCTGCGTTGCTCTCTCGAACCGATCACTATAGCCAATAGTGAGGTGGGCTTATTTACGATTAGAGTCAGTCCTAACCTTACGGTGAAGGGGCTCTTGGTTTACAGACCACCTGGCCCACAAACACGGTTTGTGCCTAATTTACTGGAGGGGATTACGCACTTAGCCCTACGAAATGTCAAACTTCTATTGTTGGGTGACCTCAATATCCATCTGGAGGATCCCCTCAATAGGTGGACTGTTGATCTTTGCCAGGAACTTCAGACACTGCAGCTAGGTTTGAAATTTGATGCCCCTACCCATCAGCAGGGCCACTTATTGGATCCTGTATTTGCCAACTGGGAGGGAGTAGGAGAGACCACCCCCCTCCCTGTCCCGTGGTCAGACCACTTTTTGGTCCCCTTTATGGTGAAGGTTTCAGAGCCTAGAGTCCATGAACAACCTGTGCTGAACTGCCCTTGTTGTAAATGGGCGGGTTTCTCACGGAATAAGTTCAACGAAGCCCTGGCCCTAGGGGGGTCTCCGGGGGGCACTGATATTGAAAATGCTTGCCTCAATTTAGAGAGGCGTATAACAGAAGCATTAGATAGTGTGGCCCGCTACTACGGAATAAAATTCTAGGCAGGGCACAGAAATCTGCACCTTTGTATATCGCAGACTTGCGTTTGGTTAAAACAGAGTGCAAACGCCTTGAGAGACAATGGAGAAAGGGTTTTTCTAGTCAGGCTAAATTGGAATATCATGAAAAATGTAAAAAGTATCATGGGCTTATTAGACGGGCCAAGGCCTCGCACTATGCAGACAGAATTGGTGCAGCAGGAAACTCCACCAAAGAACTATTTAAGATCTACAAGGCAGTGTCAGTTGCTCCAATGGAAGGCTCGGTGGAATCATGTAACCGTATTGCAGCCTTCTTTTCAGAGAAAGTGGAAAAAATCTATTCCTCCTTTCCTGGGGCTGGAAAGGCGGTTGCAGAATTTGTGGAGCAGATTGGAGTAGCCGGGGATAGCTGGAGGTTGGATAGTTTCATCATCCCCCCACTGAGCTGCTTTGTAAAATCTGTCTATCCATTAAGTCTGGCTCACCCAGAGATCCAGCCTCACCTAAACTGCCTGGCGAGAGTATTGCCATCCTTGAGCCATATATTAGAAATCTCCTGGATGTATATTTCAGAACGAAGAGGGTGCCTGATAGCTGGAAAAAGGCTGTTGTCCTTCCGTTACAGAAGAAACCATAAATATCAGCCCTGACAAACTGGAAAATGTACGCCCCATTTCGCTGTTGCCTTATCTGGCAAAAGTGGCAGAGAAGGTAGTAAATCAACAGCTTATGGCATATGTGGAGGAAGCTTACCTCCTGCATCCCTCTCAATTTGGATTCCGGGCTCTACATTCTACGGAGTCAGCTCTACTTATGGCCGCGGAGGCCATTAGACAGGGAACAGATGATGGGCAAACAATGGCTCTAATTCTCCTGGACCTGAGCGCCGCTTTTGATAATGTGGCTCATTACACCTTGCTGCAGTGTCTGAATAAGGGCGGTGTCACAGGTCAGACTCTAAAATGGCTTCAATCCTTCATGGTAGAGCATAGTTTTCAGGTCGCCTATTATTCCAAGGCCATTAAATTGGAACAGGGTGTGCCTCAGGGCTCGGCTCTGAGTCCCACCCTATTTAATCTTTACGTATCCCCTTTGGCGGAAATAGTGGAGGGATTTGGATTCAGGGTTGTGTCATACGCCGACGACACCCAACTGGTGATCTCGTTATCCCAGGCACCGGATTCGGCGGCTTCCAATTTCAGGGCATGCATGCAGGAGCTTGCCACCTGGATGGCAAACAACTGTCTGAAACTTAACGGAAGTAAAACAGAGGTGCTTGTGGTAGGAGAGGGTCCGTCAGTGTGGTCGTCGGCATGGTGGCCATCAAGCCTTGGTTCTATTCCAATACCGTGTACCCAGGCGAAGAACCTGGGGGTATGGCTGGATTCTAACCTCACATTTGAACCTCACACTAGACGTGTAGCGGGGACGTGTTTTAGTGTCCTTAAGGGCCAATGGAAAACTATGGATCTCCTCCCTATCGAGGCCAGGAAGACGATAGTGCATGCACTTGTCACTTCTCGTTTAGACTATGGCAACACACTATATCTGGGTGCCACGGCTAAATGTTTAAACAGACTTCAGGTTCTGCAAAATGCAGCGGCACGGCTCGTCCTCATGCAACCCAGGAGTACTGCCTCGAAAAGTGCTTTGAACACCTTACACTGGCCTCCTGTTAGGAAGAGAGTGATGTTCAAGGCTCTTTGCACATGCCACTGCATCTTCCAGGGCATTGGCCCTGTGTACCTGCGGAGTCTACTTACCTTCCTATACGCCTGCACGGCCTCTTAGATCAAGTGGGACTGGTCTGCTGTTAGTCCCTAAAGTTAAGAAGGCCAGGATGGGTGGTAGGTCCTTTCGGCTCCTGGTGGCCCAGAGTTGGAGTAAACTCCCTCCGATGCTCCGGTTGGAATCTTCTGAGATGAAGTTTAGGAGGGACCTTAAAACTTACCTGTTCTCACACTAATAGGTATGCTCTGACGCTGCTTCAGGTTTGGTGGTTCTGCCTCTTCCATTCACTCTAGGGCAGGGACACGCCAAAATGGCATAACCAGGCGCTCTATAAAATTCTCTATTATTATTATTATTATTATTTGCTCTTGCGGGGGAGTGCCACCTGACCCCCCTGAGATGTGCTGCCTGATTAGAATCAGGGGCCAGGTGCGTGCGTCTCTTGACCTGCACCGTCCGAGTGGCGCCTATGGCAGACCCTCAACGGTACCACACGGCGTTGCCCTCTTTCAATTCGGATCCAAGCTGACAGAATCAGCTATGTTATGGCGATGAGCTGAAGCTCTAAATCAGCAGTTCAAGCCAAACTGGATAAATACGCTTGGGAAGGTGGCCCAGGCACCAGCCCAAAGGGAGACCCTGTCATGCAAGAAAAGCCACAGTCTGGTGGGAATAAGGAAGACCCGACATTACAGGACATCCTGGACCCCATTACGACCATGCGGACATCGTTGGAAACGTGTATTGACTCAGTGTCCTCTGAGGTGTCTCTTATCCGGGTGGACTTGGGCTCGATGAACTCGCGCCTAAAGGATGTAAAGATCAAAATGAGCTCTCTGGTTGAAGATGCCTCTGATCTGCAGTGCAGGATGGATGACATGCAGACCCATACTGCAAAATTGGAGGCGCAGCTGGACGACTATGAGTGGCGATCCATGCATAACAACGTTCGTATTTTGGAAGTGCCGGAACGGGCAGGGGGGGCCTCTCCAGACCTCTTTGTGGAGGATTTATTCACCGCTCATCTCAAGCCAAAAGGTCTCTCCAACTTCTTTTCCATCGAACGGGCGCATCGAGTGCCAGGTGGTCGACCAAAACCCGGAGCTCTACGCGGCCCCTGCTAGCTAGGATTTTCAACTTCTGGGATAGGGATGTTATCCTACAATGTGTGCAGTCGGTGCCACCGGTGACGTACCAGAACGGGTGTATCACCTTCTTCCTGGACTTCACCCTTAAGGTGCAGCAACAGCGATGCAGCTTTTTGGATGTTAAAAAGGCGCTTCGCGCTAAGGAGTTGAAATATGCCATGCTCCTCACTGCCAAGCTGAGGGTGGAATCGGAGGGGAAGGCCTGGTTTTTTACCACCCCTGAGGAGACCTGGGAATGGCTGGATGGCTGTCGCATGGCTGGCCGGGCCAACCCACAAACCTGAAGAGTAAGGATGGAGGAGAGTGCTGGAGGATCCGTCAGAGATACCCTGCCAGAGGAATGGGAGGCGACAACGGGAGGGTCCGAATAAATGGTCTGTATGTTCAGTTTTTAAGTGTGATGGGCTTCTTCTTTAACTGGGGGATGGACTGGAGTACCGGCCCCCTTTGGTGCAACCGACTTTGCTATTGAATCGTGATAATGCTGTGCTGGGGGCGTTTGTAGATTAGACTTGATGTGGCTCCATGTTCTTCCAGAACACTCTGTAATGCAGCGTGTGCAGGCAGCTTAGTCTACTCTGAAAAGCTTCGCTTGGGGGCACATTGTATTTTAACTTTTTTAAACTGTGTGGATACTTTGTACAGTTTTAACCTCGCTTCTTTTGCACATAACTATTTGTAAATTGCCCTTACCGAATTCCTGGTAGCTTTGCTAGTGCTTCTTCCTTGATTCCCGGGCCATTGCAGTTTCTACCGTTTGATGTGGAGGGTGTAGGTGGACTCATTGCTCCTTTGCCGGCTGGCGAGGGGCGGAGACGGGGGTTAGCGCTCTAGTGCACGAAGTCTATAAAAACAGCATGCCCTGCCCACCACGCAGCGGACGCGCGCAGCGGGCACACCACCGGCGCGGCGAAGGCGTGCCAAATGCAAGACCATCTGCGCCCGTCCGTGCTAAAACCGCGCCATGGATGCTGGTACTTCTCTGCCATGTTTAAAGGTATGGATTAGGTATTCAAGAGATTAACTTTTGGAACTGGGCAAGGCTAATGTTCCTTGCCAACATACTTTAGACCCAGAAACCCTTGCCAGGGAAGGGCCTTCTTCCTGTGTTTCCTGTGATTATTGTCCAACTGGGGCAGGAGAGGAGAGTACCATTATCACTAAGGCTATAGCTACCTCCTCCTTTACAGAGAAGTTAGTTCAGAGCTACCTCATTAATGTTCGATCCCTGATTAAAAACAAAGTGGCTTTTAAAGATTTAGTTTTACAACGAAAGCCGGACTGGGTGTTCGTAACAGAAACGTGGGCTAATGATTGCTCAGGTCCCGACCTTGTAGAGGCTATCCCTTTTGGATACAATTTTGCCAGATTGGACAGGGCAGGACGATGAGGGAGGGACTAGGTATTTTGTTCAGGGATACATTTGCCTGTCATTTTGAACCACTCACCTCATCTCTCGATCAGTACCAGGATTTATACTTCTAAATAAATACCCGTCTGAAAGAAAGTTTTTCTGCTGTTCTCTGCTACTGACAACCTGGCCCTAGGACATCTTTTAGTCAGGATTTTTGTAACCTATTGGAGCCCTACCTAGAAAGAACACATTTTACACTTCTTGGTGATTTTAATTTTCATTTGGACAATATCTTAAGCCACAACACACAAACTCGTCAGGAAAGTATGAATTGCTGCGGCTTTACACAACTGGTTACATCCCCCACACACGGGGCGGGCCCCACCCTAGATAGGATTTTCTCTAATGATCATCGTATTATTGTGGAAGTGCCTCTTCCACTTGCCTGGTCAGACCACTTTGCTATTCCCTTTAATTTAAGGGTCTCTGCATCTCTGAAAATAGGAAAGTGGCTGACAAACGGAATCTCAGTCTTATCAGTAATGAGGCTTTCGCTAATATTCTCACAAATTTTCAGCTTTCAGGGCACTTAGTGCTAATTTGGCTGCAGAGGAGTTGTCTAAAAAATATTAGCAGTCAAGGACACCTTAGCCCCTGCAAAAAGTCATTATACAGCAAGAAAAAGGCCTTCCTCACCCTCGTTTACCGATAGACTACGTAAGTTGAGACCGGTGTGTAGGAAGCAGGAAAGGCTATGGAGCATCGATCTAGCACCATCAGGCAGAGAACTGCATGAATAATGCTTGAAAGCATACAAAGCAGCTATCATGGAGGAAAATAGCTCTATAACATTGTCAACTCCCTTATTTCTCCCCCGGTTATTGACCCTGTGGAGTCTTCACAGGAGCTCTGTGATAGGCTTTCATCGTTCTTTTGTACTAAAATCTCAGATATTTATGCCCAGCTGGAAGCATTAAATTAAAAAAAGGGGACAGAACAGATGCCCAGCCAATAATTCGTCTAACGGAAAGCTCCAGAAGGAAGGTGACACCTAGTTTACTTACTTTTCCGAGTATGTCACCAGAGATTATAGACCATTAATCAGAAGGAGTTAAGTTTGGATCTCCTATGGATCCCTGTCCCCTGAAGGTCCTAAAAAGTGCTGGAGAATCTATCATACCGCATCTCACTGCTGTCCTAAATATAGTCATCTCAGAGGGGCAATATAACCTGGCATAGAAGACCGCAGTGGTTAGGCCACTCATAAAAAATCCCTCACTGGACCCTATGGAACTGAAAAATGATCGTCCCATTTCCCTCTTGCCTGTCCCAGCTAAGATTTTAGAATCCCACTTGAATACCCACCTGAGTGCCTATTTAAGGGACCATCAAATCCTTGATGGTTCACAACACGGGATCAGAAGCTGTCATAGCACAGAAACTACTCTCACTGTGGTTATTACAACATTCGTACAGGTGGATGCAGGTCATACCACCTTACTAATTTTACTTGAACTTACCACAGCTTTTGATACCCTATCTCCAATGAGACTTGTGGAGCGACTGAGGGAGATAGGGGTTGGTGGCTCGGCTCTAGGGCTTCTTGCTTATTCCTTAGTGAGTGGCCTCAAATAGTGAACTTGGGAAACTTCTACTCGGATCCAAATCCCCTATTATGCGGGGTGCCACGGGGTCTTCCCTGAGCCCTACGTTATTTAATATCTATGTCACCCCGCTGGGAAAGTTGGTAAAACCTTACCTACAAGTGAAGAATTAGCTATATTAGCTAAGGGACTTACATTTGTACCATCTATGTTACAAAATCCTGTAGACACAAAAACAGAGGTATTAGGATTCCTCAGAAAAGTCAGATTAAAAGCATACTTTCTAGAACGTGAAAGTATTGAACAGAAGAACATCAGTGGATTAAGAAATAAATCCACATTTTTACCTGACAGCGTCTTACTCCCACCAGAGGTCCTAATGTTTGAAAACCAAGTATTACGGGAAATTGATGATTTACAGACCAAAAAAGTCTACTACCATAACAACTGTAGCAAACTAGAGCGGATAGCACTAACAAAACCTTTCTTCCAATCCGACAGTGAATGTGAAACCAGCTGATAAAGGCGGGGGAATTGTTTTATGGGAAACTTCTAAATACGATCAAGAAGTTATGAACCAATTATCCAACCAATTACATTATAGACCATTGGCAAATAATCCATCCCCTAGACTTAAACAACAGATTCTGGAAATTACTCAAGAAGGTCTTGAAGGGGGTTGGCTTTGTAAAAACGAATTCGCCTTCCTCAATAATTAATCCAATTATAAGACTCTTAACATTTATGTACTTCCCAAAGGGCATAAATCAGTGATTGACCCGCCCGGGAGACCGATTGTTGCGGCATGTGGGTCCTTATTAGAGCCCTTGGCCAAGTACGTGGATGTATTTTTACTTCCATTGGTCAGGAATATTCCGGCCTATGTAAGAGACACCATGGATCTGATATCAAAGGTGGAGGGGTTGAAGTTTAATCCTGATGAACAACTACTTGCCACCTTTGATACTGAAGCACTTTATACAAATATTCCGCAGGACGAAGCCCTGGAGGTTATGAAGGTGGTGTTGGACTCGAGAGATCGCCCTCACCAAGTGCCCACTGAATTTATAACCAGTCTAGCTAAATTGTGCCTAAAAAACAATTTCTTCAGTTTTAAAGAAAATTTGTATTTACAAATCTCAGGAGTGGCCATGGGCTGCTGCTTTTCGCCTGAGATAGACAATTTGGTGATGGCCCTATTTGAAGAGAAGTGGATATATAGCGACACAAAACCATTTAAACATCATGTGGAGTTTTGGTGTCGCTATATAGACGATATCTTCTTAATTTGGAAGGGGGACCAGACTCAATTATCTGATATTCATATTTGGCTGAATTCACACACTCATAAATTCAATTTCGGAGTGTCCAGTGACAAAGAAAAAGTCAACTTTTTAGATGTGTATGTCCAACATGATGAGGGTCATTTAGCTGTCAGTTTATATACCAAACCGACTGACAAAAAGACTTTATTACACTTTACCAGCAGTCATCCTAGGTCTCTAAAAGAAAACCTTCCCTGTGGTCAGTTCCTCCGACTGAGGAGGAACTGTAGTTCTAAGGAGGATTACTTCATTCATGCTGAAAAACTAAAAGAGAAACTGATATCGAGAGGATACCCAAAAAGATTACTGAAGGTGGCCTTAAAAAGGGCGTGGTACACTCCACGTGAGACATTGTTGGTACCTAAAATACATGATGAAAAAAATACAACTCTTACATGTGTATTAACATATGATCCTAGAGCCAATAAGGTAAAAAAGTTGATTTTAAACAATTGGAAACTAATTGATAACTTGGGCATACCGAAACCGTTATTTGCTTTTAAGAAAGGCAAAAACATTCGGAACCAATTGGTGAAGTCATCTACTACTACAAATAAATTGCCCCCTCCAAGAGATGCTCGGGACCTGCTCAAACTACCCCCGGTAATCGGACATTACAGATGTCAGAACTGCCTGGCATGTGGTTCGACAAAAGATTCCAAGGAAATTGAGATCAATGGTAAAATCCATCACCAAAGATCGTTTTCCAACTGCAATACCAAATGCACCATATATTGTATAAAATGTCCATGTGACAAATTTTATATAGGGCAGACAGTTCAAGCTGTCAAAAAACGAATATTGCAGCATAAGTCTAGAGTGAGATGTAATACACCCGGGGCTCCGTTGGTATTACATTACCAAAGGAACAACCACTCTGAAACAGATATGGAATGGTCAGTGTTATGTACCATGCAAAACACAAACAGAGGGGAGACAGAAAACAAACTTAACTGTTTGGAGGCGAGACTAATCGAAAAGTATCAGACTGCTAGAACTGGTCTTAACGACAGAGATGAGATCTGGGCATTACTGGAATAAATTGCAGGGGAACTGCTGTACCTAGCATTTAAGGACTGCTACACATATGTATGTTTATATATATGAAGTGAAGTGTTATAATATGTGCAAATTACTTCCTATAATGGATCTTACAGTTGGTTCTCTATTGTACTGTATGATTAGACTGTGAGAGTTGTTGGCATCACACGGGGTTATAAGGTTATCCTTTGTGTTACCTTGGAAGTTTGATTTACAACTTCCGTTTGTATTTCCTGTTCGTTATTACACTCTTTAATTTAATTTGCTTTTGAATTGTGGTTTTATTAGGGCCTTGAATATTAGGATGTAGTTTGATAGAGGTCGATCTATGTTGACTATAGATTTAAGACCGGGGCTCAAATATGAGAATGCAGTCTGTCTTCTAGTTTTATGTGCGACTCTAAGGCTAGCATCGCGAGTTTTTTTCCAAAATGCCGGGTAGTCCGTTGTCGCTTCTTACCTTGGAGACGACGCGGGCTATGTTTAAAAACGGGAGGCATTACCTCTAGGAAGTACCGTTTGGAGTTTGGCGATCATTACTGCCTGTGGATATATATAAAAAAAAGGATTTAATCCAGGTACGAGTTTACAGTGGACGCCATGCGTCCATGACTGTGTGTGTTTGTTAGTAGACAAGAAACTGTGTGGTATAGGTGGGCTCTATGAGTGATTACGCCTTTATTTATTTATTTTTATTTTATTTTATTTTTACCATAGGATTGGACATGTGGAATTAGACTGCTGCCTAAAGCTGTAGATGTGGCGTTTCTAGATGGATTAGATTGTTGCCTAAATTTGTATTTATGACGTTTCGTGATGGAAGGTAAGCCTAAGCTTACAGTGATTTGAATATTATATTTGCCCCTGGAATCGAGGATCAGTGAGTTTTTGTTTCTTTGTTTTCCTCCGTGGCTTGATTATAAGAAGCCGTCTGGTGGAGAACTGTGGTCTCTATCAGTTTTCTAATCTGGAGACGTAATGCAGGTAATTCTTCTTCCTTTTCCGTTATTATTAGTTTTCAGTAACACTTATGGCTACCCACTCACTTTGGGATTAGGTTGTGCATGTAGGTATATACATTGACTCTCTACTCAGAAGTCACGGGTTCTTGTTTATGATATAATGGAGTTTAATTAAGTCAACTTTATATATATATATATTTTTTTGAATTCTGGTGCACTAATTTAAGGTGTTCACGTTATACAGAATAAACACTTCTTGATGCCAGTCACCTCAAGAAGAGAGACGTGAAGATGTAATGTGTTTTCACAAGGTTTATGTGCATAGGAGTGTAGAATGTTATCCCTGTTGATATATATAGAATGTAAACTTAGTTATTTGATTGTTTTAGGTATGAATTATAGTTGCCCTCATAGTCCTGATGAGGCCTGGATTGATAAGAGGCTGAAACACGTCGACACAGTTTGTTGGAGACACTAATACAAACAAAAGTCTCTTTGACTGGGATGATGAAATAAGAAACTATTTGGAGTGATAGATGGAGAGAGGTTAAGAATTGTTAACCTTAAACACTCCAGTTGTGTTTGTTTTGTTTTTGGTGATCCGAAAAATAGGAATGTTTTGTTGATAAATTGTAGATAAACATCCTTTTTGCAAATTGTTGGGGAAAAGAACCACTACTTTGGTTCTAAGATACTTATGTATATATATGTAAATGTATTAATCCTGTTAGTTATGTATATATGTATAAATTGTATATATCTGTGTTAAATGTGAGATATTAGTATTCATGAAAAATATGGTTTAATTAAAAGAAATAGTTAAACCGTATACACGTTAATTATTGGTGTTTGCTTTGGCAGTTCTTTGGAGAAACTCTATTTTCTAAACTATTTCTAATTAACTTGTGGTAAAAATGACCAACCCAAGAATGGATAATTTACGGTATCCAGTCTTATAATTAGTTAGACATATAACAATTCCGTAGGCTTTATTTTCTTTTGCATTGTGTTATTTACCCAAAGGCCTATGGGTTAATGGGGTGACCCCTGTAGTATGTTCGTGTTAGTTACACTTGGTTAAGTGTGAGAGCTATAGAGAATGACAACTTAGTGGTCAGATTCAGTAAAGGATCAGTTTAAAAAGTATTGTGATTAATTTGGAGCTCTCTAGGTAGCCAATTTGTAAATTATTTCATATATGATGTACGGGGATACTTCTACCTATGCACACATATCTGTCTATAAAGAATAACAGTTGAGAAATGTCAGAACCTAGTGTGGTCAGTTATAGTGAAGATGAAATCAATGCCTTGCTGTCGAAAACTTCATCACTATTAAGTGGGGATAAAGTAGTTTCTCAGGTAGCAAACATTGATAAAATTGAGAGATTAAAACAACTGAAGAAAAAGAATATTAGGACACACTTGCACGCTCAAGTATTATCGGAACATCTAAAGAATAATACGATTCCTGTGGGCTTACAGGTAAAAAATATCCCTGTTATCTTTACTACTGACAAAACATATTTGAATAGATTTGGAGGAGTCGGGACTAAATGTTCTGTAGATTGGATGGCCCTCTCAGTTGAGACGGCCTTAAGATTGTATGAAGAGGAACTAAAAGAAATAGAAGCTTTGGAAGAAGAAATTCTAAACGATACAGCAATCAAGGATTGTAAAAAATTGTTGGAAGCAGTTGAAAAACCATCGCCGACTTTACTGTTCATAATACAAATTTAAAAATCACAAAAGTTGGTAAAGACATAAAAAACTTTAAGTTAGAAGAAGTCTATTCCTTTCTAAAAGACGATTTCAACATTAACAACAACCCCAGTACACTAAACCTACAATATAGAGGAAGATCCAGAAATAAATGTATCACTTTTTTTGATACCTCTTCGGATTGAGACCAGGGGTCAAATAGTGAATACTACCCGCATCCCCAATTTGTTAGATCAAGACCCCCTTTTTTAGGCAGAGGGAGGTTCAGACCATGGGGAAGGGGCCAGAGATGGAGAGGGTACAACCAACAAGGGGGGATGTACCCCCCACAAGGAGCATACCAACAAACAGAACACTATCCAAACCCAGAGACAGACACTTTCTGGACACGGAAGAAGACGTACAGACGATAAACCAAGGGGAAAAAGATTTGATCCCTATTTATAATTTGTCAAATTATATTCCTACAAGTGAAGAATTAGCTATATTAGCTAAGGGACTTACATTTGTACCATCTATGTTACAAAATCCTGTAGACACCAAAACAGAGGTATTAGGATTCCTCAGAAAAGTCAGATTAAAAGCATACTCTCTAGAACGTGAAAGTATTGAACAGAAGAACATCAGTGGATTAAGAAATAAATCCACATTTTTATCTGACAGCATCTTACTCCCACCAGAGGTCCTAATGTTTGAAAACCAAGTATTACGGGAACTTGATGATTTACAGACCAAAACAGTCTACTACTATAACAACTGTAGCAAACTAGAGCGGATAGCACTAAAACATCTTTCTTCCAATCTGACAGTGACTGTGAAACCGGCTGATAAAGGCGGGGGAATTGTTTTATGGGAAACCTCTAAATACGAACAAGAAGTTATGAACCAATTATCCAACCAATTACATTATAGACCATTGGCAAATAATCCATCCCCTAGACTTAAACCACAGATTCTGGAAATTACTCAAGAAGGTCTTGAAGGGGGTTGGCTTTGTAAAAACGAATTCGACTTCCTCAATAATGAATCCAATATTAAGACTCCTAACATTTATGTACTTCCCAAAGTGCATAAACCAATGATTGACCCGCCCGGGAGACCGATTGTTGCGGCATGTGGGTCCTTATTAGAGCCATTGGCCAAGTACGGGGATGTATTTTTACTTCCATTGGTCAGGAATATTCCGGCCTATGTAAGAGACACCATGGATCTGATATCAAAGGTGGAGGGATTGAAGTTTAATCCTGATGAACAACTACTTGCCACCTTTGATATTGAAGCACTTTATACAAATATTCCGCAGGACGAAGCCCTGGAGGTTATGACGGTGGTGCTGGACTCAAGAGATCGCCCACACCGAGTGCCCACTGAATTTATAACCAGTCTAGCTAAATTGTGCCTAAAAAACAATTTCTTCAGTTTTAAAGAAAATTTGTATTTACAAATCTCAGGAGTGGTCATGGGCTGCTGCTTTTCGCCCGATATAGCCAATTTGGCGATGGCCCTATTTGAAGAGAAGTGGATATATAGCGACACCAACCCATTTAAACATCATGTGGAGTTTTGGTATCGCTATATAGACGATATCTTCTTAATTTGGAAGGGGGACCAGACTCAATTATCTGATTTTCATATTTGGCTGAATTTACGCACTCATGATTTCAATTTCACCGTGTCCAGTGACAAAGTAAAAGTCAACTTTTTAGATATGTATGTCCAACATGATGAGCGTCATTTATCTGTCAGTTTATATACCAAACCGACTGACAAAAATACTTTATTATACTTTACCAGCAGTCACCCTAGGTCTCTAAAAGAAAACCTTCCCTATAGTCAGTTCCTCCAAGTGAGGAGGAACTGTAGTTCTAAGGAGGATTACTTCATTCATGCTGAAAAACTAAAAGAGAAACTGATATCGAGAGGATACCCGAAAAGATTAGTGAAGGTGGCCTTAAAAAGGGCGTGGTACACTCCACGTGAGACATTGTTGGTACCTAAAATACATGATGAAAAAAATACACCTCTTACATGTGTATTAACATATGATCCCAGAGCCAATAAGGTAAAAAAGTTAATTTTAAATAATTGTAAACTAATTGATAACTTGGGCATACCAAAACCGTTATTTGTTCTTAAGAAAGGCAAAAACATTCAGAACCAATTGGTGAAGTCATCTACTACTACAAATAAATTGCCCCTCCAATAGATACTCGGGACCTGCTCAAACTACCCCCGGTAATCGGACATTACAGATGTCAGAACTGCCTGGCATGTGGTTCGACAAAAGATTCCAAGGAAATTGAGATCAATGGTAAAATCCATCACCAAAGATCGTTTTCCAACTGCAATACCAAATCCACCATATATTGTATAAAATGTCCATGTGACAAATTTTATATAGGGCAGACAGTTCAAGCTGTCAAAAAACGAATATTGCAGCATAAGTCTAGAGTGAGATGTAATACACCCGGGGCTCCGTTGGTATTGGATGTACGTTGTTACAACGCATGTTGTAACAACGCATGCCTTTACCACGCAAGTCTTACAACTCAAGTCGTTACAACGACTTGCGCTGTAGGGCGTGGATTTAGGAATCTTATAATTTTATATTCCAACACCAGTCCCCGTAACAGTAGGGAAGGTGTTGGAATATAAAATTGCAAGATTCCTTATCCCACAGCGCCATCCAACGCAAGTCGTAGTAACAACTTGCGTTGTAATAGCTGCGGGGTAAAGGCACTGCGGTGTAAAAACCGTGTCGTAAACGATGTTCCCCGTTGGTATTACATTACCAAAGGAACAACCACTCTGAAACATATATGGAATGGTCAGTGTTATGTACCGTGCAAAACACAAACAGTGGGGAGACAAAAAACAAACTTAACCGTTTGGAGGCGAGACTAATCGAAAAGTATCAGACTGCTAGAACTGGTTTTACCGACAGAGATGAGATCTGGGCATTACTGGAATAAATTGCAGGGGAACTGCTGCACCTAGCATTTAAGGACTGCTACACATATGTATGTTTATATATATGAAGTGAAGTGTTATAATATGTGCAAACTACTTCCTATAATAGATCATAAGGTTGGTTCTATATTGTACTGTATGATTAGACTGTGAGAGTTGTTGGCATCACACGGGTTTATAAGGTTATCCTTTGTGTTACCTTGGAAGTTTGGTTTACAACTTCCGTTTGTATTTCCTGTTCGTTATTACATTCTTTAATTTAATTTGCTTTTGGATTGTGGTTTTATTAGGGCCTTAAATATTAGAATGTAGTTTGATAGAGGTCGATCTATGTTGACTATAGATTTATGACAGCGGCTCAAACATGAGAATGCAGTCTGTCTTTTAGTTTTATGCGCGACTCTAAGGCTAGCATCGCGAGTTTTTTCCAAAATGCCGGGTAGTCCGTTGTCGCTTCTTACCTTGGAAACGACGCGGGCTACGTTTAAAAACGGGAGGCATTAGCTCTAGGAAGTACCGTTTGGAGTTTGGTTATCATTACTGCCTGTGGATATATATAAAAAAAAGGATTTAATCCAGGTACGAGTTTACAGTGGACGCCATGCGTCCGTGACTGTGTGTGTTTGTTAGTAGACAAGAAACTGTGTGGTATAGGTGGGCTCTGTGAGTGATTACGCCTTTATTTATTTATTTTTATTTTATTTTATTTTTACCATAGGATTGGACATGTGGAATTAGGCAGCTGCCTAAAACTGTAGGTGTGGCGTTTCTAGATGGATCAGATTGTTGCCTAAATTTGTATTTGTGACGTTTCGTGATGGAAGGTAAGCCTAAGCTTTCGGTGATTTGAATATTATATTTGCCCCTGGAATCGAGGATCAGTGAGTTTTTGTTTCTTTGTTTTCCTCCGTAGCTTGATTATAAGAAGCTGTCCGGTAGAGAACTGTGGTCTCTATCAGTTTTCTAATCTGGAGACGTAATGTAGGTAATTCTTCTTCCTTTTCCGTTATTATTAGTTTTCAGTAATACTTATGGCTACCCACTCACTTTGGGATTAGGTTGTGCATGTAGGTATATACATTGACTCTCTACTCAGAAGTCACGGGTTCTCGTTTATGATATAGTGGAGTTTAATTAGGTCAACTTTATATATATATATTTTTTTTTAATTCTGGTGCACTAATTTAAGGTGTTCACGTTATACAGAATAAACACTTCTTGATGCCAGTCACCTCGAGAAGAGAGACGTGAAGATGTAATGTGTTTTCACAAGGTTTATGTGCATAGGAGTGTAGAATGTTATCCCTGTTGATATATATAGAATGTAAACTTAGTTATTTGATTGTTTTAGGTATGAATTATATTTGCCCTCATAGTCCTGAAGAGGCTGAAACGCGTCGACACAGTTTGTTGGAGACACCAATACAAACAAAAGTCCGTTTGACTGGGATGATGAAATAAGAAACTATTAGGAGTGATAGATGGAGAGAGGTTAAAAATTGTTAACCTTAAACACTCCTGTTGTGTTTGTTTTGTTTTTGGTGATCCGAAAAATAGGAATGTTTTGTTGATAAATTGTAGATAAACATCTTTTTTGTCAATTGTTGGGCAAAAGAACCACTACTTTGGTTCTAAGATACTTATGTATATATATGTAAATGTATTAATCCTGTTGGTTATGTATATATGTATAAATTGTATATATCTGTGTTAAATGTGAGATATTAGTATCCATGAAAAATATGGTTTAATTAAAAGAAATAGTTAAACCGTATCCACGTTAATTATTTGTGTTTGCTTTGGCTGTCAGTCAGTCAGTCAGTCAGAATACTTTATTTCAATAAATCAATATCATAAAAAGACAATGGCACTATACAAAATATACAATTAAATACACTCATTAATACAGAATAAAAACAGAGTCATAGGCCAATAACAAATTATCCAGGAATATTCATAGAATGAAAATTTCATCAATTAAAAACACAATAAATAGAGTAAGAACATTAACCCTTTTGAGTGCCCTCCCTGACGATTTATGAGGTACAATCATCATACATATATACATCCAAATTCATTTATGTACAATTACTCAGACAGTTTTTCTTATTTCTGATCCTTATAGCACCCACCAAAAAACTTGCAACATGAAAGATGATCCTAGAAGACTGTAATAATTGCAAATATAGGAGGGCAGGCTTGATCTGCAAAAAGCCCCCCTCCTTAAGTATTGGGACCAAGAATTTCATCCTTAATTCCATGTAGTGACTACAGAACATCCAAAAGTGCAATGTGTTCTGAGTGGAAAAGTTGTCACAGCAACACGGCGGTGCTTTTTCGGGGATACTCCATGAAGGAAACAGTCCTAAATTCAAGTGTATCAAATTAAAACGGAAGCGGGTTAGGAGAAACATATGGAAGGGACGATTCACCACATTAAGGTAGGTTTCAGGACCACATGAACTGGCAATAATGAGATTAGCCCTTACAGTAGGTTTTTTTTAATTTGCGTTCCTCTCTCACCAGAGACAGCAAATCTGCCATTGCTCCCTTTGCTCTTTGCTCTTATTGACTCTGGAGAGGAGAAAAGCTCCGGTCTCCCAAGTTTAAACAGGGTATTTTTAATGTAAGTCAGCCACTCACTCTTGCTATAGTTTTCTAGAAGGAGACAATCTTTCATGATAATATGGTTCAGGGAGATTTCCTGGTTCATCCAGGTCTTCAACCAGCATAATACAGGAGCCATACTTATCATGTCAGAAATAAAGCCTGCCCCCAATTCAGAATGGATAGTGTATGAGGGCGTGGACTGTGGCACTGAAAGGACAGATCTCATAAATTTGTTTTTGATCACCTGTAGACAATCAGGGGAACTATATCCCCATATTGAACTGCCATATGTGGCTACTGCTAGGCATTTTGCCTTATAGATCTTCATTAGTGCTGCTATAGGTCTAGCCCCAAGTTTTTTCGTAAAGCCCTGGAGTGCAGATGTAGTTCTTGCAAAGGAGATGTTTCTATTTTTAAGCTGCGGGCCCCAATTCCCTCTCTCATCAAATGTAATCCCCAGGTAGGGGAATATGGGCACCCTGCTAAGTTCTTCTTTGCCGCAGAAAAAAGGTTTTAGACTGCTTTTTCCTAGAGCACTTCCCCATAATCATGATTTGGGACTTTTTTACATTTATTTTAAGGTCCAAGGATCCCATAAAGTTCCTGAATACATCCAGAAGCCGCTGTAATCCTACCCCTGTCCGTGAAAGAAGGACAGCGTCATCCGCGTAGAGGAGAACTGGGATACCCAGTTCCCCTATACGCGGTATGTCAAGGGTAGCCTCCTTTAGAGCAGGTTCAAGGGCGTTTATATATATTGTAAAAAGAAGTGGGGCCAGGATACACGCTTGCCTGACCCCCCTTTCCGAGTTAAAATGACTAGTACAGCGCCCCTCGGCAGTAACCCTGACGGAGGCCAAAAGGCCAGAATGTAAGTCTGCCAGAAGGTCAACTAAGGCCCGATCAAGACCCATGTTAATTAAAATTTGCCATAGCTTGGCTCTGTTTACAAGGTCAAATGCCGAAGAGAGGTCCATGAACCCCAGATACATTGACCCCTCTTTGACCTTGGTATATTTGTCCACTAACATATGCAAGTTAAGGCATTGGTCTAATGTGCTCCTTTTTGTTCTAAACCCATACTGTAAATTGGACAGGAGCCCTCTGTCATTGACCCCGTCTGTAATTTTGTGCAAGATTACCCGCCCTAAAATTTTGACCGAGGAATCTATTAGAGGGATAGGTCGATAACAAGAGGGGTCCTGCCTATCTCCCTTCTTAAAGACTGGTATAATAATGTATTTTTTCCATGAGACCGGTATGTTATTTTGGTTTAAAGCGTTAAAAACACTACACAGGATCTTAGACCACAGTTTTGGGGCGCACTTAAAAACATCCGCGGGGACCCCGTCGGGGCCTGGAGCCTTATTTTTTAATGTCAGCTCAATAGCTCTTTCAATCTCTTGGGCCTCAAAAGTCACCTGGCACCCTTCAGATCTAACATGGGTATTAGCCATTTGACTTTCAGGGCCTGAGATAGAGTATATTTCCTCAAAATGAGTTATCCAGCCCTCGTCTGGAATGTGAGACTCAAGGGGAGTGTTCTCCTCTCCCGAGAACAACGGTTGATTTACAATTTTCCAGAACAGCCCGCTATCTCTAAGAGTCTCAGGGGCAAGTAATTATAACCAGGCCTCATCTTTCAGCTCATTTTTCCTCTCTAAGATTGCTTTCTTATAGACAGATCTTAAGATAGCTATTTGGGCTCTGTCCTTAGGGGGTCGCTTTTAGGGCCATAAGTAAAACTCCGTGTGCCCTAGAACATTTTTTGTCAAACCATCTTTTGCCATAGTTTGTCCTCTGTCTAGGGCCAGCATGTAAGGTTAAACTAATTTGTCTGCAGATATTATCAAAGGCAATGACCCCCTCTGTATTTTGGGCCTGTTTCTCAAGGCATATGGCCACATCGACCTCAACCTTTTCCAAAACTTCCGGCAAAAAAGTTTCAGGGACTATGTTTGACCATTTTAGCCTTGCACCTTGATCTTTTACAGCCACGCTTAGGCCACCCTTATGAGTTACAGATTTCAGGGTTAATAGATCCACAGACTTTGGGGGTCATTATGATGGCGGATTTTCCGCTTACTCCGGGCCGGCGGAAGCCACCGCCGGCCCGGAGTATGCAGGAAATCCACCGAGGAGGCCTGAAAGACCCACCGCCAAATCAGGATGGCTGGTGGGTCTCACAATCTGTCCGCCGCTTTTCCGCCGCGGTAGGAAGGCGACCACGGCGGAAAAGCACTAACATGGCAGGCGGTGTCTATCAGACACCGCCAGCCATATTAGGATGTAGGAAAAGTCATGCTTTTCCGCTGCGGCTTTTCCGCCGTGGAAGAGCATACGGACAATCACTTTGGGGGCCCGTTGCGGGCCCCCTGGGCGAAGGTTGCGTGGGGGGTGCACATGGGGGGTACCTATGGTACCCCCATGCCCTTGCGTGCACGAAGCAGCAGGCACCGCGCGGTGCCTGCCGCTTTGTGCATGCAAATGCACAGCTTTAGTCTTTTTTTCATTGCGGCGGGTGCTGCTTCAAGCAGCACCCGCCGCAATGTAAAACATACAGTATGTGACCGCCAGGGTGGCGGTCACATCCTAATTGCCATGGAGGGACCGCCGCTGCCCATGCGGACGGTCCCTCCTACTCAGGGGTGGCGGACGGACGCAAGTCCGTCCGCCATCCTAATCGGCCCCTTTATCTCTATTAACACTGGGTTGTGGTCACTAAAGACCGATACCTCCGTCTTATACCTTAGTACCTTACATAACATAAAAGAAGTCATAAAAATATAATCAATTATAGTGCCTTCGTCTGTTCCTTTAAAAGTAGGGGGCCTAGGATCACTTTCCCCGCAACCTGATTCGTAAAGATTCCATCTAGCCAGAAAATTTTCAAGTGCTTCCCCCCTCTTAGAATGTTCAAAATGCATAGATGAGGAATATGGTGGACCTTCTATTTCATTACTGGCACACGGTTTGTTACAGGGATGGATATTAAAGTCCCCTAAAAATATTAATTCAAAAGTATTCACATTTGTACTATAGACTGACAGGAATTTTTCCAATGAGCCCAGGTTAATCCCGGTACATTCATTGGAACATGAATTATAAAAATTAATAAATAAAATCTTGGGAGTATCAGAATATGATAGCTCAACAATTAAACAGTTCTGAGAACTTGAATTACACTGGATTAGTGTGCCATTTAAATCAAGTTTAAATAGACTTAGTAAACCTCCCTTGGCTCTACCAGCCACACTGCATGTTGCTGGAATAAAAAAGTGTCTGTACCCATCCAGAGAAAAGCTGTTTGTCTGGTCCCAAGTCTCTTGAAAAGCTATAATGTCATAAGTTTTTAGTGAATTAGTCCAGATATCATTCCCTACTTTAGCCTTAATGCCAGCAATGTTCCAAGTCATTATTCTAGCTATAGGATGAGGAGGCTTCCTATTAGTCCTTTGATCAATTGGCTGTCAATCATTTTCCTCCAAAGAAGCTAGAGGGGCATATCGATTGGCCAGTGGGAGAGGTTGATCAAATTGGTTATAATTCCTGGACAACCTATAGCAGTATGGGTCCTGACTATTTGGTGGTTGAATTCCAAATTGGGGAGGAGGGGTAACAAAGCAGCGCCTAGGGAGATGTTGAAATGGCTTAGGCTGGTCAGTGTTAAGATGTGTGGTAGTATTGAGATGATTATAAAAGAGACCAAGAGGGCGTGCACATACAATGTTATAGGCAGTTAATAGGGAGGCCGCTCTAAGCAGTACTGTAGCAACATGCTGCGGATGCTTTGGCTGTCCTTTGGAGAAACTCTATGTTCTAAACTATTTCTAATTAACTTGTGGTTAAAATGACCAACCCAAGAATGGATAATTTACGGTATCCAGTCTTATAATTAGTTAGACATATAACAATTCCGTAGGCTTTATTTTCTTTTTCATTGTTGTATGCCGACGACACACAAATAATGGTGTCCATCACTCATAACATCAATGACTCCGCTAGCAATTTAAAAAATTGCATGCAAGTAGTCTCTTCATGGATGGTGCAACACTATCTGAAGCTAAATGGCGAGAAGAACAAGGTCCTTATATTCGGGGACAAGTTGGACATTTGGTCCTGGGAGTGGTGGCCTGACTCTCTTGGCACTTGCCCAAGTCCTGTCTCCCATGGAAAAAACTTGGGAGTTTTGTTGGACAAGCCCCGTCTTTGAAGCTGCAGATTAGCAGGACAGTGGCTACCTGTTTTGGGCTAATCAGGATTATAAGGAAGATTTCTCAGTTCCTTTCATTTGCTTCATGCAAACAAGTTGTCATCGCGCTAGTATTGTCGAGATTGGACTATTGTAATGCCCTTTATTTGGGCAATAACAAAGGACTGGTGCGGCGCCTGCAGCTGGTGCAGAATGCCGCTGCCATGCTGGTGATGGACCTACCTAAATACCATTCAGTCTCGTCTTCTCTTCTGTCATTGCATTGGCTCCCTATGGACCGCAGAATTATGTTCAAAACCCTCTGTCTCACTCACAATGCTTACTATGGTCTGGGTCCTGATGGCATCAAATCTTTATTTCAGCACTATGCTCCTATTAGGAATCTCAGGTCACCAAGTAAACACCTCCTCATTGTCCCTAGGTTAAAAAAGATGGGGTGGTAGAGCCTTATCAACTGCCGCGGCCAAATTGTGAAATTCGCTCCCAGAGGAAATTTCGGGGCAACTATCACACACACGTTTTCGAAAGGCTTTAAAGACTTGGCTGTTTCCTTCGATGTCTGTTTGAGTGTGTCCTCTGCTGCTTGCATTTTGTTCTGCTGATAGCGCCTTGACGCCCTTGGGCTAAGTTAGCGCTTTTTAAGTTTTATATTCATTCATTCATTCACAATGAATATTAGTATCTTAGAGGGTTTGATAGCTGCTTCCGGACTATCTTCGTTTATAAAATGTGCATATTAGTTGCTTAACTTTCTCTGTGAGGGGTCCTCAGTTGGTGACACGTACCCACAAGTTTGTTTGGGGTGGGCAATAGGCACTCTGCTAGTTTATGATACCGCCATGCAGGGAGGCAGGGGGAGTTTCAGGGGATGTTCTAAAGGTTTGGGTGTTTTTTTTTATTCATTTGTAATGTTGTTTTTTCATTGTAAAGGCATAACATATTCGATTGGGATTGTATTTGTGTTTATGCTGCTTTTTTCTGTTTTTCAGGCATGATATACTTGATTGTGCCCTCTTAGTTGCCCTCTTAGTTGCCTAAATATGATATTTTTTGTGCTTGTTGTCTTGCATTGCCCTTATTATCCCATGTGCCCGTTTGCCTTCTGTTCACACGCCGGCCTCACCCCCCCACTCCCATTCGTCCGCTCCTCTCTCCCAGCTGCTCCTCCCTCCCACCTCCCCTTTCTTATGGCGGCCGCTGCTAAGGCAAGCCCGCCTGCACCCTTCCGCGCCTGGACCATACCCAGTGCCAGAACCCCTGGACCCCGCAAACTACGACACCAGCACACTCCACGCACTCAACCCCGGACGAGAACACACCTGCTACCAGGCCACCCCGAAGCAGACCCAAGGACCCTTCGCCTGCCGGAACTGCAGCTTCACCAGCATCTGCCCCGCCACACCTCCACCCAGGAAAGAACCCAACTACCTCAGATGCATCCTCCTCAACACCCGCTCTGCCCGCAAACACGCCGTTGAACTATGGGACCTTCTCAACTCAACTTCCCCAGACGGCGCCTTCCTGACAGACACCTGTCTGAACCCCGCCTCAGCACCCGACATCGCCATAGCCATCCAGGTAGGCTACAAAATCACCCGCAGTAGCAGGAGGAATCACCATCTTCCACAAGAAGACCCTCAGAACTTTGACCAACACCAACGACACCCTCAGCACTGCCAAACACATGCACTTCCAGATCCACACTGACCCCAACACCACCCTCATCATCTACAGACCCCCCGGACCCTGACCACAGTTCAGCGACTCCATCGCTGACTTCATCAGCACACATGCCCTCGCCTCCACATACGACATCCTCCTCGGAGACCTGAACTTAGACATCGAGAACAACAGCGACACCAACTCCACCACCCTGATCGACAACCTCGGACTCAGACAGCTCATGACAACACCCACCCACACCACCACCCACACGCTTGACCCCATCTTCTCCGCAAACCCCCACGTTTCCTTCAACCACACAACCGAACTCCACTGGACCGACAATCACTGCATCCACTTCACCTTCAGGAAACCGACCACGCACAATCGCACCCAACAGATGCCTCGGCGCTGCTAGAGAAAAGTCACCGAAGACCAGCTAACTACCACCCTCGCCCAGAGCCCACCCGCCGACCCCACCGACCCCGACAACCCTGCCAGCAACCTCATACAGTGGATCGACGACTGCACCAACACCCTCGCCCCGCTCAAGACACCCTCCAACAGCCACATCAACAAGAAAGCCTCCAAACAAACACGTTGAAAACTGGAGAAAACCTGGCTCTGCAATCGAACACCAGACAGCTACACTGCCCACAAGAATGCCACCCACAGACACCATCACCTCATCCGATCTGGCAAAAGGGCCTCCTTCAAAGACCACCTAGATAACAACGCACACAACCGCAAACAGCTCTTCAGCATCGTGAAAGTACTCTCCAACCCCAGCTCAAACGACATCCCACCTTCGCAAGACCAGTGCGACTCGCTTGCCACCTTCTTCCACCGCAAGATCGCCGACATCCACGACAGGTTCAACGCCACGACTGCCCCGACAACCACTGAAACCTCTGCCCCCACGACCACCACCTGCACCAACCGCCTGCTCTCGTGGACCAGCATCAACGACGAGGACACCAGCGAGAGCATGAACACCATCCACTCCGGATCACCGTTAGACCCATGCCCCCACCACATCTTCAACAAAGCCAGCACAGCCATCGCACCCCATCTCTGAAATGCAATCAACATCTCCTTCCCGACAGTAACCTTCCCGGAAAGCTAGAAGCATGCCGAGATCAACGCCTTACTCAAGTAACCCAAGGCAGACCCCAAGGACCTCAAGAACTTCCGACCCATCTCCCTGCTCCCGTTCCTGGTGAAGGTCATCGAGAAAGCCGTCAACAAACAACTGACCCGCTACCTCGAGGAGAACAGCATCCTGGACCCGTCCCAATCTGGGTTCTGCAGCAACCATAGCGCCGAAACCACAGAGAAACAGCAGCCCTCATCCTCCTGGACCTGTCAGCTGCCTTCGACATGGTCTGCCACCGCACACAGCGAACAAGCCTACACGACGCCAGAATCCAAGAGAAGGCCCTGGACTGGACCACATCCTTCTTCTCCGGCAGAGCTCAGAGCGGCCGCCTCCTCCCCTTCAGCTCCAATGCCACTGAGATCATCTGGGGCATACCCCAGGGCTCATCCCTCAGTCTGACCCTGTTCAACATCTACATGGCACCCCTCACCCACGTCGCCCGACAGCATGACCTCAACATCATCTCCTATGCCGACGACACCCAGCTGATCCTCTCCCTCACCAAAGACCCTCACACCGCCAAAACCAAGCTCCACGAAAACCCCTCTACGCAGGAACTTCAGCCAAACTCCTGAGACGGCTGCAACGCATCCAGAACGCCTCTGTACATCTGATCCTCGACACTCCCCACCATAGCCACATCACACCCCACCTAAGAGACCTATACTGGCTCCCTGTTAACAAGAGGATAACCTTCAAGCTCTTCATCCACGGACACAAAGCACTCCACAACACCGGACCAGCATACCTCAACAAACGACTCAGCTACTACACCCCCTCCCGCCAGCTCCGCTCCGCTCCTGGCCTTCAGAAGACTCCTCAAGACCTGGCCCTTCGAACAGAAGCAGCACACCCCTTCCGCCAGCTCCTTGAGACCCTCATGGGCAAGTAGTGCGCTTTACAAATTATATGATTGATTGATTGATTGATTGATTGATTGATTGCGCTAAGGTCGAGGCAGCTACAGGTTCAACATTTGTGATGTCCTCATAGATGTGAATGGTAGGGCTTAAGCCAACGCTTCTCCTGGGGGCCTTGCAGGATGTTCCTCTCTGGGTCACCACATACCTCTAAAATCGTGTGATGGGCATGGTGACTAGACAGAAGCTCAAGTTGCTTTCCTGGAACGTAAACGGTCTGGGGGACAAAATTAAAAGAGGTGTGGTTCTCCAATTCCTTGAGCACCATTCCCCTCATGTAGTCCTCTTACAAGAGACCCACCTGCTGGAGAATGGATGGAAAGCCCTGTGAAGATGGGGCTTCCAGCTGGCGGCCCATTCCGCATTTGTTTCTGGTTCCGGGGGAGGCATCTTAATCAGAAAATGGTTTCCCCTGATGTCGATGTGGTCCGCACTGACCCTCAGGGTAGATTTTCTGCCATTTCTGGGATCTGGGAGGGGTCCACACATAGGGGCCGATTAGGATGGCGGTTTTTCCGCATCCTCCGGGCCGGCGGAAGTGTCCGCCGGCCTGGAGGATGCGGAAAAACCGCGGCGGAGACTCCAAAGACCCACCGCCAAATTAGGATGGCTGGTGGGTCTGGAATTCCGTCCGCTGCTTTTCCGCCGCGGTCGGCTTCCGACCGCGGCGGAAAAGCTATAACATGGCAGGCGGTGTCTATGAGACACCGTCCGCCATATTATGATGTTTGTGTAAATATGCTTTTCCATGGCGGCTTTTCCGCCATGGATAAGCATACGGACATTCACTTTGGGGGCCCGTTGCGGGCCCCCTGGGTGAATGGGGGGTGGGGGGTGCACATGGGGGGTACCTATGGTACCCCCCTGCATTTGCATACACAAAGCAGCAGGCACCGTGCGGTGCCTGCCGCTTTGTGCATGTAAATGCAACACATGCATTTTTAACATTGCGGCGGGTGCAGCTTGAAGCTGCACCCGCCGCAATGTTAATAATAGAGGATGTGACCGCCACCCTGGCGGTCACATCCTAATTGCCATGGAGGGACCGCCGCTGCCCATGCGGACGGTCCCTCCTACTCAGGGGTGGCGGACGGACGCAAGTCCGTCCGCCATCCTAATCGGCCCCTTAATCTGGTGTATATTCTGTCAGGCTTACATACGCAGGCCTTTGTTGATCTCGGCGATCTCCTCCTCAGATTGCCGGCCGGGAGCTTACTGATAGTGGGCGATTTTAACTCCATTGTCTCTGACTCCATGGACTGTTGGCCCCAGAAGGATCTGCCGCTGTTCCGCAGGCAAATCCATAGTTTCCTGGGTGCATTGGGCCTTGTAGATGTGTGGAGATGTCTGCACCCCGGTGAGTTCCAATACACCTATTTTTCCGGGCCTCATCGTAGAATGTCACGTATAGACTATGTGCTTATGCTTACCCATCATCTTCACACCGTTAAGGACATGCAGCATTTGGCTAGGGAGATTTCTGACCACTCACCTGTTCAGTGTAGTTTGGAAGTGGGCGTACCCACAATCGTCCGGGTGGCGCCGATTAATTCTTGGTATCTCACGACCCCCTCCATCAGAGACATGGTCTTGAGCGAGTCTGATCTGTACTTTCAGGAAAACCTGGGATTGGTTTTCTTGTCTGTTGTACTCTGGGAAGCATATAAGATGGTCATTCGGGGGGGGTTGAGCCAAATTGCTGGGCAGTGCAAAGAGAGAGTAGCAGAGATGGTGCACTTGGAGGGCGAAAATCTTGCTCTAGAAGACGCTGTCCGTATACAGGGACTCGGAGGAAGCACGTCAGAAGTTCCGCATAAAAACCAAGGAGCTCTCTGACCTGGCCACAGATGCAGTCAAGGCACACTATAGGGCTACCCTTAACAGGATCTATGATGCGGGCGATAAGGCAGGCAAGCTATTGGCTTGGTTGGATTGTACAGAGTGTATGCAGTGTGTGGTGGTTGAAATTGTCCTTGACTTGCAAGCCACTGTCCATGCGCCACAAGACATCACAGATGCATTCTGAGGGTACTACCACTCACTCTATACTTCCCATACAACACACTCGGAGGAGGCTTCTGTAATGTCTTGTTTTATTTAATAAGTATTTATCTGTAATGCTTACTTCCTTATAGAATGTAGAACACTCTCTTGTCTTGACAGAGAGAATGTAGAATGTTAAGTGGAGTCAGTTGGTTTCTGGCTGTTCATGGATGAGGTTAATAAATATATCTTGGATCTACAATTTACTATTTATTTATATTTAATTTAAGTTTTAACCATTTTACATTGGCGACGATCATACCTCGTTCCGCCTCAACATGCAGCCGTCCCTGACACCTCTCCAGCGGCTGTGAACACATCGAAGGAAGCGTCGTCTTCCCAGCGGCTGATCCAGCGATTCTTCACTGTAGGTGAACACGTAAACGGTGAGGAGATCAGCGGGAGGTTGTAGGAAAACAAGGGACTTATTTTAACATAAACGAAGGAAAAGAAAGGAAATAATAAGGCACACGCGTGATTGCCTGTTGGTGACTTGAATTTCTGCTCGCGCTAATTAAATATTGACTCGCGCAGCAAAATGGCGGTGCGTTTCAATGACGCTTAGCCTCGTTTTCAGAAATAAAGCTCAGCCTCGTTTTGAAAGGAGATTTGACGCTAGCAAAGGAAATGCGCGTCTAAGGAACAAAGGGCATTATGATGTATGCAGAGTTCTAATAGAATGAACATCGCAGTGGAGGCTGAAAGAAAGCATTGTGAAATATATATAGAATCTTTACAAAGTTAAGATTCTCACAAAACAGTGCAACTTGAGGATATTTTTATTCTATAGTGACATCAGAAATTCTTTGTTATTTTTTAAATAAGCACTCATATGTACATAATTACAAAGTGCATATGAAATTTTATTAAAAAGTACTCAAATTTACATAATTACAAGAAGCACTTATATAAATAAATAAAAGAATGCAGAATGTAACACAACCAGCATTCTTTTTAACAAGCCCAGGTGAACCAAATGTAAAATGGCAAAAGTGGAAGAAAATTTTTGCAAATTATGCAAGAGTATGTGGCACGAACTTAAGTGCAGAAAGAAAGCATTCGTTACTACTACACTGTCTGGGGGGAGAAGGACAAGATGTACTAGAACATTTACCTGAACTTACGGCTTCTGAACAAAGGAATTTGAACGAATACGAAGTAGCAATTGAGCAACTGGATCGACACTATCTTCCCAGATTAAGCACAATAATGGAAAGGTATCACTTTGGCTTAAGAGGACAAAAGAAAGATGAGTCAGTTGAAGAATATGTCTCGGCTCTAAGGAAGTTGGCCTCATCGTGCAAATTTGGACAAACCTTGGATGAGAGAATAAGGGATCAATTTGTATTAAGATATGCTCATGATAGTATTCGCAAGGAACTATGGCTAAAAGATGAACCGCCATTGGATGAAGTCCTTGTTATAGCTAAGCAAGTTGAACACATGACAAAGTGCGTAGATGAGTTAAAAGTGGAAAAAGAGAAGATGAATGAACCTGAAAAAAAAGATGAACCTAAAGTTGAGGAAGTAGTTTGCCAAGTAAAGAAAGAAGAAAAATCTACCAGTGATAAAAATGAAAATGGAACAAATAATTTTAAACCAAATTTTAATGCACAAGGAACATTTTCTTGTTTCAGATGTGGTAATAATGGACATTTAGCCAACTCACTAAGTTGTCCTGCTCTGAAATCTATCTGTAACAACTGTGGCAGAAAAGGTCATTTCTCAAAGTGTTGCAGGACTAGAGGTAGTAAGAGAGATAATGTATATAAAAGATGGACTCAACCTCAGGTAAAGACTGTGACTTTCCAAGTCAATAGTGGTTCATTGGAACATCCCTCACACTTAGTAAAAGTGGATAATGTCATGATTGAATTTAAATTTGATTCGTGTTCCCAAATCACCATGATTGATGAAGAGTTATTGCGGAAGACTTTTGGGGAGAAGGTCAAGCTCTTCAAAAGCGACATATTACCTTTGGGTTATGGGAAAAAACCTATCAAAATACTAGGTTATTTCATGACTACTCTTGAGTTGGGAAGTCGCATCATACCTGGTAAAATTTATGTAACTAATTTTGGAGATGCTTTGATTAGTTGGAAGGATCAGCGAGATTTAGGTGTAAAACTTGATCCCAATGCTTCACCTCAGGTGCAGATACAAGAAGTAGAAAATTTAGCTGAAATGTTTGCAGGAAAATTTCCAGAGGTATTCACAGAACAGTTAGGATGTTTAAAGGGTTACAAACACTGCATAAAATTAAAAAAGAATGCCATACCAGTTGTAGCGAAAGTAAGAAGGATTCCTTTAGCAGAACAAGGTAAAGTACAGAAGGAAATAGAAAAATTGATTAATAATAATATTATTGAACCGGTAGAAGCTACCGAATGGTTGTCCCCAATAGTTATAGCTAAAAAACCTACAGGGGAAATCCATCTATGTATTGATTTAAGAGCGTTAAATAAGGAAGTAATTGTTGACAGATTTCCTTTACCCAACATTGATGAGATTGTGGGGACGCTAGAAGGGGCAAGGTATTTTACCACTTTAGATCTAGCTTCTGCATACCATCAAGTGGAACTAGATACCACATGCCAAGATTTGACTGCTTTTATCACCCCTATGGGAACCTTTAAGTTTAAAAGGATGCCTTTCGGGTTAATCTCAGCAGCCTCAGTATTTCAACGAATAATGTCTCATATTTTGAAAGGCCTTCAAGGAGTAAAGTGCTATCAGGATGATTTATTAATCTATGGTGCCAACACACGAGAACACAACGAACGTGTGTGTGAAGTATTAAGAAGGTTGTCTGAGGCTGGTTTATCTCTTAAGAAAGAAAAGTGTAAGTTTGGGTTGGAAGAAGTGAATTACCTTGGTCACTGTATTAGGAGTGAAGGTGTTTTTCCCAAATTAGAGCTTGTCACATCGATTGATAATATGGTAGAACCAGTAAACAGAGATGAATTATTGTCATTCCTTGGCATGGTTGAGTTCTATGGTAAGTTTATTTTACATTTTGCAGACAAAACAAGGAATATGAGAAGACTCACTGCAAAGAATGTGACATTTGAGTGGTCGGATGACTGTAAGAAAGAATTTAATGAGATAAAAAAGGAGTTGAGAGAAGCTCCCTCTCTTCAAGCATTTGTTCCTGGTTTACCCACGTTTATTTATACTGATGCTAGTGACAAGGGTCTAGGTGCTGTCTTGGTACAAAATAAAGCTGGTAATGATTTTCTCATTGCATGTGCTTCAAGATGTCATCGTGGTCCGGAGCTTAATTATTCTGTGATTGAAAAAGAGTCGTTAGCCATTTTCTGGGCTCTTAAAAAATTTAAGAATTTGGTCTGGGGTACAAAATTTATTGTAAAATCGGATCACAAACCTTTGAAAGAAGTCTTTTGTAAAAAAGGGTTGGATTCAATTTCCTCAAGAATAAGGAGATGGATAATAGCATTGCAAGAATTTGATTTTGAGGTTCAATATTTACCGGGTGTTTCAAATAAGGCAGCTGATTGCTTTTCTAGGCTGGTTAAAAGAAGTGATCTGCACAGTGATGAAATAATGGTAGATGAGGATGAGTTTCTTGATGTGTGTGAAGTTACTGAAGGTGTGGTAGGGAAGGATGAATGGAAAGAAGAACTACTAAAAGATGAGGAGCTAAAAAACGTGATGTCTTCACTAAAGGATCATAAACGCTTAAGTAAACCATGGTCTCTGATTTCGCAAGAATTATCAATAACTGATGATCTACTCACTCGAGGTGTGAGGCTTATTCCTCCTTATACTTTGAGGAAAAAGTTGCTGTTACATGCACATTCTGGACATCAGGGTATAGTAAAAACTAAAGAAATGTTACGCACCCAGTTTTGGTGGCCTGGGATGGATCTGGAGATAGAACGAATGGTCAGAGATTGTGTAGAGTGTTGTGCTAGTGACAAAATCCTGAAAACCAGACAGATGCCCATGGTTTGCAGAGCTTTACCCAATCATCCTTGGGATGAGTTGGCGATTGATATTTTAGGGCCTCTTACTGGTGTTTCTGACACCCCTTATTTAATAGTTTTAATAGACCTTTATTCTCGTTGGATTGAGGTGAGTGCTGTTAGTGAGATTACCTCTGAGTCCATCATTAAATTCTTGTCTGAGATATTCATGAGAGAAAATTTTCCAAACAGTATTTTATCAGACAATGGTCCGCAGTTTTGTTCAGCGCTGTTTGATACCTATCTTACTAAATGTGGCATATTACACAAACGGTCCTCTTTGTATCATCCAGAAACTAATGGTGCAGTTGAGAGGGTTAACAAAACGTTAAAAGAATGTATCCAGCTTGCAAAGGTAAATGGTTTAAATTGGAGAATAACACTTAAAGAAAGAATTGAAGCTTACAGATGTTCTCCACACTCCACCACTGGTAAATCGCCTTTTGAGTTATTTAAAGGAAGAATACCCAATACAATGTTGTGTCCTGGTTGGATGAATCTTAACAAGGGATTTGTTGATAATCATATTGGTGATTGGAGGGAAAGGGAGTTGGAAAAACAGAGTTGTAGAAAAGCTTATTTTGATAAAAAGAAATGTGTTCGTTTTCAAGAAATCAAAGTTGGTGATTTGGTTAAAATAAAAGCACCTGTTGGGAGGAGTTCCTGGTCAAAATACACAAATGTCAGACCTGTTATTAAGGTGTTTAGCAATGCCATTAAAACACAGGATGGAAGGATCTGGAATAAAAGTAGGGTGGTTGTGATCAGATCCAAGAATGTATCTCAACATGCATCTGATACTGTTCATGATTTCTCTCACACAACCAAATTACCTGTGTCCAGTTCTAATAATTCTTATTTACTTCAAGTGAGAAGTCAGAGATTACGTAGAGCACCTGCTTATATGAAGGATTACGTTTGATCTTTCTTGTTTCTTCTTTATTAAGAATATTGCATTTGTCATGTTGTATAATCTGCTTATTCTTTCATTTATTTCATTGGAGTTATTGTTATTGTATAGGAGGGAGATGTGTAATGTCTTGTGTTATTTAATAAGTATTTATCTGTAATGCTTACTTGCTTATAGAATGTAGAACACTCTCTTGTCTTGACAGAGAGAATGTAGAATGTTAAGTGGAGTCAGTTGGTTTCTGGCTGTTCATGGATGAGGCTAATAAATATATCTTGGATCTACAATTTACTATTTATTTATATTTAAATTAAGTTTTAACCATTTTACAGCTTCCTCTCTCCTACACGATATTAAGATGCCACTCCTCACCGCGGAGGAGAGCTCCGACCTTGATCTCGACATAACAGTAGCTGAGGTTGAAAAAGCCATACACGAGCTACACGGGGGAAAGCATCCGACCCAAACGGGATCCCCAAAGAGTTATTTAAAATTACGGCAAACGTGACTGCTCCCTTTCTTACAGATAAGTTCTGGGAGAGTGAAAAATAAGGCATCCTTCCCGAGGATCAGAGATTGGCCAAGATCATAGTTATTCATAAAGTGGGCAAGCAGGCTAACCAGTGCTCGTCTTATAGGCCCATTTCTTTGCTAAACGTCGAATCAAAAATCCTTGCGAAGGTCCTGGTCACTCGTTTGCTCCGGGTTGTCTCCCGCTGGTACACCCGGATCAGTCCGGGTTTATACCGACAAAGAATAACTCCCTCAACGTCTGCAGTCTCCACGGTATCCCTCGATGGTGCTTCCCCATTTGATACCATCAAGTGGTCTTACATGTTTGCTGTGTTTCACAAACTTGGTTTTGGCTCTGAATTTAGCAACTGGGTGCAACTTTTGTACCTTCAACCGCTTGGGCAGGTGGTTGTCAATAATAGGAAATCCCCAGTCTTTTCTGTGGATAGGGCTACGAGACAGGGGTGACCCTTGTCACTGCTCTTCTTCATCTTGGCCTTGGAGCCTTTGGTGGCATGGATTCGACAGGACTCCGCAATTAGGGGCCTCAAATGGACACCAGGCTAGGAGGATCGCATTTCATTATATGAGGATGTTATTTTGCTTTATTTGGCCTCCCCGGTAGTGTGTCTTAACGTGGTCCTGGATATCTTTCATGTATTTGGAAGGTTCGCAGGATACACAATTAATTGGTCCAAATCTGTGCTCTATATCCTCTATAGGCAGCGGCCTTTACTTCCTAGGGGATGTCAGTTGGCTGAGGTGTCAGAGGGCTTTAAGTACCTGGGGATATGGCTTTCCAAAGCCTTAACCAGATTCCATGATAAGAATCTTCGACCGCCATAGCTACAGCTTAAATCTGATGTCCAATAATGGAGGTCGCTTCCGTTGACTCACGTGGGACGCGCGACCCTATTTAAGATGACGTCCCTTCCCGACTTCTATATGAACTACAGAACACCCCACTTCCAGTTGCCGCATCGTATTTCAGGGAAATTGATTGTGCTTTTCAAGATTTGTTGTGGGAGGGCAAACCACCCCGCATCGCTACACGCAAACTTATACTAGGGTGGTGTGATGGGGGCATTGGGCTCCTGGACATTAAGAGGTATTATTGGGTCTCACAGCTCGCAGCAAGCAATCAATGTAAAAAAATAGCCGCTCTGCTCCAAACCACCGTGTGTTTGCTTAAGGCAACGTTGATATATTTATACCTGGAAGGTGCCGAGTTTGACGTAATGTTGGACATAAGACGTCACTAAGAACTTACAGTTCTTTCTGGACTCCATGAGTTCTTGTTCAAATCAAAACAAAAGCAGGGGGATTTCCCGGGCTGCTGGAGGCTTGGTTTGTATAAAGAACGCGTTGTACTTTCTAGGAGTCTATGGGAGTAGCCTTGCCGTATTTGGACGGCATCGGCTATGACTAAATATGGATATGATTCTTATGCCTTTATAAGGATATGATTTGTTATAACCACATAAGGGCATGAATCGGGAATATTTAAATAGGGTCCTTGATACGTTCACAACACTGGCACTGTGACATGTTGGCTTGGCTGTTCTGCTCCAAGGGTTTCGATAAATGGGACCTCATCGGTATCTCCAGGGTGAGGGATATCTGGAAAACAGGTGACGTAATTCCCTATTCCCGACTTCAGCACGATTACGAGATGGTCAAATCTGAGTATTTCCGATATCTTCAAATTAGGCATGCTTGCTTGTTGTTCTCTCCAGGGGTACTGCCTTCCCTGAGTCCTCCCCTCTTGAAGACAGGATCCTAGATAGTGATCTCCCTGAAAAAGTCATATCTCCTATTTATAAAAAGTTTATCAACAACATGACAGATCCCCTTACCCATTTGCGCATTAAATGGGACCATGATGTGGCCAGCTTGGATGATGAAGAGTGGAGGGCAGCGGTGGCCTCCCCCGTGAGGTGGCCATTTCCTCCTGTCTCAGTCTGGTCCAACTAAAACTTCTCCACAGGACATATTTGTCCGGGCCCTTGCTGGTCTATATGAGCTACACACAAGACAGTGGTTGTGTTTGTCAATGTGGGCAAGAGGGTACCTTTATTCACCTTCTTTGGGAGTGTGCAATGATTCAGAAATACTGGGAGAAGGTGGTCCACAAGATGGAAGAGGCATTGGAGGTGACAGATTCATTGTAACAGTAACCTGGCATTGTTGAATATTTGGGGCCCTACAGATTTGAACGCCAAAGAGAGAATTTGGGTTGCTCTAGGTTTCATGGTTGCTACACGGAATATTGCATGATTGTGGTGGGTTTCCTTTGTAAATTTCACTCCAGGTGCACAGCCTAGTTTATTAACTAATGTTTATATATGCTTATGAAGATTATAAATCCAAATGTTTATAGGTGCTCCTCGGGTGACGTCCTCTGACCAATGACGTCTAATACAATGATTACCAGCGTGCTCCTAATGAATCATTAGTTGCATCCCCATGGGCACACTGTTATCTCCTTACATTCTTGAAAAGAGGATTCCACTCAATTAGATCAGTTCATTAATTCTTTTATTCATTGCATTCATGAATTGTTAATTTTGGATATATATTTGCATATATGCTACAAATTAGTTGATTTCAGTGGGAGAGGTGTGGCGCCGCGGCCAGGGCGACTGACGCTGGAATCTGGGGACCACGGTTCGATCCCCGGCTCCGGCGGCAGGTTAGCCCAGCACCATGTGACTCTGGGCAATAGCTCGCTTAATCTTCCCGACGGCCCCCAGCGCCTAGAGACCCTTACGGGTGATTGTGCGCTTTACAAATGTGGACTTTATTTCATGGTTTTAGAATTTATAGTGCTACTCCCTGAGGAAGAGCTTCCTAATGCCCGAAATGCATAGGAGTGAATATAGCAATGATGCCGTAATCAATGTTGATGTAAAAAGGAATTAGCTGATGAATTAAGAAAAGAAATTAACAATTCATGAATGCAATGAATAAAAGAATTAATGATTGTGGTGGGCTCAGAGCCCACTGAAGACTGTTGATTGGGCCAAGGATATGGACTGGTGCATGGTAACAGAAAAAGCCATCTATGAATCGAGTGGGTGCGGGTCTGTGGGCTGTGGAATGCTTACTGGGGGGACATTTGTGTACCACTGAGGATTAGTGACAATATTGCTGCTGGGGACTAACTGTATTTAGTGAATGTTATCAGCCCTATGTTCTTGAGTTTCATTATTGAGGATGTATTGTTTGAACTATTTCTGCTGGCACTCTGCCTGCTACTGCCTTGTAATGGTTACATGGTTTATTTCTTAATAAAAAGATTTTTTTTTAAAAGAGTGGCCGCTCTGACCCAAAAGGATTTATGCTTAATTGCACGACCTTTAGAATCCCGAAAAATCATTTTGTTTCTCAAAAACGAATTGTCATTAAAAGACTGAACACAGTAAAAAGAGTCACACACAACCAGTGTGGGCAACTCAGGATCAGCAAATCCAAGAGCTAAAAGTAGAGATCATAACTCTGCCAATTGTTCCATGCAATCCTAAAGGGACAGCTTATGAACCAACAAAGACTGAAAAGCACCATTCGCAAATGTACCTACTACAATTGCACAGGCTGCAGAATAAGCTTGTTTACAACAAATGGCCCGCTATGCAGAAAAATCAGTGTAAATGATACATTTATACTAATAAAGAGGAAGAACTAAAGAAGGAAAAGGATGTTCATATTGAAGAAATTCTTGTTGATAAAGAAGTATCAAAAACAAAACGGACATCAGCCAATGTCAAGGATGCAGCCCATTGTATCCGAGGATGTAGAGCTTTAGACTTTGGTATGCTAGCTTTCGTGACTGCCTCTAAGGAAGGCACTGGAGAAACAAAAAAAATAGTTTAGCTTGAGCCAGAGGGCATTCCTTCAGGATCGCCCTCTGCACAGCCCGTTAGTATATTTTCGGTGGAAGAAAAACACAACTCTGCAGGTGTATACAGATGTGATATATATGCAATGGGAACTGTGTCCCCCTCATTGAAAATCATGTAAGTGAAACCAAGTGCTCCTTGTATAATCCATATGGCCAAATGTGTAGTACTCACTCTAGTTTGTAAGTATTGCATTGCTAGCAAATCAAACTGCAAAGAGTGCAGTAGATTGGTGTGTTGCGAGTGCCAACTGGAAGATGAAAATAAAGGATGTATTAAAGCGTACCACAGCTTGAGATGCTGGTCATAATCCAAAAATCAAGCCCTGCCGAAATTAAAAAAAAAACAGCAATGATTGTAATTTCTTGAGGGGAGACAGAGGCTGCAATTGAGCACATTTCTCCAAAAAGTGGGTTGTCAACCCCCTAGCCTCCTCTGT
Source organism: Lissotriton helveticus (assembly GCF_964261635.1). Lineage (NCBI taxonomy): Eukaryota > Metazoa > Chordata > Amphibia > Caudata > Salamandridae > Lissotriton > Lissotriton helveticus. The sequence goes on from NC_136063.1 coordinate 1,722,760,271, forward strand.
TAATTCATAACCAGGAAAAACAGCGGCCAAAAATACAATATGTGCTTTTGCAATATTAAATTTGTAACCTAGAGCAACGAAACACGTGATAATGCAATCCATGTGCGTTTGATGAGGATTTAATTCATCGTCTGTCAGGTGAATGTCATCGACATATGAAAATACATCAGGGTCATTTCATTCAGAATGGTCACTATACGTGCCACAAACACCCCGGGGCTATTCTCATACCCCACAGGCAATCTCGCATAGCACCTCAGATGGCCGAAAGCGATGAATGCGGTCAAGTCTTGGCTCTACGGCGCCAAAATGTGACTAAAAATGTCCAAAGTAGTGTTACATTTTTTACGTACAATAATATTGACTAATCCTGTACTGTGTGTGTTCTGTACGGCAAATGTCTATAATCCAAAACAATACAATATAACCCGTCCGGTTTAAATATTGGAAAAACACTAGAGGATTATTCATCGAAGAGACACAGGGCTCAATAACACCCTGAAATTCCAATTGAGTGAGAATGTCACTAATAGATGCTTTAGCATCACGTTTAATGGGATAATAAGGTTGGGGCTGAAGAGTATACCGTAGTGGATTAACAAGCAAATGAGAATCCTTATCCCAACCAGCCTAATTGCGATATAGAGCAGGAGCTAAGGCCAGAGCCCACTCCGAAGCATAAACTTGCTTAGTTTCATCAGGGATAAACTGCGAGAAAGAAGTATCACCTTCTCGCCTTGTGGAGAAGTGAAAACATATGGGGGAGGCCAATCAACCTCCTTCACTAAAATGTCATAGACAAATGTCAGGTTGTCCCAAAAACTAGCTGTAATAGTGCATTGAGTATCACCCTCAATCTGAAGGTCTACATGATAAAGACTATCTGGGGGAGCTATGTGGGTGTCAGAGTTATCAACAGTTACAAAAGTGTTAGTTGCTTTCTCCTCCAGAAGCTAGCAAAGTGTCTGGCGCACTACTGTAATTTCTGCCACACTATTGCGGAGAGTCACCGCACAATTCCTGTCCAGGAAGAGGGCTCTAACCGTCTGGGGCATATTTCGCTGTCAAGGTGACAACTTATTCCCTTCTGAAAAAGGGCTGAATATGGCGGTCGTTCCTCCCATTCGACTCTCACGTCAAACTGGTTCTGCGGGTCTCACATTTGTTGTGTGGATTCGCCTCATCGGTAATCCTGTTGTCCCCCTCTGCCAAATTGTTGATCTGACGATTCCTGAAAGGAACAAGGTGAATGGAGATCAGGAACCTGGAACCTCTCAGGTGTCTTAATTTTAGAGTGATCACGTAAATCATATCTACTTTCAGAAGTGTCAGGTGGTCGCAAACCAGCGCAAGACCTAGGCTTCAGTTGCTGCTTATTTTTATCCCATGTCATCTCTGGAAAGACTGGACATACCTCCTTTTTCAGGAGAGGTTTTCCCTGAGATTGGGTAGATGAACTCACACTCCTGATTAATGTCAGCCACTGCCGCAAGTCGTTGGCGAACTTGTAAGCAAACTGCCTCATCCTTAATATTAGAAAGAATCATTTTTGAGACTTCAGGAAAAATACCCACTAATTTCATCCCCAAATTGAGGGCTGAACCAGCCCGTGTTCATTCTGTACTTTTTCCAGAACGCTCTGAAGAATGCTCATGGAGGGGGTGCCAAAACAGAGTGTATACACTGAGGCAAACACCGTTCCCCAGGTGTTACAGGCCACTAATGAGGAATAAGACCACTAAGTACACATGGGGCCTCATTAGGATGACTGGCGGACTTTGCCCGCCCGTCATGCCATCGTAAATCGGGACCGTCCGCCATAAGGGCGGGGGTCCCGGGGGTGCCATTAGGATGTACCCGCAACAGTGGCGGGCACATCCTGTATTTTCAGCATTGTGGCGTGCGGTGCTCTCTGCACCGCCCGCCACAATGCTGAAAATGCACTTTCACAGTGTCATTAGTGTCATAGATTAAGCATCTATAGAGAAGAACCACTTGAGCAAATGTACTTCCACCACATTAGCATTAAGATAGTTAGGATGTGGCGTAAAACCAGCTAACACCAGCCATGTGGCCCATCAATACTTAAGGGGCCCATATGAACAAATAAGATAGGATGAGGAAGAATGGCATTAAACTAAATTTGGTGCTACCAGGACGTAAGAGGAACTCCATTCACTGCATAAGGACAATACGCTGTCAGTGCAGTAGCAACCGTATAAGCAGGAAAAAATATATAATTTGCATCTACTGCAGGAAATGAAACCCAGGATTAAAAGACCTTGAAGCGGTATGCAGGATCTGCCTCGACCACAAAGACAACTGCAAACCCTGCATTCAGGGCCCTAAGCTGTAGCACATTATGTGTAACCACTGCACTGCAATATGCCGGAATAGCGATTGGTTAAGCCATTGTACATAGCAAAAAGGGACTAAACGGTAGCACAAAACTGGTCAAAAACCTTTTAGAATTCAAGCTTGAAAAACCTACAGCAATAGGTGAATCCTAAAAACTGAGGAGGCAAAGCCCTCCCACCACGGACGTTTCCGGAAACTGGCAAGAGGGTATTATGGATAACTACAAGTGCTAATCAGGGTTCCTGTGAATAGGTACCAGATCAAAAATTGGCAGCGCCATGTTGCCGGGATTCTACGTTCTCACAGACCTATGTGATTGGGATTATGGGACCTTAGTAGGCAGGGACTGAGTTGTCCTACCACCTTGGTACCCATGAGTCAGAGACCAACTAGCTATAGTGTCTCGCTTGCCCTCCTACTCACTCACAGAGGAACAAGTGATTAGACACCCCAGAACACAACACTCCCAACTCTTTCGGAATCACGATTGCAAGACACACCCTTTTGCTCACACTCTTGTCCTCGACCACAGTAAGATCTGACAGAGATTTGAAAAAGTATCAAATGTTTATTTTAACGAACGAGCTCTAGTTTACAGTATGCGTGCCACAACCAGTGGACAAATGTCTAACACAAATACAGTCAGCACAGCAAGTACTCTGTAGATCATGAAAGGAGCTGTCATTCTATATGAAAAAGTAGTCTAACCTCCCTCCCTTTGTATAAAAGCAAAATGATTTTATCCTAGAAGATCTCTGGATGTTATCAGCAGACCCTGTACCTCAGTTTATAGATGGTAGAATTACATCACAGGTGCCGTCACGCTCTTTCCCTGGCAAGGTCCCTTTCCAAGTGTTTGTTACCTATCTGTGCTTCCTCATATGATCAAAGTACATGTTCCCTAACAATAGCTGCATCTGCATTTTTGTCTAGGTGCTATGGCCTGACAAGAACAGATTAACAAGGTTGTTCGACCTTGTTCTCAATATTCAGACAAAATCCCAGGAATGAGCAATGTGTAAAAATACCAGCGTTTTCTATGTGAAATTTTCAGTGTGGCGCAAGCAAAATAAATTTGTGTAGTGATGTGCATAAAGCGCGGACAGTCAGCAACGTGCTTATGCTAACATAGGGAAGACAACTAGGTTCAGATGGGCCAGAGGACAGGTTATGCTGTCCTCAATACGGTGAAGGAGGGCACAGTTGCCTGTTATGGAGTAGGTGTTTTTTCTAAGGAAGAGTGGATGCAAGAAATGGGCAGAGATTACGTTTTGCAGGAGGTGTGTAAGATAATTATCAAAGGTGGCAGGAGGGAAAGCACTGTTGCAGTGTCAGCAAGACCTTTTATCAAACTTCTGGATGAGTTATCTCTTTGTGATGGGACTGTATTGATGAGAGCGTGTTATGATTTGCACTGTACCCCAATATAGACCTGGATAGTCTCCTAACCTTTTACCTACATTTACTCTGCCATTGTACTACATAACGGGTTTGGTGCTGACCTTTTACCTAGAATAGGTGCTGCATAAATGGTTTTCTCCAAAATTTAGCCTAATTTATTATGCAAGAGGATTCTCAGAATCACAGCAGGATTATCATCTTCAGCATAATAACTATGTACAAGGTTCATCACTATTGCCATCCTCGGCCAACATGACACAGCAAGGTAGAACCCAAGAAGGTACCTTTTGGGTAAATAAGCACCATATCTTTGCTGGGGCAGGAAGAGGAGAAAGACTTCCATGCTGACACTCTGACGTGAGATGCTGAGTTACCTACATGCAGACACTCCAGCACACAGTGGTCTGACATCCCTCACTGGGTGTCCATCTCGAGATCAAGACGGGGTCCTTCATTCTCTCACACTAGGTAAAGGGGTTGGTTTTATCCTAGGGGTTTCTTGGCTACACACTTACATACATGCTAGGTACATTTAGGTACATCTAGTTAGGGTCTGCATCATAGGAGTATGCATTATTACTGTCATGTATTTATATGCTTGCATATATTCATTGTTTTTAGCACTGTGGTAGAATCTACCACCCATTTATTTTGATGGTGCTTATACTCATTTATATCTATTTCTGTCTTATGGTTCTTTCAGCACACAAATGTTATGCTAGAATGACCCTGGTTTAATACATGCTTATTGAAAACGTCCCAACCCTTTATTCTGTGTATCTCTCTGAGACAAAGTGAGCATGAGTGACTAAGTGAAAAGTACTGTACTGTTTCCGCGATCCCTGATAGGACTGGGTTGTCATGTTCGATGGTTGCCAGAAACTATTCTTTCCTTAGTAAGAAGGTTTCATAGTGGCACTGTGAGGTAGCTGGTATAGGCGAACATACCAGGTGGGGGTGTCTGTCTGGAATCAGTCTGGACACCAATCCCATAGTGTATGTTGTCTAAACAAGCAGATCCTATATAGATGTATGTGAACTACATGACAAGGAGACAGATATGTGCCTCTTGAGAATTTTAGGAGGAGGATCATCCAGTTGGCTCATGAGGGGCATTTGGGGCAGACTATGACTCAATGGAGAGTGAAAGAAAATGTTGGTTGTCCTGGGGTAAAATGTTCAAAACTCTCATTGGATGAAAAGGTGTCTAGTGTGTAGGGAAAGTGAAAAGCAACTTAAGGTGGGGGTACAGTTTGAAATGGGTCATATTCAGGATCCTGGAGAATTTTGGCAAACTGTTTGTCTGGATTTTTTTGGACCCCTGGGTTGTGTAGATGGAGTTCTTATTTTTGATATGTTGCTTGTGGATGGCTATTCCAAATGGTTGGAGGTCGTATTTTTTATTTCAACAAAAAATACCATTGCCAGTTTTTGTGATTTCTTCAGAAGGGAGGGTTTTCCTCATATTTTGTTGACGAATAATGGCACACAACTAACTTCTTGTGAGAATAATGATTTTCTTTCTGTTAATGGTATTAAGCACCATCGTAACACTTTTTACAACCCACAGTGCAACGGTGTTACGGAAAAGATGAACCATATGGTCATGGGTACTGTACAGTTAGCCGTGCAAGTTGGTTTGGATATCTCTTTTGCAAAGAAGCTGTGTAGTCACATTGTACCATTTTGAATATGAACCTTAGCAAGTCTCCTTTTGAGGACATGAGGGGGTGCAAATCTAAGAGCAAGTTGGTTACTGGATGGTTGGTATGCAGAGTGGATCCATCTGTACCAAGGAATGGTTCTATGGGTTCCAAAATTAAGAGAAGTGATTAGGTGAAGGTCAAGGATGGTCGTTGTGGCAGTGGCTTGTCTAAATATGGAGGTCCTTTCAGTGTGAAAGAGGTGTTTGAGGAGTAAATTGTGTTGGAGAGTGGTAGTAAGTGGAATAGACGCAAAATGGCTTTGTTTTAGAAGGGTGGTGAATGTAGTGAATCGCAGTTGGAGGGCAATAAAGGTTGTCGTATTTTATGTTGAAGGGAGAGGCAGTACCTAGTTGTTTGGAGGGTACTGGAGATAATGATACCGGTGTTGCTCGTAGTAGTAGGGCCGGAGAGACGTTGGAGGGCAAAGGAAGGAGTCGGGCGCGAAGAGAGAAAAAAATCCCTGCGGATTTACTTGATTACGAGCTGGGCTCAGAGTGAGTACTGCAAAGGCCTGGTGAATACTGTAGAACTGCATTTTGTTTATTTTTATTTCTTGTTCCTATGCTATGTAAACCTGCAATTTTGTTTTTCTTTTTAGAAATCATTTATGCTTAATATTCTTTCCTAATGAACCAGGTTATTTCCTTTCTTGCATTGTTTGTTCGTTTAACTTTCTGCTGTTTGTTTCCCCCAAATCCCTTTGTTATAGGAAAAAGGGAAGGTGTGTTCTATTCATGTTGTCAGAACAGAACCTTTGTTTTAAGGTTCTGTTAGAATGTAGCATTTTGAATAGAGAGGGCGGTTGGTTCCAATACTGGCAAGAGTAAGGTCATGTCTTGATGGGCTGAATAAAGAGGAAATTAACTAAGTTCTGTGCGTAGTGTTGTATTCATTTATAACATAATGCCTTCAGATATTGGGGTTCACATACAGTACATACCATGCAGTATATATGCCTACAACTGGGTTGAGTATATGAGTATAATATCTGGCATCTAATTGTGTGACTGGCCATGATATTATGTTCAAGAATTATTGATGTACCAGCGATGATTGAGTTGTGGAAATATTTACTCAGGGTACGTGGTTGCATTTTATAGTTGTAGCGTGCCCGGTAAATGAGTAAACTGGGATTAACTATAGTCTCAGCACATTTGTGTGATTTATTTTAAGCACCAGTTTAGAGTTATTACTAGTATACATTAAGGAAATGTTATGTTATGTTATGTTATGTTAAATTAGGGCTTATATAGCGCAACGGCTACTCCAAAGGAGTGTCCCGGCGCTTTGAGCTCCAAACCAAAAGGGGGGCAGAAAACACAACAGTAACAAAAAAAAAGGGGCCACAAAGGGGAGAATTATCCGGCAAATAGCCAAGTTTTCAAGTTTTTCCTGAAAATAAGCAAATTGGAGGTGCTCCGCAGAGACAACGGCAATGAGTTCCAAAGCTTAGGAGCGAGAAAGCTAAAAGACCGGCCGCCTAGCCGAGCCTTTTTGATACGTGGAACCCGAGCCAAGGCCAAAGTTTCTGACCTAAGGGAGCGTGCCGGTCGATAAAAGTCCAGCCTCCTCTGAAGATACTTGGCACCAGTGCCATATAAGGCCTTGTGGGCAAGAGTCATGGTCTTAAACAGTATCCTCTTCCGCACCGGGAGCCAGTGAAGGGATGCAAGAAGATGAGAGGCACTAGTCCGACGATGAAGGCCAAAGATGGCACGCGCAGCAGCGTTCTGGGTGATCTGCAGGCGTTGGAGGAGGTATTCAGGCAGGCCCAGATAAAGAGCGTTAGCATAGTCCAATCTGGACCCTATGAGGGCCTGAACGGTAATCCTCCGATGTTGCTCCGAAAGTAAGGGGAAAAACTTGCGCAACATTCTGAGGATCCCGAAACAGGTTCCCGTAAGGGTGGACACCTGGGATTTGAGCGACAGCTCATTGTCGATTTTGACTCCCAGGTTCTTAGCCCACTTAGATGACTGTGTGGGAGGGAACTTGTCTACAGGCCACCAGCCTCGCCAATCTGGTTCAGAGGGGCATCCGAAGAATAGTATCTCGGACTTATCCGAGTTGCACTTGAGGCTGTTTTGTGAAAACCAGCTAAAAACAGCCCCAAGGCACTCGCGGATCCCTTCGCCATCAAACTCTTCACCCTTACGACAGGTGAAGAGGAGCTGAGTGTCGTCAGCATAAGAGACGATCCGGGCCCCATAGGACTCCGCCAATGTCGCCAGAGGGGTCATCAAGATGTTGAAAAGAGTGGGGCTCAGGATAGAGCCCTGAGGCACTCCGACTCCCAATGGCGGCATCTCGGCGGATCCGGGTGGAACCCAGACCGTCTGGCGGCGGCTGGCCAAAAAGGAAGAAAACCAGTTGAACACCGTCCCCCCAAGCCCGATGTCATGGAGCCTAATGAGGAGATCCTCATGGGGGACGGTGTCAAACGCCGCCGACAGGTCTAGCATGACTAACAGCACTCTGCCTCCCATATCCAGCACCTCTCTAATGATCTCCGAGACTTCCAAGAGCGCCGTCTCGGTGCTTAAGTTGGAACGGAATCCCGATTGGGACTCATGGAGCAGATCATTAGACTCCAGGAAATTGGAGAGCACGCCATGTACGTGCTTTTCCAAGATCTTGGTCAGTGCTGGGAGGAGCGAGATTGGTCTGTAGTTGGAAATTAAAAGTTTCATTTTTGAGTGTTAGTATTGTATGTTTGTCTGAGCCTATACATTTTTTAAAATGTACATCCACTCAATGGTTTAAGGTGTGGGAGTAGGAAAATTGTGTTAAGTGATTGTTTACATGGATATATAGTGTGAAGCATGTGGCCAGACAGGCATATGGGGTAAACTTGATATTAAAAATGAGGAGCGTGGCCAGGATGGCGACCGAAGCAGATGCACTTTAAACTGCTCCGTTTCGCCTCCCCAATATCCTGCCTAACCGAGTCAACCTTTCAATAAAAGGGCCCACTAACTTATAGATGGCCATTACTGGAATGCCTGCAGGCCGTCAAGTGAAATCCACAGTCCCCGAACGCTGTGATTCGCGATGCTGCTTTCAGACTCAACGACGAGGCATGTATGTATGGAGCAGACACGCTGGAAGCCAGGACGTGCATCAACACTACCGCCCTCATCGCACAGACAAGGAACCAGGCGTCTAGTACTGGGGTCGTAGGGCGTGTTTCCTCTGGCGGCAAAGACACAGGTTAGCCCCATCTGGTGAGCAGGGAGACAGCTGCTCCAGGGGGCGGGCAGACAATGCTGTGGTTCCAGCGGGGGTGGCCACGGGTGAGGACAAATGGCTGACTAGAAAAGGACGGGGACCTGAAGCGATGGAGACACTAACTATCCTGACAGATGGCAAGCGGATCCAGTGGAGCTGGCCACAGGTGAGGCCTAATAATACCCGGAAGGAGACCAGGGCCCTAAATCAGCAGTGCCGCCCCCCCAGTGAATTCCCCCAAGGTGAAACAACGATCCCATCAGTTAGAGGGGAGTTTGCCTGTCCATCTGCAAGGCATTAACACCCACATCCCACTGCCTCTGCCACATAACATGCAGGTGAACAGAAAAAAAGGTCCTGGATTGGGTCCAGGGCTTGGTAGCCTCTAACTGGCAGACATCTATGTAAATGGTTGACCTGGGAATCCGTGCCCTGGAGCCACGGTCTGCTGCAGCTACCCTCCTGCCCACGTTCCGGAGTCCAACAGCATCCAGCCTTGCCCAGCTCAGCTTAATTTGCAGTAGGAGCACTCCTATCTTGTAACCCTGGAAGGGGTAACCATTCATACTGGCCAAGATGAGCAATAAAAACAAGCGTTGATTAATTGATACGATACTCCACAAATCTGAGGTGCTACACAGCGACCATAGCCCAAAACCAACTGACAGCCCTCCTTCTCATCCCCCCTCTTCGCTGCCTGTAACCAAGATGTAACGGAATTGGCAAACCCAATAGACCCTTGTAGGCTTGGGCAATGAAATTTGATCAAGTAGAAAAATGTCTACAAGGGATTTCACTTAATTCAAGAATTGATTATAATTCAAAGGTCACTAAGGAGTCAGTGCAAAATCATCAGACTCAACGGTGTAATCAACAAAGCACAAAAAAGAAGAAAAGAAGCAAAGCACACGGAGAATCCTAGTCAAAAGGAGAAATGTATCTGAGCAAACATAGAAAAGGGTACAATACAGTACATGTCAGCAAAAAACGTTATGAAAGAGATGTACAAATACATTTGAACACACACAATTCAGAACCAGACGTCAGCTCCTAAAGATAACAAAAACCAATATTATCAACTAGTCAATAAATATGGTTTAAATACAATGATTTCTTGGAATTGACGACAATCTCGACGTTTCGGTCTCATTGGCTTCAGTCCGTTAGACCATCTTCAGGACACAAGATTTTGATGCCAGAAATATAACCTTCTATGGTGATCACAAGGAACAAAACTTATTGGCCTTGGATGAGCGAGCTGAGATGGCAGCGCAGAAATGGATATATGCTCGTGTAAGCAGATATATGGATTATCTGCACAAGTAGACCAACGATGGGTCTTCTGGTATTCTTGATAAAGATGAAACCACTTCCACTTACTAGTTTAGGTAGTGGAATCAATTGAGCAGCGCAGCGATCTTACATCAAAGATACGCGAGCGGAACCGGTGTAATGCTGCCTATTTATCCGCAACTGGCAAGATTGAAACTCGTGATGGGCAGAAACAGAGTGGGCAAGCAAAAGGCACAAACTGGGGGCACGCCTGAATCCACAGATAGAACCCCAGAGATAGCTCACACAGTGGGCCATAACCCAGCAGCCTCACTTGGTCACACAGATCACTTTGATGAAATCATAACAGCCATCTTGGACATCAAATCTACCTTAGGCCCCAGAATTGTAAATGTATTGCGACTTATATAGCGCACGTATCACCCGAAGGCATCAAGGCGCTTGCCTTGGGAACCCGTCCTGGCTTTTTCCCTGTGAGATAACCCCTACTGGGTATCCCCAGGGTGAAAGCCAGGCATCCCGCAGCGGGTGGGCCGCCGTAGTGGAGATTAAGCAACTATTGCCCAGAGTTGCAGCGTGGGACCCCCATGATTAGAATAGGCACCGAGGCGAGAATTATCGAGTCCGTGGACATTTTGGGCTCAGGACCCTGCCGCGTCGGGAATTGAACCCTGGTCCCGGGCCAGACCTCTGCATCAGGGTCTGCCGCTCTAATCAGTGAGCCACACTCCTCCACTCCGAGATGGGCCTCCTGCGAGTAGATCAAAAACATCTAGAGGAATGGGTAGAAAACTCAGAATCAACCTTGGCGTCCCCGAGACCCACAGTGAAGGGGACGAAGAGACAACTCAAGAAACTAAAAAAAGAGGTGGAATAGCTGTATGACCATGTAGAAGACCAGGAGGGCAGATCGCAGAGAAATAATGTCTGCATAGTGGGCCTGCCAGAATGGACGGAAGGTCAAGGCATGGAGCTGTACCTGGAGAAGTGAGTCGCAGACCTGAATTGTAAAAATGTTGTGATTTTGCATTTCTGTCTATTACATCTAAATGCCACTGTGATTTTATGGAATCACTACATGCTAAGGTGATTTTTTACAATTACCGTTTCTTTGAATCATTGTATGTGTTTAACCCCATTGATAATGTATATATTTACAGAGCAACCGATGATCCACATACTTGGGTAGGGACTTGTTTTATTTCCTTACAAAATCAATTCCAGCCATCCAAACAAAATTAATAAATTTGCCCAATGAATTTCTGGATCATCAAATCTTCTGCAGGGGCCTCTAAAAGAAATAATGAAAACCAATTACAATGAACGAAATGATGTCAACATTCAATCTACAGGGATAGCTGCTGCAACACCAAAGATGGACATAGACATGGCAACAGTGCTCACAAGGAAAGGAAAAAAGGAAAAAATGGAAAATGGAAAAAGAAAAAGAATTAAACAAGTGAAATGAGTGCCAATCACCATAAAGCAACTAAATGAGAAACACTGTGTTTCCCTTTTGTAACTGAAGACCAACAATCAAACAAAATCGCGATAAACATAGTGTTATCCTCCACATGCAAAAGCCTGTGTTCACAAACAGAAACAATAATGTGACCAAAAATTGCAAATCTGTTGCCTCAACTGCAAGATAAATAAGTGCTTACTGAGTGACTGGACGAGTATATCAACCATCATAAAAAAGATACTGAGATATCCTGGAGTGTAATCTGCAGATCATTGAAAAATTGACAACTGTGTCAAAAACTGTTGAAGTATGGCTAACAATTACGATGAATGGTGACAACTATGTTATTTTACCCTACCTCACTGTACGTAGAAACAAAGTGCTGTGTATCAGTTCACACACGTTTGTGCCATTAGAACTGTGTCACCTTGATAATGACTGCCACCAACAGGAAATCATGTGGGAAATCTCCCTAAGGTGAAACAATGAATCCCAATCAATTCTATGTATCCATGCCAAACGCAAGCCATGAGCAAGACGAGGTACTGAAATTACCTCATGTAGCGTCTCAAACTAATGAGTGCACCGACGTCTCCTGCTGAATTCTGCTGAAACTGAAATCATGAGACACGCAATTAATAATTGTCAGGAACACCACTAACACTAACGTCCTCATACAATGCGCTTATGATAAACTCTTACCGGTGTCTTGGTCCCGGTGTGATCCCCTCATACACAAAGGATTACTAAAAGTTATTGAAGAAGTGTTTTTACATGCAAAGGTGTGCACTAGCACACAAATTAATTTTGGGTTATACTAAGTGTCATCAGGTATACCAATATCTAAGGAGAAGAGGGATTACCATCACACTCCTGCAGGAAACTCATTTAATCATGCGGACACTTGTATCCATCGCAAGAGATGGAGATGCACAATAGTGAGTACCACGTATCTGGGCTACACTGGAGGAACTCTGATATGGGTGGGGCTGGGAACACTTCTCGAGATACAATCCACCCGCACTGACCCAAACGGACGTTACAAAATCTTAGAGGAGATATTGAATGGTCTCCCAATAATACTGATCTCACTATATGCCCCAAACTCTGGTCAAGCCAGTTCCTGCAATTACTGACACCAGTGTTACTGTAAAATCCCACCGGTACGTCAGTGCGGTGGGACTTTAATTGCACCCTGGAAATAGTCCTAGACTGTTCATGCCCACCAGTACAGGGCGCTCAATCTATTACCTTCTCAAACCATCTACAGTCATGGTCCGCCAGTACACGCCTATATGATGCATGCCACAAATTACATCCCACACATAGCAAATATTCCCATTACGCTGGACTGCATGACCTGCATATAGGACTAGATCTGATATACTGTTCACCAGAAGCCCTACCAATGATATCACATGCTGAATACCTCCCCTGTACCCCCATACCCCTCTGCAAAAAAGAATGTCATGTGGACCAACTCGTTCCAGTATCCCGACCTGTTGTCTTCCCATGGAAACCTTCAAAGACACACCACTACACGACTCACTAACACAATCTATCACATCATACTTTTTAGATAATGAAGGCATGGCCTCTAATGTCGGTATCAAATGGGATGCCTTCAAGGTGGTCATGCAAGGACATATGATAAAATTAGTAAATGGGACATGCATGAGCCTTCTCAAGGAGCTAGAGGGCTTGGATGGGGAGATACGTAGTTATGAATGCAAACTACCTAGCAATCCATAGGCAGTGCCTAAGTTAGCCCAGACCAGATTATCCAACAAGGTCCCAAGCTAGTCAGAGACAAGACAGAGGAGGCTGCTACTTCACTCTGTATCTTACAAGCCTTTTATACATTTTTCATCCAATTCTTTTGGTTGTTAGTCCATTGTTCAATCAGGGCAGTGTTTGCAGTTGATAACCAGATCCAGACGATGTTTGTAGTTGGTGACCTGGTCAAGGCTTGGTACACAGATCATTGTTCACTCGGCTTGATCAAAGCCATTCTTTCATGTCATTGTTTTATCAGCTTGATCAGGGCCCAACAGTCAGACCATTGTCCAGATAACCTGATCACGGTGTCAAGGATGTTTACCAGGCTGGGAGCAGGAGATGGAAAACAAGCTTGTTTACACAGGGCGTGGGTGTCTCATGGGTTTCTGTTGAACTGCAAAGAACAGGGGGATGGGTGTGCGACAGTTTCTGGGCAGAAATGCAGGCTGCAAGATGGTCTCTGTCGTGTCAGTTCAGATTTTCCTCAGGCATCAGCAGAAACGACCAGGTGGGTCGTGTGGAAGTGTTTGACACGAGATGGCAATGAAAAAACAATGGAGTCCTGGTACAAATGATGCCGATCAGAAAAACACTTTGCCTCAAGGTGACAAGGCCGGCAGGACACTGGCCTGGCTATTAAAGACAGATATGCCCCACACACCAATTACCATTATATATAACATGGGATGCTAACTGGTCAACACACAGGTAGAAATAAACTCAGCTTTCCAGCAGTACTAAACATCCCTATATAGCGCCCCTCAATTCAAACGGTAAAAGAAAAACTGACATTCCTTGAACTAAAAGCACTCCTCCAGATCCTGGCTAGCTCCTATGAAACTCTGGAAGCCCTGATCACGATTACCAAAATAACAGAGGCTATACACCAGCTGGCAAGGGGGAAGACCCCGGGGGCAGATGTCTGGCCCCTAGAATTCTACGCCATTGACAGCATACAAATGATTCCACACCTCCACCAAGTATATTTGGATGCATAAGATCGGGGCACATTACCACCCTTAATGTAATAAGTTATACTGGTTGTCTTACTGAAACCTGGCAGGGACCCATTACAATTGAGATCCAATTGCCCGCTGTCCTTATGAAACACAGATTAAAAGATATTGGGCAGGATTCTAGCCAATAGACTGATGGAGGTCACACCATTATTGGTGCACTCGGACCAAAATGTTTTTATGCCTGGCAGGCACACCAGCCTTAACTTGTGACGTCTCTTCCAATTACTCGATTGGGCCCGCACAATTGGGGAACTGGTATGGATAGCCTCATTGTATATAGAGAAAGCATTCAACACACTGGGATGGGAATATTTGGGCATGGTACTAGCACAATATGGAATTGGCCCCAAGTTCTTAGAAATGGATTAGATTACTATATAACGTACCACAGGCCAGAGTAAAGACCAGTCGTTTTATTTGGGAACCGTTCTGCATCAAGCATGGCACCAGACAGGGGTGCCCCCTATCCCCTATTATCTTTGCCCTAGCGATGCACCTCTAGCATGTGCACTGCATAATTGTGCAGTGGACTGGTGTACTAAAGTGCATAACCAACATCATATTATCTCATTATATGCAGACAATGCCCTGATCTATCTAAGGTCAGCAAGCAGTACTAGTTAACCTGATGGCACTGCTTGAATCCTTCGGGCGTGCCTCTGGCCTCAAAGTAAACTGGGAAAAGTCCCTTTTGTTCCTGAGGATCCCTCATTCATCAGTACAATGGGCGCCTCTGCCACAGGCACCTCTCACCTGAACATATGACTCCTTTAAATACCTAAGGGTTCAAATATACCACTCACAAGCGAATGTAATATTAGGCAACTTGGGAAAGGCAATTACTAGGGGTCACTCCTCCATGACATTCTGGATGGAGCTACCTCTTTTTCCAGTGAGACACATAGCCATATCCAAAATGCTCCTACTCCCACACCTATTATATTACTTGGCGGCTTTAACAATCACATTTCGGAGCAAAATGTTCCAGGTTCTGAAATCAATCCTAACATCCTTAATCTGAGGTTAGTCCAGAGCCTGAGTAGCCCATATAAAACTCTACGCCTCAATCTCAGAAGGGGGATTGGGGCGTCTAACTACGAGGAATATTATGCGCCTGCACAATTACAAAGGCCGATGAGGTGGCTGGCAAATCACAATATCTCTGAACTGAGGCAATGGCACCATCAAATAATGAGACCACAGTTCTGGAGTGGCCGAGCGGATTGAGCACGGCGATCCCGAAGTACCATAACAGCATCTTAATGTCCACAGCATGCAGTTGTTGGATCCGATACGTACAGACTATGCACTCACCTCCACTTTATGCCCCAGACCTACCTATAGGGGTAATTCCCAACTCAAAAGTAGTAGTCCGCCGCCCGGAAATGGCGGAATGGCTCTCTGCTGGACTTACGACTTGCGGGAACCTATTTGCCTAATCTACACTTTGTGAATTTGCAATACTAATAGATGACTACGGAATATCTCCCGGTTCATTCCTACTATACGTATCAATAACACAACAATTATTCCAGATGTGCCAGGTAGGATGAACTGAACCAAAAACCTCTGACATACTCCAAACGCTAATAACACACGGCACGGGTAGAAGAGCAATAACTATGCTACACAGTTTGCTCAAACCAGATACTGTGACCCTCATGGCCCAACTAAGGGACTACTGGGATACCACACTCAAAACCACACTAACAGAAAAGAATGGGCACAGGCCCTGTCCTGCTCAAAAATAATATCAATTATTGCCCCAATTAAGTACACACAATTTAACTACCTACATCATTTTTACTTACCCCACACAGACTAGTGTGGATGTAGAGGGCTCCCACAACATCTGCCCCGCTACCATAGTACCGAAGCCATGTTCCTTCACATGATGAGGGACTGCCCTAGCATAAAAACATATTAGAATGAGGTGTCAATCACTTTATCGGAAGCCACCGAGACTGCACAGGCACTGCACTTCCTGTTGGGAATAACCAAATGCACCACCAGGCGGAAAAATATCAACAAATTCTTGGATCTGGCATTTGGCTTGGCCAAACGCAGACTGGCCATGTCATGGAAGTCAAGCCTACCCCAAGCACACTCATATGGCTCGCAGATCTTTGGAAAGCGCTGATCGACGAGCACGTACAGCTACAAACACACACGCCCTACAAACCCTAATTCTCCAGAATACTTAACATACGTAGAATTGAAACTCCAACAAAATGATCGAAAGAACCTTCCTATACAGACTTGCTCCCCATGGTAACCCTCCACTGGTATGTCGTGGGCCCAAGGCCCACATGAGGGTAAAGACTGCGACACGGACACCAGTTAGATAGTGTTTGAGGGACATTCTTCTCACTATGACGCCCCTCTCTCGGGTGTTCTCCTGCCACGAGATGTCCCGGAGGCCCTTTTCATCAGGTTTCCACTGGGCCGGGTATTCTTCCACAGCGTTGCTCCAACTCCACAGTCTGCGTGTGAATGGAGGAGACGATGAGGGTACTATCTCACAAAGTCCGTAGCTCCACCTGAAGGGTAGTTGTTGACTCCTGCCTTTGCGCACAAGTTTCTCTTCATCCTGGGATGTGCAGGTTAGACGGCGATGGATTCATCTCTCGTGTCGGGACCCTCTGCCACCGGTGTCCCTGAGGCCTCTGCCCCTTGGATCTCCGCGGGCTGGTGTGGATTGGTCAGTTCTCCTTGTTCAGGCCATCTGAGCTCCCTCCGCATCCAGGTTTCCGCTCGATCCCAAAGGTGGGTGTTGCCAATGGTCCGGCCTGTGCTCTCCTGCAGTCCACGGGTCGTCGGGTCTTGTGAATAGGTGCCTGTTCTGTTCTTGGTGCTATCAGTGTTCTCCTGGACGTGTGGTTCACTGTATACGGTGTTGTGGTGTGTGTCACCTCTTCTTCTTCTTGTAGGTGTGTGGACTTGTCACACCTCTCTTCACCTTTTCCAGATGGTGTTCTTGATGGTGTCGTGCCACATGACTTCTTACTTCAATTCTTTTCTTCATGGCATCGTGCCACTCTTCTCCCTTCTCCTTTTCGCGACACTGTGCGGTCACCTTTCTTTCTTTGTCTTGCTGACCAGGTTTCTTCAAGCAGCGTGCACTCCGCCTGTTTCCGTCTGGTCTTGTCATGTCTTTAGGACACTGTCTTCTCTCCCTTCTTCGGTGACTGGACCGGTCATTACGATCTTCTCGCACAGGCACTGCAATTCCTGTTGGGAATAACCAAATGCACCACCAGGTGGAAAAATATCAACAAATTCTTGGATCTGGCATTTGGCTTGGCCAAACGCAGACTGGCCATGTCATGGAAGTCAAGCCTACCCCCAAAAACACTCATATGGCTCTCAGATCTTTCGAAAGCGCTGATCGACGAGCACGTACAGCTACAAACACACACTCCCTACAAACACTAATTCTCCAGAATACTTAACATACGTAGAATTGAAACTCCAACAAAACGATCGAAAGGACATTCCTATACAGAATTGCTCCCCATGGTAACACTCCACTGTTATGTCGTGGGCCAAAGGCCAACATGAGGGTAAAGACTGCGACACGGACACCAGTTAGATAGTGGGTTAGTGAGCCACGAGCACGAGCGCTCTGCTCTATTTATTGGCTGTGTCACGTGATGTCGTGACATCAGTGGTGGGTGGGTGTTAAGTGTAGGATTACATTTTGAAACCCTAGACTGTGTTCACTAGGACACAACATTCCTCCCAAAATTTGATAAAAATTAAGGAAAGACAAAAGTCTGAATCTGTGGGAGGAAGTACATAAATATACACTAATTACAAATTTACATTGAGTCTCTTCAGCTGCTTGCTTGATGACGACGGAGGAAATTGCTGCTGAAACTTTAGTTCTTCTTGGCTTAACGTCCTGGTTCTCGGTGGGCGTGCTCTTCTGCACTTGCGCCGTGGAAGTGTGTTGGTCAGTCCACTGAGATCTTGCTTTTCAAACAGGATGACCAGATGGTAGACTTGAAGGATGTTGTCTTCTACTGGTCCGTCGGTTTCTTCACTGTAGGCAGCTTGGCTTTACTTTACAAAGGATGGAGTGTTTGAAGGACATTCTTCTCACTAGGACGCCCCTCTCTCGGGTGTTCTCCTGCCACAAGATGTCCCGGAGGCCCTTTTCATCAGGTTTCGACTGGGCCGGGTATTCTTCCACAGCGTTGCTCCAACTCCACAGTCTGCGTGTGAATGGAGGAGACGATGAGGGTACTACCTTACAAAGTCCGTAGCTCCACCTGAAGGGTAGTTGTTGACTCCTGCCTTTGCGCACAAGTTCCTCTTCTTCCTGGGACGTGCAGGTTAGACGGCGATGGATTCATATCTCGTGTCGGGACCCTCTGCCACCGGTGTCCCTGAGGCCTTTGCCCCTTGGATCTCCACGGGCTGGTGTGGATTGGTCAGTTCTCCTTGTTCAGGCCATCTGAGCTCCCTCCACATCCAGGTTTCCACTCGATCCCAAAGGTGGGTGTTGCCAATGGTCCGGCCTGTGCTCTCCTGCAGTCCACGGGTCGTCGGGTCTTGTGAATAGGTGCCTGTTCTGTTCTTGGTGCTATCAGTGTTCTCATGGACGTGTGGTTCACTGTACATGGTGTTGTGGTGTGTGTCACCTCTTCTGCTTCTTGTAGGTGTGTGGACTTGTCACACCTCTCTTCAACTTTTCCAGATGGTGTTCTTGATGGCGTCGTGCCACTTGACTTCTTACTTCAATTCTTTTCTTCATGGCATCGTGCCACTCTTCTCCCTTCTCCTTTTCGTGACATTGTGCGATCACCTTTCTTTCTTTGTCTTGCTGACCAGGTTTCTTCAAGCAGCGTGTACTCAGCCTGTTTCCATCTGGTCTTGTCCTGTCTTTAGGACACTGTCTTCTCTCCCTTCTTCGGTGACTGGACCGGTCATTACAATCTTCTCTCTTGCCTCCTATTACTACTAGCTATTGTTGGTGTTGCGTCCGTCTGTCCGGGTCTTCGGATCTCTCAGTTCACGGACGTCTTCTGGCAGGACATATTCATCCTGACTTCTTGGCAGAATACCTTCGCTGCGCCTTTATGGTGGGTCAGCATTCCGGTGACCTGTTGACAGGTCGCCCTTATCTTCTCCTTTACGGGCGATCATCTGGTTGATCGGCTTTTGCATTGGCGCACTTTTGTCTGCACGTTGGCGCACTTTCTTCTGCGCTCTTCTTATGCTTTGCAGGTACCGGAGGGTTACGTCACCTCTCCTTGGACCTTCTCCGGTGGGTGCACTTATCGTGCAAGCTTCCGATGAGGCTCTTTAGCTTCTTGGGGCATTGACCGTGCTTGGTTGCTTGGCTTCCTTTTGGCTGCGGGGTAACTTTGCGTTACTCTTCCATTGCACGTCAGTGTGCATTGCAGTGGCAAGTTCTTGCTTCACTTGGTACCGTCGTGGTCTTCAGTGTAGCTTTGTTCCTTGCGGTTCAGTAGATTCTTTGGCGTCGTCGCTCTTCCACGTGCGTATCACACTTTTTTCTTCACACTTGGGTACTTGCCTCGCACGTCTTCTGGTGCTTTGGGTGTGGCTTCCTCTCTGTTAGGCGCTGTCCTGTACTGTCCGCGTCCGGGGTACACTTGCGCGCTTCCAGTAGGTCATCCTCGAATCTTGCTGCTTGCGGTGGACGTCTTGACTCTCCCTCGTCGTCCAGCATGAGGTTGTCTGCTTCTGCAATTGCGGTGAGCACCTGTGGCGCCCAGGCGTCACCTCAGCAGTGATGATGGGTCTCAGTCTTCGTCCGCGTCGCTGCAGGCTTTCTTTCCCACTGTAGGCTTTCCCTTGGCTTGGCTTGTGCTTTTTTGCTGATTCTGTGCTTCTTGTGGTGCAGTACCATCCAGTGTCCACTAGATGGCAGTGTAGCTTGGGCTTTTCTTCAGCAGCAGCTTTCTCTTCTTGGTGACTTTCTTTCCTGTTTCAGGTTGTAGGACCAGCTGTCTATGAAGTGTGCAGGAGAGGGGGCTGGAGTCACTGCAGACCAGGTAAGTCACACCATTTTGTTGTTGTTGGGGGCAGTATGCAGTATGCAGCGCTGCATTTGCAGTCGTCTTCCAGTGTTGGCGGCGCTAGCCGCTTGTAGGCTTTGGTCTTCTTTTGCCAGGGATCCAGGAGGTGGGGGCATACCTTTGTTGCCGGCGGCCATTCTTTATTTTTAGTTCTCCTTCCCTGCCTGCGGTAGCCTCACATAGTCCTCGCGCAGGCAGGGGCGGCCACATGTGTAGCCGTGCAGTGCTGCTCGGTCCGGCCGGGTGGCGCTGTAGGCACTTCAGGGGCGAATGTTCTTTTACTTGAGGCCTCCCTGGATAAGCGCTGGCAAAGGGGGAGGGTGTACGCAGCGCTGCAGGCAGGCCACGGGTGGGCTCCGTTGGTCTTGTCTCGTCCTTGGATCGCCTTCTGTCTCTCTCCTCTGCCGCCACCGCTTCGCTCTCATGTGGTGCGGCGTGGACAGGGGACACAGCAGTCAGGCTGCGGGTGGGCTCCGCTTGCTCAACTTTCACTTTTCCTCTCCCCGCCCGCGGCAGCTTCACTACTCACACGCTGCGCAGGGCGGGGGACAGGGGACGATTCAGGCAGGCCGAGGGTGGACTCCGCTGGCGCTGCTTTATTTAAAGTTTATTTTCGGCCGCATTTCTCGCGGCAGGGCACCATGGCCATGCAGGTAGGCTCCGCTTGCAGGCAGGCTTTGCTCACGTTGCGAGGGGGGGTTGGGAGGCGGTTAGCTACTCCGCTCCCTCCCCCTCGTCAGTCCTGGCAGTCACGGAGGCGGGGTGGACTCCCACGGACCTCCGGTCGCCCTGGTCAGTCTCTGGCAGCCTTATTGAACTTGGGGCCGCTGCTCGCTCCCGGGCTCACCTTCAGCCGACGGGCCTTCCTTAGCTGCAGCCGTGGCGAGTGGGCTCTGCCCGGCCAGCACTCTTCTCCGGTGGGGGTCAGTCGCGGCCGTTGCGGGTGGGCACCGCACGGTCCGCTTTCCTTATGCGCCTTCCTCAGCACGGCAGTACACGGCGGGGCCAGAGAGGTGCGGGGTTGGGCTCCCGATCACCTCCTCCTCAAAGACTAGGCCCGGGGCACGGCACACGCCCCGTGGGCCTCTCGGCGGCCGGCGCTGCTTCCTCGTAGGGGGTGCCCATAGGCAGGCTGCATTCACCCCCCTTTTTCTTTAGCAGTGGCACGCCGGGGGTTCTGCCACTCCTCGTCGCCAAATGTTATGTCGTGGGCCCACGGCCCACATGAGGGTAAAGACTGCGACACGGACACCAGTTAGATAGTGGGTTAGTGAGCCACGAGCACGAGTGCTCGGCTCTATTTATTGGCTGTGTCACGTGATGTCGTGACATCAGTGGTGGGTGGGTGTTAAGTGTAGGCTTACATTTTTAACCCCTAGACTGTGTCCACTAGGACACAACACTCCACTACAGACTCTTCCACACAAGACGGATCCTAGTCGCGGCTGCCGCGCTCAGACGCTCTGCCATTCCAGCCTCGCACGCCCTCTCCCTATGCACACAGCACTCCTTCACTGATAAAGCAAAGCTACCAATCAGCCTTTCTTTTCCTTAAACACGAATGTCTCTGTCGGACAATCTATCACACACCACCTTGTATCATGAACGTAATGGTACCTTGTACTGAGGGCTCGTTCACGAAATTCATAAGGCATACATCATTAATAAACAAAGTTGATTTTAGTTTGTAATGCTCACATTCTTTAACAGGGGTACAACATAATGATAAACTGATGTTAATATCTGCATATATACTATGGATGTGTAATCTTGCTATTCTGTGCCAAATGTGTTACCTATATACGTTTAAACCCTCAACTGCTCTGATGTCCACGAACGGTAAAATACAAATCTATAAAAATTAATATTAAAAACTACTTGATATTAAATATGATTTGGTGTACATAAAGCTAAGTTTAATGCGTTTGGTAGGTAACACAGTGCATTTAATACGGTGGACAGAGTATTGACTTTCTGTTAATTCCTCAGTCAAGTTCAGTGTACACTGCCGTCAATGGAGAAAAAGAATGCAATTCAGGTAGACAGATTTTTGTCGGTCAAGCCTATAAATATGATGGATGCACCTCCATGGCAGTGAACAGGTAAACAGGCTTTTTGATGCCTGTCTGCATTTACCAAACTCTAAATACGGCCTATAAACTGAAACTCACTTTAAATGGTTGTTATACAGCTAGTGACAGCTGAAGTATATCCACTTATGCCCATCACTAGCAGCACTGTAGTCCAGTCATTGGACCTATTATCTCAAATTGATGCTATGGAGTCTAGTCATCTGGGAATGCAGACACACACATTAATCTACAAATGCTTTTGCAATGGTTGTTGCCTTACAACAGTGCAGTGACGGGAGCACCCACCTGCAACCCACTGCTACACTGAAATGAGGAACAACATAATGTCTGCTAATCAGCAATATATACTTGAGTTTGCAGGAGCAATACACGGGTAGTTCTACTCATGATACAAGCTATGCGTAATTTAACAAGCTTGGTTGTAGATGAATAGGTGTCCATGTTTCAGGTACCAGAGGCCCACAGGTGTGCCATACCAGTGAGACAGTTCTGACAGTTCCAAGCAACCAGATGTGTGCTTCAGTTACCACTTTCAGCAGCCATTCCCTTCCTTCACATGCCATACATCTTCCCAGCTGTTTCATTTCATTTCAAATACTTTATTCGGTTTTTGAAAAATAAAAAACCATAAAAGTTCACAATAAATACAATTTACAATCCAAATATAAAATACATTTTTAAGAGACCAAGGTACAATAAAAATAGGGTCCCAGACATAAAAATTATTTTCCAGTCCTGGGTTAAGGCAATATCAGAAGAGTTCATAATTTAACGTTCGAATACATAGTAGGTCATTGTTACATGTCCAGATATTCAAGGAGGGAAACACGGGTTTATGGGGTAGAAATCATGTAGATCCCATAATGAGATTGGGCCGTCTCTTAGTTGAGGCGGCCAAGTTTTCAAGTAAGGGACAATATTTCGATCTTTAAATCGCACAAGTACCAGGTCCCCAGCAACATCTTTGGGAAGAGAGCCCAACCAACCCACCCTTCTGACGCTCCTTATTGCTCCGTATAAGGTACGGGGCAATGGCCTGTTTTTTGACAGCCAGAATTTAGTTTTATTAAGTAAGTCGTGTTGTCTCTCTATTTTACCAAATGGAATGGCGGGTACACCCGCAAGGATGCACACGTATGGGGCCGCTTCCGGGGGTAAATGGATAGAATTAGCTTTATTTGGACCTACTCTATGTGCGGTCGGATGGGGAAGAGAAACTTTTGCGGGGTATATAACTGTTTTTTGCCCTGGAGCGCTAGGATCTGCAAGTTGTATTTGTCGGATTTTTTCCTGCACAGGTGGTTTTAAACCTAAGTGGGTAGGAGGTGTCTTAGGGTGATTAGATGCGTCACTGCATTTATCAACCAGGGAATTTGACTTAATGGCTTTCTCTATCCCAGAAAGCCTACCCCCTAACATGGTAATTTTTTCTAACAGTGGGACTATCATAGCGCTAACCATTTGTTCGATGAGGGGTAGCATGTGCAAAAGGGGAGGAGGTGTTATGGCTTCGGGAAAGTCAGCAATCAGTGGGATCGGTGGGGAATTAACAGAGGATGGGGTACGGCACCGTTTTTGAGTTATGGGGTTATTTCCACCTTGGTTAACATCGTTATGTTTCCTTTTCGCAGATGGGACCTGAGGGAGTTCCATACTTTGTGTGTTCGGGCTGCAGGATTTGTTTGATAACACAAGGGGATCTAAGATAGTATCCAATTCTGAATGTGTACTAGCACTTTTGATCAAGGGTGGAGTTTCCAGTGTGGCATATTTGGTTTTGCATAGAAGGTTTAACTCATCTAGCAGGGTATACGTTTGCCCAGTGCCAGCTTCACCGGTTGTATGGACCCCCTTGGAGGTCATAGTGGGAATGGGCTATAGGACCGTGGAGTATACAAAAATCCACAAATACGGTAACGGAACAATTAGAGGGGGTCTTTACCTTCTAGCTAGTATACCTTTCTTATGTCAGCCTGAAGGGGGGTGGCCCGTCCCGTCCTTATCCGGCCTTTGAGGGCCTTTGAGGGCCCGCCCTTAGCCCGGGCTTCGCCCCGGGCTATGTCCCGCGCATGTCCCGCGTCGCGGGATTAGGAGCGGGATTTAAACACTATAGGCGTGGGGGGCGGGAACGCCGAGGGAAGAGGCAGCAGCTGAGAAGCAGAGAGACTGCTGGTCCTCGCAGTCCCTCGGCGTGGTGCAGCCTCTGTCCTTTCCCCTTCCAAAAAGTCCCACACAGAGTTACAAGAGCTTGGAAAGCGCACAGATCCCACGTCGTTCCTCCCAGCAGATAAGACACCGTGAGCGGCTCCCGCGGAGCGGGGGCCGCGATAGGTTAATAAGATGACCAGGCGGGGGGGCGGGAACGCCGAGGGAAGAGGCAGCAGCTGAGAAGCAGAGAGACTGCTGGTCCTCGCAGTCCCTCGGCGTGGTGCAGCCTCTGTCCTTTCCCCTTCCAAAAAGTCCCACACAGAGTCACAAGCGCTTGGAAAGCGCACAGATCCCACGTCGTTCCTCCCAGCAGAAAAGACACTGTGAGCGGCTCCCGCGGAGCGGGGGCCGCGATAGGTTAATAAGATGACCAGGCGGGGGGCGGGAACGCCGAGGGAAGAGGCAGCAGCTGAGAAGCAGAGAGACTGCTGGTCCTCGCAGTCCCTCGGCGTGGTGCAGCCTCTGTCCTTTCCCCTTCCAAAAAGTCCCACACAGAGTCACAAGCGCTTGGAAAGCGCACAGATCCCACGTCGTTCCTCCCAGCAGAAAAGACACTGTGAGCGGCACCCAGCTGTTATCATCCTTTAGGCCTAGAAAAATGTCTACCCATACTACCAACACCCAAAACTCAGTCCCATCACCAGCAAATAAAGTGTATCATTA
Organism: Lissotriton helveticus; assembly: GCF_964261635.1. Taxonomy (NCBI): domain Eukaryota; kingdom Metazoa; phylum Chordata; class Amphibia; order Caudata; family Salamandridae; genus Lissotriton; species Lissotriton helveticus. The sequence continues at coordinate 1,722,785,534 of NC_136063.1, forward strand.
TTAGAAGGAAATTGATGCACACTGTTAAATTGTTCTTCTTGTATGATGCGTTTCTTAAATGGGTAGTAGTTGTGGGTTAATTTTCTAGTGGTGTAGGTGTAGAATTTGCTATGTCGCTGAATTGGAGTTGATTTTCTTAAGGTTTAACTTTGGGTAAGTAATGTAGGTGGGGAGGGCTCATATTTGCCTAGGGCAATTTGGGGTGGTTCAGCTGGAGGTCAGAAGGCCACAAAGTGTATTTGTCACCTTTGCCTGTGTTTGTTGGATCTGGATATTTGATGGGTAGGAAGGATAATGGGAATCATGTGCAGAGGTTGGTGAACTCAAGACCAGTCTCACACGTCACCTGGACATTTATGGTGTGCTGCTTTCTTCTATTCTATGAGCTTTAATTCACTAGAACATCTTTCAATGGCATAGAACAGTTCCTGTATGGAACTGGTCATCAGAGTTGGTAGGGAAAATGATGTGCAGTGGCACTAAGGCGAAACGTGCGTCTATCAGCTGTCTAAGTACCTTACAAATGTTTACAAATGATCTAATATGTAGATGAAGTACTGGGTTTCGGTCTCCTTCTACTGCAACAAAATGTTAAACAGCCAGCAGTTTCATGATGTGTTTAATGCTGTCCTGATCAGAGAATTGGTTTCCAAATCTGACCCATGGTACTGAAGAGGCAGTTATTGGTACCCTAACTATATGGTTTTAAAACGTAGACTAGTCATGTTCAAAAGCATAAGCAAGATATTCTAGGCCCTCTCCTACGCCTATGGGTTCTCCTGCCCCGTTGATATAGTGCATCTTCCAGCATGTGGGCGAGTACATGCAGAAATGAGAAGTGGGATCTAGGATGTACATGTTTGCCACATGACCAAATTGCAAGTGAGAATTGTGGCTATAAAATGTTTTGATAGAACCTGATGTTAATTAAAGTTACCAGTGTAATGGATTTGATTATTAGTTAAGGAGGGTGACTACTCACCTTAAGTAATAAGCACAATCATTGTCAGAGTGAACCAATAAGGTTACTAAATTAACCTAAACTCAAGCCTGTTACTTTGGCACCCATCAACAGGCTTAACTTAGAGACAATGTGTAAAGCACTTAATGCAGTACAAAAACAGTAACACATTCAAAACACAACACACTAAAAATCCTAAACTAAATAGAGTACATTTCAATAAATACAATTACACCAAAACAGCAAAAATCCAATAAGGGGAAGGAGATTTATCTTTCCTGGAAGATACTCATGGAAACCCTTCTGCAAGTCCAGGACAGGCTACATTCATCATAAAAAAGAGTGCATGTGATACAGTTAAAAACGTTTATTGTTCAATAATTTCAGGTTTTTTTATAAAATGGAATCTGGTCTAGAAAAAGAAATCTGCATTAAAACTGCCCGACAATACCCCTGCTATACAACTGGTAGAAATAATTATTTAAAGGGCCTTTGTCTACCCCAAATACTTGCATGTCCCATGGAGAGTCACACTGTTCACCATGTTGTGGTATACATGTATGTTCTGAGTTTAAGGGAACGGCATCAGGTACGAACTAAGGGGCCCATTAGGATGGCGGGCGGATTGCCCCCGCCAGGCTGGCGGTAGCCACTGCCGGCCTGACGAGGGCAATCCACCCGCCATCCACACCTAAATGACCCCCGGGACCGCGACGGACAGAAAGACCGTCCGCCGCTTTTCTGCCCCGGTCGCCTTGCGACCGGGGCGGAAAAGGTCTAATATGGTGGCAGTGTCTAATAGACACCACCAGCCATATTAGCATGGGCTTTCTTATATGCCTTTCCCTGGCAGCGATGCTGCCACGGAAAGGCATGCGGTCTTCACTTTGGGGGCCCCCTGCGGGCCCCCAGAGTAAAGGAGAGGTGGGGGTGCACACGGCGGGTTACCTGTGGTACCCCCCTGCATTTGCATAAACAAAGCGGCAGGCACCGCGGTGCCTGACGCTTTGTTTATGCAAATGCATACGTGCATTTTTAGCATTGTGGCGGGCGGTGCTGAGAGCACTGCCTGTCACAATGCTAAAAAATGCAAGATACGCCCGCAACAGAGGCGGGTGCAATCTAATATCCCCCACGAGACCCCTGACCTCATGGCGGGAGGTCCCGATAACCGATAGGCTGGCAGGCAGACTAAGTCTGCCTGCCATCCTAATGACCCCCTAAGGCTCTCATCATGAGTGGTCCTATCATTTCCAAAATGTATGGTAACTCTTCTTACCATGCATCAGAAACACGCACCCCCATTAAGTTTCAGCAGGTAAAACCTGCCAGATTTTGAAGAGAGAAAGAGCCTAGTTAAAACAAGGACAAGCGAATTTTGGTGCAATGAGCACTAAAACCTGCATGTTATGCTAGGTCTTAGAGGAAGATTTCATAATTAGTGGCATTTATAGGACTTGATAACTACCGTACACTTTCATACTGTTTTATATCAGGTGCAATAAGAATCACATGCCTCGCAGGACCAATTATAATGATGACCATAATGTGTAATATAAGGAATGCATGCCCCCCCAACATTGCACATTAACATACCAATACAATAAATAGTCCTACCTTTCATACGGCCACAGAACCAGGCATGTCAGAAGCATTTGTGGAAATGGGGGCCACAAATCTTTGTGGGGCCTCTCCTTAATATCTGATGCAAGAAGAAACTCATAATTAGGGGGTTTTAAAATTTGATTAATTTCCTTTTGTGTAATTTCATGAAATTCTGGGAACATTTTGTAAAATTACCTGTAATTACACGAAAAGCAAAATCAGCTACATTTTAGAGCAAAAACAGCTTGTTGTTTTCTGGCTTTATGCGATGTTCAAGTGTGTTTGCACAATTTGATTTGCCACTGATAGCATGTAATTATGCGACATGGCATAACAGCATAATTGCTGACATTTTGCCCAATAAGCATAACATGAAATTAACAAAATATTTCAAGATTAAGCCAATATAAAAGACATTTCTCCAGAGTCTACCATAATTAAGAAAAAGTATGCTGAGGACAGACAAAACCAGGCTTCTCCAACAAGTAGCTAGTAGTCTATTAGTAGCTCTGCAACTATCTGTAACTAGCTGCAGTGTGCCAAACCCAGCCTTCTAAATTTGAAGCTTTTACTTGGCCTAATATTTCAAAACTAAAAAGTGTGTATTCAAGACGAAAATTTCTGCATTTCAGAGTTCATAAACTGATGTTTGGAGAAAAATAGCTGAATTTCCAAAATATATTTAAAGCTGGCATTTGAGTGATAAATCATGTGGAGTTGGAGAGATGTATTATCAATATTATTACCTTGGTGCCAGGGGCATTCAAGCTTTGACTGTTATGTATTGCCCATGTACAGGCATTCAAAATTGACAGAGCATGTTTTTATGTTACTGCTAGGAATTCTACCTGATGCATTATGGTGATTACTGCCGGAATTTTTGCATACTGTGGCCACTAATGTAATTTTGTCTTAAGTGGTCACTATTATAACACTAATGATGAACAAATCAATACATTTGTAAAGCACACATATATTCCAAGAAGGGTCCCAGTGGCACATGCGCTACAGACTAACTGTTCTAAGCAATCATTACGTAAACCAAAGCAAATAGCCAAGATTTAAGATTTTTTCTAAAAGATGATATTAAACTGATATTTGTAGCTCTAATGAATTCTCATTAATCACAACTTGCTCTTAGTACAGAAAACACTGGAGCCCCCTAGACAAAATACTAACTTTGGTGCCACCTTTTGATGATTCTGAAGTAACTTCATCCTGAAGAAACAGAGTAGACCGCGTGTATACTTCTTGTAAAAGGATCATGAGGTTCCAAAGAGCAAAAGGCTTGGGGAAAATGCCTCATTCCCCTTGAAATGGTCCTTTCTTTGGCCTCCTTTGCAATTGAAATATCCGGATTCTCTACATCTGAAGAGTTTTCTTCCATACATTCTTTTGTGTGATTCTGAAAGACCACTCTAGTTTAGCAATTATGAGAACAACGTTTACTTGATGACTACTATTTTATATAAAATCACACTGGTGTTAATTGTATTAAAATGTATATATTGCTTATTTTGTGCACGTTTGAAGTGTGCACATGATGTGGCTGTGTTATTTTCCTGTGGTGATTCTTGATGTGACCAGATACAAGTTAATGTTTATGGCTACTGGCGCGAATCATCAGAACAAGTTTTTGCCTGCACTGCTTTTTCACCACATATAGCTGTGTGGCGCTCTCTGCTGTTGTCTGTTGTTGCGCTGTGTTTTCCTATTTAATTTCTTCCATAACATCACACAGCTGCATTAAGGAATAATTATGCCGAAAATTTTGACTCCAATATAATGGCAAAGATTGTCCAGCTCGATAAAATAAGATCAAAGTGGCAATAATTTCGTAATAATAAATATCATCCAGAAATGATGTTACCTTGTATCCAAGAACACTGCATCCACCCATATGGGATATTCTGGAAAGTTGGATCTGCAAACCTCTTTACTCCTTCCAATATAAGGGTTTCTTTAACAGCAAGACATCAATAGAGCATCAGTAAAAACAACAGGCCCTCGAGGGCTAATATCCTCCAGGAGACTCTTCTTGTTTCCCCTCAAAGCAGGATAAGTGAATCCAGACTCACATCCAAAGAGTTTCCTGCTGACAGCTAACTCCACCAGCACTTAAGTGCTGGGACCCGCCCCAAGCTCCCAGCGGAGGGGCCCCACTACACCACAGCCTGAGTCACACTGGCTACTCAATAGCTGAGGTTAAATACAACTTAGAAGTCAGCAGCACAGAGAGTCGCTCCCACCTCTCTTGGCAAAAGAATTGCCCTAGGAGCGTCAGCGGGGGGAGGGGGAGGAGAAGGAGAAATGAGCCCAAGGAGAAATGAGCCCAGCGGGGGCGAGGCAGTGGCAACCAGGGATGTATGACATTACAACGCATGCTTTTACCACGCATGCTGTTACGACGCAGTTTTTACAACGCATGCTGTTACAACGCATAGCGCTTTGGGGTGCTGGATAGTGAATAGTTTAATTTACTATTCCAACTCCAGTCCCCGTGGATAGTAGGGAAGGTGTTGGATAGTAAATTAAATCTATTCCCTATCCTAGAGCGCTCCCCAGCGCAATGCGGTGTAATGACATGCGTTGTAATGGTTGCGTCGTAAAGGCACTGCATGGTGAAAGTTGCGTTGTAAAGGATGTTTCCCGGCAACCAGCAGTGTAACAGCGGTATAGCAGCAGCAGGCGATGACTGTAACATTCTGAGATGCAGATTACAAGTAATGCAACTGACATCAATAACACTGTAACATACGGAGATACAGGAGAACACACATTGTGAAAAGGGCAAGAAATAAGACTGTAACATTCTGACCTGCCAGAGGTCACCCATCATGAAAAGGTAGAACAGTAACATTGTAACATTCAGAGGGCCTAGATTTCACACACCATGAAAGGGCGAGCTTTAAAAATGTAACATTCAGAGAGGCCAGAGATCACACAAAGTAAAAGGGACGTCAGTAACAGTGTAGTATTCTGAGACGCCAGAGATCAAACATCATGCAAGGGAGAGAAGTAACACTGCAGCTTTCGGAGATGCAGGAACCACCTATTGAATAATCAAGGCCTCCTTTGTATTGGGGACCAGGAACTTGTAGTCGTATTACAGTGAAATGTATTTTATCAGGTATGAAATATCTTCCTTGTATCAGAGGATGCATTAGGGAAAAAGTAGTTAACAGAATATTCTGGTTGATATGAAAATCAAAAAGGACCTTAGGCAAGAACAATAGAGGGTTCAGGGCATGAACGAGCCTGCACCTGTTTGACTCCACAAGCAGAAGTTATTAGAACATAGAACACAATATTACGGGTCAACAAGTGTTGGTCACTAGTGGCCCGTGGGCCAACGCATCTGTGCTAACCCTGAAAGGACCAAATTATCGCCCTGCTAGGAGCGTGCTCACACTGAAGAAAACAAATCCAACTTGCATGAGAAGGATGCTTAGCAAAGTGTTTTGAGAGGGCATTCATAGAGACTCTGGGCTCTTGTGGGAGACAATGGCAGCATAGTAGGACTAGTTGGACAATACATAAACCCTATGCTAACCTTGTGGAAAACAAACGAAAGCAAATCATTGAAAGCACTGGAGAGTAGACATTATTCTAGCTGCTGCAGAACAGGCATGCTATGACAAAGGCCCTTAGGACAGTAGGTTAGACTCTCAGGGACAATGCACATTTGAATTTAATTTGAATTTAAAAGAATTTATAAAGCGCACTTATACTATGCGGTTTCATGGCGCTAATAGGAAGCTGAGGTTGCCGTGAAGGGACGTAGAATTTAGGATGGGAAGGCTTGGTGAAAGAGATGGGTTTTGAGGATCTTTCGGAACTCGATATAAGAGGAAGCGGATCTGACAGAAATGGGGAGTGCATTCCAAAAGGTGGGGGCAAGTACAGAAAATGTCAAACCTCCTGACCTGCTTTTCTTAAAGCGAGGTACAGAGAGGAGAAGCTTGGTGGAGGAGCTTAGCTCTCTGCTGGGACAATAGACAGTTAGGGCAGAGGAAATGAACGCAGGGGCAGTACCGGCTAAGGCCTGGAATGTTGTACAGCCCAATTTGAAAAGAGACCGTTCTTTAATGGGTAACCAGTGGAGAGATTTGAGTGTGGGGGTGATGTGGGAGGATTTGGGCAACCCAAAAATCAGGTGAGCCGCCTGATTTTGCACCAACTGAAGGCGTCGAAGGGCGCTGGCGGGGACACCGTTATACACGATGTTCCCATAGTCCAGTCGCGATAAAACCATCGCCATTAGGATCAGTTTTAGTGCAGGGGGAGAAAAAAAAAGGGAAATTTTACGAATAATACGGAGGGCAAAAAAACAGGAAGAAACAACCGAACTTATCTGGGTGTGAAGAGTGAGGTGTTGGTCAACCGTGATCCCTAGTGTTTTGGCAGAAAGTGACGGCAAAGGTGGGGAACCTAAAGAGGGTGGCCAAAAGGAGGGAGACCAGGGACTGCAACTGCCCCCGGTAAGAACCAGCTTGGTCTTGTCCGGGTTTAGTTTTAAATGGTTAGAGTTCATTCAGTCCCTGATAAACAACATTATGGATTGGAAATTAAGGACAGAAGTAGGGGAGTGAGAAAGATTGAAGATGAGCTGGAGGGCATCGGCATAGTTGTACACCGTGAACTCCATCTCCTGAAGTGCAGAGATGAGGGGAAAAATATACAGATTAAATAATAAAGGGGAAAGAGAGGATCCCTGGGGGACACGGCACTGGACCTTGCATGGGGAAGCAGTGTAATCAGCCAGGCGGACCGCTTGGGTACGCTCGCTCAGGAAAGAGCTGAGCCAGACCAACATCGGGCCCTCTATGCCCGCCACCTTGACACGGGAAAGAAGAATGGAATGATCAACCGTGTCAAAAGCGGCGGACAGATCCAAAAGGATGAGTGCCCGAGGGGTGTTGGAATCCAGCCCTTCTCTTAGTTCGTCTATGACTGAGACAATGACTTTCTCTGTGGAATGTCGAGATCGGAAGCCCGCCTGATATGGTGCAAGGTAAACACTATCTTCAATAAAGGAACTGAGTTCCTTGGTGACATAGGACTCAAGGACCTTGCCCAGGAAGGGGAGGAGAGAAATGGGACGATAGTTTAAAGGGAAAGAGGGGTCGGCTTCAGGCTTTTTTAGAATAGGTATGATGGTGGCTGTTTTGTAAGTGGCGGGGACAATGCCCCGCCTGAGTGAATCGTTAAGGAGAGTAAGGGGGGGCATGTGACAATTTGAAAAGGCCGTACGTAGTATGTGGGCCGGGCAAGGGTCAGCGGGAGAGCCAGACTTGACCCGGGCTAACAGGGAAAGAAAGATTTCTTTGGTCAGTGGAGGTATGTGAGTCAAGCTGGACTTATTGGGTGGTGGCGCAGAGACACGGAAGGTAGGGGAAGGAGGGGGTATGTTGGCCTTAATTAATGCGACTTTCTCGATGAAAAAATCATTGAGTAGGTCGCAAAAAGATTGGGACAGAGGGGTCTTAGAAGATGTCCTATCGGAAGACGCCAACTCTTGAACCGTGGCAAAGATTTCTTTTGGCTGATTCTCAGCTGCAAGAATCCTGCCCGAGAAGTATTCGGTCTTGGCGGCAAGAATGGCTCTTTAGTATTCGTTAAGAATGGAAGTGTAACGAATTTTAAGGGTGGGACAGTAGGCCAGCCTCCAAGGACGTTCTGCTCGGCGTGCTTCAAGTTTTTTTCCTTTAAGGTCAGGGGTTAACCATTTATTGGCCAGATGGGCCCTTCTAATAGTGACACGCTTCATAGGAGCCACCTGATCACTGGCCTTTAAGAGCCAGCCGTCTAAGATGGTTGTTTGGGATGGCAGAGTGGAACCTTCTAGGTCAGGGCAGGTGGCTAACAGAGAGGCGCACAGGGAAGGGACATCTGCGCTATTCCAGTTCCTAGCCCAGATATCTTTAGGCTGAAAGGTGCTTTTAACAGGGCTAAGGTCCAGGAAAAAGGAAATCATGGAGTGGTCAGACCACGCACATGGCGCCACTATGGGAGTAGTGACTGGGACATTGAAAGCCCAAATTTGGTCTAAAGTGTGACCTCGGGAGTGAGTGGGAGTATGGACCTGGGAAACAAAATTAAGCCTAAGGAGAAGCTGGTTAAAGTCTCTAGACGTAACGTTTTCCGCTGGGTCATTGGGCCAAAAATTAAAATCCCCTAGGACCAATACAGAGGCATTATTAACTACTAAAGTAGAAAGTAAATCTTGAATAGCAGAAATAAAATGTGGACAGGATTGTGGTGGGCGATAAAATAGCACACACATGATAGGGGTCTGAAAGGAAGTAGTGCGTACGCCCAAATAATCAACTGCAGGTATGGGGGGAAAGGGAGTACCTGAAAGTGAAGGTTGTTGCCAGCAATCAAGGCAACTCCACCCCCGTCTTCCCCTCAGGTCGATCTGCTCAGAGAATGAAATAGGAGGGGGGAAGCGCTCCCAGGATATTAGGGAGTGAATCAGTGCGGAGCCACGTTTCTGTTAAGAACAGAAGGTGTGGATTATGTGACTCCAATAGGTTAAACAGTTCAAGCTAGTGTTTGACTGCTGACCTTGTATTCAGAAGATATACCAGGGTGGGAGGTGTAAGGTTAGTCGAGGAAATGTTTGTGAGGGGGGCGGGAAGAGAAGGGGCAGGGGAAGGGGGGATGACAGGGAAAGAACATGGGGGAGTTCTCCGAGCCAGGCCGAGTTCAAGGACCCGTGAGAGGGTGGCTGGGTAAAGTGGCCAGGAAGCCTGGTAAGAACGGAGTTGGACAGCAGAATACGAAATAAAATGTGCATAGTACGTGGCCCCTGGCCCCGGCCGGCCGAGGACGGGTGCAGACGTGCTTGCCTTTGGCTTGCCTTTGGCACGCCGCCGGCACGTCCGCTGCGCGTGCGCATGAGGGGGGGCTTATGAGGTCAGAGGCGCTGAAAAACTAGAGCGCTGACCTGGGAGGAGGCTCCCAAGATGGCGCCCAGCAAACCCCATCAGCCCTCCGATCAATCGGCACCAAGCTGTGTCGGACCGGGGCTAGGGGAGTGGGGGCCAGACAGGTACACAGAGTAAAATGCAAAGCAATTAAAAATTAAGTGCAGCTAGATACAAGCGCCACACCCAACACACACGCAACTGGCCTAGAACCCTCTGCCACCGGGTTTGCAGCTTCCGCTGCGCGTGCGCATGAGGGGGGGCTTATGAGGTCAGAGGCACTGAAAAACTAGAGCGCTGACCTGGGAGGAGGCTCCCAAGATGGCGCCCAGCAAACCCCATCAGCCCTCCGATCAATCGGCACCAAGCCGTGTCGGACCGGGGCAAGGGGAGTGGGGGCCAGACAGGTACACAGAGTAAAATGCAAAGCAATTAAAAATTAAGTGCAGCTAGATACAAGCGCTGCGCCCAACACACACGCAACTGGCCTAGAACCCTCTGCCACCGGGTTTGCACATAAGAAAAACAATCAAGGAATGGATTCCACTCTGTGCAAAAGACATAGAGAGTTCTTTTCCATCAGATAGATCAAGTCAGGTCAGGAAACTAGAGTTGGCTCAGCTTCAGAGGGGCCACCAGAACCATGGTGCAACCTGGAGACAGTCTCAATCTGAGTGATCTCTGGAAATAGAGAGGGGCATAAATTGTCAATCTTAACCAGTTCAGGGCAGTGTCTGCCCCATAGAGAGAGGATCTGTCCCCACCCAAGAGGTATAAGAGCTCACTTACTGCTGGGCCTTTATACTGGTAACATTAACATTTGAAAAAGAGGGAGACAAGTGCCTCACTCAGCTCACTTGTGCGGGGAGCACACCAAATGTGCTACTGTAGTCTGCTTGTGTGCTGCACCTTCGAGCTTGATTGATCACTGAAAGCTGCATGCCCCAAGATAGTGCACAGTGAGTATCAGAGCGGGCCCCCTGCTTCATCTCATGACTCTTGAGGCCTTCAACATGTTCTCGTGGAAGAAGGAGCCTTCTTCAGACAAGGTGTTGAAAACCTGAAGGGGTGTCATGCAATACGTCAAGCATATTCAGATAAATCAGTTCTGACCAACATCTAAAGGCCATGAAGGTGAAGGGAGGGCCACCAAAAGGGTGAACTTCTGAGTCTTTTTGGAGAGCTGGTCTGTGATTAGATGGAAGGAAGGGGTCCAACTTCCGAACCTATCAAAGTTCAAACATGTAATATTGTAAATAACCCATTTCAAGCTTGCTTGGCAGCATATTCGTAACAAAAAGGGCTCAAAGTATACAATCAGAAGGAAAAAAATGCAGCCTGATAGTCTGTCATTGAAAACTGAGAGAAAGGTATCCTAGCCCTTTAAGATTATTGGAGGTTCCCTTACATCATTTTCACTGTTTTCTCCTATTTTTTCAGTGCCTTCTCATTACTTTCCCCTCACTTTGTATTGCTTTCTCCTTCCTTTGCCCAGTTATTTTTAGTGCTTACTCCTTGCTTTTCCCTTGTTCTCACAGCTTTCTCCCATTTTGTGAGTGCCTTCTATTCGCTTTTCCCTTTTTTCATAGTTTCCTCCTTGCTTTCCCCCCAGTTTTTGCAGTATCTTCTCCTTGCCAGGAAAGGACTCTAGAAGAGACTGTATGAATGAATAGACCACCTCGAAGCAGTTATCAACTCCAGCACTTTGAGACCCTTGTGGGTGATTTACCGCACCTTATAAATCCTTGATGAATTGATTTCATATATTGCACATTGCAATGTATTCCCCGTTTCTAGTAACAATGTTTTCCAATTGGTTTCATTTTCTATCATCATTCCTGTGTATGGAGTGTCATTTTGGTGATTATGAAATGTAATGCTGCACCATTGCCTGTTACTTTACCTTTTTGTGTTATTCTGAACTTTTTGTGAGTTCAGTGTCCTTTCATTGCAGATGCTATAATGTCATTTGAAAACAGGGGTGTCGGAAAGTGCCATGCCGACCCCTGCTGATGCAGTGCAAGTCAAATGCACATACCAGGGTCATCTATCAGCTGCCATCAAAACTGGTTGAAACCATGGGGCATATTTACAAGCCCCTATCACCACCACAGAATCATTTTTCCTGACGTTGTGGGGGTGATAGGGGCTTCGCTTATTCACAAAGCATCGCTACACTACTTAATGTGGCTTAATGCCACCTTGTGAATAAGGCTCCCTTTCACAATATACTTAGAGTGAAAGGAGTGGGCATTGGGTGTTGTGGTGGGTGTTCCACCGCAAAACCCATTGATTTTGATGCTGCCTCATATTTACAAGGGCAGCGTAAATATGGGTCAGCATCAAAAGTAAGACCAGGGAAAACCTGGTCTTAAACAGGTGCAACGAGAAGAAATATTTCATTCCTCCTTGTATTTGCTGTTTCTATGTGTGCTACTTTGTGCAGCACACATAGTAACAGCAAAAAGGCATTCATTGTTTATGTGCAGGAAGGTGACCCATACATAATCAATAAAAAATTATGTTTTGTAACTTCTACATGTGCTGCATTAAGCAGGTTCAAAATGCCATTTCATATTGTTTATGTGCAAGAAGGGACCCCTTCTTGCACATAAATAAGTTTCAAAATGCCATTTCTGATTGTTTAAGTGCAGGAAGAGACTGTACTACACATAAACAATCGTCCCCTACAACGCAAGCACCCTTGCACTATGGTGCAAGGGTGTGGGTGTCTGCATTGGTGCAAGGCAGCAAAAATTAGTACCAGCGCAGGGGGAAATGCAGGGCTGCACCGTATCCTTGTAAATATGGTGCAGTCCTGCATTTTGGAAATGGCTGAGTACGCCATTAAGCAAAGGTAGCTTACGCCGAGCTCCACCACTTCCTCGTATGTATGCCCTTAGGTGTGAACACCTTTGTCATTCAGCTCAGGACTCAGCCATAAACAATTTCAGTGGGATTCCTTTTCTTTACAAATTTCTACATTTGATAGCATTATATATGTGGGATGTGAAATGACCTGAATGTCCTCCAAGGGCGTCGTAGGGAGAGTATCCTGTTTGTGCTGTGTGATTTAATTGAAAGCCGGATAGGCGTACCTTTGAGCCCGGTTGACCTGAGTGTAGCTTTTATGAATTGTGATTGTCTTCTACTTTTGTAGTTGTTGGTGAATTTACTTGAATCTCACTTGAACCTCCCTCTGTTCCTGTTTGATCGTTATCCTGCTACATCCAATTTAGTGGACATATTTTCCATTTCTGCGTCCCTACCACTATCCACACAAACATTTACACATATACAGTACATTTTCCTCCACAGAATATGCTGCACATCAGAGAGCAGGTGCGCAAGGCCCATTGGGCTCAAAGGACTTCAGCCCCCGTCATGTGTGGCAGCCCGGGCTGAGACGAAGGCGCGGGCACCCACACAGCCACACCCAAGTACTTCTTAGGTCTTTAAAAGACCATTTGCTTGTTAATGAGGCTTTCTTGTTTTTTCACCCCTTTTTAGAGCCCCTGCATCTCCACTCTGCCTATTGCTGAAAGAATTAGCCCCCCCAACATTTTTTCTTAGCCCCCCTCCCCCCAAACTTTGGCTCTAGTTGCACCTCTGGGAGGCAGCATGTTCCTACCATGGTATAAACTGAATTCTACTGCATGTGTGTTCGAATGGTGCTCGTTAATGGGCTTTTCATCCCCGATTTCAGGGCTTGTGTTTGGATTTAGCAATCCCCTGCGCTCTTTCTGAAGTCGCGTTGTTGGTACAGCAGCACCATGCACCGAGATGAGAGATTAAATGCTTCGCACGTAAAATTGAGTAATGCGACAGCTGCAGTGCTGGCATGATTAAGTGCTTATGTTCCTGCATCACCTAGAGTTGCCAGTGATATATAGCAGGCCTGGATGATCTGCGAGCTGACTAAGAACAGCAACCTAAGGGTACCAGCTATTAACTTCCATTCGCTGCATGAAAACGCAAACTCATTCCGTTTCATTATGCTGCCAAAAAACATAAGAATCACCTCCAAAAGAGTATTTTCGTTGCTGGAAGGCCCTCCTCCTGCCAGCTTTCCTCCTTTGATTTTCGGTACACGTTTATTCCGTCTAAACTCTATTTTACGTTATTTTTACAAATGCCTATTTGCATATACGAAATTGGGAACCATAATATTAAGAGCAAATATCAACATCAAAATGTATAGATCACCATATCTCTAGTCAAAAATGGGTAAGCATATCACATTTTGGCGATTATACACTATACTAACACATATATATTTAACACATTAACTTTATGTATATATAAAGAACTTGATAAAAATGTTTGAGGGCGCAGAACCTACAAAAGGAAGAAAAGTGCTCTAATTGAGGACTACTGGGCTCTAATGAGACGCAATCAGCACGGCCCATGGTGGCTAGGCATGCAGCAAAGAAGTAAATGAGCCGTCCGCACGTCACGCAAGAACTGCCTATAAGGCTGAAAGCTTCGAAACACGTCAGGCTGAAATTGAACCCGGAACGCGAATGCTGGTTTTTCATTTAAAATAAACCGGAAGATTTCGTCAGCAGTGAGTGCGTCCTTGCTCGAATGAGCACTTTGGCAAACACTATATATATATATATATACATATATATATACATATATATGTATGTATATATATATTCACTGAAAAAACCATAGGTTATAGACCATATATAGTTAGGAATTAGCATTTAGAAAACCTTATTTTACTCACACAAAACCATTGAAATTCCATATATAGTTAGTTGCACTAACTATATATCGCGCACCCGCAATCCACTTCTGATGATGTCACATATTACATCATTCATGACATGGTCAGTGACATCACTGATGACATCACTGATGACATCTCAAATGACATCACTGATGACATCACTGATGACATCTCATTTGACATCATTCTTGTGCTAATACGATAAACCTCTTCAGACTCTAATATAACCTTAGATACACTCAGTGTATACAGACACTCACACACTGTCACTCATCCATGGAGTTACTCACACACCTAGTCAGTCATGCAAAGAAACAATCTCACCTCCATTACCTCAACTATACAGTTATACACACCTTACTTATTCAAACATATACTAACACATATTTACTCTCTTATACAATCCCTGATACAAGTTCACAATGATCCATACAGCCACTCACACATTCAGTGGCTCTCATGCACAGTTATTTATATATGCCAACTCTCACATGTACTGTGTTTTACATATGTACTTACTATGACATGTAGCATTGAGATATCCATTCACTCATCAATACACTCATGCACACAGTCAACCGCCCATGTAGCTTTTTCCACATGTACTCTTGAACTCATACACCTAGTGAATCAACTGCTCACACATCTATGCACAGAGTCACACACCTCCCAGCCACCCCCACACAAACTCAATCTCCCATAGAAATACTTGGGCAACCAATTAATAACACATATAGCCTCTCGTATAGCTAATGATCAACACATGCAGCAGTTTACATCACAACAGACATAATGATGCACAAATTAAGACAGTTTAGTCACTAACCCATGCATTCAGTGAGACACATTTAATCACTCACTCATACAGTCAGTCACGCACCTACTAAATCCTTCATCCAGACACTTATACATCCACTCATTCTTCAATATCTAAGACATATTTTAACTTTACAGAAACATACAGTCACTGGATGTTGTCATCAGTGATGTCATTTGAGATGTCATCAGTGATGTCATCAGTGATGTCACTGACCATGTCATGAATGATGTAATATGTGACATCATCAGCAGTGGATTGCGGGTGCGCGATATATAGTTAGTGCAACTAACTATATATGGAATTTCAATGGTTTTGTGTGAGTAAAATAAGGTTTTCTAAATGCTAATTCCTAACTATATATGGTCTATAACCTATGGTTTTTTCAGTGAATTTTCAAGGTTTTGTAAATGCTAATTCCTAACTATATATGGTCTATAACCTATGGTTTTTTCTGTGAATTTCATTGGTTTTTTAACAGCTAATATCTGTAGCTGTAAAATGTATTCTTCTTTAAATCCAAAAATATATTTTATATGTTTATGAATAATTTTTTTTTTAAATATTTTTTTTTCTTCGTTCCCGCTTCGCGAATCGGGAAGCTTCCCGTTAGCTGACCTTGATGCCGCGAAATAGACCGCGAGCCGGTAAACGTTTGTTTACCGCAAGTGCCGCGTTAGAAAACAACATCGTGACGCCTCCCGTCCGCATGACGTTTCACGTTGTCGCGTGATACGTCATATGACGTGCTACGTTAGCGAACTGGTACGCGAAGCGAGTGCCAAAGCGCAGGTTTCTGGAAGCAAACCGGGAGGCCCTGCAAAGCGCTTAACGTAAACACAGCAAGTCATGTGACTTGGTAATAACACTTTTCATTGGTTCATTTCACTTTTGGTTTCCTAATGATGAAAGACTAGGTCATATAATCTAAAATGAACACTTTTGATTGGTTGAGAACTCTTGTTTTTCTCAAATGATGAAAATCCCTCCTTCTTTCCTCACTCTGACTTTCATCATTGTGAGAGAAAGACCCTTTGTGATCACTGAGCAATGGCTTCTTTAGTAGCTTCAGCTGGTGCTTCCCCACCACCTCCACCACATCCAAGGAAGAGTGGACCACCTGCTCAAGTTGTAATTCAACAAGAAGAAGAAGAAGAGGAACAGGAGGACGAGCACGAAGAGAGGCAGTTTTTGCCTGAGCAGCCCAAGACGTCTCACCGGAAAGAAAACTTCATTTGGCAATTTTTTAAAATTCCCAAAGGTCAGAAAAAAGTAAATGCAAGATACGTAACTTGCCTTATATGTCAAGATAGACTGTCCAGAGGGACCGACAAAAAATACAGTTTCGGAAACTACACAATGCATCGCCATATGACTAGGTGGCATCCTAACAACTACAGTGCTGCACAGTTTCGGAACGACCTAGATAATCTCCCTATTATGGCCAGAAGATCTGTTGTACCGGAAGTAACGGGACCAGAGGGCAGGGAGATGGTGCCAAATATACAAATGAGATTTGGTGAAGTAAAACACACCTGCGTATTTTGCGATGGATTCATTTCCTACGGAGAAAGAAGCATCACTCTGATCAACAGAGCTATTGACTATCATATGCAAGTTTGTCCGAAACGCCCAAAATAATAAATACTTCTTTTTTTTGTTTTGTTGCTCCTGTTGAGCCCTTTACAATGAATCGTTTTCATTGCCCCCTCCAAGAAAAACCCAAAAAAATATAAAACTGTTCCGAAAAATTCAAAAACAGTAAAAAAATGTTCAGAAAAATAAAAAAAAAAGTTCTTTTCAGAACTACCTCCCCGTTATTAAAAAATTGGTACAATATTTGGAACTGTGCCAACCTCTATTTCTCTTAGTTCGCTTCCTAGTTCGCTCGCTGGTACGCGAACTGGAAGCGAACCAAAAACAGTAAGTATAAGGGAAGGAAACACACACTTATGTTAAAAGAAAGACAGCTATAGGGGAGTAAACTAGAGATACTATTACCCATAATCCACTGCTGATGATGTCACATATTACATCATTCATGACATGCTCAGTGACATCATCAGCAGAGGATTGCGGGTTTTTTGGCAACATGCCTTATCCACGGTTTAATAACGCTGCCTTTTGCTTTATATAAGTTTTCAAATTGTATGAAATATATACCAATAGGTCTTTATGAACCTTTAGGTAGTGCTTTTGTTCATGAGGTCTGGTCGCTTCCATACACATACAGATGTTTCAAAGATGATCAAGAAGTTTATCTGAATGGAGAGGAATGCACTGAGACGCCAGATCATTCACTAATGTGTAGGCACATACAGTTACACGATTCATGCAACAAACACCGACCAAATATGGCTTGCGTGTTGCAAGGCACGCCAGTTCCTGCTACCATCCCCACGTTCAAGTTGTTGGAAAATGGTAGTTATTTGATGCTCAATAATGAAGATTGTTCTGAGTTAATTAAAAGTATTCCTTTTATCGTAACAGTAAGTGAACGGGTTATTTGCTGCAGAAATGTTCTATTTCCTCCCACACATGAACATAGGGAGTTTTCAATCTGGCCACAAATACCAACCTTGGGACACGTTTCAACGGCATGGCAAGAATAAGAGCTCTTTTGTCTCAGAGAGAGGTGGCCTTGAGTTCGGCCCGTGAAACTTTCGTACTTCACATAGCGAACACCCGTACACAGGTTTGCCTTTCAATTTCAGCAACATGTTTCCGACTATCTTTAACGCATCCTCCACAAAATCCCTGGCACACTTTTTTAAAGTTGTTACCAGTGGTCTCGTGACTTCATTTGAGAAAATCTTTGGAGTCATCCCTGCTCCCTTTCATTGTATTTTCTGCACTCTGGTTCGTGGATTGGCATTTTTACTTGCATTACCAGCGGACGCTCTTGTGCTTTTTTACATTTTTAAATATGGATGTCCCTCCTATGCAACCTCCGACCCTGCAGCTGCTGACACTGTTCCGCAATCGCATGCTAGAATATTATGGCACAATGCCGTTGGCGATATTAAGCACGGCATATGGATTATCTTTTCGGTTCTCCTACTTCACCTGTGTCCAGCCTGTATTTCACTGCCTGACCTGTGATTTCGATTGGGCCATTGATTTGTGTCTCTGCGGACCGGTTTCTCCTGACGTCGACTTTAATCAGCTGATGACTCCTATCATTACTCACGAGTTGATTTGTCCTGGCGAAAGGATTATGGCTGTGGCATTGATGCATGGACTACTTGGTCCCTGGAATTTACTGGCGGCAGCACAGTCTTTCTTGGAACACAGCTTTCTTGAAAACCCACCGAGCTGTCCTCTGATGGTGATAGAGGATCCGGTGCTGGGAGAGCACGTATGTTCTTTTCCGCTTTTAAATTGGATGGCTGAACTGTTTTCGGATGAAGACGGTGACTTCCTATTGGAGGCTGTTGCAGCTTATTTTGCATACACAGTTATGTCATAGACCTTTTTCATGTTTGATATGCTGAGTACTAGCATTTCATTGACAATTCATTGACTTATTTGTCAAGTTTTTATTATTTACCTTGCCTATTGGCTTAAGACTCGATAAAGTACTTGGCTGTTTTATTTTTCTTTAGCATTGAATTTTCCTAGTTTTTAATGCTTTACCTTGCGGACCGTCCACATATAAACTTGCAATCTGCTCTCATGAGATGGCACTTCTATTATCTTATTCAGTTCGTTTCCGGATCATGAGGAGGTGTCATCTAGGTCCTGGATATCTTTACACCGTGTTAAGTTAGCATGGGCTCATTACCGGTTTAAACGCCATTTTTCCTTTTTTGCAACTTCTGCACACGACACTTAGTTGTTGCTTTAGCTTTCCACCTAGTAGTTCATCGTGGTTTACATGAGAATAATATGTTATTGGTCTACTATCTGCTTTACTTGTTAAACTATATCTGTACAGCGAGTGCTAAAGTTTCAAGAACAACATGATACAGAATTGTTATGAGGTCTGATCTCCACGACTTCATACTCATAACATAAGTGCAACTTCTGCCAATTCTGGGCATGAGGCGGGTTTTATATTGCTTTGCCGAACACACATACACAACAGTTGATGCGGTTCACATGAAGAGAGAGCTGGTGTATGCTGATGTGATTCCTTCAAATCTAAGACACTAAAGTATGGGCACGCCCTAAACCAACACAAAGAGACCTTCTTAGCAAATAATATAATATGTGTATTAGGGAGGGTGAGATATAAGCAGCCGCGGGCCGTGGAGGGAGTTACGATGGGGCAGGGAGGCGGGGAGGGGGAGAAGCAGGGTGGAGCCCTCTCTACCTTGCCCCTCCCCCTCCCCGCCTCCCTGCCCCACCGTAACTCCCTCCACGGCCCGCGGCTGCTTATAAGTGTTGCTAACTCTTATTCATTTACAGCATGTTAACATACTGTCACCATTCGCTTTTTATGTACTAGTAACTATGCTGGTAATTTTGCTACTGATAATATGTGTACTTGTATTCTCCACCCTGCTTCTCCCCCTCCCCGCCTCCCTGCCTCACCGTAACTCCCTCCACGGCCCGCGGCTGCTTATAAGTGTTGCTAACTCTTATTCATTTACAGCATGTTAACATACTATCACCATTCACTTTTTATGTACTAGTAACTATGCTGGTAATTTTGCTACTGATAATATGTGTACTTTTATTATCTAAGGTACTACGCCTGAGAAGACGGCATTAGTAAATAAACATTTCAAATACACATCTGTTCTTCTTAACTCCATGTTCTGGTTTCTAAGAAATCTATAACGACCGACTGTTCATGAGTTCCACGTATCCTGAGGTACTATAAGTTCATATTCTGGATTGTCTAAACATTGAGAGTTTGTTATATCCAATGTGACACTGTACCTAGCTTGCTAAATAGTTTTTGATTACTAACGTGAGTTTTGGGACACCCTAATTCGCCGAGGTTCCAATCCTCTGTCCACAGTTCTGTGTGAGAACAGAAACCCTGCGACAGGGGCACCCCCGACCCTTGCTGGAGCTTCATCACACTTGCGATACAACTCCAGCAATGCGCCACCTTTACAGCACAGATACATCACGCATCTGTGCTGTTTTTGCCCCATGATGCGCCGCATTGTAAATGCAGCACACCATAGGTGACGGAACAGCGGCACAGAATGACTAACACATCCCTGGTGATGCGCCAGTCATCATAAATCTATCCCTATGCTTCTTATCTTGTTAGAGATGAACCGCCATATGTATCATCAAAGTTATTTGCATTTCCTAAATAGCGAACTTTAAGGAATAAATAGCGATTCTTTACCATTCCTAGTTTGCGATGAGCTATTTGCTAATTAGCCGAATGTAGCCCAATGAAG
The DNA here is from genome assembly GCF_964261635.1 of Lissotriton helveticus. Taxonomy (NCBI): domain Eukaryota; kingdom Metazoa; phylum Chordata; class Amphibia; order Caudata; family Salamandridae; genus Lissotriton; species Lissotriton helveticus. The sequence goes on from NC_136063.1 coordinate 1,722,805,953, forward strand.
CCCAATGTAGCCCAATGTAGCCCAAAGATGGCCGCCAGACACACAAAAAAACAAATGTAGCCCAAATATCAGCCAGATGTAGCCCAACTATAGCCCAGTGACAGAATGACCAATCAGCTTCGCAAACCTCCGTTACGCGAAGCGGAGCGCTGTTACAGATATATATCTTTTTTTGAACGTTAATTTCTCAAAATCCACTGGAGCACATATATTGAGACCTAGCAAAGGCACATCGGGCTACCAGTCCCTAATATTTTGCCAAGTTTCGTGCAAATCCATTCAGCCGTTCAATTATTATTTTTATTATTTTTTTTTGCCCCGCGGGGCCCTTTTAAAACCTCCACATCAAACCTAGGGGGTCAGCGAGGATCTACTATGCCCCCTTATAGTTATTTCCCCCTTTGTTTTGACCTCCTCTTGTCTCTCGATCCTACCGAGAGACAAGATGGCGGCCGCTACTGACTGTTTGGAATGTTGACAGACGCCGGAGAACCAATCAGCTTCGCTTCACAAAGCTCCGTTGCGCGAAAAGTCCGCGAACCAGAGCGCTGCCTGGTCCGCGCTTACAGATATATATCTTTTTTTAAACGTTAATTTCTCAAAATCCACTGGAGCACATATATTGAGACCTACAAAAGGCACATCGGGCTACCAGTCCCTACAATTTTGCCAAGTTTCGTGCAAATCCATTCAGCCGTTCGGGCTAAAAGTGAGGCCAACCGCCCTATGGAAAACTCAATGTTAAAAACACGTTTTGGGACCCCCCTTTTTTCTCGGCCCCCCCTGGACGAACCCCCCCCAAATTTTCAAGGGCTGCTCAGAAACAAAATGTGCCATTTTCCTGAAAATTTCAGCCAATTCCGTCCACAAACGCCAAAGTTATTAGACATAGAATTTTCAAAAAACCCATAGAGAAAAAATCCTAACTATATATACCTACTGGCGACCGCCAGTAGGTAATATATATATATATATATATATATATATATATATATATATATTACCTACTGGCGGTCGCCAGTAGGTATATATAGTTAGGATTTTTTCTCTATGGGATTTTTGAAAATTCTATGTCAAATAACTTTGGCGTTTGTGGACGGAATTGGCTGAAATTTTCAGGAAAATGGCACATTTTGTTTCTATATATATATATATTACCTACTGGCGGTCGCCAGTAGGTATATATAGTTAGGATTTTTTCTCTATGGGATTTTTGAAAATTCTATGTCAAATAACTTTGGCGTTTGTGGACGGAATTGGCTGAAATTTTCAGGAAAATGGCACATTTTGTTTCTGAGCAGCCCCTGAAAATTGGGGGGGGGTTCGTCCAGGGGGGGTCGAGAAAAAAGGGGGGTCCCAAAACGTGTTTTTAACATTGAGTTTTCCATAGGGCGGTTGGCCTCACTTTTAGCCCGAACGGCTGAATGGATTTGCACGAAACTTGGTAAAATTGTAGGGACTGGTAGCCCGATGTGCCTTTTGTAGGTCTCAATATATGTGCTACAGTGGATTTTGAGAAATTAACGTTTAAAAAAAGATATATATCTGTAACAGCGGACCGGGCAGCGCTCCAGTACGCGTACTTTTCGCGCAACGGAGCTTTGTGAAGCGAAGCTGATTGGTTCTCCGGCGTCTGTAAACATTCCAAACAGTCCGTAGCGGCCGCCATCTTGTCTCTCGGTAGGATCGAGAGACAAGAGGAGGCCAAAGCGAAGGGGCAAATGACCATAAGGGGGCATAGTAGATCCTCGCTGACCCCCTAGGTTTGATGTGGAGGTTTTAAAAGGGCCCCGCGGGGCAAAAAAAAAAAAAAATAATAATAATCGAACGGCTGAATGGATTTGCACGAAACTTGGGAAAATATTAGGGACTGGTAGCCCGATGTGCCTTTGCTAGGTCTCAATATGTGTGCTCCAGTGGATTTTGAGAAATTAACGTTCAAAAAAAGATATATATCTGTAACAGCGCTCCGCTTCGCGTACTTTTCGCGTTACGGAGCTTTGCGAAGCTGATTGGTTCTCCGGCGTCTGTCAACATTCCAAACAGTCCGTAGCGGCCGCCATCTTGTCTCTCGGTAGGATTGAGAGACAAGAGGAGGCCAAAGCGAAGGGGGAAATGACCATAAGGGGGCATAGTAGATCCTTCCTGACCTCTTAGGTTTGATGTACCATTTTGCCAAGTTTGGTGTAATTCCGTTCAGCCATTCAGGCTGTAGACGTATGTAAATGTCCTATGGAAAATTGCATGGGGAAAACACATTTGAAAGTGTTGAAATTTAGAACCAATTAAAATGTTACTTTGGTTTTGTATTTGTGTGTGATGAAAGTTAATTGGTTATGTATATATGTCAAATGAGAGGAAACCACAGCCATTTTGTGATACTACTGTCTGAGGTACATTTGTGAGGAATTTTTGGTGGTGAATTTCTGGTGTTTGATTTACACAGTACTAACACTTCTCCTACTTTTAAAAAGGTGAGTTGTTAATTTGTAAGGGGAACTATGTTGTACACTTGAAGATAATTTGAAAAATGTTTTCTGTTATTTATTTGCAGTCCTTCTGTTATACTAAATACTTGATAAAGTTAGTTTTATATTATGTATTACTAAAAACGATAAATGAAAGTGATAATTTTTTTCTGCAATTTACAGCAAGCAATTTCAAAATAAAATGGCTCACAATGAAGAGACCGTGGCAATTTCTTTTGAATTGTCCACTACATTGATTGAAATTGAGAGCACCAATAATGAAATATTGTCACAAGGAGGAGATGACTTGTATGATTCCATTAGATTGATTGAAATGGACAGCACCAATAATGAAATATTGTCACAAGGAGATGACTTGAATGATTCCACTACATTGATTGAAATTGAGAGCACCAATAATGAAATATTGTCACAAGGAGGAGATGGCTTGTATGATTCCATTAGATTGATTGAAATGGACAGCACCAATAATGAAATATTGTCACAAGGAGGAGATGACTTGAATGATTCCACTACATTGATTGAAATTGAAAGCACCAATAATGAAATATTGTCACGAGGAGATGACTTGAATGATTCCACTACATTGATTGAAATTGACAGCACCAATAATGAAATATTGTCACAAGGAGGAGATGACTTGAATGATTTTTTTGATCAATCTGTTGATGGCGAATTTATCGAATGTTTGGAGACCATAGAGTTACAAGAATCATCATTGCAGACTTTTCATGAGGAAATTGCTGATGAGGACATGTTACTAGTTCTTTCAAATTTAAAAAATTCTGAAGAATAAATTTATATTTAGAAATCAAAAATTGTTTGAGACATTTTTCATTTTTATTTTTAATTTATGAGGTTGTAGCGAAGTGATTGGAGTATAAAATGAGACTTATAGTATAGAGTGCAACATTTTTATGTTACATGGTAAGTTTACTCATATTTACTTCCCTTCTGCCACTATATTATCTCCAATGTGTATTTGACATCTCTTCTTCATCTCCGGCCTCCTTTCTCTCACTGTGTGTCTCCGATGCATCTTATCGCTGCTATTTTGTGTAATTACAGAAGAGAGTAAAATAAAATAGTTCGGAACGTGAAAAGGGGGCAAAGTAGAGTACCCCTCACCCCCTAGGCCTTTTTAGGCGGTCCCAAAAGGATCAGTTTCTGCTTTCCTGAGAGATTATGGTATGAGTTCCATATACCACAATAATTTGCATTACAACATGCAAGATATCTATCTCCTATTACCAACTTTGAGATATTCGCGCTAAGCGCGAATATCTCCAAAAAGTAACACCTGCCCTGAGCAGTTCTTAGCCATGTTATCCAATGGGAGGTGGATAACATGGCTAAGAGCATTAGCTCGGTAATGCATGAATATCGATGACTTTTTAGCGATATTCATGCATTGCGGCCGTTTATTATCGCATTTGCGATAAACCTTGATAATAGCAAGGTTTATCTTCGATAATTTCTGACGATGCTTAGCGGTAAAAAATTCGTTGGTAAGCATCGTTAGCGATAAATATCGCTTAACTTTGGTAATATGCACCAACGTCTGTTAACGTTCGATTCGAAGGAAATGAGGAAGTGTTGAAAAACATTGTCTGCGCCATCTTGCCTTTTTTGAAATGCCACACTTTTGTCGTGCACTGCAGCCATTTTAGATGCCTTGACCAGACCCACTCTCTGCATGCTGTCGATTCGTAGCATGGCTCCCCACCCTCGCAAGCATCTTCCCCAGGCACTGGTCACCCCCGCTCTCTGTCTTATGCATCGGCAATAAACCTCCCCCCATCTGCGCTGCTCTTCCCTGAAAATCACACTCTGTGCCCGCCCGACACCTCCCTTTCGCCCTATTCACTACCGCACCCTCTGACACTCCTCTTCCTCTGTGTCCGATTGTCCAGGCTATCACCTAGCCCTGCAGATGTAGTTTATGGCCCCAGCTGTAAAGAATCACCCCTCTTCAAAGGAGTTATAGTAGATCAAGGCCCACACCCGATGAGATCCGTCACACCACACGTGTTCCTACTATTTGAAAACCATCCTGTATTGTGATTGGGGAGGGGACCGAGCCTGAAGCGGAAGATTCCAGGAATGACTCTTTGTACATCAAAGTTTTTACAATTATGTGTCACATTAAAAATATATAGCACTCCAACAAAGTAGTAGGAATATAAAACTTTAATAACATATAAATATATACAACAAAACAAAAACAGTAAAAACATTTAAACAACGAAGAGACCGTGGCAATTTCTTTTGAATTCCTGATGAGGACATGTTACTAGTTCTTTCAAATTATGAAAATTCAGAAGATGTTGCCTGGGGGTGGGTCGTCAGTAGCAGTCTGTTGTGCGAATAGTTCCAAGGCAGCAGAACGCGCTGAAATCTAGATGGCACGAAAGTGATGTCTAGTAAGTTGCCGCCCAGCAAATAACGGCGTGGGGCGCGGCGGGGGTGAGTGAGTCCAGTAGGCACCACAGCTATTCTTACCGGCATTGCAGAATTACTGCTGGGGACAATGCCTGTGCTGTAGCAGGGTCACAGCAGAAACAAAAAGGATTCTGTTGAAGATGTTGTTGGTTTTCAATTTGAATACAGTTCTGGTGTCAACTGCTATGCTAATGTAGTGGTTAATGTTTTGTTTTCTCTAGAAAATGTAAAAGAGGGGGAGGCAGTCCAAAGTTCCGTTAAAAGGGCAAAGGAAAGGATCGGTGGTTTGAACTATCAGTCAAAAAGGGGAGGGGGTGCAACAATTTTTCCTACCGGGTCACACTGTGCTTTCACCGGAACTGAGGTCTGCAGGATTCTAGTAATTCAAAGTGAGGCTGGCGCCAGCATGGGAGCGCCGACGTCCCGCGGATACAGTTTCGTCACTCCACGGGCGATCATGGCAGTCATTCCCCATCGGGGGTCGGAGACTCCCGCGGCTCCTCTAGAATCTTCAAGGTCGTGGAGGACTACGGTGGTGGAGTCAACCAGTGACCGGGCCATTTCTTTATGCTGGGCCCGCTCTTGCCAGGTCGACCGCCATTTTGAGAGTTCGGTAGCTACTGGCGATCGCGGGGTCAAATGAGCGGACGGGCTCCACCCTGCCGGGCGAGACGTTGCAGCATGGCCACAGTGGAAGAACCCTTTTCCGGGCGCCTGGAGCGCTGAGGGTGCAGCTGGGAAGCCTCCACCTGGGGAGGCGGGAGAGGCCTGTTCGCACCGTCTCTCCCTCCCAGTGCACCCCACGGCGTCTCGCTTGAGATTTGTTATGGCCGGACCAGGCGATGAGGACGAGGGGGGGGGGGTCGGAGGCATGTGCAAGACATCCCCCCCCAGTGTTGTCGCAGCCATTATTCAAGAAAGAAGAAGTGTCCCGTCCGTCTTCGGGCCGGGCTTCCGGTAGATGTCGGCCGGACGCCCCTGGCTCTGGCCCCATGAACGGGTTTCTTGGTTTATCGGCTGCAGCCGGATCCCGTCGGCCTCGGCCCCCCGACCGTTGGTGGCCGGACCGGAAGAGCATGTGGCGGGACTACCTGAAACTGTCAAGGGCCACCGCGGCCGGACTGGGAGAGAGAGGGGAGGGTCGAGGAGACATTCCCCCCCCCTGCAACTGTTCAGCGTTGTAAAGGCAATCCCCTGGCTGGGTCCCGCTGGCCTCGGCCTCTCCTCCGGCTACACCCTACGTTAGGATCTCCTGGCCGAGGCGTGGCAGCAGGACCCGCCTTATATGGGCTGTTCCCGGCTGGGCGTAGCCGCAACCCTGCCCCACCTTGGAAGTTTCCAGAGTGGGGGCGGATGTTCTACTGACTTGCATTTTCCCTAGTCTATCGATTTTTTGGGCGTGGCAGGCGGTGGGACAGCGAGGGGTGATTTGGTTTCTCTTACTGTTTTTCTGGTCTCTCACCACTGGCATATTTTAACGTTTTCTTGTTTCTAGGACATTAATAGGTTTTATCATTACGTTATGTTATTGTTTCTTTGTTCGTTGTTTAATAAAAGTTCATGTTCATCAGTGGCCTACTGATTTTCGTTTTCCTATTCTTTTCTTTCCAGGTTGTTTCATGCTAAAGTTTCTGTTAACAGGATACAGTGATCACTTCGTTATTATTGCATATGTCCTTTTCACTAGGGGTGCTCTCTGGTCGGGCCAGATGACGTATCTCTAGTAAATGGTCCGGGTGAAACAGGTGCATCAATCAGTGGGGAGTAGATAGGCATGACAGATTACAACGGGGGAGAAAGGTCCGCATTACGTACCCTTTCACTATTTGCAAAGATTTTCCTACGTATATTTGCAAACAGGGAATACCTCCAAAAAGAATCAATTCCCAAACAGTCAATGTTTGGGGAAACAATCAATCAATGAGGAACGAAATAGGCACGACGTGTTAAAGGTTTGCGTTACCTACCCTTCACTATCTGCAAAGGGAGAGAGAATATTCCTATTCTTCCTCGTTTGCAGGCAGAGAAGATTCTTAAGAGAATCAACTTCGAACAATTCAATGCTCGATTCAAACAATCAACAAGGGGTACTGTGAACACAAATGAACGCCGCTTATGTACATACACATTGGTATTATCAACAGGTTGTTCCTAATGTTTCTATTTTAGGGAGATCAAAAAGAGATCCCATTAGTGGCCTACTGATTTTGCTCGATTCCTTTTGTTTTTTTACACGATTTTTCGCTATCTGCAAAGACTAAACAGAGTATTGCGACTCTGTGCTTGTTTGTAAATAGAGAATGAACCAAAGAGAACAATCAATCAAATGGAGAGAGAAGCAGGCACGACGGATTACAACGGGGGCAACGGGGGCAAAGGCCTGCGTTAACTACCCTTCACTATCTGCAAAGAGAGAGTACTCCTAATAGAAATGAGGGGTGGGGGGCAGCATTCAAAGCAGATCAGTGTGCATAAACACGAAAATGTTTTTACTTACCACGTACTTGACATTCGACAGCTTATGATATTTGCTATTAAAAAAACATTGAAATTCACTGAAAAAACCATAGGTTATAGACCATATATAGTTAGGAATTAGCATTTAAAAAACCTTATTTTACTCACACAAAACCATTGAAATTCCATATATAGTTAGTTGCACTAACTATATATCGCGCACCCGCAATCCACTGCTGATCATGTCACATATTACATCATTCATGACATGGTCAGTGACATCACTGATGACATCACTGATGACATCTCAAATGACATCACTGATGACATCACCGATTACATCTCATTTGACATCATTCTTGTGCTAATACGATAAACCTCTTCAGACTCTAATATAACCTTAGATACACTCAGTTTATACAGACACTCACACACTGCCACTCATCCATGGAGTTACTCACACACCCAGTCAGTCATGCAAAGAAACAATCTCACCTCCATTTCTTCAACTATACAGTTAAACACACCTTACTTATTGAAACATATACTAACACATATTTACTCTCTTATACAATCCCTGATACAAGTTCACAATGATCGATACAACCACTCACTCATTCAGTGGCTCTCATGCACAGTTATTTATATATGCCAACTCTCACATGTACTGTGTTTAACATATGTACTTACTATGACATGTAGCATTGAGATATCCATTCACTCATCAATACACTCATGCACACAGTCAACTGCCCATGTAGCTGTTTCCACATGCAGTCTTGAACTCATACACCTAGTGAATAAACTGCTCACACATCTATGCATAGAGTCACACACCTTCCAGCCACCCCCACACAAACTCAATCTCCCATAGAAATACTTGGGCAACCAATTAATAACACATATAGCCTCTCGTATAGCTAATGATCAACACATGCAGCAGTTTACATCACAACAGACATAATGATGCACAAATTAAGACAGTTTAGTCACTAACCCATGCATTCAGTGAGACACATTTAATCACTCACTCATACAGTCAGTCACGCACCTACTAAATCCTTCATCCAGACACTTATACATCCACTCATTCTTCAATATGTAAGACATATTTTAACTTTACAGAAACATACAGTCACTGGATGTTGTCATCAGTGATGTCATCAGTGATGTCATTTGAGATGTCATCAGTGATGTCATCAGTGATGTCACTGACCATGTCATGAATGATGTAATATGTGACATGATCAGCAGTGGATTGCGGGTGCGCGATATATAGTTAGTGCAACTAACTATATATGGAATTTCAATGGTTTTGTGTGAGTAAAATGAGGTTTTTTAAATGCTAATTCCTAACTATATATGGTCTATAACCTATGGTTTTTTCAGTGAATATATATATATATATATATATATATATATTCACTGAAAAAACCATAGGTTTCAGGCCTTATATAATTAGGAATTAGCATTTAAAAAAACCTTGCAAAATCACTGAAAAAACCATAGGTTTCAGGCCTTACATAGTTAGGAATTAGCATTTAAAAAACCTTTGAAATTCACTGAAAAAAACATAGGTTTCAGGCCATATATAGTTAGGAATTAGCATTTAAAAAACCTTGCAAGTTCAATGAAAAAACCATAGGTTTCAGGCCTTATATAGTTAGGAATTAGCATTTAAAAAACCTTTGAAATTCACTGAAAAAACCATAGGTTTCAGGAGTTATATAGTTAGGAATTAGCTTTTAAAAAACCTTTTAAATTCACTCAAAAAACTATAAGTTTTAGTGGTGTTATAGTTAGCTGGACATTTTACTCATACAAAACCATTGAAATTGCTCCTATATAGTTAGTTGTACTAACTATATTTCGCGCACCCGCAATCCACTGCTGATGATGTCACATATTAGAACATTCATGACATGGTCAGTGACATCACTGATGACATCTCAAATGACATCACTGATGACATCACGGATGCCATCATCCAGTGAATGTGGTTTGCTTCGTTATTTAAATATGCATTATATATATAGCAATTTGCATTGAAGAATAAGTGGATATATATAAATAAATATTTGGAGGGAGGATTTAGTAGCAGTGTAATTGACTGTTTACTTGACCAATTTATAATGTCTCACTAAATATAGAGGCCAGTGACTAAACTGTGTGAATATCTGTATCACTTTGTCAGTTGTTGTGTAAACTGATTCTACAGTTGGTTTCTAGCTATGTGAAAGTCTATATTAGTTATTGATTAGTTAACTGAGTATTTGTATGGGAGTGTGAAAGTGTGTGTGGTTCGGTGGGGGGTGTGTGACTGTCCAAAGATGTGTGAATAGTTGATTCAGTAGATATATGAAGTTAAAACTACATGTTCTAACAGTTGTTTGGGTGAGTGAATATCTTTATGGGTGTGGTGATGAGGAAATATATTTCTCAATGGTACAGGTCCAACAAACTAGAAAAATAAAAGGCAGTGTATGTGTCAGTTGTTGTATATAAATAAGTATACATAAGACACAATGATTGTGTGAGTGACTGTATGGATAACTGTATACTTGTAATAATGATTTTATAATTCACTAAGTATGACTTACTATCTAAATGAATAGAAGAAGTGGTGTTTGTATAAGTGTTTTGCTAAGTAAATATGTAAGTATGATCCATTGTTTGCATAAGTGAGTAGGATGACTTCATATGTGAATAGGATGCGTGCTGTTGTTTAATGTTGATATAGATGTACAAGTATTTTTGATAGTGTTCTATTGTTCATTGACAGCATGTATGAGTGAATCCATAGGTAAGTGATTAGATGTGTGTATACATCTATGAATCACTGAGTGGATTTTTAGATACTTGTATTGCTGTGACAATGGATTTAAATATGATACTCTGTATTTTACAAATAGTGATGAAAAATTGTAATAGTGTATGAAAAGGTGTATGTGATTGTCACGTGGATGATGTCATCAGTGATGTCATTTGAGATGTCATCTGTGATGTCACTGACCATGTCATGAATGATCTAATATGTGACATCATCAGCAGTGGATTGCGGGTGCGCGAAATATAGTTAGCACAACTAACTATATAGGAGCAATTTCAATGGTTTTGTATGAGTAAAATGTCCAGCTAACTATAACACCACTAAAACTTATAGTTTTTTGAGTGAATTTCAAAGGATTTTTAAAAGCTAATTCCTAACTATATAACTCCTGAAACCTATGGTTTTTTCAGTGAATTTCAAAGGTTTTTTAAATGCTAATTCATAACTATATAAGGCCTGAAACCTATGGTTTTTTCAGTGAATTTGCAAGGTTTTTTAAATGCTAATTCCTAACTATATAAGGCCTTAAACCTATGGTTTTTTCAGTGAATTTCAAAGGTTTTTTAAATGCTAATTCCTAACTATATAAGGCCTGAAACCTATGGTTTTTTCAGTGAATTTGCAAGGTTTTTTAAATGCTAATTCCTAACTATATAAGGCCTGAAACCTATGGTTTTTTCAGTGAATTCGCAACGTTTTTTAAATGCTAATTCTATTAGCAGATAACGTTTTTATATATTAAAACGTTTTTTAAATCTCAAATGCCTGCTTTGCTAACAGAGTTTTTAAGCACAGGCTCTTTTGTCTCTGGTGGCCATCTTGGGAGACTGCATATCAGAATTTTTTTAATGAAATATAAGAGGATTTGAGAAGTCACTCAAAATGTGCCCTAATTTTTCTTTCTTCAGCACTAATCATAATTTCTATGGCAAAATGAAGCCCCTCATTTTGTTCCTTTGCAAATTAAATGTTTTAAGTGTTAACACTTTATTCCAATCAAGATGACTTCAGGTGTGCCATACTTTTGTCATAAGTAAGACTGTTAGCGCTCTAGTTGTTCTTTAGAACACTCTGGGACATTCTGTCATTGGGCTATAGTTGGGCTACATCTGGCTGATATTTGGGCTGCATTTGTTTTTTTTGTCTTTGGTGGCCATCTTTGGGCTACATTGGGCTACATTGGGCTACATTGGGCTACATTTGGGCTCTAACATATATATAGCCCAATGTAGCCCAATATATATTTTTTCAAAGTTAATTTTCGTAAAAACCACTGGAGCACATATCTTGAGACATAGCAAAGGCACATCGGGCTACCAGTCGCTACAATTTTGCCAAGTTTGGTGGAATACCATTCAGCCGTTCGGGCAAAAGTGAGCCCAACCGCCCTATGGAAATTAACATGGGGAAAACACGTTTTGGGACCCCCCCTTTATCTTGGCCCCCGCTTGACGAATCCCCCCAAACTTTCAGGGATTGACCGGAGCGCCGCGAGGCAAAGTTAAGGAAAATTTCAGGAAGATTCCTCAACCGGCGCCAAAGTTATTCCCAATAGAATGTTGCAATTTCCCTATGGAAAACAATCCTAACTATATATACCTACTGGCTATCGCCAGTAGGTAATATATATATATATATATATATATATATATATTCACTGAAAAAACCATAGGTTATAGACCATATATAGTTAGGAATTAGCATTTACAAAACCTTGAAAATTCACTGAAAAAACCATAGGTTATAGACCATATATCGTTAGGAATTAGCATTTACAAAACCTTATTTTACTCACACAAAACCATTGAAATTCCATATATAGTTAGTTGCACTAACTATATATCGCGCACCCGCAATCCACTGCTGATGATGTCACATATTACATCATTCATGACATGGTCAGTGACATCACTGATGACATCACTGATGACATCTCAAATGACATCACTGATGACATCACTGATGACATCATCCAGTGACTGTGTGTTTCTGTAAAGTTTAAATATGTTTTACATATTGAAGAATGAGTAGATGTATAAGTGTCTGGATGAAGCATTTAGTAGGTGGGTGACTGACTGTATGAGTGAGTGATTAAATGTGTCTCACTGAGTGCATGGGTTAGTGACTAAACTGTCTTAATTTGTGCATTATTATGTCTGTTGTTCTGTAAACTGCTGCATGTGTTGATCAGTAGCTATATGAGTAACTATATGGGTTATTAATTGATTTTCCAAGTATTTGTATGAGAGACTGAGTGTATGTGTGGCTGGCTGGGAGATGTGTGACTCTGTGCAGATCAATGTGTACTTGTATCAATGATTGTATAAGAGAGTAAGTATGTGTTAGTATATGTTTGAAAATGTAAGGTACTCTATGTTTAACTGTATAGATTAGAAAATGGAAGTGTGATTGATTCTTTACAGGACTGACTAGGTGTGTGAGTAACTCCATGGATGAGTGGCAGAGTGTGAGTGTCTGTATAGGTGTATGAGTGCATATGATAGTGTTGTAAAGATGAGTGATTGTATGTATGAATGATTGTATGGGTGAATGAGTGAATGTGTGTGTAGACGTAGGAATCAGTCAGTGCGTATGTAGTAACTAGTATTGGTGTGTCAATGGTTTCAAAAATTATACTCTGTATTTAACACTGGGTGTAACAGAGGTTATATCAAAGTGTGAGGAGATGCATTGTATTGTCACATTAATGATATCATCATTGATGTGACCATTGATGTCAAATGAGATATCATCAGTGATGTCATCAGTGATGTCATTTGAGATGTCATCAGTGATGTCATCAGTGATGTCACTGACCATGTCATGAATGATGTAATATGTGACATCATCAGCAGTGGATTGCGGGTGCGCGATATATAGTTAGTGCAACTAACTATATATGGAATTTCAATGGTTTTGTGTGAGTAAAATAAGGTTTTGTAAATGCTAATTCCTAACGATATATGGTCTATAACCTATGGTTTTTTCAGTGAATTTTCAAGGTTTTGTAAATGCTAATTCCTAACTATATATGGTCTATAACCTATGGTTTTTTCAGTGAATTTCAATGGTTTTTTAATAGCAAATATCATAAGCTGTCGAATGTCAAGTACGTGGTAAGTAAAAACATTTTCATGTTTATGCACACTGATCTGCTTTGAATGCTGCCCCCCACCCCTCATTTCTATTAGGAGTACTCTCTCTTTGCAGATAGTGAAGGGTAGTTAACGCAGGCCTTTGCCCCCGTTGTAATCCGTCGTGCCTGCTTCTCTCTCCATTTGATTGATTGTTCTCTTTGGTTCATTCTCTATTTACAAACAAGCACAGAGTCGCAATACTCTGTTTAGTCTTTGCAGATAGCGAAAAATCGTGTAAAAAAACAAAAGGAATCGAGCAAAATCAGTAGGCCACTAATGGGATCTCTTTTTGACCTCGCTAAAATAGAAACATTAAGAACAACCTGTTGAAAATAGCAATGTGTATGTACATAAGCGGCGTCCATTTGTGTTCACAGTACCCCTTGTTGATTGTTTGAATTGAGCATTGAATTGTTCGAAGTTGGTTCTCTTAAGGATCTTCTCTGCCTGCAAACGAGGAAGAATAGGAATATTCTCTCTCCCTTTGCAGATAGTGAAGGGTAGGTAACGCAAACCTTTAACACGTCGTGCCTATTTCGTTCCTCATTGATTGATTGTTTGCCCAAACATTGACTGTTTGGGAATTGGTTCTTTTTGGAGGTATTCCCTGTTTGCAAATATACGTAGGAAAATCTTTGCAAGTAGTGAAAGGGTAGGTAATGCGGACCTTTCTCCCCCGTTGTAATCTGTCATGCCTATCTACTCCCCACTGATTGATGCACCTGTTTCACCCGGACCATTTACTAGAGATACGTCATCTGGCCCGACCAGAGAGCACCCCTAGTGAAAAGGACATATGCAATAATAACAAAGTGATCACTGTATCCTGTTAACAGAAACTTTAGCATGAAACAACCTGGAAAGAAAAGAATAGGAAAACGAAAATCAGTAGGCCACTGATGAACTTTTTATTAAATAACAAACAAAGAAACGATAACAATACGTAATGATAAAACCTATTATTGTCCTAGAAACAAGAAACGTTAGAAGTAAGCCTGTAATAAGAAACCAGAAAACATCGCCCCTCACTGCCCCAAAACCTGTCTGTCCCACCGCCTGCCACGGCCAAATAACGGCAAACTGGGAAAGATAGAAGTCAGCAGACATCCGCCCCATTCTAGAAACTTCCAAAGGGCAACAGGTTTTTGGCTACGCCCAGCCGGAAGCAACACATATAAGACGGGTCCTGCTGCCACGCCTCGGCCAGGAGATCATCACGTAGGGTGTAGCCGGAGGAGAGGCCGAGGCCAGCGGGACCCGGCCAGGGGGATTGACAACGCTGGAGAGTTGCAGGGGGGGAATGTCCGTGTCCTCGACCCTCCCCTCTCTCTCCCAGTCCGGCCGCGGTGGCCCTTGACAGTTGCAGGTAGTCCCGCCACATTCTCTACCGGTCCGGCCACCAACGGCCGGGGCCGATGGGATCCGGCTGCAGCCGATAAACCAAGGAACCCGTTCATGGGGCCAGAGCAAGGGGCGTCCGGCCGACATCCACCGGAAGCCCGGCCCGAAGACGGACGGGACATTTCTTCTTTCTTCAATAATGGCTTTGACAACACTGGGGGGGATGTCTTGCACATGCCTCCGACCGCCCCCCCCTCGTCCTCATCGCCTGGTCCGGCCATAAGAAATCTCAAGCGAGACGCCGTGGGGTGCACTGGGAGGGAGAGACGGTGCGAACAGGCCTCTCCCGCCTCCCCAGTGGAGGCTTCCCACCTGCACCCTCAGCGCTCCAGGCGCCCGGAAAAGGGTTCTTCCACTGTGGCGATGCTGCAACGTCTCGCCCGGCAGGGTGGAGCCCGTCCGCTCATTTGACCCCGCGATCGCCAGTAGCTACCGAACTCTCAAAATGGCGGTCGACCTGGCAAGAGCGGGCCCAGCATAAAGAAATGGCCCGGTCACTGGTTGACTCCACCACCGTAGTCCTCCACGACCTTGAAGATTCTAGAGGAGCCGCGGGAGTCTCCGACCCCCGCAGACACCCCCGATGGGGAATGAATGCCATGATCGCCCGTGGAGTGACGAAACTGTATCCGCGGGACGCCAGCGCTCCCATGCTGGCGCCAGCCTCACTTTGAATGACTAGAATCCTGCAGACCTCAGTTCCGGTGAAAGCACACTGTGACCCGGTAGGAAAAATTGTTGCACCCCCTCCCCTTTTTGACTGATAGTTCAAACCACCGATCCTTTCCTTTGCCCTTTTACCAGAACTTTGGACTGCCTCCCCCTCTTTTACATTTTCTAGAGAAAACAAAACATTAACCACTACATTAGCATAGCAGTTGACACCAGAACTGTTTTCAAATTGAAAACCAACAACATCTTCAACAGAATCCTTTTTGTTTCTGCTGTGACCCTGCTACAGCACAGGCATTGTCCCCAGCAGTAATTCTGCAATGCCGGTAAGTATAGCTGTGGTACCTACTGGACTCACTCACCCCCGCGGCGCCCCACGCCGTTATTTGCTGGGCGGCAACTTACTAGACATCACCTTCGTGACATCCAGATTTCAGCGCTTTCTGCTGCCTTGGAACTATTCGCACAACAGACCGCTACTGACAATCCACCCCCCGGGACACCCCACGCCGGATACCCAAATCAGTGCGGCACCCAGGCAACATCTTCTGAATTTTCATAATTTGAAAGAACTAGTAACATGTCCTCATCAGGAATTTCCTCATGAAAAGTCTGCAATGATGATTCTTGTAACTCTATGGTCTCCAAACATTCGATAAATTCGCCATCAAGAGATTGATCAAAAAAATCATTCAAGTCATCTCCTCCTTGTGAGAATATTTCATTATTGGTGCTGTCAATTTCAATAATTGTATTGGATAATTCAAAAGAAATTGCCACGGTCTCTTCGTTGTTTAAATGTTTTTACTGTTTTTGTTTTGTTGTATATATTTATAAGTTATTAAAGTTTTATAATCCTACTACTTTGTTGGAGTGCTATATATTTTTAATGTGACACATAAATGTAAAAACTTTGATGTACAAAGAGTCATCCCTGGAATCTTCCGCTTCAGGCTCGGTCCCCTCCCCAATCACAATACAGGATGGTTTTCTGATAGTAGGAACACGTGTGGTGTGACGGATCTCATCGGGTGTGGGCCTTGATCTACTATAACTCCTTTGAAGAGGGGTGATTCTTTACAGCTGGGGCCATAAACTACATCTGCAGGGCTAGCTGATAGCCTGGACAATCAGACACAGAGGAAGAGGAGTGTCAGAGGGTGCGGTAGTGAATAGGGCGAAAGGGAGGTGTCGGGCGGGCACAGAGTGTGATTCTCAGGGAAGAGCAGCGCAGATGGGGGGAGGTTTATTGCCCATGCATAAGACAGAGAGCGGGGGTGACCAGTGCCTGGGGAAGATGCTTGCGAGGGTGGGGAGCCATGCTATGAATCGACAGCGTGCAGAGAGTGGGTCTGGTCAAGGCATCTAAAATGGCTGCCGTGCACGACAAAAGTGTGGCATTTCAAAAAAGGCAAGATGGCGCAAACAATGTTTTTCAACACTTCCTCATTTCCTTCGAATCGAACGTTAACAGACGTTGGTGCATATTACCAAAGTTAAGCGATATTTATCGCTAACAATGCTTACCAACAAATTTTTTACCGCTAAGCATCATCAGAAATTATCGAAGATAAACCTTGCTATTATCAAGGTTTATCGCAAATGCGATAAAAAACGGCCGCAATGCATGAATATCGCTAAAAAGTCAGCGATATTCATGCATTACCTAGCTAATGCTCTTAGCCATGTTATCCACCTCCCATTGGATAACATGGCTAAGAACTGCTCAGGGCAGGTGTTAGTTTTTGGAGATATTCGCGCTTAGCGCGAATATCTCCAAAAGTTGGTAATAGGAGATAGATATCTTGCATGTTGTAATGCAAGTTATTGTGGTATATGGAACTCATACCATAATCTCTCAGGAAAGCAGAAACTGATCCTTTTGGGACCGCCTGAGAAGCGCTAGGGGGTGAGGGGTACTCTACTTTGCCCCCTTTTCACGTTCCGAACTATTTTATTTTACTCTCTTCTGTAATTACACAAAATAGCAGCGATAAGATGCATCAGAGACACACAGTGAGAGAAAGGAGGCCGGAGATGAAGAAGAGATGTCAAATACACATTGGAGATAATATAGTGGGAGAAGGGAAGTAAATATGAGTAAACTTACCATGTAACATAAAAGTGTTGCACTCTATACTATAAGTCTCATTTTATACTACAATCACTTCGCTACAACCTCATAAATTAAAAATAAAAATGAATAATGTCTCAAACAATTTTTGATTTCAAAATATAAATTTATTCTTCTGAATTTTCTAAATTTGGAAGAACTAGTAACATGTCCTCATCAGGAATTTCCTCTTCAATCATCTCATCTGGAATCTCCTCATTAAAAGTCTGCAATGATGATTCTTGTAACTCTATGGTCTCCAAACATTCGATAAATTCGCCATCAACAGATTGATCAAAAAAATCATTGAAGTCATCTCCTCCTTGTGACAATATTTCATTATTGGTGCTGTCAATTTCAATCAATGTAGTGGATAATTCAAAAGAAATTGCCACGGTCTCTTCATTGTGAGCCATTTTATTTTGAAATTGCTTGCTGTAAATTGCAGAAAAAAATAATCACTTTCATTTATCGTTTTTAGTAATACATAATATAAAACTAACTTTATCAAGTATTTAGTATAACAGAAGGACTGCAAATAAATAACAGAAAACATTTTTCAAATTATCTTCAAGTGTACAACATAGTTCCCCTTACAAATTAACAACTCACCTTTTTAAAAGTAGGAGAAGTGTTAGTACTGTGTAAATCAAACACCAGAAATTGACCACCAAAAATTCCTCACAAATGTACCTCAGACAGTAGTATCACAAAATGGCTGTGGTTTCCTCTCATTTGAGATATATACATAACCAATTAACTTTCATCACACACAAATACAAAACCAAAGTAACATTTTAATTGGTTCTAAATTTCAACACTTTCAAATGTGTTTTCCCCATGCAATTTTCCATAGGACATTTACATACGTCTACAGCCTGAATGGCTGAACGGAATTACACCAAATTTGGCAAAATGGTACATCAAACCTAAGAGGTCAGGGAGGATCTACTATGCCCCCTTATGGTCATTTGCCCCTTCGCTTTGGCCTCCTCTTGTCTCTCGATCCTACCGAGAGACAAGATGGCGGCCGCTACGGACTGTTTGGAATGTTTACAGACGCCGGAGAACCAATCAGCTTCGCAAAGCTCCGTAACGCGAAAAGTACGCGAAGCGGAGCGCTGTTACAGATATATATCTTTTTTTGAACGTTAATTTCTCAAAATCCACTGGAGCACATATATTGAGACCTAGCAAAGGCACATCGGGCTACCAGTCCCTAATATTTTGCCAAGTTTCGTGCAAATCCATTCAGCTGTTCGATTATTATTATTATTTTTTTTTTTTGCCCCGCGGGGCCCTTTTAAAACCTCCACATCAAACCTAGGGGGTCAGCGAGGATCTACTATGCCCCCTTATGGTCATTTGCCCCTTCGCTTTGGCCTCCTCTTGTCTCTCGATCCTACCGAGAGACAAGATGGCGGCCGCTACGGACTGTTTGGAATGTTCACAGACGCCGGAGAACCAATCAGCTTCGCTTCACAAAGCTCCGTACCGCGAAAAGTCCGCGAACCGGAGCGCTGCCCGGTCCGCTGTTACAGATATATATCTTTTTTTGAACGTTAATTTCTCAAAATCCACTGAAGCACATATATTGAGACCTGGCAAAGGCACATTGGGCTACCAGTCCCTACAATTTTGCCAAGTTATGTGGAAATCCATTCAGCCGTTCGGGCTAAAAGTGAGGCCAACCGCCCTATGGAAAACTCAATGTTAAAAACACGTTTTGGGACCCCCTTTTTTCTCGGCCCCCCCTTGACGACCCCCCCCCACATTTCCAGGGGCTGCTCAGAAACAAAATGTTCCATTTTCCAGAAAATTTCAGCCAATTCCGTCCACAAACGCCAAAGTTATTAGACATAGAATTTTCAAAAATCCCATAGAGAAAAAATCCTAACTATATATACCTACTGGCGACCGCCAGTAGGTAATATATATATATATATATATATATATATATATATATATATATATATATCCAAGCTCAAAGACTCTGTTCCATTCTCCAAACAAAGTACAAGCACTCCAAGGTGGGTGATCAGAGCGTTTAATCCGGCAAACAAAACAGACGCGTTTCGGACTTGACGTGAGAAACGCGTCTGTTTTGTTTGCTGGATTAAACGCTCTGATCACCCACCTTGGAGTGCTTGTACTTTGTTTGGAGAATGGAACAGAGTCTTTGAGCTTGGATCTGAATCACGCGGTACCGGCGTGTTGAAGCACCCGCCCACGAGTGCCTTGGGATTTTTGGTACCTTGGAGCTGGATATATATATATATATCCACACAAGCGTCTTCTTCAAAGAAGGACTCACTCTCGGAAGATAAACCAGAGTTTTTTACCTTTAGGAACAAACTCTGCCGGGAGACCTGCCCGGTATGACTCACCACCTGCCAATGGGCCACTGACCACTGACATCCGAATCTGGGTCGCTTGTGGACATATATATATATGTATATCAAATTTCACCATGCTCGTAAACAGCATGCGTGCACTCCATTGAAATAAACACTGTCACTAGAATTATGCTTCAAACGATTTATTTAAGCATAAGCCAAAAAGGGTACTTTTGGCTTATGCTTAAATAAATCGTTTGAAGCATACTTGTAGTGAGTGACGGTGTTTATTTCAATGGAGTGCACGTGTGCTGTTTACGAGCATGGTGAAATTTGATGGATGGCAGGGGGCCTTGGACCCTGTGGTGCACCGACGCGTCAGTGTCCCGGCAATCCAGAGGAAGTGAAACATTATATATATATATATATATATATATATATATATATATATATATATATATATATATATATATATATATATATATCACAAACACAGTCCTGATAACAAGGAGCTCTCTCTCAGAACAGCATAACCAGGAACGGACCACCACACAGCAGGTATGTTTATCTTCAGCGCTTTATTTCTCCTTCAATAGCATGACGCGTTTCGACCGGGAACCCCGGATTTGATCACATATATATATATATATATATATGCAAAAAAGAAGGAGAGAACTCTGGGTAGTTCTCAAGTTTAGGTGGAAAGCAGCTCCTGTATAGAGCACTCTCAACACCAGCGACACTCTAGATCTGCTCACCTCAAATGTCTGCTTTTGTATCAAAGTCTTTAAGCATAGGATTAGCACAGTGCTATCCACGTAGAGATAGAAATGCACAAAGTCTTTTGCCATTTCTATAGCAAAGGTTTTAAGCATAGGACTAGCACAGTGCTGTCCTTGCCGAGCTGTAAAATGACAAAAGCCATTGATCACTCCAGGCACAGTATTACAGCTTTGATTTGGTAAAACACCAACCAAGCCAACCTGAAATGAATAAAAGCAACCCCTGACACAGTGTTTTGCTCTAATTAGAACTCTTCAGAGAGGTATAGCTTTGTCCAGACACAAGGGAGCACCCAGTATAAGTCAAAGTTTTAATGTGTGCTAGACTTACCCTGAGTAGGATTGTGGCTCCTGCTTGGACAGGGTGCAGAAATCCAATTTATAACACCAAAAATTTGATTTGATCAGGATTTGATTTTAAATATAGAAATTCTTGTTGGACACGCTACAAAAAAGTATAATTTTGGTAAGCGTTCTCAGGCCCCTGTAGTCATATTAAATAAGTTTCTAGTCTAACTCATCAAATTCGGTATTTCAAAAATGATTGCAGATAGTTTTGTACAGCCTGAAATAAAAATCGTCATAGGCCCTCACTTAGGGGCCTATTAGGATGGCGGACGGACCTGCGTCCGTCCGCCATCCCCGAGGTGGAGGGACCGTCCGCAGGGGCAGCGGCGGTCCCTCTTGTGCAAATAGGATGTGACCGCCACCCTGGCGGTCACCTCCCGTATATTTAACATTGCGGTAGGTGCTGCTTGAAGCTGCACCCGCCGCAAGGTTAAATATGCATGCTTTGCATGTGCATGCACAAAGCGGCAGGCACCACGCGGTGCCTGCTGCTTTGTGCATGCACATGCAGGTACCCCCCATGTGCACCCCTCACCCCCCTTCACCCTGGGGGGGTGAGGGGCAATGCCACCGTGGAAAGGCATGGGACCGCGGGCATCATAATGTGGCTGGCGGTGTCTCGTGGACACCGCCCCCATATGTATGCACTATTTCTGCCGGTCGCGAAGGCGACCAGCGGAAAAGCGGCGGACGGTCTTGCCGTCCACCGCGTACCCCCCAGCCATCCTAATGTGGCACGGGGCCTTTTCAGTCACCGCAGCGGTGAATCTGCATCCTCCGGGCCGGCGGTGGCTTCCTCCGGCCCGGAAGATGCGGATTCACCGCAATCCTAATCGGCCCCTTAGAATTTACTTTTATCAAGTGCGATATGTATTGCAGAAATTAAAAACAACAACAAAGTGTTACCTATTTGGGGAAATATTTATTGCCTATCGTGTTTTGGGGGAATAGTAAATTAATTTTGGTGCTTATCTAATTACCTGCCTACATTTCTGCGATTTTTTTTCTTTTAGTAAGTTGCTGCATGTATTAATTTTTTATTTTCTTGTTGCTCTGTTCATCTTTTTTGGTCAGAGTAAAAGAAGGCCAGCAAGAAGATGGAATGTATTCATTGCAACTTTTTCATTTTATGGAAGAGTGGTGCAAACAGATCTGGTGACAGTGACTAACCAGATGTGCTATCACCCAACTGTAAATCTTGTTTCAAATTAAACTTAGGGCCTGATCACACCATCCCTTCCATGTAGAGCAGGCGCTCCTGATGGTCTTAAACCTCAAATAATAATGGCTGACATATTCTTGGAGAAATCTGCCAGCGCGTCAGTCATATCTTTTTTCTTCTTTTATTCACAACCAAACTCATGCTTTGAGAGTTTGTTTTTGGAAAAAAAAAGGTTTGGTGAGAGACCGCCTGAAATATAGTGGCTGCTGATAAAACATTTGGTACCCTGACAGGAGCCATTGTGGTGTTGGCTCTTGTGAAGGCACAGGGATCACTGCGGGGCCAGAGGCGATCTCATAATATGACATACAGCAGTCTGACATAATGTCCTCCACCGCTCTCGCAGATAGCGGGCTGACCGCCAAACAATAAATAAGGCCCTATGGGGCAGATGCACAACCTTTGTTTGCAGTTGCAAACAGGAATTCTGCCTGTTTGCGACCTCAAAATTGGTGAGCCCCATGTACAAACCATATTTTGCGACTCGTTAACCTATTAGCGACTCGCTAAATATAGTTTGCCAAGGGCGTCTCTTCCTAATAGCGAGTCTGACTGCAATGCATGATTGTTTTGCGACCGCATTGGCGGTTTGCAGTTGAACAAGCAGAAAGCAATTCTGATGTTTTACTGGCCTCTACTGGTCGTTTTCTATCAAAACAGTTAAATAGAGGCAGTTGAACAGAAAAAAGTCCCTAAGCGGAAGCAGACAAGTTCTAGGGCTGATCACCAGAGCCCACAAGTACATACATATATAAGTATATACCAAAGTATATACAAGAGGTCTCGAATGCTTGACCTAAAAATAATGTACAATGGAATGTTAAAGGTAACACTTCTACGGGAGTTTGCGGGAAAAGAAAGCAAAGCAGATGCTCAGCAGCCTTGTTCTTGTGGTTCTCTGCTCGTGCTGGCATGGTCAGAAAACTAGATCGCTGAGTAATCCAACTCTACATAGAGGAAGTGCCAACAAGATGTGAATAAACAAAGGGCAACGCCATTTTGCAGAATCAAGTTTTTCTTTTGTTAAAGGAACACAAATTTAGCATGTGTTTTGTATAACGGTTTCAAAGTATGCGCAAGATGGCAAAAAGCCGGAATGTTTTTAATGTATTGTTCTTCGTTGGACCGCAGGTGTGAAAGGTCGATTACTGTGCTATTTACTCTACAGGGAGTTTCCTACCAGGTTGTATATCTTCTGGAAACAAAATAAAAGGTTGCTTCCACTTTTCATGCAGACCTTTTTTTTATTATGAATGTAAGGATGAATGTATAAATATATTTGTGGGTATTTCTTTTGCCTGAAGTTAGCTCGAATTGTCAGAATTACTGAGAATTGGGTAAATACAGACTAGAATAAGAGTGGCTCGTTTGCTGGGCGTGTAGTTTTTTAGGGTGAGGACAAGAGACTGGTGCTGCCTTTTGGGTTGAAGGTTAAAATAACTTTAATGGGCGTCTTGATTAGCTGTCATTAATAGATAACATGAAACCTTTATAACACATGATTTGTCATTATGTACAGATATGAGAAAGTAGTCTTTTCTAGACTGCTTTTTGGGTAGTCCTTAATCAGTGCAAGATAGTGGGCATATTTTCGAAAAACACACAAAAATTGTATTGGCATGGAAAATGTACAGTTTGTAGATGGCTAAACCGTTTAATTGATAGGGTGTGAGAAACTTTTTTATGTTAGGTGTGCACAGATAAATATTTTGTAAAGTATTTTATACTTGATCAGGGAACTTAAATATATGCAGAGAAGCATAAGTTGTTTATGGAGCGATAAACACAGTAGGCATGAAGATATGCCACTGAATCATAACCTGAACTTCTTTATATGGAGATCATCCTTATGGGTGGGACAGATATCTCATTAGTTTATTTTTTCATTTCAAATCAAAATAAAAATGCTCAATTGTGAGTTCACCTGAGGGGTCTATCCAAGTCAGAATAAACGGTCTGAATAGATGTAAATTATTGATCACCATCCCATTTAATTTGTTGTGGGACTCTATAGTGAGGGGAGTCAAAAATGTAACAAAGATTTTTCTTTAAGCCACCTTTAGTAAAGGAATGTTAGAATAACAGCTCTTATTCCCTTGTAGGTGAGGATAACACGATCATTAGCAACCCCTCTCTTACTCTGAGGTAAATTCACCTCACCATGGGACAAACAGCTACTTAAAGGTCGTCATGCTTGCTCTCTAGCAGCTTTTCCCCTTCCTTGTCAAAGAGGAAGAGTAAGCCGAAATGCTACAGAACAGTAGAAACAACCTTTCTAAGGATGTGAAAGCTACTATTTCCTCATTGACAAGGAAAGGGAGGGACAGGCACAGAGATAAAGAGAGGCGGCATCTGATTAAAGAGCTGCTCCAGCATCCTTCAAATGAGAACATCCAATTCTCCAGCACACGCGGAATGTCTTTCACAAAGTAAATAGTAAGTCAGTGTCGACAGAAGCGTCAATTCTTCTTTGGCAGATGCACCAATCTCAGCCAACACGTATTTCGTCACTAATCGGGTATCAAGTCCCGCAACATCTTCAGGGCTAGGAGATCATACGTAACACAAGTCACTAAGGATGATTGCACATCCAGCTTATTTAAATTCAAACTGGTGACTTGAGTGCAATCTTCAAAACCAGTCCTCAAAAGGATTCATGTAGTACAATAGTAGTGGAAACCACACGCAAACGTAGTATCAACGTATTTGATTATCAATACATTAATTATATACCATACATGTATCTAAAGCACAACTAGATACATATGGTGGATTCACCCTACACGTGTTATCGCAAACTCCTATAATACAAGTGTTAGACCTGGCACCATTGGCGTGGGTCTCCTTTCCATTTTTTGCTTTTGCCTCCTGTGTTTTTGCTGTATGTTGGACTCCATTTTGCTGGTCTCATGCTTTGGGCACTTTGCCACTGCTGTTCATTGCCAAAGTGCAAGTGCTCCCTTTTTGAATTACTGCTACGGATTGGTACTTCCATGATTGGCTATTTGATTTACTAGTCAGTCCCTAGTTCAATGCACCGTTTGTGCCCGGGGCCTGTAAAACAAATGCTGCTGGTGGGATTGCAGCACTGATTGTGCCAACCCCAGAAGCTGCCTGTAAATGTAACTCTGGCTTGCCATTGCAGAGCCTGTGTGCAGTCTGGTACTGCCATGTCGACTTGGCATGTGCACCATTTTGCCAGGCTCTAAACTTCCATTTTCTTACATGTCAGACACCTCTAAGGTACGCCCTAGGTACCCCTGTAGGCAGGGTGCAGTGTATGTGAAAGGTAGGACATTCCTTGATGTGTGTGGTATGTCCTGATAAGGAAATACTGCCAATTTAGTTTTTCACTATTGCAAGGCTACCTTTTCCCATAGGACAGAATGGGGAGTTTGTTTATAACATCTTATAAACATAACTGGCCCTGGGAACAAGGTAGGAAAATAAAGTTTAGTATGCCTGAACTCAGAATGTTAGAGTGCATCTTTTAGTGAGGGTGATTTTTACATCCTGTGTTTGAAAACACCACTTTTAGAAGGTAGGTATTTTCTTGCCTAACCATCCAGTGTGCCTCTGCTAGGTTTGTGTATTGCATGTCTGGCTTTTGGATGACAGGGGCTGGAGAGGGGCAGTGGCTCCAGAAGTCTGATGAGTCAGGGCTGGGCTGCATTTAGAGTGGGGGGAGGATATTTCCTTTTCACTTGAATGGGCCTAGTCTGCCTTCAACAATGCTGTCCCCACCTTCTGCCAGGAAGCTCCACCAGTGAGGCAGAACTGGTTTTGTCTGGGTAGAGACTCTCTATGCCTTCAGAGAACAAAGGATTTTGGTGTATAAAAAGAGGGGACCAGCCCCCAGACCTTTAGACCACTTCTGGGAAATCAAGAGGAATCTTTGCCAAGGAGAAAAGTCAGAGAAGCTGAGGAGGAATACTGCCCCTGTGCTGTTTGCTGTCTGGGGCTGGCCTGCAGTGGCTACTTGTTGCCAAGGAAAGGAGCAAAGGACTTTGCTGTTTGCTTTGTCCCCTGCTTGAAGAAAAGATCTCCAAGGGCTTGAACTGAGCTTACCCCCTGTTCTAGAGGTCTCAGGAACAGCAAAGACTTCACCATGTCTGTGGTCACAGTCTATGATTGTCTGCACAGATGAAAAGGGTTACCCATTCTGTCATCAAGTCAGTCGCAGGAGTCCATGTCCTGAAAGAACCACTGAGAACAACGCCTCGCTTCGTAACGCAACCCTGGTTTCACCGACTCCGTCAATGCACTGCTGCTTGCACCGCATCCTGTGGGCACCACACTCTGCAATGCTTCGCTACACGCTGCAAGGACATTACCGCCGCCACACCTGCCTGATCCGAACATCGACTGGCTCCGTCGCCGCACCATGACCTGCCAGCACCACAGCGAGTGCCATCTCACTCTTCAATGCAAGCCCTGGTATCTCCGACTCTGTCAATGAGCCGCTGCCTGCACCGCATCATGAGGACACTGCCTGCCGAAACACTCCACTTCACAACGCGATCGTGATGTTTGCCGTGACCGACTCGCTGTTCGCAACAAGAAAGTACTGTGTCCGAGTCTGTCGACGCTTTAGCTGGCCCTTAACGATGCGGTTGGCTGGAATTGTTAGACTCTGTCGTATTCAGTTTTGCGGTAGCCCCAGGAGGAGCTACCGATTTGGAGGAATTGTGTTTTATAGATTTTCCTGCAATTTAAGGGTTATTTTGCACTAGTACTATTTTTGAAGAGTATTGTATGTTGGATTTTTATCATATTTGGTCTTGTTGGTTTAGATAAATATTTACTATTTTTCTAAACTGGTGTTGTGTCCATTTGTAGTGTTTTCATTGTCTTACTGTATGAGTCCACAAATGCTTTACACTCTGCCTCTGTGATAAGCCTGTCTGCTTGTGGTGCCAAAGTACCAGGGGTGAGCAGGGGTTATTTTAGTAGTGTATCTCCCTTACCCTGCCTAGAAGCAAGTATCCATATTTGTACAAAGGTACCTACCTCGGCCAACTAGACACCCACATTTTTAACATGCTTGAAAATTAAACATCCTTCATGCCACACAAGCCTGTGTCTCCACATAGTGTGTCCTCTACATTATGCCCATGTATGCATAACATACAGTAAATAGAAAGATATCAGAAATATGTGAAAAATTAAGGGTACCTCACAAGGTAGGGTGTCATAACTGAGGAAAAAGGTCTACTGCCATATGTATATGTGTCAAGGTGTATTCCTTAAATTATATGGAAAACTCACAAAAGATGAAGCCTGCATATAAAAGTAATTATAGTATACCTACTTCACTTGCAGTGATAAATTCAAAATTCCAACCTGCAGGCTATCAGACTATCCATATCACTTGTTTTCCTGTGGTTCAAGGATCCTAAACAAATAACTATGGTTAGAATAAAATCCTCATGAGTAAGTACAGTTGGGTCCCCCGTTACCCCCCTTACTGCTTCTGTATAAGAAACGCTGTCAGCGGCAGTGTGTACGCTCCGCATCTTCCATCGTTGTCCTTTCTAAAGCGCTGTTTGTTTAAAATCAAACACGCATGCGCTAGAGATCGAGAAGGCGAAGAGTGAAGACGGGCTTGTAGATCACAGGTCTGTGACAGGCTCCATTACAGAGTGTGTCAATCCATTCCAAATCCAGAGAAAGGACTGGTAAAGTCCCAAATGGTATTACTCCCATGATCAAAAAGGGGCACAACAGTATAAGCTAACTGGGTAATTAGTTGGGACTTAATCCCTGCTATTCATCAAATTTAAAGTGACGGAGGACCACTGAATATGGTGGGTAGCAGGATCCATGTTAGAATCTGTCATTCTGTTCATGTTATCAATATATACGGATACCTGAAATCCCCAAATGTATCATTCCAGTCAATAACAAAGGTAAAGTCCACCTGAGTAAAGACGTCTAGATTATCGGCAAGTCTCTGTTGACCTTGAGTGAATCCCTGCTTCTGCATATAAAATATAGGGGTGTGCAAACTTCATCCTCAGGTAGGTAATACTCCACAAGGCAGTGGTATCCTATGACTACCTATCATGGATGTCTCTCTAAGCATTAAGAAAAATCTATAATTTGGACAATACTGTAATAATTGCAACAAAACACGTGTTGGCTGAGATTGGTGCATCTGCAAAAGAAAAAAAAAATTGACATTTCTATAGACACTGACTTATTATTTACTTTGTGAAAGACATTAAGCATGTGCTGGGGAATTGGATGTTCTAACTGGATGATCTAGGCCATGTTACAGGGAGAGGGGTGGTTCTCCCTACCTTATGAGCACTGTGTCATAGAAACTTCCCCTAGGAGAGCCATCACCCTAACAGTAAACAACTCTACATTTAGGAATTCTTTTCAGACAGGGGGCTGCCAGGGGACACTAAGATTACACTGACTGATGAAGGAGCGGACTGGAGTAGAGAGGCACAGAATCTGTTTAGTAACCTGAACAGATGGGTTTCTGAGAACATTAGAACAGGTGGTGGAAACCCACAGAAACAAGAGAGTCTTAGAGACTAATGTATTAGATGAGAGAAATCGAAAAAAAGCAAGATGTCGAAGTGGTGGCATGGGGCCAGATTAAGGCAGTACATGAAGCATAAGACATTACCTAGAGGACTCAGGTCACAGATAATACTTACATATGATGAATTAAACGAGGATCTCTTAATCGCATGGAAGAAAGACCTGACGGATAACTCTAATAGACTGATGGGCATACTGATTGAAAAGTGTAACCGCAAAGTGGCAAGACTGCAGAAGGAGATAGACACTTTAGAATTGGAGATTAAGAATCTCAATCTGACAGAGGCAACTGAGAAAAATAATATCATTCTAAAGGAAGTCATGTTGATGCACCAACAGGACATAAAACAAAGAAAATCCTGGAAATTGAGAAGGGACGAGCTGGATTAATTAAATGGAAGGGTATTCACTTTCACCAAAAATACGATCACTTGGTATCAAAAGACGTTAGAGAGTGACTGAAAGAGCCACACTCCATTAGTATGAGCCCCACTTCATTAGACATAACAGCTACGAGTGAGAGTGATTCGACATGGGGAGGGCATGTCCAGGGGATTGACCAGTGAAAATAGTTTTTTAAGGGTATTTTTGTGGATAAAGAAGGGCAATCGAGAGATGAACAGATGCTCCGCACCCGTAGGAAAAGAAGGAGGGGAAAGAGAGGGGGCACACACAGAGGAATGTCTGGGGATGAGGACCAGATCCCAGGTCAGAAGCAAGCAGATGATGTCTCAGTAGTTAATTTGATGGATAAACTGCTAACGAATTATATAATCTCGCTGATGACTAAGGGGTTGGGCTACTGTTCGAGTAGTAAAGGAGATGCTTGTAGGTTAAAAATTGACTTGTACACATTTATTAGACACTTGAAGATCATGAAACATTTCCGATTGAACTAACCTTGTAATAAAGAATTGAGCCATAGTCACAAACAGTTTGCGTCTGGCGAGTTGTCTATACAAGATGTTTTGGATACCAAAATGCTACTGTTCATTACGGAATGTGAGGATGACTTAGTATCCTCTGCCATATTATTAAGAGAACTGAACATAGAGACAGTTCCGACCATTACATGTGGTCTTAAAGAGAAATCAAGGTGGGCCCCTAACTTACAGATGTCCAATAACATTGAATTTTTTTTATAAATCAGTAATAGGGGATCTGAATAGATTTATGGACAAGAAAAGACTCAATATTAACAAAAGGGACAATCTGACTGCTGGGGAACGGGAGGCTCTGCTCATTTTAGGAGGTGATGATGATTTAGTGATCAAGGAGGCAGATAAGGGTGGTAACATAGTTGGGATGAAACCTGCTGATTATGAACAAGACATCTTCCTCTTGCTGCAACTGAATGATAGAGAGTGTCATGAAGCCCTTACCTGTAACTCAATAGGAACACTGACTGATTTTTTTTTAACAGATTTTATTAACCCTTTACATGGGGCAACATACAGACAGCAGTGCATAAACATTTGTTACATAGTTGTCATTGAGGTTCGTTCTAATCTCCATGTCCCTTTTCCCATCCAGTTCCTTAACAAACAGATTGAGATTGTGTACAAGTCCAGCTTTGTATTACTAACTACTGCGCATGAAACCATTAGTCATTATCAACTTCCAAGAGGAAGCAAACTGTAAGTTACAGTATGCCTATGCCTACTTCAACAATTCCACCCGCTCCCTCACCCTCCCACCAGACGTGTCTTATAATGTGTGCCCCAGTTCCCGCTTGGGTGTCATTACATGGAGATTCAATCAAGTGACACTATTCTATGTTCTCCCTCCAAATTTCTGGTACCTGGACAACATTCTCAAACCCAATGCCCCTATTCCTCCACCCCTATGCTTCTACATCCGGCTGCTTCTAGTCTCGGTCTCCTGTGAGGCCTCCTGTTGTTTCTCCTCTAGGATAGCTTCTGGCTGATTAAGAAGTGTCACCAATGCTTCCCACACCCTTGCTGATTCTAGTGATTTCTCACTTCCAGTACTTCTGGCCTCTCGTAACCTTACTGCCCCTTCATAGCCTGCCCATCGTATGAACTCCCTCTCCCATCGCTCTGTCTTTAGGATCCTCACACCTTCCGGTGGCTGGTGATGTCCCTTTTTGCCAGTATGAGACCCAGGTCTTGGAATTTGCTTGTTATTTTATTTTTAGAGGCGTGGGGGAACCGGAGCACAAGGCAGTACATCGGTGCTGTGAGCACTTCTTTCTCTGTTACCTCTGAAAAAACTGTTGTCACTGCCCTCCAGAAGTTCCCTATTTCTGGGCAGCTCCAAAACATATGGAAAAACTCCAGACACCCCTCTCTACAACGAGGACAGGCCGCTGTTCTTGTGTTAAAGTGTTTGTTAATGTGCCCTGGCTTGAGGTATGCTCCATAAAGGACGTAGATATTAACTAATTGAAATCTAGTGTTTCTAGTGATGTTACTGGCATGTTCTACTAGGCCCCCCATGTGTTCTCATCTATGGGTTCCCTCAAGTCTTCTTGCCATCTCTGTTGTAAATCATTAAGGGCAGGGAGTGTCGCATGAATGAGGCGCCTGTATAAGCAAGAGACCGTTCTATATGTCCCAGCTGCGGATACTACATTTTGGCAACCTTTGATTGGGGCGTTTCTGAGCGTCCTCCTCCCATTGCTTATGTATCACAGCTGTGAAGGCGGTGTGTAACAGAAAGTCTCCCCTTGGCACATCATACCTCTCCCTGAAGTCATTAAAGGGCAGCAGGACTCCTTCCTCATACAGCATTCTGACGCTGATCACCCCAGCCTCCATCCAAGTCTCCAGAGCTAGCCAGTCCGTCCCATGTGACAGTGCCATGCAACCTGACAATGGAATATCCGGGGCATACAGATGATTGATTTTGGACCTCTGTAAGCTTCTAGCCTACATTTGTGAATCACTTTTATTTCGGCAGTGGTATCTCTCTCCCTGATAGGAAGTCGTTAAACCACTTGCGAGAGGAAATTCAGACTTCAACTTCCGTTCCCCAGTTGCATAGTCCCCTGCAGCTGTCCCGCAATTCATTTTGTGAGCCATTGCAACTGCGCTGCTATGTAGTAATACTCAGTATGGTGCTGCTAAGCCCCTGCTGTATTTGGCCTCATTAGCGTTGCCAGCGCCACCCTGTGCCTCCCCGCTCCCCACTGGAAGGACGTCACCACTGTTCGGAGATGCTGAAACATCCCCCCGGATCCAGACCGGCAGTACCCTAAAAAATATAATTGCCTCTCGAGCGTCACCATCCTCAGCAGCGACACCCTGCCTGTCATTGATAAGGTAAGGGTCCCTCAAAAATCAAAGCATGCCTAAGAGCTTTCCTCACACTGCCTTCTAGTAGGTCTGCCCGGTCATGGTAGATTTGGACCCCGAGGTATGGAAGGCTTTTGCTTTGCCATGCTACACCATCTACAGACTATTGCTTTTCCCATCCTGGTGGGGAACAGGCCTGACTTCCTCCAGTTTACCTAAGGCCTGTCACACTCTCTATGCCAGCCGTAATCCCCTGGCAGCGCTAAGTTCTTCCCCTGTGTTGCTGAGGAACAGTAAAAATTCATCTGCATACAGCACTATATGGTGGGTTCGCCCTGAAACCTCCAGTCATTGATAGTCCAGTCCAGTTTTCTGTCCTGGCTCTAGCAGCCAGTGGCTCCATTGCTGGGACAACAACAGATGTGATAAAGGACACCACTGTTGTGTTCCCTTTTCTACCCTGTAACTATTTAATATGAGCCTGCCGGTCTTGACCCTGACCTTAGAATCAGTATATAG
Source organism: Lissotriton helveticus (assembly GCF_964261635.1). Classification (NCBI taxonomy): domain Eukaryota; kingdom Metazoa; phylum Chordata; class Amphibia; order Caudata; family Salamandridae; genus Lissotriton; species Lissotriton helveticus. Next base: position 1,722,838,513 of record NC_136063.1, read on the forward strand.
CAAAGCCGTCCCTGCCATAAACCCAGGCCCCAATCCGAATTGTCGAATCACCCGGAACAAATATGGCAATTTGAGGCTGTTGAATGCCTTCTCTATATCGACTGCAAAGATGGCAGCTTCCTCCTTGCAGTAGGTATCCACTTCTGGCACTCGTGGTAGCCTCTGAACGTTCATCGCCGTGTTCAGGAATATATAAACCCTGCCTGATCCTGGTGTATGAGGTCCAACATATGTGGTAGCAGGCGCGTGGCCAGCACCTTGCTCAACATTTTATAATCAAGGTTGAGCAGAGAGAGCGGTCTGTACGCTGTTTTGTCAGGTGCCTACTTCCCGTTTAGCAACGGGACTATCATAGCCTCTCTTGTGGATCCCGGCTGTTTCACCGCTTGCTTTGCTTGATTATACATCTCCACAAAGTGGGGGCCCAAAAGGTCTGTGTATGAGGAGTAAAATTTGACTAGAAACCCATCCGTCCCTGGAGTTTTGTTTCTAGCCATGGCCCTAATGGTGCATTTCACCTCGCACAACTCTATCTCCCTCCAGATTGCCTCTGCTTCTTCCTCTTGAATTGTTGATAACTCAATATCTCTCATGAAGTTATTTAGTTCCGAATCCCTGGGGGGCACCCTGCTTTTATATAAGTTGGTATAGTATTCACGGAATATCCTGTTAACATCTGGCTGACTATACTGAGCCTCTGCTTGCTCATCCCTAATTTCTAGGATAATCAATCCCCTTTTGGCTGCATTAGCTAACCACGCGAGTAGTGCCTCGGGTCTATGTCGTTCTACATGAGCCTGTGTCATATAATTTTTGTAATCAAAACAGAGCAACTTCTCTACATGCTCCACCACCGTTTCTTTAGCTGCCAGCAGCTCCTCCTGTTTGTCTACATTCTCCAGTCTGTCCCTCTCAACTCAAGAAGGGTCTTCCTCACTCCCACCATCTCAGAGATGCACCTGCCCTTGAGCACAAACTTAAAAGCCTCCCTCTGCTATTGGCCTCAAAGCATCTCCTGCATTTTCATCAAAGTATTGCCTGATAGCTGTACGTATTTTTACCTGATAACCGTGATCCTCTAATGCCTCCGGTCTGAGGCTCCACATGGGAATGCTTGGTGAAAACCTGGACCAACAAGCCCAACCAGAAGTGGATTGTGGTCCGAGATCATCTTTGCCAGATATTCGTTAGTCTGTATGCATTCAGGTGTGCATAGTATGGCATCTAATCTGACATGTAGCTTGTGTAGGTCATAGATGACTAAGTAGTCCCTGTCCCCCGAGTGTTGTGCCCTCCAGGAATCTATCATTCCCCATTGAAGTTGCCAGTTCCTCCTTGCCTTTGCTGTTCTGTGAATGGGTTAGTCTTGAAATGGGGGGTGGGAGAGATCTAGGTTCACATCCTTAACACAATTATAGTCCCCGCCCAGTGTCACCGTGCCAATCAACGCCGGTGCTGATGTTGTGGAAAGGACCACCCAGGAAAGAGGCTTGATCAGTATTTGGGCCGTAGATACTCCCAATTGTCACATCCTTCCCATCAAGCCTACCCCTTAAGACCACATACCTCCCATACGGGTCAATGGGAACACTGACAGATGACATCAACATGACTGTTCCCATGAGGCACAGGGTCAGACTGATTTGAATGTGGCTGTTGACTGGGGGTGAGTGCTTTCAATGTTCAACACTCCGCCCATCATCCCCTTTGGTTTTGCTTTGTTTGCCCTAAGTTGTCAGGGTATGCCCAGACATGGGTCCCTTGCTCACTTTGTCACTGGATTCAAGATAGCGAGGCTGATGAGGGTTATGAACCCAAAACCGGTCCCAGGATGCTTGTTTCTGGTCCAGGGAAGACATGGCTTGGCAGTTCAGGCTGGACTGTTCCCATGAGGCACAGGGTCCGACTGATTTGCATATGGCCATGTCTGAACTGGGGTGGCAGAGTGAGCTAAAGAATGATGATGGATTAAACCCAGATCAGTTGACTGGGGGTGAGTGCTTGCAATGTTCAACACTCCGTCCATCATCCCCTTTGGTTTAAATGACATCAACAGACATTTAAAGAGGTAGCATGAAATAGGGTTACTGGATGATGATGAATCCATATATATGAAGATAGACCAACCAAAATATACTTGTATATACACACTTCAGAAAATTCATAAGGACCTTCTCTTCCCTCCAGGCAGACCAATAATATCGGGCAAAGAAGGGCCTACAGAAAGGTAGGTAAGGTAAAAAATGTTATTGCACAATTATTTAAAATCAGGCCTACAGAAAGTCTTTCAGAATATGTTGATGTGTTTTTAAAATTCTTGGTGAGCAACCTGCCATTCCATATACGAGACACGTAACACATTTTGGGTATTATGTCTGACTTAAGTTGGGATGACAACATGATGTTGGTGACTCAAGATGTCAGGTCATAATACACCCGTTTTGAACGGGACGCTGGACTGTACAAAATTAGACACATTTTGAACACTAGGTTGGCTACCCGATAGGATCATATTGAGATGTTGATCACAATGATTGAACTAATTTTGGACAATAATGAGTTCCTACTTAAGGATAGATGGTACAGGCAAACACAAGGAGTTGCTAAGGGCTTCAGATTCTCTCTCTCGTATGTGAACCTGTTTATGGGTTGTCTGGAGGAGAGTTGGATCTGGGGTACCATGGGCTCCAAATGGAACTACTCCATTTTATTCTGGGATGTAATTGAACATATTAAAAATAATCCATTGAATATCAAGTTACCTTATGAAACAGTAGATACAAAGTGAATTTCCCAAATGCAGAATTATACATAAGGGATAGTAGTATACATAGTTGGTTAAACCATAAGCCAACTGCATGTAATGTATTATTACATTCGAAGAGCGCTCACCCCAGAAATTAGGTTACGGCAATCCCCTTTGGGGACCTCACACGTGCTAGATGGAATTGCAGTTATGATCCTGAATTTTCGGAACACACAAAAGATAATATTGCACGCTTTAAGAGGATGGGTTATGATACCTACACACAGGCCAAAGCAAAATGGAGAATTAGGGACATGGACAGGCGTGAGACACTGAGGTAACACACTAAAACTACTGTACAGTACGAGAAGGTATGCATGGTGACAGAATACACTAGATTGTCACAGGTTCTGGTGCGTAGTCTGAAAAGGCACTGGCATATACTATAGGCAGACAAATTCCTTGAAGACAGACCGGATATAACTTATCGTAATGGGACATGCCTTAGGGATATACAATGCCCTAATTACCCTATAATCAGACTGGAAAGCAATTGGCTTACCTCTCACACACAGGGATTTTATAAATGTGAGCAGTGTGTAGCTTGCAAATGGGAAAGTGATAAGAAAAAACATTTTGAGAGACCCAAACTAAAGAGACATGATTACCTCCCATATTAATTGCAACACCACATTTGTCATTTATTTGATAGAATACAAATGTGGGAGGAAATATGTGGGGAGCACGATTAGAGCCTTGAAGAAGAGAATATGTGAACATATGGGAGCGGTAAAACAAAGTGACATAAGATATCCCATCTCCGCTCACATAGCTGAATGTCCCCTACAAGATAGGAATAAGAACTTCTGTTTCTATGGTATTGAGCAAGTCCAGAGAAACCCAAGATGAGGAAATAGGGAATTGGCCGTCCTTAGGAAGGAAGCCCTTTGAATTATGAAATTGCGTACTGTGGAAACTGGTCTAAATGTCGATCATGAATTAAATTACTTTTTGGGGAAATGGTATGCACCTGTAAGTAAGGAAATCACAGTGACCCCATGTCCAACAACAAGTACGACTCAGATCGAAGGAGGTTACACATAATGCTTCTGTAATTTAGAATATAACTTTTTGGCATTAATTGTGTGACATTGGTACTAGTGGCCCACACTGAGGAGAGGACATTATTTGTTTAGGGTTCTAAGTATGAACGTACTGAAGTTATATTGCTTGTGACGAAAATGTAATGATGGATGAGACATGTATACTTTGGGATTGAGATATCGAAAATATTACAATGCATCTGGGGTTGTTTCTCATTGTACCGTGAGTTGGATACGACCAAAATATGTATTTAAATGATATGCCTCTCATATGTAAATCTTTTGTTAATGTACTGGGGGTGTCTCACCACCAAACCCTGTCTACATATATGTGTCTCATACATGCTAAGCTTACACCTGAAATAGTCTTCCTACCATCCAGTAAATATTAATTACATAGAGCTTTGATTTAAGAACACACCTCCTGTGGTGGGAATAGATTTATTACTGTATTGTCCACATTATTAATTTTTCTTAACACTCACAGTGACATCCATGATAGGTACCCCCAACACTCCTCGGACATCTGGGGAATTACCCATCCGAGCATGGAGTTTGCACACCCCTATATTTTATATGCACAAGCAGGGATTCACTCAAGAACAAGGGAGACCTGCCAATAATCAAGGCGTCTTTACTCAGGTGGACTTTACCTTTGTTATTGACAGGAACGATAAATTTGGGGATTTCAGTTATCCGTATATATTGATTACACAAACAGAATAGCAGATTTTAACATGGAGCCTTCTACGGATCATGTTCCGTGGTCCTGCTTCACTTTTTATACCATGAACAAGCAGGGAATCAGTTTCGACTAATTACTCGGGTAGCTTGTACCTTTGTACCCCTTTTTGATAATGGGAGTAATATCATTTTGGATGTTACCAGTCCTGTCTTTGGATTAGGAACGGATTGACACATCCCGTGATGGAGCCTGTCACGGAACTGTGATCTAAGGGTCCGTCTTCACTTTTCGCCTTCTCAATCTCTGACACCTGCGTGTTTAATTTAAATCAAACAGCACTTTAGAAAGGACATCGACAGAAGACACAGGGTGTACATGCTGCCACTGGCAGCATTTCTTACACAGAAGCAGTAAGGGGGGTAAAGGGGACCTGACTGTACTTAGTCACGAGGATTTCATTCTCATCGTAGATATTGAATGGGGTTCACTTTACAATGGGGAACTTCTGATTCTTTTAGGAAAAGAACCACAGGAAAAGAAGTGATATGCATAGCCTTATAGCGTGCGGGTTCGAATTATCACTGCGAGCGAAGTAGGTATACTATAATTACCTTTATATGGTTTACGTATGATCTCTTAGCCCTGAAGAAGTCGCAGGGCTTGATACCAGAATAGCGACAAAACACGTGTTGGCTGAGATTGGTGTATCTGTGAAAGAAACAGAATAAAGAAATTAACACTTCTGTCGACACTGACTTATTATTTACTTTGTGAAAGACATTAAACGTGTACTTGGGAAATGGGTGTTCTAGGTCACGTTACTGGGAGAGGGGTGGTTCTCCCTACCTTACTAGCAATGCGTCATAGATATTGGATACTAAGATGAGGTGTACTTCCCCTAGGAACACCATCAACCTGACAGTAAACCACCCTACAATAGCTTTCCAATGAGCACTGACACCTTTCACTGTCCATGAGCTACGGGTGGTGTGTTTCACACTGAAGAATGCCTGCCTACGGAGCAGGTAGCCACAAAATGCTCCCCTGCTGGCCTGCATCGGAACCTATTGCTTGGGGAGAATTTTGATTGACTGGCCAGCTCCAAAGGTTTGAGTCAGGGGCTAATGTTCTTTCAGGGTCTAATAGCTGAGCAAACAATGTTACGTCCAAATTGCAATCTTGGCACATTTTTTCTCATTAGGAGCGAAGTCTCAAAGATGGCTGAAATCCAATGGTTTGTAAAGTGGTTTTGTGGGAATGCTAAACCTCTGTCAGACACCTAACCATTCCAGTTATATGAGGCAAATTATTGATGTTGCCAAGGGGTCAGCAATTCAAGCGAGATTAGAAGAACAGTTTTCTTATTGATACTTCTGCTTATTTGTTAGGATCTGAACTACATTTTCGCCGGAGCAGTATGCATCCCTGAAGCCTCATCTCTGCAGCTCCACATCTGTGCAGCCATACAGCACATAGGCTCAAAGCAGCCCAGTGGACATACAGAATAGGTACAGTACCGCATGGAAGGAGATCCCACAAGACAAACAAAACATGTAAGAAATGAATATAGTGATTACTTAGCATGATACAAATATATCACTTGTTACAAATTAACACTAATAATCCACTTCCACAGTGCTGCCTGCGAAAGAAAAAATGAGGCCTAACACAGAAATTCATATTACTGGACTTGTGAATCATGCCAATAAAGTTCTGTATAATACCTAAGCAATGTTTCTAATATTTAGAAATAAAAACCTGACCAGCAAAGCTATCTTGTCCAATATTTCAACTGTAACTGTCCTCTCAGCGGATCAGTGCTCCAGATTAAACATTGATGTCGTATTTAGTAATGGGTGCCTTTTTGTTCGTTTGTCCTTTGTTCATCAATTATAAATGATAGTGCTTTATATCTCTTCAGACCTTTAAAGAATCTCAAGGCCCGGTGACCTTTCATAAAGTGCACAATATCATGGAAGTTATAAAAGTAAATATCACTGCAATTGTAAATCAAATATAATTAGTGGGTATACCTAAATTATTCCTTTTGCTTGAAAGCGAGAATTGTCTCACCAAAGTTCCAAAATCAATGCTTTTTATTTAGGATATTTTATGATAAACTGAAATTCAAAAACACAGATTTGCCGATTATCTCTTCCATCTCTGAAACATTCGATTGACGTAATTCCCTGTGTTTTTTCCACTGCATCCCCTCAGCCTTTTTCACCCTGCTGCTCCTTAGGAGCCAATAGAGAGCAAAGGAATGAGGCATGTGGGGATTGGTTTTGTACACTAGCTCAGACCACAAGGGCTCTTGGAGCAAAATCTTTTCTCCCAGTATTTGAGGTAACAAGACCACTATTTGGTCCCTTGTACCATGTATGCCCACAAATTACCTGCTGTAAATTAATTCCTACAATTATAACTGCTGGGAAAATTCCCTCTGTTTCTCGAACAGTTCTGGAAACAACAATGTTTTTTGCATCCGTTGTGCTGCTGGTCTTTGACTAGGCTCCTGCTTGACAGTAATGGTGCTTTCCCTAAATTGATAATACAGTTTTGATCCTTGCTCCAGCTATGCGCCAGTCACGTTGCACTGCTGAACCATTCCTCAAGTGCTGGAACTGGGCAGGTAAGCAGGGGTTACACAAGCCTAGTGATGCAGCTTAAAAGCTGATAATTCTTTACACAACATAAAAACCGATTAGGAGAACGAAATTCTAAGGTACGCTTTGCACACTCGTGAAAAATAGATCCAGCACAGTAAAAGTGTTCCTGGATATATAGAAATAGATTATTTGAATAATGAGTTAAACATGTGTATTAACTGATTATCATATTACTTTAACAAAGCCGTTATGGAAGATTATTTATGGAAAAGCTTTGTATGATGCAAAATAGACAAATTAGTAATATGAACCAGTATATCTATATAACAAGTAAGTCTTACACACATCTGTGCAAACATTAGTCCTCAAACTTAGCTTCTCCAATGCCTTCATTATAATGCACCTTGGCAAATCAAAAACTGTTCATTCACACAAATTCAAACTGTTACATATATGAGCGAAACTTTCAACATAAATGCTTGATATTATTAGAGTTTTAGACTTCCTAAAAAAACGTATTATAATGATTTTTAAGAATAGTCTGCACATAGTTTCTTATGAAATTGTGGTGGTAGGCAATAGAGTTGAATATTTTTATGCAATAATCACTGACAAAGGTTGCAATAATTTCCTCACATGATATGCTTGATTTATTTAATTATTCGTGAACTTAATTATGTTTATTTTACTAGATAAGAAATGCTGACTTTAAAATGCATTAAATTGCCTTTTTTCCCTTAGGCTGCATTATTTCATAGCCAGGTAATGGACTTTTGTTACGTGTCCTCAAATATTACTTTATTTGCACTCTTTATACAGAGCATTTTAAATTCAATAGACAATTTTTCCATACTTCATTGTCAGTAAATTGGTGGGAACTTGACCCATCAATCTAGTACATGAAGAGCAGCAAAGTAAGTTAGCTCTTTGTCAACTAAAGTGTGATGACTGAATGGACAGTCGTTTCCCATGAGCAACTTGGGAAAATATGTTGGAGTATCACTTTGTACCTGATGAGCAGAAGGATGGTCACATGATGATCAGAACATTGATGGTGACAACTGATGCCACATGTGGACAATTTGGAGTATAAAACATGACTTTTCTAGGAGGAGGAGGCATCTTTTTTTCCCATATCCTCCAGAGCCTCCAGGAACACACCTTTTTCCTATTTTTCTCCATCCTCCATTGCTGGCTGCCTGCCTGACTGATTACCTTTTCATGCCTTTGCCCTTTTTCTCTTGCTGGTGAACTTGCTTGCTGGATGATTTGGAGCTGTCTGGTGAGAGACCAGACTTGAATGTTTCTGATTACAGCTCCATTCCCCTTGCCAATGCCCATGTACTTTCATGTAGTGGACTTTAACCTGATCCCTGTGCCCATGCTATGAGAGCTCTTTTGAGCTATCCTTCTGCCTTTGTTGGTAATAGAAATTCTAACCTGAACCATCCTCTTTAAGGATCCTTTTATATAGCAATTTATGTATTTTGATTAAATGTCCGGTTTTATACTACTTGCTTTAAGACTCATGACTGAAATGCTTAAACTGTTACTGATATACATTGATTTTGGATCTGTAATACAATAACTAAATTATCAAAGGTTTGTGTGTGCCTTTTAATATATGAGTCTTAATGTTCTTTTCATAGAAACTGTGCTTACAAGTATCTGATTTCCAATGCATGATAGAGAGAGTCATAGTCTGAGTAGTGTACTTAAATTCGTACACTAATTTGTGAGTTGGCTTCGAATTATCTGTCCTCATAAGGCGGCCAACAGTTCTCAACTCCCACTGCGGTGAAGAAAGATCCATCAGAGAACCATTGCCTCTGTCGGTGAAGTACAGAAATGAGAGAAGTGGCTAAGTTAGTGGATTCGCTGTTGGTCCAAGAACTAAAAAGCTTCTGCTACAACAAATCTTGGTAGCAGAGGATAGTTTTGATCAAGAAACATGAAGAATTTAGGGTGCCCAAAATAGATTTCCCCTGTCCAGCCAAAAAGCCCTAAACCTCATGATTTGTAGAAGGATTGATGGAGTACCGACAGAATCAAGACAAATTGTAGCAGCAAAGGAGTGTGAATATTAATAGGGATATCAAGGCGATTGATTTGGCTTAGATTGCGGTGTTTTAAAATGGCTGTGTGATGTTATGTGAAGTTAAAAAAGCTGTGTGGATGTGGCGCTTAATGCAAAATAGTTGAAGTTGTTATCGGATCCTGGGATACACCTCTAAGGTTTGTCTGAGTCTTTTAATATATGAGTCTTGATGTTCTTTTCATAGGAACTGTGCTTACAATTATCTGATTTCCAATGCATGATAGAGAGAGTCATAGTCTGAGTAGTGTACTTAAATTCAAACACTAATTTGTGAGTAGGCTTCGAATTATCTGTCCTCATCAGGGGGTCATCAGTTCTCAACTCCCACTGCGGTGAAGAAAGGCCCATCAGAGAACCATTGCCTCTGTGGGTGAAGTACAGAAATGCGAGAAGTGGCTAAGTTAGTGGATTGCTGTTGGTCCAAGGACCAAAAAGCTTCTGCTGCAACAAATCTTGGTAAAAAACACAGTTGATGGACAGAATGTAGAACAATGTCATACATTCACCCCAGTACAAGGATCTGGGCCTAAATCCATCGTTTTTTTGCACTCCACACCACCCTGGGTTAGACACTGGCTATATGCAAATCAGCTCTGACCCTGTGCCTCATGGGAACAGTCCAGTCCGAACTACCAAGCCATGTCTTTCCCAGACCGGAATCAAGCATCCAAGGACCGGTTTCTGGCTATCAGCCTTCATGCAGCCTGGATAGCTTGACTCCAGTGGTGTGGAGAGCCTGGGACTCACGTCTGAGCATCCCCAGCCCACTCGGGGTGAAAATTGCAAAAAACACAGTTGATGGACAGAATGTAGTACAATGTCATACATTCACCCCAGTACAAGGATCTGGGCCTAAATCCATCGTTTTTTTGCACTCCACACCACCCTGGGTTAGACACTGGCTATATGCAAATCAGCTCTGACCCTGTGCCTCATGGGAACAGTCCAGTCCGAACTACCAAGCCATGTCTTTCCCAGACTGGAATCAAGCATCCAAGGACCGGTTTCTGGCTATCAGCCTTCATTCAGCCTGGATAGCTTGACTCCAGTGGTGTGGAGAGCCTGGGACTCACGTCTGAGCATCCCCAGCCCACTCGGGGTGAAAATTGCAAAAAACACAGTTGATGGAGAGAATGTAGAACAATGTCATACATTCACCCCAGTACAAGGATCTGGGCCTAAATCCATCATTTTTTTGCACTCCACACCACCCTGGGTTAGACACTGGCTATATGCAAATCAGCCCTGACCCTGTGCCTCATGGGAACAGTCCAGTCCGAACTACCAAGCCATGTCTTTCTCAGACCGGAATCAAGCATCCAAGGACCGGTTTCTGGCTATCAGCCTTCATTCAGCCTGGATAGCTTGACTCCAGTGGTGTGGAGAGCCTGGGACTCACGTCTGAGCATCCCCAGCCCACTCGGGGTGACAATTGCAAAAAACACAGTTGATGGACAGAATGTAGAACAATGTCATACATTCACCCCAGTACAAGGATCTGGGTCTAAATCCATCGTTTTTTTGCACTCCACACCACCCTGGGTTAGACACTGGCTATATGCAAATCAGCTCTGACCCTGTGCCTCATGGGAACAGTCCAGTCCGAACTACCAAGCCATGTCTTTCCCAGACCGGAATCAAGCATCCAAGGACCGGTTTCTGGCTATCAGCCTTCATTCAGCCTGGATAGCTTGACTCCAGTGGTGTGGAGAGCCTGGAACTCACGTCTGAGCATCCCCAGCCCACTCGGAGTGAAAATTGCAAAAAACACAGTTGATGGACAGAATGTAGAACAATGTCATACATTCACCCCAGTACAAGGATTTGGGCCTAAATCCATCGTTTTTTTGCACTCCACACAACCCTGGGTTAGACACTGGCTATATGCAAATCAGCTCTGACCCTGTGCCTCATGGGAACAGTCCAGTCCGAACTACCAAGCCATGTCTTTCCCAGACCGGAATCAAGCATCCAAGGACCGGTTTCTGGCTATCAGCCTTCATTCAGCCTGGATAGCTTGACTCCAGTGGTGTGGAGAGCCTGGGACTCACGTCTGAGCATCCCCAGCCCACTCGGGGTGAAAATTGCAAAAAACACAGTTGATGGACAGAATGTAGAACAATGTCATACATTCACCCCAGTACAAGGATCTGGGCCTAAATCCATCGTTTTTTGCACTCCACACCACCCTGGGTTAGACACTGGCTATATGCAAATCAGCTCTGACCCTGTGCCTCATGGGAACAGTCCAGTTCGAACTACCAAGCCATGTCTTTCCCAGACCGGAATCAAGCATCCAAGGACCGGTTTCTGGCTATCAGCCTTCATTCAGCCTGGATAGCTTGACTCCAGTGGTGTGGAGAGCCTGGGACTCACGTCTGAGCATCCCCAGCCCACTCGGGGTGAAAATTGCAAAAAACACAGTTGATGGACAGAATGTAGAACAATGTCATACATTCACCCCAGTACAAGGATCTGGGCCTAAATCCATCGTTTTTTTTGCACTCCACACCACCCTGGGTTAGACACTGGCTATATGCAAATCAGCTCTGACCATGTGCCTCATGGGAACAGTCCAGTCCGAACTACCAAGCCATGTCTTTCCCAGACCGGAATCAAGCATCCAAGGACCGGTTTCTGGCTATCAGCCTTCATTCAGCCTGGATAGCTTGACTCCAGTGGTGTGGAGAGCCTGGGACTCACGTCTGAGCATCCCCAGCCCACTCGGGGTGAAAATTGCAAAAAACACAGTTGATGGACAGAATGTAGAACAATGTCATACATTCACCCCAGTACAAGGATCTGGGCCTAAATCCATCATTTTTTTGCACTCCACACCACCCTGGGTTAGACACTGGCTATATGCAAATCAGCTCTGACCCTGTGCCTCATGGGAACAGTCCAGTCCGAACTACCAAGCCATGTCTTTCCCAGACTGGAATCAAGCATCCAAGGACCGGTTTCTGGCTATCAGCCTTCATTCAGCCTGGATAGCTTGACTCCAGTGGTGTGGAGAGCCTGGGACTCACGTCTGAGCATCCCCAACCCACTCGGGGTGAAAATTGCAAAAAACACAGTTGATGGACAGAATGTAGAACAATGTCATACATTCACCCCAGTACAAGGATCTGGGCCTAAAAATTCATCGTTTTTTTGCACTCCACACCACCCTGGGTTAGACACTGGCTATATGCAAATCAGCTCTGACCCTGTGCCTCATGGGAACAGTCCAGTCCGAACTACCAAGCCATGTCTTTCCCAGACCGGAATCAAGCATCCAAGGACCGGTTTCTGGCTATCAGCCTTCATTCAGCCTGGATAGCTTGACTCCAGTGGTGTGGAGAGCCTGGGACTCACGTCTGAGCATCCCCAGCCCACTCGGGGAGAAAATTGCAAAAAACACAGTTGATGGACAGAATGTAGAACAATGTCATACATTCACCCCAGTACAAGGATCTGGGCCTAAATCCATCGTTTTTTTGCACTCCACACCACCCTGGGTTAGACACTGGCTATATGCAAATCAGCTCTGACCCTGTGCCTCATGGGAACAGTCCAGTCCGAACTACCAAGCCATGTCTTTCCCAGACCGGAATCAAGCATCCAAGGACCGGTTTCTGGCTATCAGCCTTCATGCAGCCTGGTTAGCTTGACTCCAGTGGTGTGGAGAGCCTGGGACTCACGTCTGAGCATCCCCAGCCCACTCGGGGTGAAAATTGCAAAAAACACAGTTGATGGACAGAATGTAGTACAATGTCATACATTCACCCCAGTACAAGGATCTGGGCCTAAATCCATCGTTTTTTTGCACTCCACACCACCCTGGGTTAGACACTGGCTATATGCAAATCAGCTCTGACCCTGTGCCTCATGGGAACAGTCCAGTCCGAACTACCAAGCCATGTCTTTCCCAGACTGGAATCAAGCATCCAAGGACCGGTTTCTGGCTATCAGCCTTCATTCAGCCTGGATAGCTTGACTCCAGTGGTGTGGAGAGCCTGGGACTCACGTCTGAGCATCCCCAGCCCACTCGGGGTGAAAATTGCAAAAAACACAGTTGATGGACAGAATGTAGAACAATGTCATACATTCACCCCAGTACAAGGATCTGGGCCTAAATCCATCGTTTTTTTGCACTCCACACCACCCTGGGTTAGACACTGGCTATATGCAAATCAGCCCTGACCCTGTGCCTCATGGGAACAGTCCAGTCCGAACTACCAAGCCATGTCTTTCTCAGACCGGAATCAAGCATCCAAGGACCGGTTTCTGGCTATCAGCCTTCATTCAGCCTGGATAGCTTGACTCCAGTGGTGTGGAGAGCCTGGGACTCACGTCTGAGCATCCCCAGCCCACTCGGGGTGACAATTGCAAAAAACACAGTTGATGGACAGAATGTAGAACAATGTCATACATTCACCCCAGTACAAGGATCTGGGTCTAAATCCATCGTTTTTTTGCACTCCACACCACCCTGGGTTAGACACTGGCTATATGCAAATCAGCTCTGACCCTGTGCCTCATGGGAACAGTCCAGTCCGAACTACCAAGCCATGTCTTTCCCAGACCGGAATCAAGCATCCAAGGACCGGTTTCTGGCTATCAGCCTTCATTCAGCCTGGATAGCTTGACTCCAGTGGTGTGGAGAGCCTGGAACTCACGTCTGAGCATCCCCAGCCCACTCGGAGTGAAAATTGCAAAAAACACAGTTGATGGACAGAATGTAGAACAATGTCATACATTCACCCCAGTACAAGGATTTGGGCCTAAATCCATCGTTTTTTTGCACTCCACACAACCCTGGGTTAGACACTGGCTATATGCAAATCAGCTCTGACCCTGTGCCTCATGGGAACAGTCCAGTCCGAACTACCAAGCCATGTCTTTCCCAGACCGGAATCAAGCATCCAAGGACCGGTTTCTGGCTATCAGCCTTCATTCAGCCTGGATAGCTTGACTCCAGTGGTGTGGAGAGCCTGGGACTCACGTCTGAGCATCCCCAGCCCACTCGGGGTGAAAATTGCAAAAAACACAGTTGATGGACAGAATGTAGAACAATGTCATACATTCACCCCAGTACAAGGATCTGGGCCTAAATCCATCGTTTTTTGCACTCCACACCACCCTGGGTTAGACACTGGCTATATGCAAATCAGCTCTGACCCTGTGCCTCATGGGAACAGTCCAGTCCGAACTACCAAGCCATGTCTTTCCCAGACCGGAATCAAGCATCCAAGGACCGGTTTCTGGCTATCAGCCTTCATTCAGCCTGGATAGCTTGACTCCAGTGGTGTGGAGAGCCTGGGACTCACGTCTGAGCATCCCCAGCCCACTCGGGGTGAAAATTGCAAAAAACACAGTTGATGGACAGAATGTAGAACAATGTCATACATTCACCCCAGTACAAGGATCTGGGCCTAAATCCATCATTTTTTTGCACTCCACACCACCCTGGGTTAGACACTGGCTATATGCAAATCAGCTCTGACCCTGTGCCTCATGGGAACAGTCCAGTCCGAACTACCAAGCCATGTCTTTCCCAGACTGGAATCAAGCATCCAAGGACCGGTTTCTGGCTATCAGCCTTCATTCAGCCTGGATAGCTTGACTCCAGTGGTGTGGAGAGCCTGGGACTCACGTCTGAGCATCCCCAACCCACTCGGGGTGAAAATTGCAAAAAACACAGTTGATGGACAGAATGTAGAACAATGTCATACATTCACCCCAGTACAAGGATCTGGGCCTAAAAATTCATCGTTTTTTTGCACTCCACACCACCCTGGGTTAGACACTGGCTATATGCAAATCAGCTCTGACCCTGTGCCTCATGGGAACAGTCCAGTCCGAACTACCAAGCCATGTCTTTCCCAGCCTGGAATCAAGCATCCAAGGACCGGTTTCTGGCTATCAGCCTTCATTCAGCCTGGATAGCTTGACTCCAGTGGTGTGGAGAGCCTGGGACTCACGTCTGAGCATCCCCAGCCCACTCGGGGAGAAAATTGCAAAAAACACAGTTGATGGACAGAATGTAGAACAATGTCATACATTCACCCCAGTACAAGGATCTGGGCCTAAATCCATCGTTTTTTTGCACTCCACACCACCCTGGGTTAGACACTGGCTATATGCAAATCAGCTCTGACCCTGTGCCTCATGGGAAAAGTCCAGTCCGAACTACCAAGCCATCTCTTTCCCAGACCGGAATCAAGCATCCAAGGACCGGTTTCTGGCTATCAGCCTTCATTCAGCCTGGATAGCTTGACTCCAGTGGTGTGGAGAGCCTGGGACTCACGTCTGAGCATCCCCAGCCCACTCGGGGTGAAAATTGCAAAAAAACACAGTTGATGGAAAGAATGTAGAACAATGTCATACATTCACCCCAGTACAAGGATCTGGGCCTAAATCCATCGTTTTTTTGTACTCCATACCACCCTGGGTTAGACACTGGCTATATGCAAATCAGCTCTGACCCTGTGCCTCATGGGAACAGTCCAGTCCGAACTACCAAGCCATGTCTTTCCCAGACCGGAATCAAGCATCCAAGGACCGGTTTCTGGCTATCAGCCTTCATTCAGCCTGGATAGCTTGACTCCAGTGGTGTGGAGAGCCTGGGACTCACGTCTGAGCATCCCCAGCCCACTCGGGGTGAAAATTGCAAAAAACACAGTTGATGGACAGAGTGTAGAACAATGTCATACATTCACCCCAGTACAAGGATCTGGGCCTAAAAATTCATCGTTTTTTTGCACTCCACACCACCCTGGGTTAGACACTGGCTATATGCAAATCAGCTCTGACCCTGTGCCTCATGGGAACAGTCCAGTCCGAACTACCAAGCCATGTCTTTCCCAGACCGGAATCAAGCATCCAAGGACCGGTTTCTGGCTATCAGCCTTCATTCAGCCTGGATAGCTTGACTCCAGTGGTGTGGAGAGCCTGGGACTCACGTCTGAGCATCCCCAGCCCACTCGGGGAGAAAATTGCAAAAAACACAGTTGATGGACAGAATGTAGAACAATGTCATACATTCACCCCAGTACAAGGATCTGGGCCTAAATCCATCGTTTTTTTGCACTCCACACCACCCTGGGTTAGACACTGGCTATATGCAAATCAGCTCTGACCCTGTGCCTCATGGGAACAGTCCAGTCCGAACTACCAAGCCATGTCTTTCCCAGACCGGAATCAAGCATCCAAGGACCGGTTTCTGGCTATCAGCCTTCATGCAGCCTGGATAGCTTGACTCCAGTGGTGTGGAGAGCCTGGGACTCACGTCTGAGCATCCCCAGCCCACTCGGGGTGAAAATTGCAAAAAACACAGTTGATGGACAGAATGTAGTACAATGTCATACATTCACCCCAGTACAAGGATCTGGGCCTAAATCCATCGTTTTTTTGCACTCCACACCACCCTGGGTTAGACACTGGCTATATGCAAATCAGCTCTGACCCTGTGCCTCATGGGAACAGTCCAGTCCGAACTACCAAGCCATGTCTTTCCCAGACTGGAATCAAGCATCCAAGGACCGGTTTCTGGCTATCAGCCTTCATTCAGCCTGGATAGCTTGACTCCAGTGGTGTGGAGAGCCTGGGACTCACGTCTGAGCATCCCCAGCCCACTCGGGGTGAAAATTGCAAAAAACACAGTTGATGGACAGAATGTAGAACAATGTCATACATTCACCCCAGTACAAGGATCTGGGCCTAAATCCATCGTTTTTTTGCACTCCACACCACCCTGGGTTAGACACTGGCTATATGCAAATCAGCCCTGACCCTGTGCCTCATGGGAACAGTCCAGTCCGAACTACCAAGCCATGTCTTTCTCAGACCGGAATCAAGCATCCAAGGACCGGTTTCTGGCTATCAGCCTTCATTCAGCCTGGATAGCTTGACTCCAGTGGTGTGGAGAGCCTGGGACTCACGTCTGAGCATCCCCAGCCCACTCGGGGTGACAATTGCAAAAAACACAGTTGATGGACAGAATGTAGAACAATGTCATACATTCACCCCAGTACAAGGATCTGGGTCTAAATCCATCGTTTTTTTGCACTCCACACCACCCTGGGTTAGACACTGGCTATATGCAAATCAGCTCTGACCCTGTGCCTCATGGGAACAGTCCAGTCCGAACTACCAAGCCATGTCTTTCCCAGACCGGAATCAAGCATCCAAGGACCGGTTTCTGGCTATCAGCCTTCATTCAGCCTGGATAGCTTGACTCCAGTGGTGTGGAGAGCCTGGAACTCACGTCTGAGCATCCCCAGCCCACTCGGAGTGAAAATTGCAAAAAACACAGTTGATGGACAGAATGTAGAACAATGTCATACATTCACCCCAGTACAAGGATTTGGGCCTAAATCCATCGTTTTTTTGCACTCCACACAACCCTGGGTTAGACACTGGCTATATGCAAATCAGCTCTGACCCTGTGCCTCATGGGAACAGTCCAGTCCGAACTACCAAGCCATGTCTTTCCCAGACCGGAATCAAGCATCCAAGGACCGGTTTCTGGCTATCAGCCTTCATTCAGCCTGGATAGCTTGACTCCAGTGGTGTGGAGAGCCTGGGACTCACGTCTGAGCATCCCCAGCCCACTCGGGGTGAAAATTGCAAAAAACACAGTTGATGGACAGAATGTAGAACAATGTCATACATTCACCCCAGTACAAGGATCTGGGCCTAAATCCATCGTTTTTTGCACTCCACACCACCCTGGGTTAGACACTGGCTATATGCAAATCAGCTCTGACCCTGTGCCTCATGGGAACAGTCCAGTTCGAACTACCAAGCCATGTCTTTCCCAGACCGGAATCAAGCATCCAAGGACCGGTTTCTGGCTATCAGCCTTCATTCAGCCTGGATAGCTTGACTCCAGTGGTGTGGAGAGCCTGGGACTCACGTCTGAGCATCCCCAGCCCACTCGGGGTGAAAATTGCAAAAAACACAGTTGATGGACAGAATGTAGAACAATGTCATACATTCACCCCAGTACAAGGATCTGGGCCTAAATCCATCGTTTTTTTTGCACTCCACACCACCCTGGGTTAGACACTGGCTATATGCAAATCAGCTCTGACCATGTGCCTCATGGGAACAGTCCAGTCCGAACTACCAAGCCATGTCTTTCCCAGACCGGAATCAAGCATCCAAGGACCGGTTTCTGGCTATCAGCCTTCATTCAGCCTGGATAGCTTGACTCCAGTGGTGTGGAGAGCCTGGGACTCACGTCTGAGCATCCCCAGCCCACTCGGGGTGAAAATTGCAAAAAACACAGTTGATGGACAGAATGTAGAACAATGTCATACATTCACCCCAGTACAAGGATCTGGGCCTAAATCCATCATTTTTTTGCACTCCACACCACCCTGGGTTAGACACTGGCTATATGCAAATCAGCTCTGACCCTGTGCCTCATGGGAACAGTCCAGTCCGAACTACCAAGCCATGTCTTTCCCAGACTGGAATCAAGCATCCAAGGACCGGTTTCTGGCTATCAGCCTTCATTCAGCCTGGATAGCTTGACTCCAGTGGTGTGGAGAGCCTGGGACTCACGTCTGAGCATCCCCAACCCACTCGGGGTGAAAATTGCAAAAAACACAGTTGATGGACAGAATGTAGAACAATGTCATACATTCACCCCAGTACAAGGATCTGGGCCTAAAAATTCATCGTTTTTTTGCACTCCACACCACCCTGGGTTAGACACTGGCTATATGCAAATCAGCTCTGACCCTGTGCCTCATGGGAACAGTCCAGTCCGAACTACCAAGCCATGTCTTTCCCAGACCGGAATCAAGCATCCAAGGACCGGTTTCTGGCTATCAGCCTTCATTCAGCCTGGATAGCTTGACTCCAGTGGTGTGGAGAGCCTGGGACTCACGTCTGAGCATCCCCAGCCCACTCGGGGAGAAAATTGCAAAAAACACAGTTGATGGACAGAATGTAGAACAATGTCATACATTCACCCCAGTACAAGGATCTGGGCCTAAATCCATCGTTTTTTTGCACTCCACACCACCCTGGGTTAGACACTGGCTATATGCAAATCAGCTCTGACCCTGTGCCTCATGGGAAAAGTCCAGTCCGAACTACCAAGCCATCTCTTTCCCAGACCGGAATCAAGCATCCAAGGACCGGTTTCTGGCTATCAGCCTTCATTCAGCCTGGATAGCTTGACTCCAGTGGTGTGGAGAGCCTGGGACTCACGTCTGAGCATCCCCAGCCCACTCGGGGTGAAAATTGCAAAAAAACACAGTTGATGGAAAGAATGTAGAACAATGTCATACATTCACCCCAGTACAAGGATCTGGGCCTAAATCCATCGTTTTTTTGTACTCCACACCACCCTGGGTTAGACACTGGCTATATGCAAATCAGCTCTGACCCTGTGCCTCATGGGAACAGTCCAGTCCGAACTACCAAGCCATGTCTTTCCCAGACCGGAATCAAGCATCCAAGGACCGGTTTCTGGCTATCAGCCTTCATTCAGCCTGGATAGCTTGACTCCAGTGGTGTGGAGAGCCTGGGACTCACGTCTGAGCATCCCCAGCCCACTCGGGGTGAAAATTGCAAAAAACACAGTTGATGGACAGAGTGTAGAACAATGTCATACATTCACCCCAGTACAAGGATCTGGGCCTAAATCCATCGTTTTTTTGCACTCCACACCACCCTGGGTTAGACACTGGCTATATGCAAAACAGCTCTGACCCTGTGCCTCATGGGAACAGTCCAGTCCGAACTACCAAGCCATGTCTTTCCCAGACCGGAATCAAGCATCCAAGGACCGGTTTCTGGCTATCAGCCTTCATTCAGCCTGGATAGCTTGACTCCAGTGGTGTGGAGAGCCTGGGACTCACGTCTGAGCATCCCCAGCCCACTCGGGGTGAAAATTGCAAAAAACACAGTTGATGGACAGAATGTAGAACAATGTCATACATTCACCCCAGTACAAGGATCTGGGCCTAAATCCATCGTTTTTTTGCACTCCACACCACCCTGGGTTAGACACTGGCTATATGCAAATCAGCTCTGACCCTGTGCCTCATGGGAACAGTCCAGTCCGAACTACCAAGCCATGTCTTTCCCAGACCGGAATCAAGCATCCAAGGACCGGTTTCTGGCTATCAGCCTTCATTCAGCCTGGATAGCTTGACTCCAGTGGTGTGGAGAGCCTGGGACTCACGTCTGAGCATCCCCAGCCCACTCGGGGTGAAAATTGCAAAAAACACAGTTGATGGACAGAATGTAGAACAATGTCGTACATTCACCCCAGTACAAGGATCTGTGTTTTTTGCAATTTTCACCCGAGTGGGAGTCAAGCTATCCAGGCTGATGAAGGCTGATAGCCAGAAACCGGTCCTTGGATGCTTGATTCCGGTCTGGGAAAGACATGGCTTGGTAGTTCGGACTGGACTGTTCCCATGAGGCACAGGGTCAGAGCTGATTTGCATATAGCCAGTGTCTAACCCAGGGTGGTGTGGAGTGCAAAAAAACGATGGATTTAGGCCCAGATCCTTGTACTGGGGTGAATGTATGACATTGTTCTACATTCTGTCCATCAACTGTGTTTTTTGCAATTTCACCCCGAGTGGGCTGGGGATGCTCAGACGTGAGTCCCAAGCTCTCCACACCACTGGAGTCAAGCTATCCAGGCTGATGAAGGCTGATAGCCAGAAACCGGTC